>NW_022631008.1:18266588-19006588 GCF_010015895.1 Lontra canadensis
ATATATACCACATCTTCTTTATCCATTCATCTGTTGATGGACATCTAGGTTCTTTCCATAGTTTGGCTGTTGTGAACATTGCTGCTATAAACGTTTGGGTGCACATGCCCCTTCAGATCACTACATTTGTATATTTAGGGTAAATACCCAGTAGTGCAATTGCTGGGTTGTAGGGTAGCTCTATTTTCAACTTTTTGAGGAATCTCCATGCTGTTTTTCCAGAGTGGTTCCACCAGCTTGCATTCCCACCAACAGCGTAGGAGGGTTCTCCTTTCTCTGCATCCTTGCCAGCATCAGTCATCTCCTGACTTGCTAACTTTCGCCATTCTGACTGGTGTGAGGTGGTATCTCGTTGTGGTTTTGATTTGTATTTCCTGATGCCAAGTGATGTGGAGCATTTTTTCATGTGTCTATTGGCCATCTGGATGTCTTCTTTGCAGAAATGTCTGTTCATGTCCTCTGCCCTTTTCTTGATTGGATTATTTGTTCTTTGGGTGTTGAGTTTGCTAAGCTCTTTATAGATTTTGGATACTAGCCCTTTATCTGATATGTCATTTGCAAATATCTTCTCCCATTCTGTCAGTTGTCTTTTGGTTTTGTTAACTGTTTCCTTTGCTGTGCAAAAGCTTTTGATCTTGATGAAATCCCAATAGTTCATTTTGCCCTTGTTTCCCTTGCCTTTGGCGATGTTCCTAGGAAGAAGTTGCTGTGGCTGAGGTCGAGGAGGTTGCTGCCTGTGTTCTCCTCAAGGATTTTGATGGATTCCTTTCTCTCATTGAGGTCTTTCATCCATTTTGGTCTATTTTCATGTGTGGTGTAAGGAAGTGGTCCAGTTTCATTTTTCTGCATGTGGCTGTCCAATTTTCCCAACACCATTTGTTGAAGAGGCTGTCTTTTTTCCATTGGACATTCTTTCCTGTTTTGTTAAAGATTACTTGACCATAGAGTTGAGGGTCTATTTCTGGGCTCTCTATTCTGTTCCATTGAACTATGTGTCTGTTTTTGTGCCAGTACCATACTGTCTTGATGATGACAGCTTTGTAATAGAGCTTGAAGTCTGGAATTGTGATGCCACCAACTTTGGCTTTCTTTTTCAACATTCCTCTGGCTACTCAAGGTCTTTTCTGATTCCATATAAATTTTAGGATTATTTGTTCCATTTCTTTGAAAAAAATTAATGGGGTTTTGATAGGGATTGCATTAAATGTGTAGATTGCTTAAGGTAGCATAGACATTTTCACAATATTTGTTCTTTCAATCCATGAGCATGGAACATTTTTGCATTTCTTTGTGTCTTCCTCAATTTCTTTCATGAGTACTTTATAGTTTTCTGAGTACAGATTCCTTGCCTTTTTGGTTTGGTTTATTCCTAGGTATCTTATGGGTTTTGTTTTGTTTTTTTTTAAGATTTTATTTATTTATTTGACAGACAGAGATCACTAGTAGGCAGAGAGGCAGGCAGAGAGAGAGGAAGGGAAGCAGGCTCCCCGCTGAGCAGAGAACCCAATATGGGGCTTGATCCCAGGACCCTGGGACCATAACCTGAGCCGAAAGCCTAGGCTTTAACCCACTGAGCCACCCAGGCGCCCCTATCTTATGGTTTTGAGTGCAATTTTAAATGGGATTGATTCCTTAATTTCTTTTTCTTCTGTCTTGTTGTTGGTGTATAGAAATGCAACTGAGTTTTGTGCATTGATTTTTATATCCTGACACTTTACTGAATTTCTGTACAAGTTCTAGCAGATTTGGAGTGGAGTCCTCTGGGTTTTCCACATAAAGTATCATATCATCTGCAAAGAGTGAGAGTTTGACTTCTTTGCTGATTTGGATGCCTTTAATTTCTTTTTGTTGTCTGATGCTTAGGCTAGGACTTCTCGTATTATGTTGAATAGCAATGGTGACAATGGACGTCCCTGCCGTGTTCCTGACCTTAGTGGAAAAGCTCTCAGTTTTTCTCCATTGAGAATGATATTCACTGTGGGTTTTTCATAGATGGCTTTGATGATATTGAGGTATGTGCCCTCTATCCCTAGACTTTGAAGAGTTTTGATCAAGAAAGGATGCTTTACTTTGTCAAATGCTTTTTCAGCATCTATTGAGAGTATCATATGGTTCTTGTTCTTTCTTTTATTAATGTATTGTATCACATTGATTGATTTGCAGATGTTGAACTAACCATGTAGCCCTGGAATAAATCCCACTTCGTCTTGGTGAATAATCCTTTTAATGTACTGTTGGGTCCTATTGGCTAGTATTTTGGTGAGAATTTTTACATCTGTGTTCATCAAGGATATTGGTCTATAATTCTTTTTTTTTTGATGGAGTCTTTGGTTTTGGGATCAAGGTAATGCTGGCCTCATAAAATGAGTTTGGAAGTTTTCCTTCCATTTCTATTTTTTAGAACCTTTTCAGGAGAATAGGTATTAATTCTTCTTTAAGTGTTTGATAGAATTCCCCTGGGAAGCCGTCTGGCCTTGGGCTCTTGTTTGTTGGGAGATTTTTGATGACTGCTTCAATCTCCGTACTGGTTATAGGTCCATTCAAGTTTTCTATTTCTTCCTGGTTCAGTTTTGTTAGTTTATACATCTCTAGGAATGCATCCATTTCTTCCAGATTGTCAAATTTGCTGGTGTATAGTTGCCCATAATATGTTATCATAATTGTTTGTATTTTTTTGGTGGTGGTTATGATCTCTCCTCTTTCATTCATGATTTTATTTATTTGGGTCCTTTCCCTTTTCTTTTTGATAAGTCTGGCCAGAGGTTTATCAATCTTATTAATTCTTTCAAAGAACAAGTTCCTAGTTTCATTGATCTGTTCTACTGTTCTTTTGGTTTCTATTCCATTGATTTCTGCTCTTATCTTTATTATTTCTCTTCTCCCGCATTGAGACTTTCTTTGTTGTTCTTTCTCCAGTTCCTTTAGGTGTAGGGTTAGGTTGCATAATGAGACCTTTCTTGATTCTTGAGAAAGTTTTGTATTGCTATGTACTTTCCTCTCAGGAACACCTTTGCTGTGTCCCAAATATTTTGAAGAGTTGTGTTTTCATTTTCATTTGTTTCCATTAATTTTTAAAATTCTTCTTTAATTTCCTGGCTGACCCATTCATTCTTTAGTAGGATGCTCTTTAGCCTCCAAGTATTTGAGTTCTTTTCAACTTTCCTCTTGTGGTTGAGGTCTAGTTTCAGAGCTTCATGGTCTGAAAATACGCAGGGAATGATCCCAATCTTTTGGTACCAGCTAAAACCTGATTTGTGACCCAGGATGTGATCTATTCTTGAGAATGTTCCATGTGCACTAGAGAAGAATGTGTATTCTGTTGCTTTGGGATGGAATGTTCTGAATATATCTGTGATGTCCATCTGCTCCAGTGTGTCATTTAAGGGCTTTATTTCCTTGTTGATGTTTTGTTTGGATGATCTGTCCATTTCAGCAAGGGGAGTGTTAAAGCCCCTACTATTATTGTATAATTGTCGATGTGTTTCTTTGATTTTGTTATTAATTGGTTTATATAGTTGGCTGCTCCCATGTTAGGGGCATAGATATTTGAAATTGTTAGATCTTGTTGGACAGACCCTTTGAGTACGATATAGTGTTCTTCCTCATCTCTTATTATAGTCTTTGGCTTAAAATCTAATTGATCTGATATAAGGGTTGCCACCCCAACTTTCTTTTGATGTCCATTAGCATGGTAAATTGTTTTCCAGCCCCTCACTTTAATTCTGGAGGTGTCTTTGGGTCTAAAATGAGTTTCTTGTAGACAGCATATTGATAGGTTTTGTTTTTTATCCATTCTGATACCCTGTGTCTTTTGATTGGGGCATTTAGCCCATTTACATTCAGGGTAACTATTGAGAGATATGAATTTAGTGCCATTGTATTGCCTATAAGGTGACTATTGCTGCATATTGTCTCTGCTCCTTTCTGGTCTACTACTTTTAGGCTCTCTCTTTGCTTAGAGAACCCCTTTCAATATTTCCTGTAGGGCTGGTTTGGTGTTTACAAATTCTTTTAGTTTTTGTTTGTCCTGGAAGCTTTGTATCTCTCCTTCTATTTTCAGTGATGGCCTAGCTGGATATAATATTCTTGGCTGCATGTTTTTCTCATTTAGTGCTCTGAATATATCATGCCAGTTCTTTATGGCCTGCCAAATTTCTGTGGATAAGTCTGCTGCCAATCTAATGTGTTTACCATTGTATATTACAGACTTCTTGACCCGAGCTGCTTTCAGGATTTTCTCTTTGTCACTAAGACTGTATGTTTTACTATTAGATGATGGGGTGTAGACCTATTGTTATTGATTTTGAGGGGGATTCTCTGTGCCTCCTGGATTTTGATGCTTGTTCCCTTTGCCATATTAGGTTAATTCTCTAACAATAATTTGCTCCAGTATACCTTCTGCCTCCCTCTCTCTTTCTTCTTCTTCTGGAATCCCAATTATTCTAATGTTGTTTCATCTTATGGTATCAGTTATCTCTCGGATTCTCTCCTCATGGTCCAGTAGTTGTTTGTCTCTATTTTGCTCAGCTTCTTTATTCTCCATCATTTGGTCTTCTATATTACTAATTCTCTTTTCTTCCTCATTTATCCTAGCAGTAAGAGCCTCCATTTTTTATTACACCTCATTAATAGCTTTTTTGATTTCAGCTTGGTTAGATTTTAGTTCTTTTATTTCTCCAGAAAGGGCTTTTATTTCTCTAGATAGGGTTTCTCTAATATCTTCCATGCCTTTTTCGTGCCCAGCTAGAACTTTGAGAATCGTCATTCTGAACTCTAGATCTGACTTATTACCAATGTCCATATTGATTAAGTCCCTAGTCTTCAGTACTATCTCTTGTTTTGTTGTTGTTTGTTTGTTTGTTTTTGTGGTAAGTTTTTCCACCTTATCATTTTATCCAGATAAGAACATATGACCAAGAAAATAACATACTAAAAGGGTGGCAAAGACCCAGGAAAAAATTTACGCTAACCAAATCAGAAGAGATCCCAAATCAGGGGGAGAAGAAAAGAGGTGAAAAGAAATAAAATTTTTTTAATTAAAAAATATATATATATATATTTATATATTAGACTGGTGAATAGAACAGAGCCACCCACTTGATTCTGGGTGTATTTTGGTCTCTTAGAAGAAACTACTTCCCAAAATTTTAAAGAAAGAAAAAGTATATATATATACATATATATGTATATATATATGGTAAACACGATAAAGATATGGAATATGACTGTAAAGATGAAAATTAAAAAAAAAATTCTAAAAATATAATTGATAAGTTGGTTAGAAAAAGAAAGGGGAGAGAATTTGCTCAGGCTGGAGACTAGAACAAAGCCCTGTGCTAGATTTATGGTTTATTTTGATCTATTAGAAGAAATGGTATCCAGTATTTTTTAGAATAAAATAATCCTATACGTATACAAAAAATAAAGTTAGATACAATGAAGGATAAAATATGACTATAATAATAAAGGTCCAAAAAGTTTCTTTGTTTGTTTTTAGAAAGGTATTGTGAAGATAAACTAGTTAAAAAAGGTTGAAAGAACAAAGAGGAAAAGTTACAAAAATTAGAATAAGAAAAAAATAAAATTTAAAGAATTTAATTAACTTTGCAAGAGTAAAGAATCATGGGGAGAAAGACATGAATTCCATGCTTTGCTTTCCCCTCCTCTGGAATTCCTTTGTTCTCCTGGATCAGTGAGCTTGGTTTTGGCTGGATGGTCTTGCTGTTTTTCTGGGGGAGGGGCCAGTTGTAGTGATTTTCAAATGTCTTTGCCAGCGTGGGGGTTAAGTAATCTGCTCTGGTTCGCTCTTGGGAACTTTTGTTCCCTAAATGCTTTCTGTAGAGCTCTGGAGGATAGGAATGAAAATGGTGGCCTCCCAATCTCCAGCCCAGAGGAGCTGAGAGTTTGGGGCCCCACTCCTCAGTGTACCCTTGGAGAAAAGCTTTCAATCATTCCCATCTCCCTGGTCTCTGGCGGTGCTCGGAGCTTACCTGACCTATGACTGAGTGTTTCTGTCTCTGGTGCACTGCCCCATTTGGAGTCTCCAACCCCATCAGATTCCTGCCATTCTTGTCTTTGGTGGAGGAAGTTGGGTCTCCCTGGGTCTGCCACCTGTGGGGTCCCTGCTCAAAGAGCAGTGGTCTGACTGTGCCACAGATTACAGTTTAAGGTAACCCCAAGCTGAGAGCTCACTCCTTGGCTCTGTCTCTGTAATTGGCTTCCCTGCTCTGATACCTGCAAGCTCTGCTACACTCAGACACCCCCGATCCTTCTGTGACCCCACAGAACATGAGACCACACTGTCCCCACAAGGCTCTACCCCCACTTAGCCTCTGGAGTGATGTCCCTCAGTGGAACAGACTTCTAAAAAGTTCTGATTCAGTGCTCCACTGCTCCACTGCTTGTGAGGAGCCGGCCCCTCCCCCTGCAGTCTGTCTTTCCATCTCTTCGGATTCCCTTCTCCACATGTCCTACCTTTCAGAAAGTGGTTGATTTTCTGTTTCTAGAATTGCTGCTCTTCTTCTCTTCAGTCTCCTGTTGAGTTTGTAGGTGTTCAGAATGGTTTGATAACTATCTAGCTGTACTCCTGTGACCTAATGTCATCTCAGTCTGCCACTCCTCCACCATCTTGACTCCTCCTTAAACCACTATTTTACTATTGTCTATAGCATACTGACTATAGACAGTAGTAAAGTAGGTGAATTTTTCCCACTGAAAAGTATGCCTTTTAAATATGATCCATTACGGAAATGATCTTCATCAGTTTGCATGTGATTCCCATTGGTGACATCTGGTAGTCAATGACTCTGAAAGACTGAACATTCTTGCAGTGGTTTATTCCTATTTATCTCATGGTCTAATGAAGTTCATGGAAGAGCTACATTATTTTAGTGAAAGAGGACAGGCACATTAACTATTTTGGATATTAACAATATTATTTTATGGTACACAAACAGTATTGCCCAGATATAACCCTGAAAGATCACAAGAAGCTGAATCCAAACTCAGTTCCTATGGTTACTTTCCCAAGAGAATCATGACTTTGTATCCCCAGATGGAGGGGCTACAACTTCCTATGACCTCAAGGTCCCCAGGAACGAGCTTTCCTAAACAACTCCTATATACAGTGAACAATTCCAGACTTCTCAGCTTTAGGTCTGTGCTGTTCATAACAGTAGCCATTAGCTACTATGGCTGTAGAGCATTTGAAAGGAAGTTAGTCTGAATTGAGGCTGCTGAAAGACTAAATATATGCTGTATTTTACAGAGTTTTCATGAAAAAAGTAAGATACCTCAATGATAATTTATTTTCCATTGGGTACATGATAAGATGATAATACTTTGGAAATACCAAGTTAAATAAAATATATTATTAAAATTAATTTTATGTTTTTTTAATGTAGCTACTTAGTTTAAAATTTATACATATGTGTTGTGAATTAAATTTTCATTTGATAGTAGTGCTCTAAGCAATGTTTATTTTCCCACCAGTAATATTGCTTTCACCTTGTCCTAGAAGAAGGACCCAGAGTGCATGTTCAGCAGGGAGCCTTGGGGTTGGTACAGCTTTCTGAGTGAGATGTGTGTCTTTTCTTGTGCTGACTTTTGTATATTGTCTTGGTCCTTTCAAGTTCCTCCCACTTTTCTTCCCCTTTATTTCTTTTCATCTTTTTAAAAGAAAGTAGATTGAAAGTAGTCTTTATTCTAAGGCCAGTTTAGTTCTGCTGCTAAGGTATGACCCTTCTGGGATCTTACTGAATGCTCTGGATAATCAAAAGAGCTTCTATACACTGACTGGTTGGAACTAGTGTGTCTCCCAGCCTGCCCAAGCTTTGGAATTGCTCAGCTTGTTCTTAATAGCTTTTTGCTTGTTCTTGGCCAGTCTTACTCTATCTGTACAAAGCTTGTTATTTAACAACCAATTCAAGAGATCCCTATTCAGATTTCTGGATCTCTTTTTCTGAATATCTACTTTTCTCTAGTAGTTTGTCCCCTACTGTCAGCCATGTCAGTCACTTCAAACTCTGACTTGTAGTTCCAAATTCAGTGAGACATCCATATGCTGTTTGGTTAAATCTTTCTGTGTTGTAGTCTTAAAACAACTCCATATGGAATGCTAGGACTAGTAAGTCCTACCTCATTTATTTTCTTTTTCTCAGGGATCATAATATAGTGTTGCTTTTATTCTAATGTCTTAAAATTGTTGTTTCATGTAATTTGTTCAGTTTCTAATTGTTTATGATGGTTGGGCAAGTTCCGTATGTAATTGAAGCAAAATTTCAATTAAGAATTTCAATTTGGTATTTCCTTGACACTTCCTAATTATGTGCTCTTTTATTTTTCTTTAGAATTACCATACATTTTACAACATGCATTCTTGAATTGTAATGTATACTATAAACTTATTATTTTATCATTTCCTGGATAATGCAAGACACTTAGAACATTTTATTTAAGTCCTATAGATTTTTGTACTATTTTTGCCCTCTGTTTATATATACATACATACACACACATACACATATGTTTATACATATTTATATGTTTATAATTATATAACCTCAAGCCATCATTTTTGCTTAATTCTGCCAATTTTTATTTAGATTTACCTACATATTTATCCTTCCCATTAGTTTTTATTCTTTTTGTCATTTCCGTTGCTTCCATCCATTTATTCTTCTGCCTGAAAACCTCATTTGGATTAGAGAATCGATTCCATTTACTATAGCACCAAGAACTTTAAGATTCCTGGGAATAAAAATTGAACCAGGAAGAAATTGACAACCTGAATAGACCGATATCTAGTAACGAGATTGAAGCAGTGGTCAAAAACCTCTCAAAAAACAAGAGTCCAGGACCTGATGGATTCCCTGGGGAATTCTATCAAACTTTCAAAGAAGAAATAACACCTATTCTCCTGAAGCTGTTTCAAAAAATTGAAGCAGAAGGAAAATTTCCAGACTCTTTCTATGAAGCCAGCATTACCTTGATCCCCAAACCAGGCAAAGACCCTACCAAAAAGGAGAATTTCAGACCAATATCACTGATGAATATGGATGCTAAGATTCTCAACAAGATCCTAGCAAACAGGATCCAACAGCACATTAAAAAGATTATCCACCATGACCAGGTGGGATTCATTCCTGGGCTACAAGGATGGTTCAACATTCGCAAATCAATCAGTGTGATAGAACAAATTAATAAGACAAGAGAGAAGAACCACATGGTCCTCTCAATTGATGCAGAAAAAGCATTTGACAAAATCCAGCATCCGTTCCTGAGTAAAACGCTTCAAAGTGTAGGGATAGAGGGAACATTCCTGAACTTCATAAAATCTATCTATGAAAGACCCACAGCAGATATCATCCTCAATGGGAAAAAGCTTGCAGCCTTCCCGTTGAGATCAGGAACACGACAAGGATGTCCACTCTAACCACTCTTGTTCAACATAGTATTAGAAGTCCTAACAACAGCAGTCAGACAACAAAGAGAAATAAAAGGTATCCAAGTTGACAATGAAGAAATCAAACTCTCTCTCTTCGCAGATGACATGATTCTTTATATGGAAAACCCAAAAGACTCCACCCCCAAACTACTAGAACTCATACAACAATTCAGCAACGTGGCAGGATACAAAGTCAATGCACAGAAATCAGTGGCTTTCTTATACACTAACAGTGAAAATGCAGAAAGGGAAATTAGAGAATCGATTCCATTTACTATAGCACCAAGAACCATAAGATACCTGGGAGTAAACCTAACCAAAGAGGTAAAGGATCTGTACTCGAGGAACTACAGAACACTCATGAAAGAAATTGAAGAAGACACAAAAAGATGGAAGACCATTCCATGCTCTTGGATCGGAAGAATAAACATTGTTAAGATGTCTATACTGCCTAGAGCAATCTATACTTTTAATGTCATTCCGATTAAAATTCCACTGGTATTTTTCAAAGAGCTGGAGCAAATAATCCTAAAATTTGTATGGAATTAGAAGAGACCCTGAATCGCTAAGGAATTATTGAAAAACAAAAATAAAACTGGCGGCATCACGTTACCTGATTTCAAGCTTTACTACAAAGCTGTGATCACCAAGACAGCATGGTACTGGCATAAAAACAGACACACAGACCAGTGGAACAGAGTAGAGAGCCCAGATATGTACCCTCAACTCTATGGTCAAATAATCTTCGACAAAACAGGAAAATATATACAGTGGAAAAAAAGACAGTCTCTTCAATAAATGGTGCTGGGAAAACTGGACAGCTATATGCAGAAGAATGAAACTCGACCATTCTCTTACACCATACACAAAAATAAACTCAAAATGGATAAAAGACCTCAACGTGAGACAGGAATCCATCAGAATCCTAGAGGAGAATATAGGCAGTAACCTCATCGATATCAGTCACAGCAACTTCTTTCAAGATATGTCTCCAAAGGCAAAGGAAACAAAAGCGAAAATGAACTTTTGGGACTTCATCAAAATCAAAAGCTTCTGCACAGCAAAGTAAACAGTCAACAAAACAAAGAGGCAACCCACGGAATGGGAAAAGATATTTGCAAATGACAGTACAGACAAAAGGTTGATATCCAGGATCTATAAAGAACTCCTCAAACTCAACACACACAAAACAGACAATCATATAAAAAAATGGGCAGAGGTTATGAACAGACACTTCTCCAGTGAAGACATACAAATGGCTATCAGACACATGAAAAAATGTTCTTCATCACTAGCCATCAGGGAGATTCAAATTAAAACCACATTGAGATACCACCTTACACCACTTAGAATGGCCAAAATTAGCAAGACAGGAAACAACATGTGTTGGAGGGGATGTGGAGAAAGGGGAACCCTCTTACACTGTTGGTGGGAATGCAAGTTGGTGCAGCCACTTTGGAGAACAGTGTGGAGATTCCTCAAGAAATTAAAAATAGAGCTTCCCTATGACCCTGCAATTGCACTACTGGGTATTTACCCCAAAGATACAGATGTAGTGAAAAGAAGGGCCATCTCTACCCCAATGTTTATAGCAGCAATAGCCACGGTCGCCAAACTGTGGAAAGAACCAAGATGCCCTTCAACGGACGAATGTATAAGGAAGATGTGGTCCATATACACTATGGAGCATTATGCCTCCATCAGAAAGGATGAATACCCAACTTTTGTAGCAACATGGATTGGACTGGAAGAGATTATGCTGAGTGAAATAAGTCAAGCAGAGAGAGTCAATTATCATATGGTTTCACTTATTTGTGGAGCATAACAAATACCATGGAGGACAAGAGGAGTTAGAGAGGAGAAGGGAGTTGAGGGAAATGGGAAGGGGAGGTGAACCATGAGAGACTATGGACTCTGAAAAACAATCTGAGGGTTTTGAAGGGGAGGTTGGGGGAACCAGGTGGTGGGTATTGGAGAGGGCACAGATTGCATGTAGCACTGGGTGTGGTGCAAAAACAATGAATACTGTTACGCTGAAAATAAATTTAAAAAATTAAAAAAAGATATATATATATATTTATATTTATATTTTTGTATATTTCATGTGTATTAGATATATATTAAAACTTAAAATGTAAAAAAAGAAAATAAAAGATTCCTGGGAATACACCTAACCAAAGAAGTAAAGGATCTATACTTGAGGAACTACAGAACATTTATGAAAGAAACTAAAGAAGACACAAAAAGATGGAAGGCCATTCCATGCTCATGGATTCAAAGAATAAACATTGTTAAAATTTCTATACTGCCTAGAACAATGTATACTTTCAAAGCCATCCCAATCAAAATTCCACCAGCATTTTTCAAAAAGCTGGAACAAACAGTCCCAAAATTTGTATGGAATCAGAAGAGACCCCGAATTGCTAAGGAAATGTTGAAAAAGAAAAACAAAGCTGGGAGCATCATGTTGCCTGATTTCAAGCTTTACTACAAAGCTGTGATTACCAAGACAGCATGGTACTGGCACAAAAACAGACACATAGACCAGTGAAACAGAGAAGAGAGCCCAGATATGGACCCTCAACTCTGTGGTCAAATAATCTTCAACAAAGCAGGAAAAAATATACAGTGGAAAAAAGACCGTTTCTTCAAAAAATGGTGCTGGGAAAATTGGACAGCTATGTGTAGAACAAAACTCGACCATTCTCTTACACCATATACAAAGGTAAACTTGAAATGGATAAAAGACCTAAATGGGAGCAGGAATCTATCAAAATCCTAGAGGAGAACATAGGCAATAACCTCTTTGACATCAGCCACAACAACTTCTTTCAAGATATGTCTCCAAAGCAGAGGAAACAAAAGCGAAAATGAACTTTTGGGACTTCATCAAGATCAAAAGCTTCTGCACAGCAAAGGAAACAGTCAACAAAACAAAGAGGCAACCCATGGAATGGGAGAAGATATTCATTCTCAAATGATACTACAGACAAAGGGCTGATATCCAAGATCTATAAAGAACTCCTCAAACTCAACACACACAAAACAGATAGTCACATCAAAAAATGGGCAGAAGACATGAACAGACACTCCTCCAAAGAAATGATACTACAGACAAAGGGCTGATATCCAAGATCTATAAAGAACTCCTCAAACTCAATACACAAAACAGATAGTCACATCAAAAAATGGGCAGAAGACATGAACAGACACTCTTCCAAAGATTTACAAATGGCTCGTAGACATATGAAGGGTAAATTGGAGGGGGAGACAAACCATGAGAGACTGTGGACTCTGAGAAACAAACTGAGGGTTTTGGAGGGGCTAGGGGTGGGGGGTTGGATGAGCCTGGGGGTGGGTATTATGGAGGGCACATAATGCATGGAGCACTGGGTGTGGTCCATAAACAATGAATTCTGGAACACTGAAAAGAAGTAAAATAAATTAAAAAATTTAAAAATGGAGCTGTTTAAGTTTGCTTATTCTTGAGTTTAAAAAAAAACAGAAAAACAAAAACTTTGACTATTCTGCAGAATGTACTTCGAAGATAATTTGGTTACATACTTTCTAGAAATGTAAACTCAAGAGAGTTATTAGCCTTTAGGAAAAAAATGAACTTCATCCTGAAATGAGTCAATATATTGCAAATTCTGGTTAAGTGAAATGAAAAGCAAAGAGAGCTACAGGACTACTGCATGACAGCGGCATTTATAGGACAAAGTTCAGTTGACATGGACAAAAGATTTCTGGCCTGTGGGTGATTACACACTGTATGTTGTACAAAAGGCATGAAACAGAGAGGTTTCAAGCACTGATTTCAAAGGACTGTCATCACAAACTGAAAGACTATAAACTGAACTGTTCCAGTCACACATGATTCTTCTGCAGTCAGGCAGATCAGCAAATATGTTACATTTCCCAGGTTTGTGATAATACTTAACTAGTCATTTCATTGAAGATGAGTGATGTGAAAAATAAAATCAGGGAAACAGCATTTCAACTAGTAAATAAAACAATTTTCTTTTCAGAGAAATCCCAGTGGCTAATTATAAATTGAAAAGTATTTGTTTCATCATTAAGCAAGTAATAACCAATTTACATTTATTCCTATTGGCTTTTCCTCTTCCTTGCTCTTCCTCAAACTCCTTCCTTTATTTAATGAATTTGGAAATAATCACTAGAAATACTCCCTGACTATACTCCACATCTGCATATCTGTTTCTTCTCTAGCCCTTTGGCTGTTTTTCTCCTGTTTTGAAATATTATTTGCCCCTTAAGATTCATGCCAAATTTCTTCTCCTGCCTGCTTCTTTCTCCACTTTCACTCCTCCCTTGTCTCTCTCAATCTTCATGGTTCTTTCTCTCTTCATCATAAAGATATTGTTGAACTGTTTTCAGAAATAGTGATACCTTTAATACAGAATGGAATTGTGGGGAATGTTAAATTAATGTGGGGCATAGTTAGGACAGCAAAATCAAGCTGAACACCAAAAAAACCTATAATGGAATTAACCTGAGCCCCATGCTTTTTCATTAACTCCCATTTACCATAGAATATACCCTTTATAATTCCCAGCTATATCTTGCTTCAGGATGTCTGATGTGCTTTTTCTTCACTATTATCCAATGCTTGCTGGCTGTTGACTTTGCCATTTTTATTAAGTATTGTCGTGCAGAGTTTAGAATGCAGAGATACACACAATGCAACATTCATCACCCACATGGATAACCCAAATCTGAGTTTTCATCCATGACAACTGGACTTCAGTCTAAACTATCTTTTGGACATGTATTCATACCAATAGTATCTCAAATTCATTATGTCCAAACCTTAACTGAATATCTACTATACTTCTAGCTCAGTACTTGGCATATTACAGGTGCTCAAAAATATTATCGTTTTCTTCTTGTATCAAACCTGCTTGTTTTCATGATTCCATTTTTTAATGAAAGTTACTATATTCTTAGTCAACTACACTTAAAAAGCCAGTATCTTTCTTCTAGTTTATCTTTTTCTCCCCATTTTTTCTTTCAACAAATATTTAACTATCTCATGTTTTTTAGAACATATTTTGGTTTACAGTATTTAAGAGGACACAGTTACACCCTCTATAAATTTGCAGTGTGTCAAGTTTGGCCGGCAAACCCTGAGACGGTGAATGAAAAGATCACTCCAGACACCTTAGTAGAAGAATGGAGAGGCCTAGGGACCAGCCCCTCTAGCAGTGAAAGGCCCTGTGCCAAGTTTGTCTCCACTTTTATTGGGGTCTTAGCAATATATTAGGCACAAACACAAAGCAAGGGGGAAAATGTAACTTTAATGGTCAGGATAATAATATATGGGATAGCGTGTAAAAAGGGCAAGGAGGCAAGGAGTCTGTGAAGTACGTGACCACCACAGGTGCCTGTTTTTCTTCAAAACTTAAACATTGACTCCCTAGATGAGAACCTTGAACTGCAGTAGAAATCTAGCCATTTTCAGCTGAGAAACTTTAAAGGAAGTTTCTTGTGTTCCAGACACTCCTCCTTCAGTTTTCAATTAGTCTCATCCAGGGAAGCACATACAAATCAGATGTTGTCTATTCAGGCACTGTGAATTCCCACAGCATTGTAATGGAGAGCCTGGCAGAGAAATAAGTAATGTAGTGAAAAGTACAGAGTTAAGTGTAGGTAGTCTAAGAGTGTAGAAGAGGAGAGTAACCCAGGTTTGGGGAATAACAGAAGAGTTTCTGAAGGAGATGCCAAGTATCTTGGGTTATGAAACACAAGTATAAATTATCCTAGAGAAAAGGAGGGATGCAAATGGTATCAGGAAGAGTTTCTCAGAATTTAGAATCCAGTGTATCAAGTGAACACACCCCACACAGCTTTAAGAGGGGCAGAGGTTGGGGAGATGAACAGTGGAGTGCTCAAGTCAAAATGGTCCTTCTATACCAAGTTCAAGGACACATCAAGGGCAGAGTACCAATGTATGGTCGGTGTTGATAGCTGTGTGACTGATTCTGGCCAATGGGCTGATATTTTTACTTGCCTCTTCTCATTTCCAAGGTTTCTCTCCCAAAGAAAAAGATGGCCAAGACGTTGCCTCTTACTGTTTGTTTTTCTTATAATTTCATTTTCTGCTTCTTTTTATCAGTCATCTATTGCCGTAGTAATGCTGTGTAACAAGTCACTCTGAAATTAAGTGGCTTAAAACAACCATCATATATCTTTATTCATACATCTGGAGTTGGGAGTTGGGGACTGATGAACCCAGGCAGTCTTCTTTGGCTTAGTTCCAAGTTGATGTTTTGATCCTAACCACCTTCTCCTGTTTCTTACCTTCATGGGTCTAGGGGGTACAAGAGGTCAAGCTCAATGACATGATCACATTCAAGCTTGTGTTTATGTCATATGTTAGCCTCCCAGTGGCCAACACTTTCCATGTACTATGAGGGCAAAGCAAGTAACATGGCCAAATCTAATGTACATGAGATAGTGATGTATACTCCATCCACTGAGATGAGGAAGAGACAGGTGAATATATGTGAATTATTATCTAATAAACCTCTTTCCAGTACCAAAAAAGTTCTCTATTTCTTCTTTTTGTTTGACAGGAAGAGACAGGTGACATTGATGCTGCCATTTACCTTCCTACGTAACGATTCCATTAGATTGTTGGAAAGAGAAAAACATTGAATACTATTTCAGATGTATTATCCTCAAAGTGATTGCTAATATCATTTAGTTCAGTCCTATAGTAAGCCCTTTACTTATTTAAGTCATTAGTGTAACAATTTATTAGTCCCTATTTTACAACTATAGACAATTATAAAGTTCAGAATCTTGACCAAGGTCATACAAGCAAATGAAAGAGACAAAACTCAAACTCAATTCTGTATGACACAATAATGTATCATCAATAAGAACTCAAGTTCAGCAAAGAAAGCTAGCAAAATACTTTATAATTTCTAAAAATATACCAATAAAAGAACACTAAGTTTATTAGAATTTTATGACTAAATTTTAACATTTCCAATAGACTTACTGTTTCAGTGAGCATTCATCATATTTTCTTAGTGGTCATTGGCATGCCACTAATTTATTTTGCTTAGTGACCTCATATTTTGCTCCAAAATTCATGGTTCATGAGTCAGAAACTAGGACATCTCATTATTTAGCATTATCTAGTCTCCAGATATAAGGCATTGCTATCTGTCATGGTAACTTTATATCTTAATTTGAAAAAAATCAGTAAGAGCAATAGGGGCAGAAGTCCTAGCAATAACAGATCAGGAATGAAATGTACTTGTGCGAAACAAATAATAAAAGGTCCTTCTGAAAGATGCACACACAAACCATAAACTACCAGAAGAAGTCCCCAAATCTGCCACCATAAGTTATTACTATCACAAGGTGTGATATCAGTAATGACAACAGCAATGATTCAAGTTAATTGAATTCTGAGCTCCCTTACTGTTATCTTCACACCCAAATAGGTGCTCAGCTCTCTCTTTCTCTGACTGAAATCATCTATATAAATATCTTCCACTCTCCTTCCAATGTGCATAATGTGTAAGAAATAAAATCAAGTTTTTCTTTTTGTAAGCAGTACATAAAATGGCTGAGTGAGTTTTATGCCCTCTGCTCACTTTTTCTGCAAAACTATCCTTAGTTCAAAACACTATTTTTCATGTTATGTACCAGGCATTGACCTAGACTCTGGAATACAAAGGTGAAAAAGGTGAACATTGTTTCATAGAATTCCTATTCTAGAAAATAAGTATAGACACTAAATAATAAACAAATGAAAGATAATTTTATATAGCAATACTTGCTATGAATTATTATGTGATGATGGTTGAGAAGGGGGTGGCAACTTTAGTTGGGTATAAATAGTAAATAAAGGCTTCTTGTTATTTGCATCATGCATATAAATATATGCATGATAGCATATATTTTATCTTCAGTATAGTATTTTTTGACATCATCATCATCATTATTTCTATTAGAAGGCTCATCTGGCCAAATTCTAGTAATGCTTGAATCCTCTTAAACATCATCAGAGACAGAACATTTACTATCTCATTCCATTATTGTACAACTACAAGTTCTTGAAAGACTTTCCTTATATAGAGCTAAAATTTATCTTCCTGGAGGTCATAACTATATAGCATTATTTCTATCCCATGGAATCACATAAAAATTTTTTTGGAAAAGTGAGACCCAAGACCCTGAGAATTGAGGAAAATTTTAGAACAGAAGACTGAATTTCTCTCTCTGAGATGAGAAAACATATATGGAATGTCTAGTAAGGATCTTTGAGGTGCAGTGTGATTCCTTCTCATGATCCCTGCTCCTTAGTTAGGTGTTCTATTCTCATTAACAATTTGATGTAGCTTTTGTGGAAATACATAAAGGGGCTGGTGAATTTCATTTTTAGTTTACTGAGGAGGAAGACAGACTCCACCTATAAGAATGCAGAGAATGCATGGTTTTTATTTTCTTTTGTTTTTACAGAAAATCTAAAGAGTGAATTGGGCTTATACAGGCTATAGAATCAGGATGGGAAATGTGAGACATGGCCTCCATATTCAACATGGAGGAGCCAGTTTCCTTCCTGTGGGTCTCTTAGGAATGAATTTTGATAAATGGAAATAACACTAACATTTACTGAGTAGGATATGAACTGTGCAAAACAATAATATTTCCTAAACTTGCCTGATGATACTGATGATTTTGGGGTACTTCCTGAAAATACTGATTTTGGAGCCCTGTACCCAAATCTTCTGAGTTCTATTCCCTGGAGGAGACGGTCTTAGAATTTGCGTTTTTAATGTGTTCCAGATGATTTTTATCACTAAGGACGTTCTGGAAACACTGCTTTACACAAATACAAGCTTATGTGTGGGGGCTATTTTTATTTCTCATTTTACACATGAAGTTATTGAGGTTGATTAATTTGCTCAAGGTCCCAGAACTGGGTGGTGGCAGAAATAAGACTTGAACTAGGTCTTGCCAAACCTTATACCTTGAGCACTTAAACTTTTATCCTGTTTCTCCATGAGAATCTATATTAACTGGAATTATTCATTGAGGGAACCCATGGAACTCCAGGTGTTTTATATATCTCATATTGTATCATATTATTATTATGTTATTTTACACATATATGATATATACTTATAAATGCTATAATATTGGATTTTTAAATTTCCCATATCTGAAAAGAACCCAAACACTTCAGGTCTAGATATTGTGCGCCCTTAATATCAAGAGAAGTTTAACACATAAGTAACACATGCCCATAATTGCTATATTGTAAAGGATCTTAGAAACTAAGAATAAATTAAGTTATTTTGGTGGTACCTGAAAAGATAGGTTTGGCCATTTGCAGGAAAAATGGGCTATCATCTTTTGGGATGGCTTTGATGAGGATAGGTTAACTGACTAAGTAGCTCAAGAGTCAATCAGTGATGATACTGTGAAAAGCAGCATAAACACAAACAAACATCCTGAAGCAGGAATATGTCACCTTGGTAATGACGGGTAGTCTTTGAGAGTAGAAAAGTGAATGCATAATCTTTGGTGACAAAAACCCTAAGATAAGAAGAATTTGTCACTCAAGAAAGAATTTTTAGGTAATTCTAAAGGAGAAGTTGTTGAACTCTGAAGTAGGGTGTAGATGTCGCACTGAGAAGTGGGTGATTGCTAGAGCTGTATGTGCAGCTGGAGAGCTGCAGTCACCGGTCTGAGATCTTCCTAGCTTTCCAGGAGAATCTATAGGCACTTATAAGGTGGTGGGATGATGGTGGGAGACTTGAATGATCAAAAGATGCTGGCTTGGAGAAAACATCAGGTCAGTAAGCTAGCTAGCTTGGGTGTTACAATTGACTATACAATTAGAATGCAGTGAGTAGCCCAAGCCAGCTGACAGCATAGTGGCAAAATGACCTCATCAACACACCAACTACTGTGTGGTCAAATCATATTAGTGAAGGGCAATATTACAAGACCACACTGCCTACATGGGAAGATTAATTTTCTCTTTGGGAACTGTTATGGGTTGAATTGTTTCTCTCCAAAATTTATATGTTGCAGTTCTACCCCCTAACCCCAACCCAGCTCCAAACCCTAGAATGTGGCCTTATTTGGAAATAAGGTCATTGCAGATATAATTAGTTAAGATGAGTTCATACTGGAGTAGAGTGCACCCCTAATCCAATACAATTAGTGTCCTTACAAAGAAGAGAAACTTGAACACAGACACACACAGGAAGAACACCCCATGAAGATGAAGGCAGAGATCAAGGTGATGAAACAGAAGCCAAGGAACACCAAAGATTGACAGTAAAACCACCAGAAGCTAGAAGAAGAGAATAAAACAGAACCTATCTCATAGTCTTCAGAAGGAACCAACACTACCAACATCTTGATCTAGGACTCTTAGCCTCCTGAACTGAGAGACTTACTGTTTTAGTTCTTTGACACAATAGTCCTAGCAAATTAATGCGGATACTATAAACGACAGTGAGAACAATAAAAAATTAAAAAAAAAAAACTTCCCTGGAGGATTTTGAGAATTGTAGAATACAGTTAGCGGTGTGGTATAAGTGAAAAATCAGACAGATCTTGTTTCAAATGTTAGCTTTGTCATGTTCTGTGTAGGCATCTATGAGCAAGTTATTTAGCTTCTCTGAGCCTCAATATCTTTATCTCAAAAATTAGGATAGTAATTTGTTTGGCTGTGGTAATGATTAAATAATAGTGCTGCTATTTTAATTATGGTTTCAAAAGTGTATTTTCTCCCATTCACTGTTTGATACATGTTAATTCACAACAAACCAGTGAGTTACGGTATTACTTCCATTTATGGAAAAGAGGTTAGGTTCATGGGTCTGGTAAGCACTTTTTTAAACACAGGCCTGTCATCTAAGCTCAGGGTCACAAACACTACACCTCCCACCTTCCTGGGTTGTCTGCCTAGAAAAGGACATGTAATGTCTGTTGTGTTTGCTTTTTATCAACTTTAAACATATGTGTATTTCTGTCCCCCATCTCTCTGTCTCTCTGTCTCTCTCTCCCTCGCTTGCTGTATGTATGTGTGTGTATATATATATATATATATATATGAAACTTTATTTTATTTTTAAATTTTTTCATTCTACATTCTGATTTGGACTGACTTACTGGGCTTGTTTCCTTGGTTTCTGGATGGGAGCTTGAATCAGAAGTATGACTCCTTCATGATTCAGGTATCTCCAGCAAAATGATTTAAAAAAACGTAACATGGCATTAAATAACAAAGGTATCAGAATTATACCTAATATATAAATATTAAACTGAATGGGAAAATCACCCCTCAATTGTCTTTCACAGAAAAAGACTTTTGCTCTTTCTCAAAATCCAACAAATTATGATATATTAGGCATCCCTCTATGATTTAAAATTTGATATGCCTATTTGTCATATCATTATAGTAGCTGAGTATAATATTTTGGAGTTTGTACTTTGGAATTAATTGCTGCTCTAAAGAAAAAAATACTGTAAAAATTAAAACAAAATAACTTTTATGCTTCATTTAATGAGATAATTTTCTTATATATAACTTTCATGGCACTATTGTATTAATTGTTTTTTAGTAGATTATACTCTTAAAAGATTGTATCTTGTACTCATTGTCTCTCTTTGTAGAATCTATAATAGGGACTTCACAAATTATGTGCATAATAAGGTTTTCTGTTAGTGTAGATCACTTATGCTAAGCATTTAATTGCAAGTATCTTAAAATATTGTATTTCTTTCACTGATTCTATAATTCTTATTTTGAATATGTAAATGTTTTACTCAGCAAACTAGAAAAAAACCCTTAGTTTTATTCTTACATTATGATTATGTATTAATACCAACATGGAATATAGGTGATCTTCTCCAGCCGTGGAACATTATTTTCTATCTCAGAAATATCAGGACCCTTTAAAAGACAAGCTGCATAAGCTTACATGTTGGTTCTCTAATATTATACAAAATTCTGTAAGATGTGGATTGGAAATTTATGACGCTAAATTTGGAAGCAGTTTGGTGAAATTTATCCATGCTGTATTTCCGTGGTTCAGTTCTTAGCCTCATTTAGTCTGTAAAATCCATGTGGGCAATTTAAAGACTGCTTAACATTCTGCTTTTAGAGCATGGAACCAAGGCATTTGAGCTATGAATCACCATTTGGTAGTCTTTTCATTTTTGAAGACACTTTGTTCCCTTTAAATAAGCATCAACCTTCAAGAGCATAATTTCTCTGAGAAATAATAGTAAGTGCATGTTAGTAGTTTTATGTCTTTTGCCTTTGTAAATGATTACTCTTCAAATCCATCATGCTTCCTGCCTGAGTGAAGGCAGTGAGAACTGGCTGGTGATTTTGAGAAAATAGAACCGAGAGGTCTGAGTGCTCATCAGGTAGGAGTATATGGAATATGAGATTTTTTTTGCCTTATTTTTCAAAAGTGACTGACAGTTAAGAAAAAAATGAATAGAAAATAATTTCTAATTGTGAGACAGTTGCTCTGGTAGTCACATTTTTTAAATCTTAAAATTTTAAAATAGAAAATAATTCTGTTATGTTTCTTTTGGGAAATCAACATTTGATAGTAGTTCTGTGTACGGCTCAATGAATGGTATATTGTATAAGAGCAAAAGAAGCCTTGCGATCTTCAAATGCTTCATATCAAGTTATATTTGGTGGCATATTTATGTGCAGCATTTTATAGTACTTCATGAATCTGAATCCTCCAGTCAACTTGATTTTAAGGATCTGAGGGAAAATTTACTAGTTTTTTGAGACCTTGAGTAGCAATTTTAGAAAATTTAAGGTCACCTGCTGTAATTTTTAAAACATTAGAGAAAGTGAATTTTAAAAATGTATTCATAATGCTTTTTGAAACATGATGTTTCTTTTAGTGATTAGACTTTAAAAAGATAGGGGGTGTCATTGTCAAAACCTGTTTTTCCTCTCAATTGTAGAATATCTAATTTTAGAAAATTTATTCACCACCTCTGTGATGTTGTAACATAAAGGTTCAGAACACTGGCTGTGGAATTAGGCTGCCTAGGCTTGAACCCTTATTAGCTTATTATTAGCTATGCAACCTTATTAGCTATATGCAAGCTCCTCTGTAACCTCATCTATAAAATAAGGGTATCACTGGTGCCTACGTCCTAAACTCTTTATGAAGATTAAATGAGAATAAAGCATATAAATCAAGTTTTCGCCATAGCACTTGGCATACAGTAAGTCTTCACAGGATTGTGTGATAGTCCCTCTTTCAAGCCCGGCAGGGAGTAGAATGAGCAGAGTGCACTGAGAGTCAGGGTGGTGCCCCTGTGGTTTATATTTCTATTTGCTTCTCTCTTGCTCATCACTACCTCAGAGAGCTGCTTAGGAAGCGACAGGACAGGTTACTAGGGATGCCATATAATACTGGAAATGCGTTCGGAAAAATCAGATGCTGCTTTTTTGTGGCAGTAACCACAAACACAGCACCATTGTCTGCATAGCAATAGGTAATGCCACCTAGGCTCTTCAGTAGTTAAATTACACAATTAGAAGCACTGTTGAACGTACTTTTTACAAAATGGAGAAGAACTTCATACAAGATCAAGCAGAGCTCAAATTTGAATACCCAGCTCTAGTAATGTGCTTCTAAATATAGCTTGGATGCTTGCAATCTGCATGGCTCATCTTCCAGCATAAAGATTAGCATGTGCTCATAGCCATAAAATGGGCAGATATTTAATTTATAGTAACTAGATTTTTTAATTTAAATGTTAGATTTAATAGGCTAGATAAAATGTAACAATTATGTATGAAAAAATTAATTGAGTCTGCTGTAATTCACTCAAATAATGCTTACAATACAGGATAAATGGGAAGTAAATCTTTAAAAATCTCCCATTTTACCTCTTTCAGTAGTTGCACAGCTCCTCAGAGCAATCAGTTTTATGGCATAGTTCTTATTTAACAGACACACCTATTTATGCATCCCATGTAGAAGACATCATAGAAAATAATTGAAAGCCCACGTTGTGATGCATGTTGAGGTCTGCTCTATTTGGTTCTTTATTTAAATACCAGAAAAACATGACCACTTAATTCCCTAAACCAAACTTAATGGATACTTCTTAATTCAGACCCATCTTGCTAGATTCTAACTTCTTGCTTACTTATATTAGGAAAAAACAAACTCTCTCTCTCTCTTTTTTTTTTTTTAAGATTTTATTTATTTATTTGACAGAGAGAGATCACAAGTAGGCAGAGAGGCAGGCAGAGAGAGAGAGAGAGAGGAGGAAACAGGCTCTCCGCTGAGCAGAGAGCCTGATGCAGGACTCCATCCCAGGACCCTGAGATCATGACCTAAGCCGAAGGCAGAGGCTTAACCCACTGAGCCACCCAGGCGCCCAACAAACTCACTTTTTTAAAAATGTTGCAGCAAATCCTTTTGGTGTCCCATACCACATCCCTTCAACCAATCTGTGATTTCACTGTGGGGTGGGCAGAATGCTAACATGCTTCCCAAGTTCCTGGCCCCTGGTGCATACGCCTTTTCCCAATTATTCAGTCTCTAATATAGATACTGCTGTGAAGGGATTTCACCATTGCAGTTAAAGTCTTAATTGGTTGACCTTAAAATAAGGATATTATTTGGCACATCACATGAACCCTTTAAAATTAGAGTTTCCTCCCAGGGTGACAGAAAGGGAAGTCAGAGATATACACTCCTACTAGCTGGGAAGAAAGCAGGCATCCCTCTTGTGAACTACCTAGGGTGGCTCACATGGCAAGGAAATGTAGGCAGATTCTAGGAGCCAACAGCAGACTCTAGCTGACAGCTAGCAGGAAAACAGGGACTTCAGTCCTACAGCCATAAAGAAGAGGATTCTGCTAATAACCAGTGAGCTTGGGATAGGGCCCGGTGTCCAGAGGAGAACCACAGTCCCAGCCAATCTTGTTTTCAGTCCCGTGAAACCCTAAGCAGAAAATCTAGCTATGCCTGGACTTCTGACTTTCAGAAACTGTAGACTAATGAATGGGTATTGTCTTAAGCTGCTGGTTGTGGTAATTTAACACACAGTAATGGAAAACTAACATAGCCTTAACTGCTATACATAGTTCTGTGTGAGCCCAGACGTAGCTCACAATGGCAGCACCCTATATCAAGAGAACACTAGTGAGGCCATCCTTTATAATCACCAGGGCCTTCTTTGGCTCTGTGTAAACACAGGTTGAAAGTATAAGTCTTAGTACTCTGGGGGAACCACTAACGCAGTGGAGGCTAGAATCAGCAAATAAAAGTTCCAGTCTAGTGCTCTTCAGGTGGATAATTACATGTATTTCACAGAAGTCCTGGTAGAAGCACACTTCCAATGCCTATAGCAGTAATCTCAACAACTCATTATTTTGTTAGCTTGTCCTTCTTAGTCTTACTTTCTTTCCACAGTAAACTCACCCCCATACAGGTTCTCACGTCAGACTCTGTTTACAGGGAAATCCAAACTGAGAATTAATTATTAGCCTTTAGATAAGATAGATCAGAAGCAAATAGTATACTTACCTCCTCTGGTATAATGTCCTAAAAATAATACCAAGAGATGTAGTACTGAACATAAAAAGAAAATGTTCACTGAGCAAATCAGAAGAAGAGAATAATACATTTGTATTGAAAGAGTAAAAATTTGGTGATTGTGTAAAATATTCCAAAATCTTCATTTATGATCATTTAGGTCAACCCCCCAAAAATTATTATTAAAATTCATTTCACATGCTGAATGCACCATATTTATAAAGTACTTTCATTTATATTATCTCTTTTAATCTCTATAACAATCTAGTTTTTGTTTTTTTTATGTTTTTTTTTTTGGTTTGTTTTTAGTGTTATAGTAATTTTAGGTCACTCAATAGTTTGTGGTATTTTTTTTGAGCAATAGATATCACATAGCTGTTAATTTAGGATTTTCTTTTTATAATTTAATTATGTCTTCCAAAGAACATAATTTAAATGCTTCTTTATTTCAAAATTATCTCATGTTTCAATAGAGGTCAACTTTTTTTAACCTAGTGTACCAATTCTATGATTGTTAAAAATTCTTTTAATAAATAGAGGCAGAACATTAACTTACTGAAATATTATAACATTTCTATTGTTGGTAGTCTATTTCTTTAATATTTATCTCACAGTTTGACTTAATAATATTTAGCCAATCATTTTTAAGAAATTAGTTCCAAGAGATTTCTATTTGGGATAGTAAGATTCTTTAGAACTGTTAGTTTTAAGCAATTCCTAGGCCTTAAATTCTCTGCATTCTGAAGCTTTGTCATTATTTCCAAGATGAATCCTGACTGATTGTATTTTGTGAAAGGGCCTAACAGAATCTATGAAATATCTCTGGGAAAATTAGACAGTCTCTGGAAGGTCATTTCTGTTTCTACATTATGTTCTCTGAACTTCTCTTGCTTAGTTCTTTGCTGGGAGATTTTTTTTTTTTTTTTAACTTTTGACAGTCATTTCCTGCTGCTTTTTCGAATCTCAAAGTGTAGTCCTCTGTTTGAGGTATCTCAGCTGGTTGTTACAGAAAAGGTTTTTTATGTTACAATTGGAAGATTATGACTTCAGGCAGGTGAAAGTAGCAAGGAAAATAGAACTCAAACCAAAATCTTTAGTGGGGAAAAATATAAGAAAACATGTAGAATCAGTCCCAAGTTTTCAATTATATTTCAAAATTATGTTTTAATTATATTTCCCTATGAGGTATCAGACACATAAAAATAAATGATTTAGGATGAAATTTCTCATGATATAGCTTTCACTAGTGTTAACAAAATAACTAAGTTTGAAGATGATGTTGTTTTTGTATTTTTGCTTAAAAAAAAGTTCACAGTTATAGATCCCATCATTACCCTAGACAATTGAAGGTTACATTTTGGAGATTTTTATGGTTAGTCTAAGTGGCAATTTCCTTTCCAACTCACATGTTTACTTCATTGAACTCTGAAATATATATCACCATGTCAGAATGGGACTAAATCATTAGGGAATACCAGTTGCTTAGAAAGCCTAGTTCAAGAGGCCCTTTCCTTTGGAAGTTTAGATGTAGGTTGGGGGAAATTTGGTAAGATTCCCAACATTTAGTTATAATAAGTACTCTTTTCATTCTCATTCTTTTTCTCTGAAAAGGCTATTATCCAACAAAATGGCTTAACACAAACCAATAACTTCACAATTCTAGACCAGGCTACTTCAATAACTTGACATTTCTTTTAAAATCTGCAGCTGTAATTACCATTTTGTCAGCTAAGAAATCAACTAGGTAAAAGTTTAAGTACAAAGTTTTATCTGGCATGAGAAGATGAATATCTGCTTTGCTAATTACTACATTTAGGAGGATGGATCTCTTCCATACTTCTATTTGTCTATTGTGTAAATTCACGGTTACATTTCCCAATTACTCCAGACACTGTTGTTGTTTTTTCTTCTCTGGAGGGCTTAAGATTTAATTATTAGCATTAATTGTACTGTAAATTACCTAGTAAAAGGACTCTGGAAAAAATAAATTTTCTTATTTAAGAATAGCAGCAGAATTTGGGGTTTCAGTGAAGATCTCTTTCCTTGTCAAAATCACCTCTCTTACTTTAAATTTTGAAAAAGCAACATATTTCCTCCATTTCTTGTTAATGACATGGAAAGCCAGTCACTATAATTCCACAAATATTTCGTGAGCATTTGCTATACACTAGATATAGTGCTAAGTTTCAGGGATGCAAATGAATAAAACATGGTTCTTGTCCTCAATTAGTCCATAAGGGAGAAAGGAAGGGTAGTACAATGTACTATGATAAAGATATTGACAGAATGGTTTTGAAGCTATGAGGAGTGGGCATTCATTTCGGTATTTCTATTTAACTTTCATTAAGAAGATTAAATTTTTAGCTGGACCTGGAGGGGTGAGTATGATTTATCCAAGAAGGAAAAGAAAAAGGATTTTTCCAGGCTGAGATAAGAATACAGACAAAGCAAATATGGTAGTTTCCCAAAAGAGGAGTGTGGTGGAAAGAGAGAGCTGAATTGGAGGAGCTTCTTTCCATCCCTGCTAAAATTCTTGTGTCCAATAGGATAAATAGAGTAGGCAAATCATTTTTGAAAGCACCATCAGATAATTCTTTTATTTTTTTTAGATTTATTTTATTTATTTTTTTTTATGTGTAGTAAGTTTGAAAGTTGATGAATAAGTTAAAGCTCATTGGATCACATTTAGAGTTCTAGAGGAATCTTTCTGTAAGAATAACATATATAAACCTGTGAATCACCAGGTTTACACACTTCACAGCACACACCATAGTCCATACCCTCCCCAATGTCCATAACCCCACCACCCTCTCCCTACGCCCCTCCCCACCGGCCACCTTCAGTTTGTTTTGTGACATCAAGAGTCTCTTATGGTTTGTCTCCCTCCCAATCCCATCTTGTTGCATTTATTCTTTTCCTACCCCCCAAACCCCCACGTTGCATCTCCACTTCCTCATATCAGGGAGATCATATGACAGTTGTCTTTCTCCGATTGACTTATTTTGCTAAGCATAATACCCTCTAGTTCCATCCACGTCGTCGCAAATGGCAAGGTTTCATTTCTTTTGACCATCAGATAATTCTGAAATGAATTCTATTCCAGCTCATTCCCCATCTGGCTACCACACTGAGAACCAGTTTTGCAATAGGAAGATCATGGACTTTGAAATCATACAGATTTATTATTTGTTAGTTGTATAGCCTTGAGAAATCTCACCTTTTTGTGTCACAGTGTTCCAATCTATAAAATGGGGATACCTACAACTTTACAGGGTTATTGATAAGGTATAATGAGCAGGTACATGCAAAAATCTTGGGAAATTGTAGGCATTCTGTACATGTTAGTTCCATTTTTCTTTTCTGTTTTCCAGCTTATGTACAAAGCACAGAGATATGAAAGTGTACCCTTGATTGCAGAACACTGATTAGACTCTAAGGGCTAAACTATAATACAGATAGGTTTAGAGATCAGAGTATAAAGCTGGACATTTATACTAAGCTTTCTGAAGGGTCTTATTGTCATATAAGAAGTTCAGGTTTTTAATATTATGCATGATGGGGACTAATCAGTTATCAGTTGTTACATAACAGAAACTCCCAAAACTTCATGGCTTAGACAAATAACCACCTATTAATATGAGCCAAAGGTTTTACTATCTAGTAATATTGATCTGTGGTAGGCCCCACTGAACTTGACTAGACTTGCTCAATGGTATGTGGTTGTCTGGAAGGGATGGCCTTACACATATCTGGTGGTTGACTGACCTTTGGGTGTAGAAACAGAGATTGTTAGGCCAAGGGTCTCTCATTATCCAGCAGGGCAATTTCGAATATTAATGGCAGGTGACAGGGTTCCTAAGAGCAGGAGGAATTAGACTATACTTCTTGATAACAGACCAGCAATATCACCATAATAAAGGGGGCCTGGGTGGAGAATTGCATATGTATGTGTGTTTTTCTTCTTGTTTTATTTTATGGCAAAAATTATTGAAATTTTTTGTAATAAATGATAAGATAAAGTTTGTATTTAAGATAATCACTCTAACAGCTGTGGGAAAAACAGTGGGCAGACAAAAAGCAAAATAGCTGTGAGAAGACCTATGCAATGGTCTGGGGAAAAATATCATATGAATATTCTAAGCCTTCCTTTATCCCTTAACAGGAAAAGAGGATATCGAAATTGTTCACTTATTTTCTTCTCTACCCATCACCTCTGGGGAGATTTCTGCCATTACTGGGCTGTCATGAATAGGAAGAAGGAAAGGCTAGGGCTGATTTCCAGAGCAATTTTTTGTTTGGTTCTGGTAATTTGGGAGGAAGATAGTGTGGTGTAGAAGTTGTGATGTGAGAAGTTGATGGTAGAAGAAATAAAGAATTTTATAAAAGTTGCAAAGTGTTATTATATCCAACCTTCATGGTATTTAAGAAACATCAATGAAAAATGTAATGTGCCAGGTATCTTCATTTGCCCTTCCAAATTCATTCTTAATCCTTTTCTTCTACACAAGGCTGATCAAATATGAATCACCTCCATTTTTTGGAGGTGACAATTTTTCCACTGGCTTCCAGTTGGGCAATAGGAGACTTGCAGGACATCAGGAGTGAAGAGAGTAAGCTTGGAGTATTTATTTCCTGTTCGTTATTCGGCCAGCCAACAAGCAGAGAACATAGACCGTCATTGTATATGTTCTTCCTCAGAATTACTCGGATTTCCAATTCCATACTTTTTATTCCAGACAACTTGACTATTATTTACCCATTATTTATCCATGTTTTAAAAATTAAATTATCCTATTTAATCCTACAGCAACTTGTATAAGGAAGGTGATACTATTTTTATTTTATAGACTGGGAAAACAAAAAAGTTCAGAGAGAGATTAAGTAAGTTATCTACCACCCAAGGTTTTATTTTCCCCTAAGGCTTTTTAAAGCCACTTTGGAAGAGAATCAATTTTGTATCTAAAATTAATTTAGAGCTTTGTAAACTCTCAAAAGAGGAGAGACAGAGATCAGTGTTGAATTTTCTTTCACAGTCTTTATTCAAAGGAATTCATGTTAAAATTTTTTTAACCTCTTACTCACTATTCCTAAAGGAAATTTAAGTCAACAAACAAGTAGAGATAGGAGCAAATTATCTCGTTTTCAAAAAAAAAAAAAAAAGTAACTTTCCATTTTCCCACTTGACTGCTTATACTTAGGAAAAGTCTAAGCCCACAAACCAAGCTCTTTTTCCTTAGCCTGTACAATAATAAACTTACACTTGTTTGGAAAACCTGTTCTTGTGATATCTAATTGTCAAAGAATCTCCTGTCTTTTGGAAATGCTTATACAAATTCATATAAGCAGCATCCAAAACATACAAGAATTCTATTTAAACACTATAGTCCTATAGTCTTATATGTAGTTTATGACAAATTTGAAAACAGAAATGTTGTGCAAAGCCCTTTTTCAAATATAAGGTCATCTATTTGCTTTAATTTGTAACTTTTAATGTAATCTATATCTTTCCTAATAAATATTTAAATCTTAACTTAAAACTTTTTGCCATTCTGGACTAGTATATGTTATTAACATTTGGGAAGCTCAAGAGGTAAATTGAGAACAGCTGTGGGATGATTAATATTGATGCCTTGGGTGCAATGTTCTGTCAGCCTTTTGAGTGGTAGTAAATCAGTAGAAAAGTGGAACTGTATCTTTACACATCTTACTGCATACATTATCACAGGATATCACTAATGTGGACATCTCTTCCCCAACTCTTTGGCTAACAACTGTCAAGACTTTAGGTATGAAAAATATATTTGAGTATATATTTATAAAGTCAGTTTATATAAAATAGGTATATAAAATGTATAAAATATATTTGATATATTTTAGGTCTATAAAATATATTTGAGTATATATTTATAAAGTTAGTTTGATATAAAACATTAATTTATTCATTTTGAAATTGCCTAGCATGGTAATTGTTTTGCAAATGACTCCTAATTCTTTCATCAAAAATGGAAGATGAATTTTTCAAATTCAGACATTTGATTTCATTTCAGTTTGTTCTGTTTCTAAATGCAAGTGATACTCAAAATGGTACCTTACAAGTTTTCAAACCAAAATCTTTTCTTCAGTCTAGCATCAGTGGCTAACTGTGCCTGTATAGGTGAGAGGTAATGGGAAAGGAGGTCCCTGTAGCTTGCTGGTAGGTTCAGTCATGAGTAGTGCAGAAAACTATTCTTTTTTATTTTTTTTAATATTTTATTTATTTATTTGACAGAGAGTGAGAGATCACAAGTAGGCAGAGAGGCTAGAGGGGGGGCGGGGTGGGAAGCAGGCTCCCCGCTGAGCAGAGAGCCCGATATGTGTCTCCATCCCAGGACCCTGAGATCATGACCTGAGCCGAAGGCAGAGACTTAACCCACTGAGACACCCAGGTGACCCAGAAAGCTATTCATTTTTAAAAATATTTATTTATTTGAAAGAAAGAGAGAGCAGGGCATGGGAGGGGCAGAGGGAGCGAGAGAAAGAGTCTTAAGTAAGCTCAGTGCTTGGTGCAGAGCCCAACATGGGATTCGATCTCACAACCCTGAGATCATGACCTGAGTGAAACCAAAAGTTGGACACTTAACTGACTGTACCACCTAAGTGCTCCAGTGTAGAAGACTATTCTCAAGAGTATTTCACCAAGCAAGTGATGAGTTTAAAATGATGTTTTGCTTATGTAGTAATTATTGGGCTCTTAATGCTAGTAACATTCAGATCACTCTTTGTCTTTCTAATTCCAGATCTTTGGGATAATCCTCTATTTTAGCCCACTTATCTCAAACAGATTGTTGCAAGCTGACAACTTCTTTTGGTTATTGGAGGAAAACTAAATGAAAGACAAATTTTCCAACCAGAAATTAGTCTTTAGCTTATTCAGATCCCAGTCAAATCTTCCACAGTCTTACATATATTCCAGAAATCATGTACCTCTTAATCACAATATATTAGGATTATATTCTGGTATATTTTGAAGTTTGAGCAATTCCACACAAATCTGCAAATTTAAATAAGACTATAGCCAAACTGCTTTCATACTGCATTAAAGACACACACACACACATACACACATACACACTTTAAATCCTCTGGCATATGGGATTTTGATCATAGTTCCCATACTGATCATTTCTGGGTCTCACAAGATAATAGAAATTTCTTTATTACTATAAAGGGAGGAAACAATTCAGTGGTGTTATAGTTGAAATTCATATGTTCAAATTCTAACCCCCCCCCCAGTGTGATGGTATTAGGAGAAGTGGGTTTGGGGGGATGATTAGGTCATGAAGGTAGAGCCCTTATGAATAAAATGCATGCTCTTATAAAAGACCCCAGAGATTTCTTCCTTTTTGCCAAGTGATGATATAATGAGAAGTCGGCAGTTTGTAGTCCCAAGGAGGACTCTCACCAGAACCCTGGTCTCAGACTTAGAGTATCCAGAACTGTAAGAAATCTGTTGTTTATAAACCACCCACTCTACGGTACTCTGTTATAACAGCCCAAATGGGCTAAAATAGAAATTATACTTAGATTTGGGAATGCTGCTATCACAGATACCTAAAATGTGGAATAACTTTTTGGGACTTGGTAATGAGTAGAGACTGAAAGAATGTTGAGGTGCATGTTAGAAAAAGCCTGAATTGCCATAAACAGATTTTTAAAGGAGATTTTGGTAAGAGCTCAGAGAGAAAAAAGGAGAGCTATAGAGAAAGTTTCCATCTTCTTAGAGAGAAAACCCAGGTAACTATGAGCAGAATATTAGTGGAAATATGGACCATAAGGGACATTCTGATGAAATCTCAGATGGAAATGAAGAATATGACACTGGAAACTGGAAGAAAGGCAACCTTTCACAAAGTGGCAAAGAAACTGGCTGAATTGTTCTCATTTTTTTAGTATTTTGTGGAAGGTAAAACTTACAGGTAATGAAATTGAATATTTAGCATAGGAAATTCCTAAGAAATATGATAAAAAAGGAGCTTGGTTCCTCTTCGCTGTTTATTGTAAAATGCAAAAGAAGAGAAATGAACTGAAGACGAAATTATTAAGCAAAAAGGGAACCAGATCCTTAAAAATTTGAAAATTTTCAACCTGTCCATATTAAAACAACAACAACAACAACACACAAAAAATGAGAAAGCTGTTCAAAGACAAGACTAAGGATGTAAAAAACCAAGCAAGTATTGAGTAAGGAGATTTGTATGGGTGTGAACCATCTCAACAAAAGCCAGAAATAGAGATGTGATTATGTCTGAGACCAAAAGAAAGAGAAAACAGAAGACATTTGAGCTTCTCAGACATTATAGGACTGGACTGTAATTATTTGGTTGTGAACTGTGCTATTGTTAAAGACAAGGAAAGAAGGATGCCCAAAGGTGATTCTGAATATCTGTCGTAGGAGGCTGTCACTCCTACTACAAGCGCAGGATGCAGTGGAGGTGGGGAGGAAGCTGTTTCCACTTTGTTTCAAAGGATGGGACTAACACTCAGAGGAGCCATGGAAGAAGGGACAACCAGAGGAGCCTCTGGGGGGAGAAACCCAACCCCAGCGGAAAACAGCATGAATTTTTGAGACTTGACTAGTATTAACCTTTTAAACTGTAATTTACAATCACCATTATCTTGGGTGAATCTCAACAATCCATTTCCAATGAAAGTTTTCAATATGGATAATTTTCGGTAACACTTGTCATTTTGATGTATGGTAAATTGGTTGTAAAAATGATCACAGTTATTCATCTTCTTTGTATTTATGCCATTTGCAGTGTGTGAATTTGCTCCTCACATCAAGAGATAAGAGTCTATGTCTTCATCTCTTTAAACTGGGTAGGTCTCATGCATTGCTTCAGATAATATGGTAAAACTGCCAATTTCAAGCATAGGCCTCAAGGGGTCTTAAATGCTTCAACTTGTCCTCTTGGTCCCCTGCCACCACCATATGAGCAAGCTCAGGCTGGCTGGCTGAATACTGAGAGACATATTATCACTGACACATAGTAGATGCTCATTAAAATGTGATTAAAAAGAAATGAATCCTCGCATTCCACAGTTTTGTCCTTGTCCATTTCTGGCCACTTATTTTCTCTCTGAAGTGTGATAGATTATAAACTTAAGTTTCACCAATATCTGCTTCTCCCTTCCCTGGAGAAGCAATATACTGTTCCTACTCATTAAAGTTAGGCTTATCTATGTGACTAGATTGACCAAAGAAATATCAGTGGAACTGGCAATATGTTACTTTCAAGCTTTAAGAACCAGTTTTTGCTTTGCTACATTCTTTTTTTCTCACCATTACAAAAGCCAAAGGCTCCACATAGGGTCTGCTGCATCAGCCTGAATTCCAGAATACGGAACAATTAGCGTAGAGTTGCAACCAATTCTTCATGAACATGTTGTATAACCAGGAAGAAAACCTTTGTTATTATAAACCACTGAGGTTTTAGACTGTTTTCTGATGCAGTATAGTTTAGCCTAATCTGATCAGTATGCTGGGTTATCACATCCATGTTTCTATTACCACTAACTAAAAATCAAATGTATATCTCTATCCTCATGTATTGCTAGTGGGAGTGTCACTTAATGAAGCAATTTGGGAGTTTTTTTAAAAAAGTCAAATATATACCAATTATGTAACATAGCAATTTTATTCCTACATATTACCTAAGAGAAATGAAAACATGTTCACACAAAGACCTTTTGCAAATGTCCATAATTGGCCCATAATTGGCCCAAATGTTTGGGCCAGAACCAAACCTTTAGTCAATTTCCAGCTACATGTGAATGGCTAAACGAAATTAGAACAAAATTAGTGTATATCCATAGAATGGAATACTACCCAGCAATGAAAAGGAATGAACTGCTGATACATGCAACAGCATGGATGAACCTCAAACTCATTATGCTGAGTGAAAGAAGCCAGACACAAAAGTATACATCTTGAAGTACCCCATTTGTATGAAATTTCTAAACCATACAGAGAGAATGTGGTTCAGTGTCTGCATGAGGTTGGAAATAGGAGTGTTCTAAAAGTGGAATGTCACAATGGTTGGCACAACTACAAAATTTACTAAAAGTCATCAAACTATACATTTGCAATGAATGGATTTATGGTTTGTAAATTCTATATCAATAAAACTGAAAACATATATCTAGGCCCAATTTTTCTCTGAGTTATAGATATATATTATCTACTAGATATTTCTGCCTAGATAGTTCACAAACCTTTCCAAATTATACAAAGTAAATGATGTATTTTCTTTATCACCCCAAATTATGTTTCTGAACTGAGATTACCTATATAGTATTGCCAGACTGAAATTTGCTCAAACCAAAAATATTGGGTTCTTTCTACACTACTTGTTATCTCTCTACCCAAGTTGCCAATTGTTGACTATATCTTTTGAAAATCTCTTGACTATCTCTTCAGTTATTCTCATTTCTTACTTTCATTCACTTACCTGTTTAATTTTTTTTCTCATCTCTTACATTATTCTACATGTTCTTAATTCTATTGTTGCAATATTTGAAGAATTTACTTTTTAATTTTCTACTTAGTGGCCAGAGACTGAAGATGCTTTATCAGAATGAAACAAAAAATTCATAATATAAATTATGATATTAGTAATATAAATTATTATATTGTATATAATTTATATAATGATATGCCCCACCCCATATTACTGAACAAAAATACATAATGATACATTCTAGATTATTCAATATAATTTACTTAAAATATTTTTTAATTGTTTATAATAATAGTCATTCTGTATAGTCCCAAGTGCTACAAAAGTTTAGCTAGTGTGAAAGGCATGTTTGGAATAGAATGTACAGCTGGGTTTCAAGGTCTCAGAGTCAGGGTGACCTTAGCATTTAACTTGAATTTCAGTTTATTCTGAGATGGACATAAACAGCCCACAGCCATTAGTGCACTCTAGCTGGTCTAACTTCAAAATATGGTTTTGAGCTACTTTCAAAGGCAGTTTTCAACTTATTGAAATCATTGAATTTAAAGTGAAAATTTCCTCCAGAACAATGAATAGTGATTGCCATTGGTCAATGCAGGTATGACCTAGGTTTGGGGGAGGAGATAAAGACATTAGCAGGAGTGAAGGAGGGTGATAAATAGGTTACACATTAAAAGCCCAAGGAACACAACATCCTGAACTTGTATCTTCAAAGACCCTGGGGCTAACAGACCAAAAGCCACAGGTGCAGAGAGGGCCTCTTCCACATCTGCCTCAGGGTAACTCCTAGACTCATTATAATGCATTTGCACTGCAGTTGTAGCCCCTCACCCTCCTCCCAACCCAGACACCCACCCATGGAGAAAAGCTGCCTTTACCATTCTGGCAGAAACATCATTAAGGATGCAAGGAGTGCCCCAAATGATTGGAAGCAGCCTCCATTAGAGACTGCCCCACAGTACGTCACAGCTCCTCCCAACCCAGAGAGGTACAAAAAATATCTAAAGCCGGAACAACCTATGGCCGGAAACTACACCATCTGGAACCTTGCCTGCTCTCCCACCCTAAGATTGTACTGCTGTTTTATTACAGCTGTTTTCTGCTGTCACTTTGGGTGCAGATTTCTAATTCCCTGTTGCCTTTGTGCCAAGAGTGGAGACACAATGGCTTTGTGCTTTGACAGTAGGTTTAGTGACACTTATTAATATTATATATTATATATCCCATCATCTACATCTCTTTGTCTCTGAGTCATAGCTGCTGTGGCACTATTACATTTAATTCTGTTCCATAATCAAAATAAATCTTCCATTCTTTCTCTAAAGGTTTGTTTAAATAAATTATAATCAGTTCCTAGAGTAGTGCCTGGAATAGAGGCAATGAACAAATAAAACTAAAAACCTAATAGACAGTGTTTACATTTTTAATAATGTAAACATTGATAACAAATATGTTTCCTTTATCATTAATCCAAAATGATGACTCTTTCATTACTCAAAGAAGATGTTTCCTGCAACAGTCAAAATAGATTATTTTTTCTTACACATCAAATAATTGTTTAATCTCACATCGTTTTATTTTCTTGTGCACCTTTTTATTTTTCCCTCTGAAATCTACTCAACTTTTTTATTATTGATCTTAAAAAAATGGGTGTTTGCCATATCCTCATTTACATAACCTCTCAGTTTTAGCGCTTATTGCATGGAGTCTCCATTTTTCTGGAAAATCTCGCTTTCTTAGGGCCTTTTAGTCATAATTTACATGTTCGCTTGCAAGCCCTGAGATTATCTGTCCTTGAGTTTCCTTTTGCTACTTTCTCAGTTGAATGCACCATCTTCTGAATTGCTTGATTTTTCTCCTTTGTTTTGTTAAAAGTATAACCTCAAGAATGGGTGTGTGGGAGGTAAACTTTCTGAGTTCTCACGTGTAAAGAAAATATTTAATCTGCATATTGGCAAAGCTGGCTCAGTTGGAATCTTGGAAACTGTTCAGTTAGTTTACTATTTCTTTCTTTGGTGAAAGAGCATGGGAATAGGAGAGTTTGGGGTGTGGGTGTGTAAAGGAAAAGACTATAAACTGAAGAGAATGCCCTTCCCAGATATCAATAACCACAAATTCTTGGTGTCAAGTACTATGTCATGTTCATCATGTTATTCCCCACAGTGCCAAATAGACTGGATACTCAATTATAAATAGTTTCCTAAAGTAGATACTTAGTTAATATTATTGATAGAACCATGGCAATGCTAGGCTCCGAATGTGGAGAGATAGCCATGCTGGCAACAAATTGCATTCTTAAAATTCTGCAGTTGTTTTCTTCCTTTTCCTACAATATATTCATTTGAATAATAACTTTTTAAAAAGTTTTGGAAAAGAAACCTCTCTTAAGATGTTTCACTTGACTTAAGTGCTTATACACACTTGCAAATGATGTCAAACTGGGAGCCAACTCCTTAACAATGCAAGTCAATCCCAACTATTTTCCTTCGTCTGTTCTTCCACATTCTCTCAGCCACTTAGGATACTGTGATATTCCATCACATCCTATCTCATCCTTGTATCTTGAATTCAGGGCAGGTTTTTGCTACAGTTTGACTTTTTCTGTTCTGGCAGTATGTCCAATGACTAACTTGGACAACCTTCCTCTTGGCCATTTTTGAGCCTTTTTTCCTTTTGGGTGGCATCCTGGCTTTTATACTATTATTTCTAGGATATGACATAAAATGGAGCTAAAGTCATTATGAAATTGTAATATTCAATTGATGTCTATAGTAGATTTGAAGCAGCTCCTCAGTTAACATTCTGTGCCAAGTAGAATAGATAGATAGATAGATAGATGATAGATATAGATATAGGTATATAGATACATATTTCTTTTTACTCTGAAAATAAATATCATTTTGAAGGATTCCAGCAAAGACTCAGATGCAAGCCTGCTTTATTCTCTTTTTTTAAAAAGACTTTATTTATTTATTTGACAGAGAGCACAAGTAGGCAGAACGGCAGAGGGAGAGGGAGAAGAAGGCTCTCTGCTGAGTAGGGAGCTCCATGCGGTGCTCGATTCCAGGACCCTGGGGTCATGGACTGAGATGAAGGCAGCCGCTTAACCCACTGAGCCACACAGTTGCCCTAAGCCTGCTTTATTCCTACTCAAACTTGTGAAAAAATGACCTCATTCTTCTTTTGTAAAGGCCTGACTGTAAGAGATTTAATATGGCATTAAAAATTTTGTTGAACATGCCAGATACTGATTTTATAGTTCTTTTATTTCTTTGCATTATGATTGATCTTTAGAAAATTTTTTGTTCATTTACTTGTTTGTTTCCATAAACAGGGTAGAACTCAAAAGTTGTAGTTCTTTGTAGATGGCAAGTTCTTTCTAGGGAAAGAAGGAATCTAAAAAGGCTGAAGCTACACACTGTATTTGTTTATCCTGAAAATGCACTAGATATCTGGGATCCCCTTCATCAGAAAAAAAATTGAAAAGATGACATACAGTGATCAGAAACAGCAGGTTTCTCATTGAAATTTGCTTCTGAACAGAATTATAGTGTACTTTCTTATTTGCACAAATTTATTTTTACTTTTTTAAAACGTGATGGGTTTTGGCCAGAAAATGTGATACAGCTATTATTTTAAAAAGTCTTTTAAAATTTTGCTATGAAATTTGTAATGCAAACAAAAAAAATGTAAGAAAGGAAATTTTATCTTTTGTATATATTCCACTAAAAGTATGCAGCAAAAGTATTGCCTTTTAAAGTCACTTGATACAAACTTCTTTCACATCGTTACTCTGCTAACTTGACATGGGTTTATTGTTGTTTGTTTCCATCTATTTATGGACTACTTGTTCTTTTTATTTAATTTTACTTTTAAAATATGTAAACCATTTACATGATCCCATAGTCAAACTATATAACAGGGAATATTGACAGAAGTCACAATTGTGCCTTCCCTTTTCCATCTCTCTCTCTCCCTATAATTGCCATCACTTATCTTCCTAGTGTTTTCTTTTGAAAAATATAAGCAAATATACATATCTGAACACACATATTTGAATTTTCCTCCTTTCTTACACAAAAGAGTAATGTACTTAGATTTTTTCTCAATTAATAATGTATCTTAACCTCTTCAGATCAAAATGGGGATCTTCCTCCAATGTATGGCCACATAGTACTTAATTTTAAAGATGTGCCCTAACTTACTCAAATAGTCTCCTATTTATGGGCAAAAGTTACTTGCAATGTTTTACTATTATAGATAATGACACAAAAAACAGTTGGTATACCTGAAAATTTGCATATTTTCTGGTTAAGTAAAGAGAGTAGCAAGAGTTGCAGCTGCATATTGTTTACTTAGTGTATATGAAGTATTTCAAAAGGATGTTGATTTTGGACAATGCACCTGGCCATTCTAGGAACTTTGACTTGTATCTAATGTCTTTGAAGTTGTCTTTTTCTTATTCATTACAACTCAACCAAATACTAGACCAAATATAAGGGAATTTTCATATATTATTTTGAATAACTGATTTTGCCATACCTGCCGACTTTAGAGTCGACTTGCTCTCCCCCCTCCCAAATGTTCTATTGGGAAAGAGGTTGATGGACAAGAAAGCCCGGTTGTTACTTCTATGTACATCAGGGTTTCCTTTCATCTATCTACTTTCCAAAATTGGAATGGCCAGGTCATTCAAGGAATGACCAGTCCCTGAGCAAAATGTATAGACCCACAAGCTTACAATAAGATAACGTGCACTGGAAAGCAAATGTCGTCCTTTATAGTAAGAGATATGATTGCTATTGCTGTCGCTTTTACTAAAGTACATTGTCTTTCCCGTAAAGGAGACAGTTTGGGAAATCACATTGAGATTGGAAAGCAGCTATGTGAACTTGTAATCTCAGAGTTATAGGTAGAAGACCACAGAGATAAACTTTCCTTAACAGGAGCAGGCCCTCCTAAGAGGAAAACTACCTTCTTGAATGTGTAGACAGAATGCCCTCATTTTTCCCTAACGTCTGCCTATATGACAATTTCCCTTTAACTTCTGGTAACATTGCAGCTCACATAAATTTATTCTTGATTGCCTTAAAAGCTTGAGGCAAGTTGGTTGAGCCAAAGAGAACTTTAAAATCTCAATCAAATAAAATGATGTTATATAAAGATGAAGTCTTCTCAAAAAACACCATTTATTTTGTGTAGCTATGATAGGCAAAGCGTGAATCCAAAATTTTGCAATTCCAGAACTACCTATAAGACAAACCAAGGCAAATACTATGATTAAGGGAAGAAGTCTAAAAAATGAAAACAAAAAACTAAAAAACCCTTAATTAAGCCCATGGAGGTTGTTTGAGATTGGAAAAGAAATCATTTAGAGGAATCTGAAATAAAATTGCAGTAATTAATTTGTGCTTTCAGTGAGGAAATAGTTGCTTTCATTTTTAATGACTCATCTTTATTTATGATTATAAGTGCAAAACATCTATTTTGAATGGGAGTAGAAAGATGTATTTTACTCCTTTCCATTTTTTTTTTTCTTGCTTGGTTCCTTGCTTCTTCTCTTCCTTCCTTCCTTCTACAAATATTTACTGAGTGATTGCCATGTACCATGCATTGAGCTAAGTAGTAGATCTCTGCATTTTCCTCTTCCAGAAAATATTCTGTTCTTTTTAACGAGAAACTACTGTTGTATAATCTTGCCAAAAGGGTATATATAAGGTATAATGATAAAGACATGGAATACACAAATTTCATGCATTTAACTAGTTTTAAACACATGTACTATCTACATAAGTCAGAAGGATTCCAATATCAAAAGTAAAGAAAATGAATATTTGCTAATAATGTGTATGGATATCACTACTTAAAAAAAAATGTCATGTTACTGGTGAAAGGCTTGATCTTTTCATGCATTTTTTTTCATCTTTGCAAAAAGTCTGTGCTTCAGAATAGTGATTTTAAAAAGCATATTTTGAAATGTGTTTGGCACAAGTCACTGAGTTTTTATCTGAAGTTCCTCATAAACAAATGATCTATTTTTTCTTAGGATCTGAAAGAGCCAGTTCCATTTCTGATAGACTTCTCAAAGTTATCTACCTCACCATCTGTGACATGAGTGGAGAACAAAATTATATTACCTGTCTCTACACTTCCATAATTTTGTTTTGGCCTCTGATATTGCACAACTTTGTGAAGCACAAGTTTAGTAGTTTAGTAATTTCCCTTGGTAGGAGACTGGGAGGGTTTGTTTGTTTGTTTGTTTGTTTGTTTTTCTTTTAGTTGGAAAAGAAAAATACTGTTAATTGTATTTTTCTATTTGGAAAAATGTTCTATTTGCTTAACTTAACTGCTATAGTTCTTTGGTAATGTGAAGCCACCAAAGCACTAGATGCTTGTAAAAAGGGAATGTGTATCAGTTAATTAGTGTCTCATTTGAATTTTAACAACTATGTCAGCAGAAGTCACACTAAGTAGCAAGAGATGCCCTAAATGAATAAAATGAGCAAGTTTCAGTGCTTTCAGATGACAAGGTGAAATGTTTCACCAGTTCTTCTCCAATGTTTAGCAGCAATTTTCTATCCTGTTTAAAAAATATTAATTGATCACCATCTTTACACAGAGGGTTCTGGTGGCTGCCGCTAAGAAAAGATAGGAAAGATAAAGTCTCTTCAAGGAGATTCTAACTGACCAGCGATAAGAAGGGATTGCAAAAGTAGATAATATGTACCACAGAATATGCTGGGTATTAAATAATTAAAAAGAGAGTGGGGGGAATCTCTACATGAAATGTTTTCTGCATGGGAAAATGAGAAAAGGCTCAAAGATGGAACCCTCAAAGGAGAAGAGGGTTCTGTAAGTTGATATGTGGAGATGAGTGTTTCCCCTAAAACTGCTGAAATATAATTCAACAAATCAAACATGATGGGTAAGAGCAAAATAAACAGTTGAATATAGGCAAGAACTTGGAAAGCTTACCATTTATGTTATCTTTCTGGAAAAAGTCATTCAAGACTTGTTTCCAATCTTAGTGGGAAAGAATTTAGTATTCTAACCAATAAGTATGATGTTAGCTTTAAGTTTCTCTTAATCAGGCTAAGAAAGTTCCCATCTAATACAGGGCATAAAATGGTCATGAATGGATGTTGAATTTTGTCAAATGCTTTTTTGGTATCAGTTCAGATGGCCAAATGTTTTTTCTTCTCTATCTGTAAATATGATTACATTGATTGATTGATTTTTGAATCTCAAACCAGCCTTGCATTCATTCCCAAGATAAACCCTACTTACTGTTGAGGTATTAGTCTTCTTACATATTGCTAGGTTATCCACTTATTTTCAATGCTACCTGTGTCATATATATCCATAGAGGGCTAGAATATGGTCAGTTTTTGTAAAAGTTTCCTATGTGTTTGAGAAGAATATGTGTTTTGTGAAAGTTGGTTAAAATGTTCTGTACATGTTTGCTAGATCATTTATTAATATTGATGAAATTTTCTATGCTTATTTTTTGGATTTATTTGTTTTCTCAATTACTGAGAGAGATGGATTAAAATCTTTTACCAGTATGGATTTGTCTACATTTTCTTATACTTCTATGAATCTTTGCTTTGTATATTTTGAGTCATCATGATTATAAATTAAATTGGTACATTTTAATGGTGAGTTGACCATCATTCTGAAATCCAGTTTAACTCTAGTAATGCATTTAGCCTAAAGTTCATTTTATCTGATATTTTTGTGGATACAGTACCTCTCCTTGTAAAGAATCCTTGACCCTTGTCTTTTCTAAGTTGTGCTTTTCTAGATCATTTGCATGGCTTACATAAATTTGATAATTAGCTTGATGATTTTTAATAAAAAAATCTGACTGTAATTTTGCATTGAATCTATAGTTTAATTTAGAGAAAATTGACATCTTAATAACAAATCTTCCAATTAACGAACTTTTTATTATATCTTCTATAATTTTCTCATAAATATGTTGTAATTTTTAGCATCTAGATCTTGTTTATGTTTTATCAAATCATTTATTTATTTATTTATTTTTAAGATTTTATTTATTTATTTGTCAGAGAGAGAGGGAGAGAGAGCGAGCACAGGCAGACAGAATGGCAGGCAGAGGCAGAGGGAGAAGCAGGCTCCCCGCCAAGCAAGGAGCCCGATGTGGAACTCGATCCCAGGACGCTGGGATCATGACCTGAGCCGAAGGCAGCTGCTTAGCCAACTGAGCCACCCAGGCGTCCCTCATTTATTTATTTTTAAATTGAAAAACTTTTTATTTAAATGCAACTTAGTTAACATATAGTGTATTATTAGTTTCAGGAGTAGAATTTAGTGATTCATCAGTTGCATATAACACCTGATACTCACTACGTGAAGTGCCCTCCTTAATGCCTATTACCAATTACCCCTCCTCCACCCACCTCCCTTGAGCAAACCTCAGTTTGTTTCCTAGAGTTAAGAGTTGCCTATGGTTTGCCTCCCTCTCTGTTTTTATCTTATTTTATTTTTACTTTCCTTCCCCTCTTTTCATGTTCTGTTTCTTAAATTCCACATATGATTGAAATCATGATATTTGTCTTTCTCGGACTGACTTCTTTTGCTTAGCATAATACTCTCTAGTTCCATCCATGTCATTACAAATGGCAAGATTTCATTCTTTTTGGTGGCTGAGTACTATTCCGTTGTGTGCGTGTGTGCGTGTGTATTTCACACAAACACACTACACACATCTTTATCCATTCATCTATAGATGAACATCTGGGCTCTTTCTATATTTTGGCTACTGTGGACATTGCTGCTATTAACATTGGGGTTATGTGCCTCTTTGGATCACTATTTTTATATCCTTTGAATAAATACCTAGTAGTGTAATTGCTGGGTCATAGGACAGTTCTATTTTTAGCTTTTTGAGGACCTCCATACTGTTTTCCAGAGTGGCTGCACCAGTTTGCATTTCCACCAAGAGCATAAGAGGGTCCCCTTTTCTCTATGTCTTTGCCAATATCTGTTGTTTCCTGAGTTGTTAATTCTGACCAGTAGGAGGTGGTATCTCCTTGTGATTTTGATTTATGTTTCCCTGATGCTGAGTAATGTTGAGCATTTTTTTTTCATGAGTCTGTTAGCCATTTATATATCTTTGGAGAAATGTCTGTTCATGTCTTCTGCCCATTTCTTGACTGAATTTTTTTGGGTTTTTGGGGTGTTGAATTTGATAAGCTCTTTATAGATTTTGGATACTAGCCCTTTATCAGACATGTCATTTGCAAATATCCTCTCCCATGATACTGGTTACCTTTTAGTTTTGTTATTTCATTTCCTGTGCAAAAACTTTTTATCCTGATTAAGTCCTGATAGTTCATTTTTACTTTTATTTCCCTTGCCTTTGGAGACCTGTCTAGGAAAAAGTTGTTGTGGTTGAGGTCAAAGAGGTTGCTGCCGCTGAGGTCACAGGGGATCCTGTCTGTGTTCTCCTCTAGGATTTTGATGGATTCCAGTCTCACATTTAGGTCTTTCATCTATTTTGAATTTATTTTTGTGTACAGTGTAAGAATGTGGTCCAGTTTAAATTCTTCTGTATGTGGCTGTCCAAATTTTCCCAACACCATTTGTTGAAGAGGCTTTTTTCCATTGGCTATTCTTTCCAGCCTTGTTGAAGATTAGTTGACCATAGAACTGAGGGTCCATTTCTGGGTTCTCTATTTTGTTCCATTGATGTATGTGTCTGTTTTGTGCCAGTACCATACTGTGTTGATTGTTACAAACTTGTAATACAAATTGAAGTCTGGAATTGTGATGTCTCCAGCTTTGGTTTTCTTTTTCAGCATTCCTTTAACTATTTGGGGTCTTTTCTGGTTCCATACAAATTTTAGAATTGTTTGTTCCAGCTTTGTGAAAAATACTGATGGTATTTTGATAAGGATTGCTTTGAATGTATAGATTGCTTTGGGTAGCATAGACATTTTAATAATATTTGTTCTTCCAATTCATGAGCATGGAATTTTTTTCCATTTCTTTGTTCTTCCTCAATTTCTTTTATAAGTGTTCTATGGTTTTCAGAGTACAGATCTTTTACCTCTTTGATTAGGTTTATTCCTAGGTATTTTATGGATTTTGGTGTGATCGTATTTTGTCAGATGCTTTTTCTGCACCTATTGAGAGGATCATATGGTTCTCATCCTTTCTTTTATTAATGTGGTGTATCATGTTGATTGATTTGTGAATGTTAAACCACCCCTGCAGCCCAGGAATGAATCCCGCTTGGTCGAGGTGAATAATCCTTTTATGTATGGTTGGATCCTACTAGGTGGTATCTTGGTGAGAATTTTTGCATCCATTCCATCAGGGATAATGGTCTGTAATTCTTCCTTTTACTAGGGTCTTTGTTTGGTTTTAAGATCAAGGTAATGAGGTAATGCTGACCTCCCACATTGACCTCCCACATTGACATCCATTTCTATTTTTTGGAACAGTTTCAGAAGAATACTTATGAATTCTTCTATAAATATTTGGTAGAATTCCCTTGGGAATCTGTCTGGCCCTGGACTCTTGTTTATTGGGAGATTTTTTAATACTGATTCAATTTCTTTGCTGGTTATGGTTCTGTTCAAGTTTTTCATTTCTTCCTGTTTTAGTTTTAGTAGTTAACATGTTTCTAAGAATGTATCCATTTCTTCCAGATTGCCTAAATTGTTGGCATATAATTGCTCATAATATTCTCTTATAATTGCTTGCATTTCTTTGCAATTGGTTGTCATTTCTCCTCTTATATTCATGATTTTATTTATTTAGGTCCTTATTCTTTTCTTTTTGATAAGTCTGCCTAGGGGTTCATCAATCTTGTTAATTCTTTCAAAGAACAAGCTCTTAGTTTCATCGATCTCTGCTAAAGTTTTTTTTTTTTTTTTTAAATTTCCACAACATTGATTTCTATTCTAATCTTTATTATTTCTCTTCCCCTGCTGGGTTTAGGCTTTATTTGCTCTTCCTTTTCCAGCTCTCTTAGGTGTAAAGATATGTTGTGTATTTGAGACTTTTCTTTCTTCTTAAGGAAGGCCTGTATTGCTATAGACTTCCTTCTTAGGACTTCCTTTGCTGCATCCCAAAGACTTTGAACTGTCGTGTTTTTATTTTCATTTGCTTCCATGTATTTTTATAAGTACTGTGTGCTAACCGATTGTACCACAGGAGCTGCTTCTATGTATTTTTAAAATCCTTCTTTAATTTCCTGTTTTACCCATTCATTCTTTAGTAGGATATTCTTTAACCTCCCTATATCTGTGGTCCTTCTAATTTTTTTCCTGTGGTTGACTTCAAATTTCATAGCATTGTGGTCTGAAAATATGCATGGTATGGTCTTGGTCTTTTTGTACTGGTTGACACCTGATTTGTGACCTCGTATGTGATCTATTCTGGAGAATGTTCCATGTGTACTCAAAAAGAATGTGTGTTCTGGTGCTTTGGGATGAAATGCTCTGAATATATCTATGAAGTCCATCTGGTCCAGTGTGTCATTCAAAGCCCTTATTTCCTTCGTGATCTTCTGCTTAGATGATCTGTCCATTTCAGTGAAGGTGGTGTTAAAGTCCTCTACTATTACTGTATTATTATAAATGACTTCCTTTATGTTTGTTTATATTGTTTTATATATTTGGGTACTCCCAAGTTGGGGGCATAAATATTTACAATTGTTAGATCTTCTTGTTAGATAGACCTTTATTATGATATAGTGCCCTTCTTCATCTCTTGTTACAGTCTTTGATTTAAAATACAGATTTTCTGATATAATTATGGCTACTCCAGCTTTCTCTTGTTGTTTCTTAGCATTATTATTGGTTCTCTACCTCCTCACTTTCAATCTGGAAGTGTCTTTGGGTTTAAAATGAGTCTCTGGTAGGCAGCATATCTGTGGGTCTTGTTTTTTTATCTATTCTAATACTCTATGTCTTTTGATTGGAGCATTTAGTCCATTTACATTCAGAGTAATTATTGAAAGATATGAGTGTAGTGCCATTGTATTACATGTATAGTCACTGTTCCTGTAGATTGTCTCTGTTCCTTTCTGATCTTTGTTACTTTTGGCCTCTCTCTCCACTCAGAGGGTCCTCTTTAATACATCTTTCAGGGCTGTTTAATGTACACAACTTCCTCTAGTTTATTTTGTTTTTATTTCTCCTTCTATTTTGAATGACAGCCTTACTGGATAAAGTATTCTTGGCTACATATTTTTCCCATTTAGCATGTTGAATATATCATGTCAGTACTTTCTAGGCTGCCATGTCTCTGTGGACAGGTCTGTTGCCAGCCTTATGTGTCTACCCTTATAGTTTAAGAATCTCTTGTCTTGAGCTGATTTCAGGATTTTCTCTGTATCTTTGTAATTTGCAAGTTTCACTGTACTTGTGAAGGTATTGACCTATTTTTATTGATTTTGAGGGAAGTTCTCTGTGGCTCTTGGAGTTGAATGACTATTTCCTTACCCAGGTTAGGAAAGTTCTCAGCTATAATTTGTTCAAATAAACCTGCTGCTTCTTTTTTCTTCATTTTCTGGGACTCTTCTAATATGGATATTATTTCACTTTATGGACAACAGCTTTTTTTTTTTTTTTTGACAGAAATCACAAGTAGGCAGAGAGAGAGATTGGAGGAAGCAGGCTCCCCGCCGAGCAGAGAGCCCGATGCGGGGCTCAATCCCAGGACCCTGGGATCATGACCTGAGCCAAAGGCAGAGGCTTTAACCCACTGAGCAACCCAGGCGCCCCTATTTCACTTTATGGAATTGCTGTTTTCCATAAGTCTACCTTTATGATCTAATAGTTTTCTTTCCTTCTTCTTTTCAGCTTCCTTATTTTCCATAATTTTATCTACTATATCACTGATTCATTCTTCTGCTTTGTCCATCCTTGTTTTTATGGTATCTCAGTCATAGCATTTTTAATTTCAGCCTGATCAGATTTTAATTTTTGTCCCTAAAATAAGGGAATTTCTAGAGTCTTCTATGCTTTTTTCAAGCCCAGCTAGTATCTTTATAATCATTCTAAATTCTAGTTCAGACATCTTCCTTATATCTGTATTGATTAAATCCCTGGTTGTGTACTACCTCTTGTTCATTCTTTTAGGGTGAATTTCTCCATCTTGTCATTTTGTCCAGAAAAAAACAGAGGGGAAAAAATAGAAACAACAATAACAGCAACAACAACAGCAAACTAGATCCTGAGTATTTTTGGTCTCCTTGTTAAAAGAAACTAGATCCCAAAATCAGAAAGAAAGAAAAACATACATCTACACACACATATGTGTAATATATGTTTTATTATATATAAAATTATATATACATAATAGAATGAAAAGAAGCAAAAAAAATTTTAAAAATTAAAAAATACATAAAGTACATATAATAATTAAAATTAAAAAGGAATATTATATACTATTTTCCCCAAGAGCTGAAGCTTTGCAGCCCTCTGTGATCAGTAAACTTGGTGTGAACCAGTTGTCTGTTCTGGCCTTGCAAGCTAGGGCCTACTGCAGTGAATCTGAGGTGGACTAGTGGAAATGGGCCTCCGGTGCGCAGGATGGCTGGGCTCAGTTAAGCATTCCAGACTCTACTAGGTGGCTCTCTTTTGCTCCCTGAAGGATTTAAGCTCTGATGGGCAGGATGAATATGGCTGCACCCTGCTCTCTAGCCCTGGAACTGGAAATTCATACCCCCTCAACTCTTCAGTGAGCTTTCACAGAAAAGCAATCAGTCATTCTTGCTTCCCCAGTTTCTTCCAAAACTCTGTGTTCAGCTGATTTGTGACTGAGCTTTTTTATCTCAGGCATGTGACTGAATTTCAAAACTCCAAATTTTGGGGACTCCACAATGCGGACTTGCACTATTCCTCCTGGAAGAAGGATCTCCACTTCTGCCTTTTGCTGGACCCCTCTCAGGAAAGCAGTCACAGAGCTGTGAATCAGGTCACAGTTTATGGCAACACAGAACAGAAAACTGGCACCTAGTCTCACTGTTCTTAGTTGGCTTCCCTGGGAACTCTGCTGCACTGGGGCACCAATCATTCCTTTTGCAAACTCAGGGATCCTCAGACCACGTTGTCACACATGGGATTGTGCACCACCTCACCATTTGAGTACCTTTAAGCCAGGGACATTCTCCTCTGTAGCAGACTTCTAAGAGTTCTGACTTTATACTCTATGGCTTATAATATTTTATGGTTGCCTCCTTAAGGAGACTCCCTTCCCCACACCATATCCTCAGCTATGTCATACAGGATCCAAGTCTCTCACCTCCTGTCTTCCAAATGGTGGTTGCTTTTCTACTTGTAGACTTGCATCATTGTTTTCTCAGATGTCCAGTTGATTTCTGGGGAGTTCAGACTGATTTGATAGCTATCTATTTGTATTTGAGGAATGAGACAAACTTAGGGTCCCCCTACTCCTCTGTCATCTTAATTCCTAGATCTTTTATTTAATTTGTTTTTTATTTAAATTCAATTAATTAACATATAATGTATTATTAGTTTCAGAGGTAGAGTTCAGTGATTCATCAGTTGTATATAATACGCATTGCTCATTACGTCATGTGTTCTCCTTAATGCCTGTTATCCAGTTACCCCATGTCCCCTCTCACCTCCCCTCCAGCAACCCTCAGTTTGTTTCCTATGAGTAACAGTCTCATGGTTTTTCTCCTTCTCTGATTTTGTCTTGTTTTATTTTTCCCTCCCTTCCTCTACCCTCCTGTTTTATTTCTTAAATTCTTAACACATGTGTTAACTCCTACAGCTACTAAATTTTTAAAATTATTTCATATCATTGATATTATTTTGAATGGCATTAATTCTGAATAGATAACAATGTGATTGATTTTTGTATATTAATTTTGTGTCATGTGACTTGCTATATTTACAAGGAAATACATTTTACTTGCTTTTCTTAGATTATTCACTAGTGAGGCTCTTGAGACTAATTTAAACAGAAGTGATGTGAGCATAGATCTCTGTCTTATTTCTGATTTTAAGAGAGGTCCTATTCTTTAATCTTTAAGTATAGAGTCAGTTGTAGGTTTTTACTGATGTCATAGCTTACTGAGAGCTTTTATCACAAGTGGGTGGTTGTTGAATTGTGTCAAATACTGCATGCATATAAACATGGCTCTTCTCATTAGTGTAGTGAATTACATTGACAGATTTTTAATATTTAAATTAATAATTCTGCAGATAAACCACAATTGGTCTAATATGTTGCTACATTTTGAATTGCTATAATTTTGTAAGCGATTTTTGTTTCTATTTTAAGAGCAGGATTGATTTGTATAGGCCTTTTTCTTGAAATGTTTTATCTGCTTTTGGTGTCAGGGTAATGTTGGCCCTATAAAATGAACTGGAAAATTTCTCTCATCTTCTTTCCCAGGTATTTCATTTGACATTTGTATTATTTTTTTCCATAAATTCCAATAGACCTGGATTTTCTTTGTGACAAGCCTTTATAATTTTAATTTCTTCAATACATATAAAACTATTTAGTATTTACTTTTTCTTACATCAGTTTTAGTAACTTGTGTCTATTAATTAATTTTTCCATTTCATGTAAATTATTAATTTAGTGTCATGACATTGTTCATAATTTTATTATCCTTTTTGATGACTGTAGAATCTGTAGTGAATGTCCCTTCTCTTCTCCCTGTTATTGATAAATCGTCTTCCATTTCTTTTTTCTTTATTAATCTTGCTAGATGTTTGTCAACTTTTATTGAATATTTTAAAAATTAGTTTTCGGTCCTTTAAATTTATCTTTTGTATATTTTTTATTTCCTTGATTTCTGACTTTATTTATATTATTTCTTTCTTTACCTGTTTCCTGTTTAATTTGGTTTCTTTTTCTCATTTATTAAGGTGAAAGCTTAAATAATGTGTTTTGGACCTTTCTTCTTTTCTAATATAATCATATAAAGCTATAAGTTTCCCTCTAAACACTGCTTAAAAGGCATCCTCTACCGTTTGATATGTTGGTTTTATAGTTTTTCTTTAATATGGGTAGGGTTTTAAGTGAAATCTGAGGTATGTTTAAGATTCTGTGTGTCCTACTCCCAAGCAGGTATTAGTGGGGGAGCAGAAAGGATTCAGGACAGTCCATCCCACCCCCAAGAATATGCTACTTTGATATGTAGACTATTTTGAGCTGAAAGCACTTGAAATCTTTGAGGATCAAGAGAAAGTTTTGAAGAGAAGAATCTAAATTGGGGGGAGGGCTGTCTTTCCCAAAATGAGGGTTATTAACAGAGTTAAATTTTATCTGAATGACCCATCTGTATGGTAGGTGAAACATCTAATTGTGAAACATCTGCTCCTCTTATCACTCTGTGAATTTCATTCCTTTCCTCTGAAACCCAGACCCCATCCCCTTCTCCTTAGTTCAGAATGACAATATACCTCATTTTGCCTGACTGCCTTTGGAATTTCCATGACTATGTGGACTAATAACACCTATTAAATTTGATTTTCTCCTATTTAAGAAAAAAAGAGTCTGTGTGTGCTATAGTTTCTAGGGAGATGTATTATGAGTTCATATTACAGATAGGCAAGAGGCTTTTTATAGCTTTCTTAGATTCTGGGAATCAACATAAGAACATTTTCTATATGGGATTCTTTAATAATTCCATCTCTGTAATTCCTTTCCTAGAAAGAGAGGAGGTTGGGGAAGTTGGTACTCACTGCCCCTAACATTTGTAATTACTCTCGACAGTCTGTGTTCTCCTTATCCCTATTTTCTCTCTCCTATTAGTGTTTTTTTATTCTCTCTTAGCTTCTCATTTTTTTCCCTACCATAACCTAGGTTACTAGCTGGGTAGATTCCAAAGATTCTATTATGTATAGTTTTCATCATTGCTACTCTTCACTTAAAAGTCATTATTCTTAACTCTACATCTGATATTAAAACAGCCTCTCCACTTTTTAAATTGTTTATCTTTCTCTATATATTTATTTCAGTTTACTCATGACTTTATATTTAAAGTGGATTTCTTGTAGTCTGTGCTGCCTATTATCTAATAAAAATTATCTTAAGTATGTTGTACTATTTTCTAGTTGTTGAGGTGAATTTAGACTATGTTACTACATTATAGCCAGAGTAGAGAGACATTATTCATAACTTTTTAGTGGATTCTTTATCTATCCTTACATTTTATATGAGTTTTATGGTAAGCTACATACAATTCCTCAAAAAAAATTACATATATATATATATATATATATATATATATATATATTTGGTCTCCCACAGAGTAATTGCATGAAATTTATAGAACAGACATTTGAACTATTGCCTCTTCCATTTATTGCCAAGCTGGAATTTGCAGCATAGTATCATAAAGCTTGTCAACATCCCATCCACTGTATGTAGGGCAGAGCAACTTCACTCAGATGTGTGTCCCAGATCCCAAGTCTGTTATCTAAAAAGAAAACTGAACCTGACATTGGGTGGGGCTAGAGCAACAAAATGACCAGAAGTCTTGTAACTGTTGCTGGGTCACTGGATCTAAACTTGGAATTGTATCTCCATCGAGTGAGTGTACCATCTTCACAAAATATAGTATCTTCTCCTCTCAGGTTAGATATAGGACTGGGCATTAGCCTGTGTCTGTTCATGAAGTGTAGAAAACCTATTTAATTTTAGGGATGAGGTTTAGATAGTTCCGAGGAAGGAAGAGCCAATGACTAAACTTTAAAATTATTTGTTTAGTTGCTGAAAATTTATTGAATTAAATCCTCTGATTTTTTTCCTTTTTTGATAATTTTGTTAAATTTACTCTCTTTATATCTAAAAGTTTTAGTCTGTATAGAAGATACAGAATACAAGTGTAGATGGCTTATTTGTCAGAAACCTGCTGCCTTTTTTTTTTTTAATGCCAATTTGCTCTGTGTACGATGATTAGAAACTTATTTGTAGGTTCCTAAGCCTGATCTATTATTCATGTCTTTTTGCTGAGTTTCTGCTGTCTACAATGACTTGGTGGATTCCTTCCTGACAGAATGAATTATGCCATGTGGTTTATTTTCTCTTACTGTGTTGAGCTGATACTGGGAGGGGGGGATGTTAATATTTTCAAAGCTTGCACCATAGGAAGATTGGGCTTTGAATACAAGATTAAATTCTACCAAACTTTCCCACAGTGGGTGGGTACTTACAATAATATAGTCTAGAAAACAATTATCTAGAAATCAAATGTTGGAATTTCTAATTCTAATATTTTCTGACACAATTAGAAATATATTTTCAAACTTCTTTCTTATCAATATATAGTTAAGATTTGTGTTTTGCTTTCAGTTTGAAAATTTAAAGGTGATTTTGAGAAAGGAGAAACATTGAATAGTTGACATGCAAGCTTGTTAAAATATTTTATTTTAACACCATGTAGTGATTTCAATTTGGAGTTAGGAATATAGATTCACCAATTCAGGGTTTGTATTTATTAAAGAAGCAGTCTAGCTAAATGTTTATTTTCATTATTTGAAACATAAGTTTTTAAGGAAATAAATAACATAAACAAGGAGAACTTTATTTACAAAGGACTTTTCAACAAATTTGAAGATTTGTTTTATAATTATTTTCATTAAAATGTATTTATTTGTCAAAACAGGTTAAACCCAGTTCAAATGACGTACACTTAAAATAGTACAGTTAACTTTTAAGAAATTTGGAAATTCTTTTAGAAATACAAAAACTAATGATGCATTTTATGCATAACACAATAAAAAATAAAAACAAATGGCACTTACTGTGCATGAATCAGTGCTAAAAATACTATATATTTAGTTATTGAATATACCTCTAATTTTAGTGATGAAATGTTTCCTTTTGTGTTATCATCCAAAATTTTGAATGAAGTATCTGACTTTCCTCCGTAAGTCTCCTTGTGGTTTTCTGTGACTTTTAAATCTTGATAAGATTAAAATAAATTTGGCCTTTTTTGTTGGTGGGAGGGTGGAAGTGAAAGGAGGTAAGTGCTTGTTTGTTGTTCTTTCTAAGCATTCTGGAGCTTCTCCCTGTGATATTGAGGGTGGGGGTGGGGATATTCTTCAAACTAGAATTGTGGAAATTCTAGTGTTTCCTAGGTGCCTGCTCAGCATTAGTCTGGGAAATATGCATAATTTCAATTTTAGTAAGTTTAGCAATAAAATATCTATTGATAAAAGGGAGAAAATACATAAATAAGGCAATGTATATAGCCCTTTAATTAAATCTATATTATTTACCAGCATTGTGTCAATTACGATGTAGAAGATTCTGGACGGTTAACCTCTTCTTCATATATAATTAATGAATCTTCTAAAAACTGTTTAGGTTGGGGAATAGGGATAATCTAAACCTGTGAAGATCACAGGGGTATCATCTTCTTTAGAGGACTAACAAAACAAATCAAGTATTTCAAGATGTGATGTCCAAGATACAAGAATTTTCTTCAAAACAAAATCTTAAAAACAAAACCTGTACAAGAAAGAAAATGTAGTCAAAGTACTGAATGAATCAGCTATTACAAAAGTGTAAACTGGATGCTAATTTCACAAAAATATCATAAGTATATTGGGGAAAGGTGGGGAAGAAATGTGTGTGTGTGTGTGTGTGTGTGCATGCATTTGTATTTTGTGTGGAAAATTATCCTACGTTTTCATCATAGGAAATCAATATTGTCAAAAATTGAAAAATTAAAAAAAAGTAGTCAAAGATGATCACTTAGAAACCATATATGTTATATACATATATATAAGTATATATACTTATAAATACACACACACACACACACACACATTGGTGTGGCTGTAATGATGAGTTTAAACCTACTCGCTTAGGTTAGACTTTTGGCTCCATGCCTTACTGGCTGTATAACCTTGGGCAAAAGTTACCTTTCTCTGTCTCAATTTCCTATCTGGAAAGTAGGAATAGCTGCCTTGTAGCTGCCTTGTATAAGAAACAATAAGTTAATGTTAGAAGGTTCTTGGCACATAATATACCCCATAAAAGTATTTGCTCACTAAAATAAATTATATGTTCTTAAATTATGATTATATAATTCTTATAAACTATTTAGCTAAGAGAATTGACAGGGGTGTCTCCTTTTTGTTGGAAATTTTAAGCAGGGAAAGGTGTTGGATAGGGATACTGCTAATTTTTATTATTAGGCTTATAGTACCATTAGACTTTTAAAGCTATATGAATTTAGTACTTGCATAAAAATAAAAATAGGAACAAGTAAAAATTACAAGTTGAAATTTATACTTTTGCAAGGCTTTTTTGTTTGTTTTTGTTTTTGGTAAGGCCATCATGCTAGATCATTGTCTCAATAAATGTTTGTTCAATGTTTAATAAATAGGCCAGTTTGCCAGCTTAACTTCCTTGTGGTACCCTATTCCACTGTGTGCAGCCACTTTGAAAGTACAGACTATAACCACTCAAAATAGGTTATACGACTGTTTTGTATCTACATCAGAGATGCACTGAGCAAGTCCTCATAATCAACAGACATGCCTGAGAGAATTTTTAAACCAGCACTACTTCAAAAGGAAAGACTGAGTTGGGAAAAGGTTGGAGGATGGTGCTGTAGGGACTGCACGGAGTGTAGGTGGCAAGCTGAAGAGGAAGCACACACTGAGAACCAGGTGGATAAAACACATTTAGATGATTGTGTGAAGGAACTCCCAGAGGGAGCTGGCACTTAACAAAAGCCTGATGGCCTCTGTGTTAATGACTAGGGGCAGCTTGAGCACAGGAAACTTTTTGGTGGCCTATTTTCAGACACTCAACTTCACAACTTTGTTTTACTTAGATTTTGGGTGGCAGGATGCATAGATGCCACCAGATAGGATCTGAGACATGGACAAATTAAGTACAAGTAGCCAGAACTTAAGGATCATGGTGCAGAAGGTTTAGGACTCTACTTTCAGAAATTCAAAGATACAGAATTAGGGAATACTATTAGGCTACATATATGAATATGCTTATATTTTGTCCTTTTTTCTCCAACATCTTTATTATGAAAAAATTCAAATACATAGTGAAATTTGAAGAATATTTTAGGGAATAGCACTCAATTCTTTATCAACTACAAAACAGTAACTTCATTTTGTTTACTTAGTATACCTTGACAGGTGAGCTTAAGATGAAGGCTGAAGTGGTATGTTCTTTGGCCTTCTGAACCCTACAAACTCAAGTATCACAGCTAGTATTTATGGATATTCCTGACTATGGAAAGTACTAAGAAGTTTGTAGATGAGATCCTGATGCACAGCACGAAAAAGCTATCCAAATACATTTCATCCGCTGTCACTATAAACCCAGGTGTATAAAGAATAAAATACAAACCAACAACAACAACAAACTTGATTGTTTGGAGTGGAAAATATGTTTGCTTATTCAGAAGTTCTGGTGCTTTTATGAAAAAAAGCCTTTAACAGATCATTATTTCAGACTTTTCTTCATATTTGCGTAAGTCATATTTTCTCATTATTATCACTAGTGAAAATAGGGTTTCTGAAGGAAATGGTGTACAGGCTAACAATGAAATGGTAACTGAGTTGAATATAAAATGACCTCTTATGACTTTCCTATGCTGGTAGATAATGGATCAAGTTGCAGATTTTTAGTCCACAAAAGAAACCTGTATCTCCCTGGTCTATTAATCTTTGACATTAGTCAGTGTTTTTAAATCAACTGAATCATTTTAATGCCTCCTTAAAGACGACTTCTTGAAAACCATATTAACAATTGAACTACAATAGACATCTTGATTAAAAAAGAAAACAAAGAAAAAAATCTCCCAGCTCTGGGACAAGCTGTTGTTTTCTGTGAAATGAACTTGGGCATAACACAGTTAAATCACTTTTTTTTCCTGGAATATTATTAGATGATTTAAAATAATCATAGCAACATTTATGGGAAACTGTTGGCATTTTAAGTTTATGAAATTGCTTTTCAAATGTGCATAGAATGTTACACCTATGTTCCTAAGGCTACAAGCATTGAACCAAAACTAATAACTGTAAGCTACCCAGTGCCACACCTGACAAATTGTGATTTGCTGCATAACTTAGTGTTTGGGCAAACCTGCTGCAACTAGAACATGCATACATACACACATGCACTAAATTCTCAAGTTAGATATTTTCTTTCACCTGTTTTGGAATCAATCATCTGCCATTTCTTTAGTCAACAATGTTCTTAGTTAGAAAAATACAAGTTTGGCTGATTTTATTAGATTTTATTATGTCTTTAAAAATAATTTCAATTACTATCTCTAATAGAATCTAGATTCTTTAAGGATTCTATAATTTTTCTACTAGTCAGATTCTTCTTTTTTCTTTGGCGCCATTTGGCTTTTCAGCAGATGGCTATAAGGGCAGATGGCCAGTTAACTAAATATGGAACTATAGACCAGTTGGGCACTTAAAATATTTGATCTCCTTTACTACATATGTGAAGACTGTTGGATTTGCTGGGTCTAGTAAGGGGATGTTAGAAGGTAAGTCTTAGACTGATGATGTGGGAACAGGGGGATATGTAATGACAGCTGTGTATCTGTGGGGCATTCATGGCGGATGAGCCTGGCAGGGCCTTCTCAGCCACATAAAATATGTCTGATATACATAGAGAGGTAAAATTATATACAAAGTTACAAGATCAGTGCCGATTATTTCATGAATTCTTGTACTGAATATTATGAACATTATAAGCAAGTTATAAAGTAGTCACTGTATAAATGGAAGAGTAAGATCCCCTGTGAGTTCTTTTAGGATCACTGCAGCATGGTTGTAGGACTTACTCTTGGAGAAAGATAAGAAATTAGAAGATTCATCATGCTCACAGGTCCTAGAAGAGAGAAGCATTGCACCACACAGGAGGCCACATGGGGAGAGGCCAAGGGAGGGGGCTCAAGCAAGGAGGTGGGGAGTTGTGAAAAAGTGAGCCCAGAGAAAGTACCTTTATTACAGAGCCCGTGTGTTTGGCGGGGGGAGGGTCAGGAGACTACATATGTAAAAGACGGGAGGGGGTTTCATTATTGTGTTTGAGTGTTACTAGACCACAATCAGGACAGGCAAGAAGAGGAACTTGTGTCAGGGGCCAGCCGGCTTGTCACAGTGGTACACCAGGTCATCCGGCAAGGCACTCACAACCTATTTGTGGGTTGTTGAAGAAGCAGGGAAGTGTGAAGTTGAAAATTTACAACACAGTTGCATATTATTATTTTTAATGATTTATGTAATTTATCCAGACTTCTAAATGTATAAGTACTTATGTAAATAATATGGCTTTTCTTTTTGAAATTAACTTCCAAGGAGAGGAATGAGTTTATCCCCAGGAATATCAAGCTACCATATATATAAATTTTGTAGAAATTAAAATGCCAAAGCCACTTTTTTTTTTTTTAAGTAGGCTCCACACCCAACATGGACCCCGGGTGGAGCTTGCATGACCCTGAAATCAAGATCTGAGCCAAGATCAACAGTCAGACATTTAACCAACTGATCCACCCAGGTGCCCCCCAGAGCCACTTCATTTTAATATTATTGATGAAAATTTTTCCTAAAAAGTCTATCTGGTAAGCAGAATAGTGGCTTCTTGAAGCTTCAGAGATGAAATGGGGCTGTAAGCCTAGGAAGAAAATGGGTTCTCCCCTAGAGCCTCCAGGACAAATATATCCCTGCTCACACCTCGAGTTTAGCCTGATGAGATTCATTTTGGACTAACTTCTAGGAATGTAAGACAAATGTGTGTTGATTTCAGCCACCAAATTTGTGATAATTCATCACAGCAACAGTAGGAAACTAATGCAGTGTAACATAATTCACTGCTTTTAACCATGAGTACTAACTCTGGAGCCTTATCAGAGAGTTGAAGGATGAATGATACAGCTCTGAAATTGCCTTCTGTATCCCCTCCAGCCTATAGGCTGTGAGCTGCCATCCTTGCTTTTGTTATCATCCTGCTTCTCATATTTGCACCCTCAACTATTGAGCACAGGAGAGCATGTAGCTAGGGGCCATATACCCTGAGTGCTTCTTCCTCATTTTGCTACTTGGGATCTGTGAGACCTTGGGCAAGTGTCTTTACCTCACCAAACTTCAGTTTAAAAAGGCAGAAAAGAATATCAGCCTGGCAGGGCCATTGTGAGAATGAGATAGATGATGTCTATAAGTGTTCAGTGGTCATCACTTCAGCATTCAGGGCTGTCAAGGCACCTGGTGAAGACCTAGTGATCTAATGGCTTGCTATGATGAAACTACAACTAAATCTAGACGCCTTTTCTGCCTCGCTCATCTTGGGAATAGGGGATGTAATTCTACAGTTGTATGTGGAGTGGCTCTATATACTCTGCTTTCTTTGTAATCCCCACCACTTGTCATAGATGGCAAGTACATACCATTTTTATTTATTTTTATTTGTTTTTTTAAAAAATGTGCTTATGGTAAAGCATTAGACCAGAATACCAAATGTATATAATCAAAGTAAGTCTTCCTGCAACTTTTATCCCTAATTCCTTAGACCCCCACATAGGAGGCAACTAGTTTTTCATGAATTTTTCCTGGGATAGTCTATGTATATTTCAATAGATGCCCTGCTTCCTTTCCACAAAGGATCCTATACTCTATACTTTGTTGCTAACCTTTTCCTTTCCAATGAATTTTTCTTGAGTAACATTCCCTGTCAATATAGTAAATAAATCAGTACTTACTTGATAAGTAATGAACATACCTTGCAAATGAGGAACAACTGTACATGTGTGTAAGGTTAAAGTGGGTTTTGCAATAAGTCACAAAACTATTTTTTCATACTTCAAGTAAGTTTCAATCAAGAGCTTGGGCTGTGACTCATCAATAATTCTATTCATTTACAGATGGTTCTCTACTGGCAAGGAAGTATGTTTTAGGAACAGCTAATCCTTGCCATTCAGTCCCCAGATTTCTCTGTATTTTTCTTAGAGTTCAGATTTTTTAGGAGCAAATATCATCTTCATTTTGTTTCTGCTACATTTTTACAATGATCACTTTCTTTCCCTGTATGGTATCTGTGTGACATTGAGGTATGTATGCATGTAGATATGTTTGTAGATCTATATTTATTTATACTTTTTAATTTCAGTGGAGTTAACATACAGTATTATAATAGTTTCACATGTACAATATAGTGATTTAGGAATTCTGTACTTAGTGCTCATGGTGGTAAGTACACTCTCTTTTTTTTTTTTAAGATTTTATTTATTTATTTGACAGGCAGAGATCACAAGTAGGCAGAGAAGCAGGCAGAGAGAGAGGAAGAAGCAGACTCCCTGCTGAGTAGAGAGCCCGATGATGTTGATGATGATGATGATGATGATGATGATGATGATGATGCGGGGCTCGATCCCAGGACCCTGGGATCATGACCTGAGCCGAAGGCAGAGGCTTTAACCCACTGAGCCACTCAGGCACCCCATAAATATTTTTTACTTATATATTTGATAGAGAGAGAGATAAAAAGAGAGGGAGAGCACAAGCAAGGAGAGTAGCAGAGGGAGAGAGAGCAACAGGCTTCCCCGGCTGAGCAGGGAGCCTGACGCAGGGCTCAATCCCAGAAGCCTGACGCGGGGCTTGATTCCAGGATCCTGGAATCATGACCTGAGCCAAAGGCAGATGCTTAACCAACTGAGCCTCCCAGGCACCCCCCCACCCAGATTGTTCCTTATCCTAGCGGGAAATCTTTCCATTTTTCACTTTTGAGTATGGTGTTACCTATGTGTTTTCATATAAGGCTTTTCTTGTGTTGAGGTATGTTCTCTCTAAACCTACTTTGTTGAGGGTTTTCATCATGAATGGATGCTGTATTTTGTCAAATATTTTTCCTATATCTATTAAAACAATCGTATGGTTTTTAACCTTTCTCTCGTTCATGTGATGGATCATGTTCACTGGTACTAACTCTTCTTTAAGTGTTTGGTAGAATTTACTTGGGAAGCCATCTGGCCTTGGACTTCTGTTTGTTTTGGGAGTTTTTGGTTGCTCATTCAATTTCATTGCTGGTAATTGGTATTTAAAATTTTCTTTTTCCTTCTGATTCAGTTTTGGGAGATTCTCTGTTTCTGGGAATTTATTCATTTCTTATGGATTGTCCAGTTTTGTTGGAATATAATTTTTTGCAATATTCTCTTAAGATTGTTTGTATTTCTATGGTGTAGATTATTTCTCTTCTTTCATTTCTGATTTTGTTTATTTGAGTCCTCCTCTGCTCTCTCTCTGTTTCTCTTTCTCTGTTTTTTGTTTGTTTGTTTGTTTGTTTGTTTTAATGAGTCTGGCTAAAGGTTTATCAATTTTGTTGATCTTTTCTAATAATCAGCGCCTAGTTTCATTGATTTATTCTGTTGTTTTTTTAGTTTCTATTTCATTTGTTTCTGCTCTAATCTCAATTATTTCCTTCCTTCTACTGACTTTAGGTTTTGTTTGTTCTACTTTTTCTTGCTCCTTTAGGTGTAAAGCCAAGTTTTTATTTGAGATTTTTCTTGCTTCTTGAGTTAGGCCTGTATTGCTATACACTTGCCTTGTAGAACAGCTTTTACTGCATCCCAAAGATTTGGGACTGCTGTGTTTTTATTTTGATTTATATTCATGTATTTTTGATTTCCTCTTTATTTCATGGTTGACCCATTCATTGTTTAGTAGCATGTTATTTATTTAATTTCCATGTACTTGTATTTTTTCCAGATTTTTTTCTTGTGGTTGATTTCTGTGGTCAGAAAAGATTCATGGTATGACTTTCATCTCTTTTAATTTATTGAGACTTGTTTTGTGGCTTAATAAGTGATCTATTCTGGAGACTGTTTCATTTGCACTCAAGAAGAATGTGTATTCTGCTGTTTTAGTATAGAATGTTCTGAATGTATCTGTTAGATCCATCTGGTCCAATGTATCATTCAAAGCCGCTGTTTCCTTTTTGATTTTCTATTTGAATGATTTGTTCATCAATGTAAGTGGGGTGTTAAATCCCACCTACTATTATTTTATTGCTATTGATTACTTCCTTTATGTTTGTTATTAGCTGTTTTATGTATTTGGGTGCTTCCATGTTGGGTGCATAAATATTTAAAATTGTTATATATTCTTACTGGTTTGTTCCTTTTATGATTATATAGTGTCCTTGTCTCTTGCTCTTGTTACAGTCTTTCTTTTAAAGTCTGTTTTGTTGAATATAAGTATTGCTACCTCTGTTTTCTTTTCACTTCCATTTGGATGATAAAATGCTTTTTCATCCCTTCACTTTCAATTGTCATGTGTCTTTAAGGCTGAAAGAAGTCCATGGTAGGCGGCATTTACTCTCCTTCAAGTCTTCTTCTGCTTCCTCTAGTGTACTATTTATTCCATCTAGTGTATTTCTAATTTCGGTTATTGAGTTTTTCATCTCTGATTGTTCTTGTTTTTTATTTTTTTTTTTTTTAAGAGAAAGTTAGCACAGTGGGGAGGGGCAAAGGAAGAGGAAGAGCGAATCCAAGCAGATTCCACATTAAGTGTGGAGCCTGATGTGGGGCTCAATCCCAGGACCCCGAGATCATGACTTGAGCTGAAACCAAGAGTCAGACACTCAACTGACTGTGCCACCCAGGTTCCCCTGTTTTGTTTGTTTGTTTATGTTTTCTATCACTTTGTTGAGGGTCTCAATGAGGTCTTTCACTGTTTTCTCAAGTCCAATGAGTATTGTTATGACCATTACTTTAAATTCTCTATCAGGCATATTACTTATCTTGGATCTGTTTAGGTTTTTTGTGATTTTTGTTCTGTTTTTTTCACTTGGGACATAGTCCTCTCTCTCTTCATTTTGTCTAACTCTCTGTGTCTGTTTCTATGTTAGGAAAGTCAGCTATGTTTCCTGCTCTTTAAAGAGTGGCCTTAAGGGAGCACCTGGTTGGCTCAGTAGGTTAGGTCTCTGATGTTGGCTCATGTCATGATCCCAAGGTCCTGGGATTAAACCCAACAGTGGAGAGGCTGTTTCGCTCTCTGCTACTTCCCCTGCTTGTGTTGTCCTCTCTCTCAATAAATAAATTATATATATATATATATATATATATTTTTTTTTTTTTTTAAGGAAAAGAAAAGGGTGGCCTTATGAAGAATGGGTCCCCTAGTGCCCTACAGTGCAGTGTCCCTTGTTCACCAGAATCTGGTTCTTCAGGGATATCTCCTGTGTATGTTGTATGTGCACTATGGTTCTGACTAAGCTGCATTTGCCTTCAGTCCAGTAATCTTCAATAGCTCTTTGCCTGTTGTGGGAAGTGTTTGGTCCCTGTGTTGTTAGCAGACCAGTCTGGTGCTACCTTGAGCTTAAGTTGAGTCAGAACAGGTGTTTTACAGAGATGCAGAGATGGCAGGAGAATGTGGGGCTAGGCATGCAGTGCCAGGATTGTGCTGGCAGGGAGGGGACCCGTAGCTGCTGGGATGCAGGCATGTTGGTTGGAGCTGGAGAACCTGCAGGACCACATAGGCAATGCATGGTATTAGCAAGGTTTGTGCAAGTATGCTATGGGAAAGAATTTGAAGTGGAGGCTTCACTGGACAGGACATATCCATAGGGGAACATGAGGGTGGTGTATGCTATTATCAAGTAAGATAGGGAGTATTGGTGCTACTGCTGCTCACAGGTGTCTATGTTTTTATATTGGGGAGCAGGGGAGGTAAATGGTGCCCACCAGCTCCTTTGTTTCTGGAGAAGTCTCCTAATGATTCCTGCCACTCCAGCACATATTCTGAGATTAGTAAACATATCTCCTTCCTGTTTACTCTAGGTGTTTTTCAAAGTGCTGCTTCTATGTTGTATTTCAAGGGGGCTGTTTTTGTGCTCTTTGAGGAGATGAGGGGAATTCCATTTACTCTCATCCTCCCAGCTTTCCCACCAGCCAGCTGATTTTTAAAGTTCCAGGTTTTAAGCCCTGCTGATTGTAAGAACTTATAAAATATTTCCCCTCCCTCTGGTTGTCAAAGCCAAATGTTATGGGGACTCATCTCCCCTGTGTGTGCTCCCTGGTGTGAGTCTGTTTCTTTTTCTTTTCCATGCCCATGTGTTCCCTCCTTATTGGGGACAGTCCTGCAGTCCCTTTAGCTCCTAACTGTGTCTTCATCCTTTCTACCCTCTTTGATGTGGTCTCTCTCTATATTAAGCTGTGGAGAGTTTATCCTGACAGTCTTCAGGTCATTTTCTGGGTTATTTACACTGATGTGGCTGTTATCTAGTTGTATCACTGGGACAAGGTAAGCTTAAATTCCTCCTTCTCTGCTGTCTTCCCAAGAAGTCCTGTATGGAACTTTACCTTTTGCTTTCAAAATAGCTTTCTATCCTCTAGTTTTCCTGTGGTTTATCTTTCTTTGGCATTGGGTTTCTATGTCTCTATCTGAGAAGGAAGTATTTCATAGGTAGAACTCTGAATTTTTAGTTACAATGTTATTCAAAGCTTAATACCATAAAGATTAAAAGACTGGGCATATGAAAGGTGTAAGCATTTCATAGAAAATTATATATGTATACATACATATATGCTTGCACACATATATGTGTATGCACAGGTACATGTAATTTTTACCATACAAAATTTTTAAAAAGCCTGCAAAACTATTTCATAATTGATTTTTCCTTGTGACCCCCAAATGCAACATGAAACCTTAAAAATTTCACAAAAGGACTTTTTTTTGACACTCATGGTAGAGTCAGAAAAGAACTCTGAAGGCCATTAATTTTAACTATGTGCATGCAGCTATGCTATGTATTAATCTTCCCTATCATTTTTCTTATCAAACTTATATTATCACAGGCTATAGGATAGTTTTTTTTTAATCTTTCTTGCACTCTATATACCAGGCAGGTGGCTAACTCTTGATCTCAAAATACGTGTCATTTTCTATGATGAGTGACTATCGAGATTTTTTTTTTTCTTTCTGAGATGTAATTGGAGATTTAGCACTTTCTTCCACAAAAGAGTTTCTCAATATAGCATTTACTTTTATCTTCTATGGAAAGCTAGGTGAAATCTGACGGAAATAGCAGCTTTCCTTCTATTGAATTATTTTTTGATTAGCACTATAAAATTCAAAATTTTTTGTCTTAGTTCTTCATAATATTGTTAATATCTGTGCCTAAACTCACCCTTTGCCATTTATTTATCCTAATAAGAATCCTACAGATATATATTGTATGAATCATGTCTTCCATGGACTTGATATGGAAACATTTGTTAATAAGAATACATTTGTTTCCCTTTTAGTTACTAGATCATTTTGAATTAATGCCTGTGAAAGATCCAGGTAGTATGCTTTTGATTCACATACCCTAGATCCATTTGATTTACATACCCTAGATCCAATTCCTGGGTAGGATTTCTTTAAGGGACATTATAGTTATTATATGGTTCCCTACACATCCACTTCCAATTTATTTTAAGATTTTTAAATATGTATTTACTGATGTTTAAAAGGAACAGGTGGTTGAATTATTCTTTTCTGGGTGGTATTATTTTAAATTCTCTTATTAGAACATACAGTGTTCCTAGTAGGATTTGAAAAGCATTTAGTGGGAACTGATATTTCATGCAGCAAGGTTCTAGATAATGCAGAACATTATTAAACATTTACTCCATCTTATAGGATCTTAGTGATATCATAATTTCAGGGCACCTCACAGAGACTACATCCTCTCTAATATGCATAGAGTTTTGTAAGAGAAATATGAGATGCCTTAAAGATTCAGTGTATTCTATAGTTTTTTCTAGGGACATTCTGAATTCATATTATAGGTAGGCTAGAGGCTGGTTCCTAATTTTTTGTTGTTTGTTTGTTTGTTCTTTTAGATTCTGGGGTCTACATAAAGACCCCTTATATGGAACTCTTGAATAATTTTGTCTCTGGAATTCCTTTTCTGGGAAGAAGGGAGGTTACAGAAATTGGTAATCAATGCCTATAACATTTATAATTTCTTTCTACAACCTATCTACTCTTTATCCTATTTTCTCTCTCTCATGTAGTGCTTTCTGTCCCTCTCCTTCATATCCTCCCATCTTTTCTTTCTACTGTGAACTAGTTGGGTAGATGGCAAATATTTTACTATGCCATATCTGTGAGTAGTGTTCATCATTGCTGTTCTTCATTTAGAGGAAATACAAGAATTTTCAGGTGGTAGACTAAAACAATCATCTGAACTGATGAAGGCTCAGCCCTACTTAAAGGAATGAACCAACATGATCTTAGAACATTTCTGCTAGAAAGGCCATTAGAGTTTCTCTAATAATTAACATAACTTCACAAATTATGTATGGAAGTTCAGACCTTGTATAAAATGACATGATGAATTAGTCTTAGAGATAGAATCCATATCTAAATCTTCAGAATCCCATTTCAAAGTTATGTTTATAAACACTTATATGTTTATAAATTTATAAATTCTCTTCCATTTAGAATTGACTGTCTAGAATGTGTCCACATTCAGTTTTTTGATCCTGGTCAGTGGTTCACATCCTAATGAGTTAATTTAGATGGCTAAATCTCAAACCTGGTTTTGGACCAGTTAATTTTAACTAAGCTCCATGTAGCCATGTGCATTGCTAAGTGGACCACTTTTCAGCATCATAATGATTTCTGCCCAAGTTGGTTCTAGTCACATAGGTAAGCATGTAAAGGATGTCTGAGGAAATGAATAGATTATGAGATCAGTTTCTAGAAGCTACACACAGTCCTTCAATGTAATATAAAGGATGTAGTGAAAGAAATGAAGATAGATTAATTAATTTCTCTAATCAGGAAAGTATGTATGTATCTACTTGGATAAATAGTTGGACTAGATGACTTTTAATGTCCTTTCTACTTGAGAATATACCACAAAACCTGACCAATAGCTTATTGGTTGCGTTAGTCTTTAATGCTCCATAATACACTACCTCAAACAATATAGCCTCAAACAATATAAATATTATTTCACAGTTTCACAGTTAGGAGTCCAGTATGAAATAACTTTGTTTAGGTCACTCAGTTAAAATTATGTGTTAGCTGGGGCTATAATCTCATGTCAGATTTGGAGTACCATTCAATGCTCATTCAGGTTCCAGGCAGAATTCAGTTTCTTGCAGTTGTAGGACAGTGGAATTCAGCTCCCAGGAGACTGTCTCTCTCCACATGGAATTCACATCATGGCTGAAGAACCCCTCTCATTTCTCCTGTTTTGTTTGTTGTTGTTGTTTTGTTTTTTTGTTTGTTTGTTTTTTAAAGATTTTGTTTATTTATTTGACAGAGAGAGAGGGAGAGCAGCAGTGGGAGAGGGAGAAGCAGGCTCCCCATGGAGCAGGGAGCCCAATGTGGGACCAAATCCCAGGACCCTGAGATTATGACCTGAGCTGAAAGCAGATGAGCCACCCAGGCATCCCTCATTTCTCCTGTTTCTCATCTCTAGACTCTCCTTTTTTTAAATAAAAGCCTTACCTGACTAGGTTAGGCCCACCTAGGACGATCTCTTTAATGAACTTAAAGTAACCCATGGGGCTTAATCACATATGTAAAATCCCTTCACTTTTTTCCAAATAGCATAACCTAGCTACAGGAGTGATATCCTATCATATTAATAGGTCCTTTCCCACTCAAAGGGGTTGTACAGGGTGTTTATGCACTAGGATGTGGGAATCTTGGGGATCATTTTAGAATTCTGCCTACCACCCTGGGAAATAGTAGAGTCCTATATTTGTGTTAAAGTATTGAAAATAGCAAACATTATTTCTAGAAGAATGTATTTTCCTAGTTTAGTTTGTAAGCTTTTATCCCATTCAAATAATTTTTAAATGATACTGTTTTTCCTTATATGAAATAAAGACACAGTCTCTAATTCAGAAATGGAGAAAAACACACTGCAGCCAAAGTAAGTAAGCTGAGGTCATCTGCATTGCTCAAGTTTATGGAATATTTGTTAAGGCTTTGGGAATGGCTTCAATTCCAGTTAAGATACATAATAGATTATCATCCTAATTTCTAAAAAATCACGTGACTCCTAAATTGTACTAGTAATGAAACAATCTATTTTATTCCAAAAAATAGAAATGATAATAAAATATGCATGGAAAAATAGATTTTACTTTTTTCCCCTAAAACACCATTCTGTGATTTATTAAATAAAATTCATGCTATTTTAGATCAGGTTCTATATGTGCTGGTGCATTTTTCTGAGAGTAGAAGGAGTTTTGTTTCCCTCTTTTGATATACTTTCATAAAACTAACACTTGCCATATAATTGGTATATGATTTTCTTTGTGGGTATCTGAAGTTAGGTTCTAGTTAAGGAATTTGCTACTCACATTTAGTTCCTGGGCTAACTTCTAGGTCTCAAGTCTATTGAACACATTAGCTAATAGTAGAAAATTAGTTATTTGTTAATAAGTATCTGTCTCCAATACCCATACTTCATAGCCAAATTGTATTTGTTTGTAAGCTTGACATGAATTATTTAGTTATATTTATGAAAAGTGTGTAATAAAACTATGAAAACATAGAAAAAAATCAATGCCAGTTATTGGTCTGCAATTTATTTCTATTTGCTTGGGATAAACTTTGGAGTATGTACTTTACATAAACCTTACTTAAAAGTGGCTTATGTTAGTGCATCATCCAAAGGCTTCATTTAAGAGACATGTTTTAAGGATTGGTAAGTTGGTCAGCCCATGAGGTGGGTGAATGAGGATGTGTAGGGTCATTTCCAAAAAGCAGGCAGAGTCAGCTCTTTTTCTCCCCCATTTAGCTGATGATACACAGATTTGTATGCAGTGAGCTAGGGGGTCAGCTTATGCCTCACTGCCTCTCTCTCTGAACACTCTGGTCATATTGGTCCATCATCTGTTTATCACTCACCCTTTTTCAGCTTGTGCTCTCCACCTGACCCATCAGAAGGGTCTTGATAGCAAAACTGTAAACTTCACTAAAATGCTAGCAGCATTCTTTTCACTTTCAAAAACAGTGAGCTTATTTCATTGTTGGGAGTGGTCCAAGTCTTCCTCACAACCAAACTCAAAGGAGCACTCACATTCAATTTACTCAATATAGCAGACTGACCTTCAATGTGTATCTTACAAAAAATAAACTTTAATGAGGGCCCAAAGAGGTACAGGATTGCTTGAAGGCCATCTCTAGTAATAGCTTGCCTTTTTGAGCCAGTTCTTTCTCATGTAGGTTACAAGCTTTTAGTTTTCTTTTAATATATGTTCCGAGGCTTAGAAGAAATGCTGAAAGAAAAACTTCACTTTTAGGAAAAAGACTTTAAATTTCAGTGGTTATAAATATGTGTTTCTGGATTTTTAGGTTATATGATATTAATATATGAGATATATATGATATATAATATACATATGACATATATAATATATATTAATATCTGATATTAATATATGGGATATATTAATGATATATGATATTAATTACTTAGAATCTCACTTAACGATGTTTCTTACCAGTAAATTTCTGTTAAATTTCACTTCCTGGTTCTCATTCTTATTCTTTTTTCTTTTTTTTAGATTTTATTTATTTATTTGACCGAGAGGGGGAGAGAGACAGCGAGAGAAGGAACATGAGCAGGGAGAGTGGGAGAGGGAGAAGCAGGCTTCCCACTGAGGAGGAAGCCCGATGTGGGCTCCTGGGATCATGACCTGAAAGGGAAAGGCAGATGCTTAAAGACTGAGCAGCCCAGGCACCTCTCTCATTCTTATTCTAATATTTAACTTTGGAATAGAAATTGAAGAAGGAAAATTAAGGATTATTATGTTTTTCCCTTAACATGGAAATATTGTATTTTTTAATATAAAATAAAGATTTTGATATTTTCCAGAAAGTTGGCAATAGTTTAGACTCTTACCAAAGTGTATTTAAGTATGTTTTTTACACCTTAATTATCTTTTAAATTTTCATCAATCTCATACACAACTAGGATTTCAAAGAATCAAATATATGAAACAACACAGTACATTCTTAGAATGTTGAGGTGCAGTTAGAACATAAGGAGTGTGTGGAGGTAAGAGATGAGGTTAGAAATGGGATGAAAACAGATGTTCTGGGTGGTGTGTGATGCATGTGCATATATGGTGCTGAACCAAGGATTTGGACTTTATCCTGGGGGAATAAGGAAATTATTGAAGGGTTTTACAGAGTGGAGTTATATGATTAGATATTTTTTTAAATGGTCATTTTGGCAGTTAGTGAGCAAGGTGTGTTGGAGGGTTTCCAGATTGGAAGCAGAGAAAGCTCTTAGGAATTATTATTATATTCCAGATAAGAGAGAACCTTAACAACAAAAGAAAAGAAAAACAAAAGGAAAAAAAAATAAGGTTTATAATCAGAATGGTAGCTGTGAAAATACATATTTCTAGTTCTTTCACTAAATTTAAATTATTTTGGTTTTTTTTAGCCTCTTTAGTCTTTGTATTATATGATGTTCAAAGTTATAAATCTCAAAAATATTCTTAGAACATGAATCCTCAGACCCCAAGGCAACATTAAATGTGAAAACATTCCTAAGAAATTGGCTGAGGGTATTAATTATTTCAGAGGATCTTATGGTATATTTAAAAAAAGATTTTAAAATGCTACTAAAGTAGATTGATTTTTAAAATGGCCTCAATTTTCTATCCCTCTTTGTGATATGATCTCTCAGATGTGACTTGATACCAAAGGATGGTGTCTGTTCCCACCCTGTGAATCTAGCCTCTCCTTGAGGCTTATTTCTACCAGTTTCATGATGTGATGGAGTGCCAGCTTTGAGCCCAGATCTTGAAGTCTTGTGCTCTTCTGTTTTCTCTTTTGGGAGTTGCTACCATAGGTTGGTCTGCTGGTGTGTCAGACATCAGTGTCTTAACTAAGATTATCTTAGACCAGCATATCCCCACTTGACCTCCAACAGACACATGGTGGAGCTTCATTGAGCCCAACTCAAATCAACAAAATCACCCAGCCAACCCACAGACTTCTGAGCACAAATATTTCTTATATATCACCAGGCCAGTGAGGTGTTCTGGTTGTTATTCCTATTTTACAGATAAATTGAACATTCTGGTGTAATTGGGCTGGGGAATTTGGGCCAATCCAACCAGAATAACATGAAGTGGAACCCAAGTGTTCTGCCTCCCTCAACTCTAGATTGTGAGTTTTTAGCTCCTGATTCAATCTGAGTGATTGAATATATGGAAACTCGACTTTAAAATAAATATTATAATGATCATTATTTAAGATCCTTGAAGACTCTGCAAACTAATTTGATACATACAATTTATTTTATTGTATTTTTTTATAAGATTTTTTATTTATTTATTTGACAGACAGAGATCACAAGCAGTAAGAGAGGCAGTCAGAGAGAGGAGGAAGCAGGCTCCCTGCTGAGCAGAGAGCCCGATGCGGGGCTCATCCCAGGACCCTGGGATCATGACCTGAGCTGAAGGCAGAGGCTTTAACCCACTGAGCCACCCAGGCGCCCCTACATACAATTTTTTTTTAAAGATTTTATTTATTTATTTGACAGAGAGAGATCACTAGTAGATAGAGAGGCAGGCAGAGAGAGAGAGAGAGGGAAGCAGGCTCCCTGCTGAGCAGAGAACCCAATGCGGGACTCGATCCCAGGATCCCGAGATCATGACCTGAGCCGAAGGCAGCGGCTTAACCCACTGAGCCACCCAGGCACCCCCATACAATTTTTTAAAGATAATTTTACTTATTTTAAAAATGTGAATACATACATTCTAAAATTGAGATTGCAGTCTAAAATGCCTATAGAGGCCAGGCATGCAATATAATTGAGTGATTTGTGCTGATATAAAATACCAGGCAGTAGGGAACAACTGGTAAAGCGAAGGACACATTTCCAATCCAGAGGCATTAAATTTAAATCTTTAAGATGACTATGCCAGGAAACACATATGTGAGAGTCAATTTAGTCCATAGGTTGCCAGTTTACAACCTCTATTCTAAAATTTTGATTTCCGACCTATGTTTAAATATTAGCTCACACTTTATCTTTAATAGTTTTGAAGACAAATTTTATGACTAGAAGAGCATGAAGGAAGGATGAAATGTTTTATGTCCTTTACATCCTCCATCAGCCTTCCATAGTAATCAATACATGAAAGATTGGTTTCAGCACCTTTCCTTTTTGTTACCCATTGAGATGTAATAGGAGAGAACTATCTCTTCTGGAAAAGTACGTAAAACATCCCCATTCTGGAAGATCTGTCTGTGACTAGTACCTGGAAAGAATTATTGTAGCTGTGGTGTATTTAAAGGTCAACTCTTTGGTGTGAAGAGGTCCACTGAGGCATCAACATGGAACAAACTTGCAGTGCTTTATCACCAGCTGCCACAACCAACCCTGACATGGATCTTGGAAGCAGATTCCAAAAATTGGTTCTGTAGTTTTTCACACACACAAAGTTTCAGGTTAGCTGCGGGGCATATTTCTCCCTGAATATTAGAAGAGATAAAAACAAATTTCTATTAAAATGTCCTTGTCCTCTTGAGCATGGTTCAGAGATTCAGGCAAATTGAATACCCAGCTTATTTAGAGGCAATTCATTAACAATATATTTCAGAGTCTCTGCCATCATTTGATTTTCTCTATCTCTCTCCTTACTCCCTGCACATATACATGCATGTATATGCACACATACAATAACTCTACGGTAAGAGAAGTCTATAAAAAGAAATAAATAGGGGCACTTGGGTGGCTCAGTGGGTTAAAGCCTCTGCCTTTGGCTCAGGTCATGGTCCCAGGGTCCTGGGATTGAGCCCCGCATCGGGCTCTTTGCTCAGCAGGGAGCCTGCTTCCCCCTCTCCGCCTGCCTCTCTGCCTACTTGTGATCTCTGTCTGTCAAATAAATAAATAAAATCTTTTAAAATAAAAAAATAAAAAATAATAAATAAAAACAAATAAATAAAAAGTCCATTCCCTAAGAAATGCTTTCAGTATAAAAAGTAGAAAGATGGAGAAAGAAATACTGGAAGAAGAAAATTGTCTTGCAATTATAGTAGCAGTAGTAATTATAGAGTAATCTAAAGAGAGGAATATTGGTAGTCATAACACCAACTGATTTAAGTAAAGAAAGAACATGAAGGGGGGCACCTGGGTGGCTCAGTGGATTAAGTCTCTGCCTTTAGCTCAGGTCATGGTCTCAGGGTCTGGGATGGAGCCCCACATCCGGCTTTGCTCAGCAGGGAGCCTGCTTCCCCGCCCCCCCCCCCACCTGCCTCTCTGCCTACTTATGATCTCTCTCTCTCCCTCTGTCAAATAAATAAATAAAATATTTTTCCAAAAAAAAGAAGAACACGAAGGGGTGCTTGTTTCCCAATGCTCCCATGGCTTCTCACAATTTTCAGAGATAGGATGTTATTAACACAGCATGTAATAGCCACTCAGTAAATACTTGTTAATGACAAGACTGATAATTTGTCATAGAATTCAGATACAATTTCTCTAAACTTTATCTACCCCAACATCCTTACTCTTTACATTAGTAATAAATACATAGAATGAAATGTTCATTGCAACTAATGTTACCTATTTAGTTATTTTTTGTTTTAGTTATTTCTTTTTGAAAAACACCTCTTGAATCTTCTGACTGACTAAAAGCAATTTATTCATTTATTTATTCACTTAAGTAATATTTATTGAGTGTTTTCAGTATAGTGTTGGGCTGTGGGGTATATTAATGATGAAGAATGTTATGTTCCTGTTATCATGAAACTTATGTTCTTGTTGGGAGAAATGATTTTAAAAATCATTAATACTTACACAAATAATAAAACAGGATAACTGCAGATAATGATAAATAAATAAGATATTATGAAGGAAAAGGAAGGAAAGTAAAGGAGTAGGACTCAGGATGAGTTGGTTAATCGATGGTGAATCAAGACCTCTCTGAACAGAGTGATATTTTTGCAGTCACCTAATGCTTAAGAATAAGCCAACCAGAGATCAGTTTTCCATAATTGGCAGACTATTGTGTTTCCTACCAAACTTCCCACTGAGAATAACTATAAAGCTGAAATAAATAAAACAATGTATTTGATGGCTTCAGAGGGATATCAAGACAGTGAGGATGTGTGAGGAAATACATAGAAATGAATCCAACATTTGGAATCAGTTTTCCCCTTGGGGCATTTGCTGATTCAAAAGTGGCAACTGAGAAACTGAAGTTAAAACCTTGGCTTAGAGGACAAACTGAGCTGAGATTTTAGCAGTCCCTGGATGCTGTCAGAGTGTGGAGCTTCCTGAGAAGAGTCCCTGGTAAACACCTGGAGATATTACTTGGATCCCCAAAGGACTAATCTCTAGGAGAAAGGGCATATTAGTAATAAACTATCCCTCAGAATAATGGAGGCCCAATTTTAAATTAGCTCAATGCCTGATTAGATTATGGTAATCCCCGCCTAGCCTAGCTGCCTGCCAAGAGCAATCGTAAATCCTCTCTGGTGGAAGATAACATCATTTAAGAGCCTTCACAGTATTACGGCACTCAATCTAAAGTAACTGGATGTATAAATATATCAAAACTGGATGAAAGCCAAGAGGAAAAAAATCTAAGCAACAGAATATACAGAAGAGTCATATACTGGGATTATGAAATTCTCAGACTTGGAATTTAAAGTAATATGATTAAGATGCTTTATAAGTTAAATATGAAGATATTTAGATAGAGAAGTGGAAAGTATAAGAAAAAGAAAGGTAGAATTTCTAGAACTGAAAAGACAACTGAAATTAATAATTGAATAAATAGTTTATCACCAGATTAATCAAAACTGAAGAGAGAATTGGTGAACTGGAATATAGGTCAGAAGAAAATATACAGACCGAAGCACAGAGAGGTCAAAGAATGGAAAACACATACACAAAATACATGTTATATGGTTTAGGGTAGAAAAAAAAATATATATATACAAAATTATAGGCCCAGATTGAGCAGAGACAGGATATGACAGAAACTGCATTTAAAGAGTTAATGGCTAAGAAAGATTTAAACCACATTTGGGAAGCCTTTACTAATTCCAAGCAGTATGAATACAAAGAAATCCATACATAGGGACAGCAGAATTAAACTGCTGAAACTCAAAAACAAAGAAGAAATATATAAGCATTGAGAGAAAAAAAGGCCTATTATCTTCTACAAAGCGATAGACTGACAAAAAAATGAGCTCTTCAAGTGCCAAAGGAAAATAACATCCAATTCATAATTCTATACTCAGTGAAAATGTATTTCAAAAATTAAGGCAATTATTAAGACATCTTCAAATAAAAAGTGAAAAAAATTGTCACCAGTAGAATCAAACTAAAGAAACACTCAAAGGTATACTTTAAGCAAAGGAAATGATCACAGGTGGAAGAATAGGAGTGCAAAAAAGAATGAAGAACACTGGAAAGGGAAGATATATGAGTATATGAGTATATGAGTATTGACCAGACAAAATAACATTGTTTTAGAAAGCATGAAAACAATAATATATTTCTTGTGCAATTTAATAACTGTATATACTGTACAATGTGTGTACCAAAACTCTGTTCTAGTTACTATGTCTGTGTAACAGATTACTCCAAAACTTTATGGCTTACAATAAGTAAAGTGTAGGGACGCCTGGGTAGCTCAGTCAGTCAAGCTGCTGCCTTTGGCTCAGGTCATGATCCCAGCATCCTGGGGTTGAGTCCTGCATCAGGCTCCCTGCTTGTCAGGGATCCTGCTTCTCTCTCTGCCTCTGCCTGCCACTCTGCCTGCTTGTGCACTTGCAAGCATGCACACTCGCTCTCTCTCTCTGACAAATAAATAAATAAATAAAATCTTTAAAAACAAATAATTACAATGTATATTTTGCAGACCTTGGACAGGTTATTGGCTGAGTGGCTTATTTCTGCTTCAGTTGGTATCAGCTCTATAGAGTGGCTCAAAGGCTAGGAACTAGAATCATCTGGAGGCTTGCTCTTATGACTGGCACTTGATGCTGGCTGCTGGCTGAAACCTTTGCTTGAGATGTTGACTAGAATACTTTATTCCATATGGCAACTGGGTTCCAAGAAGAGCTGCTTAACACCCACTTGCCCCTCCCCACCCCCATGCACACAAACACAGAGAGAGAGAGAGGGAGAAAGAGAGAGGGAGGTATCAATCCGATAAAAAACTATTCCAGCAGAGGAAACAGCAAGTACGAGTGTTCTGCGGTGGGAATTATTTCATGTGTTCAAGAGAGAGAACAGAGGGCAGTGAATGAGGGACACAATGGTACAAGAAAATGGTGGAACTGATTAGAGGAAACAGGTAGGAGCATTTCAGTTTTCAATCAGTAAACAGTATTGTGACAGATGCCAGCTAATGTGTTGGTCAGAGGAACCCCATGTGTGTGAATATTTCCTACATAAGGATCCTGAAGAAGAGGACACAATTTATTAGACTTAGGGATATTCTCTTTGTGAACATATGTAAAAACTGTTCATTAAACATTTATCATCATGCACTGATTTTTAGAATTGAAAAATAACTTTACATTTAAGAACAATAAAGAACTTTCTGAGTATACCGTATTGGGTAAATAACCTAGTCCTTTATTATACTAATGATCTCCAGCTTCACTAGCATACACATTTTTTTTTTTTTTTGCAGCCATTACTGAAATGTCAGTGGATGAGGTATTACCTGGCATGATATGCTGAGGATTTGAAGATAACCAGATCTGAACACAAACCATGGGAGATTACTAAAAACTTACTCTGAATAACATCTGCTACTTAAAAAAAAAAAACAAAACTGCCTAAGTTTAAAAAAAAAAAATCAGCCTAGGTGGAAAAAAAAAATAGTGAATGACAATGTTACTAGGGATACCTTCTCTTCCCCTCACTCTCATTCACCCTCATCTCACTCTTTGGTCAAGCTAAATAACACAGTTGGAAGAGTAAGACCACACTGCATCTGACATAAATGGACTTGAAATACCACTACGGGGAAAACAAAACAAAACAAAACAAAACAAAACAAAAAAACTGGAGCAAAAAGAAGTATTTTTTTTTCCTTCCATAGGGTCTAACTCTGTAGCCTTTAATTGGATTGTTTCAAAGAGAGGAAAAGGCCCTTTAGCAGCTTTCAGAGTGCCCTGACAAACACACTCTGCAAGTGTTCTGCTTAAATGCCTCGCCTTAATGGCTTTAACAATAAATTCCGTTTTCTGGCAGGAGACAAATTCCTTTAGAATGTTTCACCAATCCAAATAAATGCAGAATTACTGGAGTGCCCTGATGCCATTATTCGATTTACAAACTGAAGAGAGTATAATCCTTCGTGGGATATTTGCTGTCAAAACAAAATAACCTTTTTATCTGGAGATCCCATGTTTTGGGGCAGCCCATCTTGCCTTTCCTTTGGTTGGAATCTCTGTTCCTTTCTTACCAAGAGAGGACCTATTCTAAGGACTGTAGTCAATCCTATAGGACCAGCTTGTAGGACCCAACTCACATCCAGTGAATTCTCACATCCTCCAAGTTAGTCAGTCTTTGCTCTGAGGTACCACAATAAGTAACCCTTAGAGAACTTTCTCATTTTTCTGTAATTTATTATTCATGACCTGGACTGTTGGCTCCTTAAGAAGAGACAGTTGCTTCTCTTTCAGTTTTCTCTCACAGCACCAGCATGGTCTCCGGTGTACAGAGGACACGTGAAGGAAACCTGCTGAATGTCTGGCCTTAACTTCAACGTGAGGTCACCACATACACCACATATCTTCACACTTTCCGTGCTTTTTGTTACAGGGTGTCTTTTATTAGCTATAACATGACTCATAGAGTTACAATGAATATTAAAGAAAAGTACAGATTAATTATCTGATGGAACAAAACATCATAACACTTTCAAAATGATTCATTGCAAACAAAAGCAGTCAAAGTAAGTACTCTAACTGAAATCCATTCTTTTCAGTGGATGTGTTGACAGAAAAAAATTATCCTGGATTATCCCACCACAGTAAAGCATATGTTATTTGATTTCCTGTCACAGGGGAATTGATATGTGTAACATTGATCAACTTACTTTCAACACATATAGTTCAAACTAATGAATAAGTATATTATGGCAGTGAAAATTATTTAATATTGTATTCCAGCTTTGAAAGATGCTTTGTGTTTCACATTAAAAGTAAAAAGGACAAATTAAATAGGTTATTTATAGGCATTTGCCTCTGGGTCACCAATCTTCTATATATTTATTCACCTTATTTTATGAGGATTAGAGTCAAAACTAAATGATGAAAGATTTATATGAATAATTCTTACATTCATATGAATAAAATAGAAGCTAGAATACTCAAAATAATGACAAATACTGAGACTTCTTTTAAAAAATCCATAAAAAACAAGTTTTTAAAATCTATTCAGAGTAGAAATAAAATTTTTGCTTAGTGTATAACATTTAATTTACTAGTTTTTCTCTGAATCTGACTGTACCTTTTAAATTATTTTAAAAATTTCCAACAAAAATAAAAAACTACTTTAACCTTATTTGTACAAATACCTTAATGTACAAATAGATTGTGATGGTATATATGGGGAAACTATACAAAACAACTGGTAAATGGATGAAGAAATTAAGACAGAAAAAGAATTGACAAGAGAAAGAAAGAATGGATGAGCACAAAGGATGTTTTGGAATAAGGTCCTAAAAACAAATAAATTGCATTTTATACAGTCAGTAGAGTAGCACATGATCTGTTAGTACATGATGCATCCTCAGTTTCTCATGAGTCACTGTGATTTTTAGCTTAAAAACCATAGCATGTTGGACGTAGGCTCATACGAAGCTCTTCAGATTCAGTGGGGGAGTGATTAGGTAAAGTGGGCTAGGGTAATAGTAGCTAAGATGAAGTATTATAGGTAACATGTTTTATACCAGTCTCCTGCACTATTTCTAAGGTCAGTAGTTCTGCTGACAGGCCATCGGTGCCCAAAATGAGTCCCATGCCATCAGGATTGTGGAGGGAAGGGGAGCTCTGCTCTTAACCCTCAATAAAGTTGTTGGTCTGAAAATAAAATGTTAATTTTCTTTCCTTCAGTATTACAACTCAATCCTAAGGAGATTTTCAAAATGCAAAGATTTTATCAAAAAAGTGTTCAAATTAAGGTGTTATTTCTGTAGCTAAATTATAATACATTTAACACATAGAAAAACACTGATGATATGGTGTTTAATAATAAGATAGGAATCAAATGGCATAACCAGTACCAGAATTTAAATAATACCTGTCTTTGGGTGCCTCAGTGGCTCAGTAGGTTAAACGTCTGCTTTCAGCTCAGGTCATGATCCCAGAATCCTGGGATCGAGCTCCGCATTGGGCTCCAGCCCCGCATTAGCTGGGACCCTGTTTCTCTTTCTCCCCTCTCTCCCGCTTGTGCTCTCTGTCTGAAATAAATAAATAAAATATATATATAAAAAAAACAACAATACCTCTCTTTGGTTGGTTATTTTCTTCTTTATATTTTTCTATATTTTAAATTTTATTTAAATGAATTTATATTTAAAACCATTTATTTTATACAAAAATAAATATTATTTGAAAATGTCACCATAAAACTGTTTTATTGACTCTCAAACTTCGGAAAGGAAATTAACCAAGAACTTTGCTTTTCAAGATCATAGATTGAGGGGGAAAAAAGAACAATGCATCATAATTAGAATTAAAAAACATCTTAGAATAAATGCCATTCCAACTTGATATTCAAATGTTTGTCTTTTCCCAAAGCTCAGTATTGATTTTAATTATATTATAAAATTCTGAGAATTACTATAACTTTTTGTAATTTAGGAAATTTTTGTGGGTTTTTTATTTTGTTTTGTTTTGTTTGTTTTTGAATGAGTTAGAATCTACTTTATAGGGAAAGCCTTTGTTAGTGACTCCAAAATGGACAATGTTTATCATTCTGAAGATTTTGATTGTATTTTTTATTTTCATAGCACAACACAAACTAGAATATCATGTTTCTGAAGTACTGAGGCTTGAGTATTTTGCCATAAAATAATTAAGTATAACTGATGACACACAAAGCAGGTTACAAACTTTCTCCATAGTCTCAGATGGTGTATGTCCTTGACTTTCTCTTCAGTGTCTGGGAAAGCCTAGGGTTACTGATCCCTTTCTTAGTTTCCTTGGTGAGACAGGGTTGCTGGCAGATAGATTAACTTGTTCTGGACTTAAAAGGATTTGTCTCTTGACTTGAAATGGGGTTCTTCTCACTTCTTACTTGTAGGATGGTGATTTCTGAAAGAGAGTAAACTAACCAACACAAGTAGTGTACTTAATCTTCATTTGTCAAAGCTGTGGGTGCACTGCTTCTTCGATTTACATAATAAAAAGTTAAATAAATTTCTGCAAGATTCAATTTCTACAAATTTTCTATTTTTAAGTTGTGCAAAGAAGTTTTTATAATTTAGTTGGTAAGAGTAAGTAAGAAAAATAGTTCAGTGTTTATTTGAATCTGCTGGAAAATAACATTATTTGCCTTATTTTTATATTCTTTTCTCTTCCAATTTATCTATAGCAATTACTGAAATATTATAAGATGGCCATGTGTAATTTTGTAATGATAATGAAAATTCAGGAGATGGAAAGTCTGTTTTAATTCGGTCCACCTGTTTCTTAAGAAATCTTCTTAAAAACACATGTAAAGTTAATTTATACCTTAAACAAGTAAAGATTAAATTCTTCGGTCCGTTAATAAACATATGCAGTTACTAGACTTGTATTTGATTAAAAAAAGTGTGATCTCTTTCCTATACAACTGCCTTACTCAGTTCCATCGACAATTCCCAGGGGTGGTCCTAGAAATTTCAAAAGCTTTTGAGTTAAAAAAAAAAAAAAAATCGTGAGTTTGAAATTACTCTATGCTCTTTTCTATTTGATTAGTGATATAATTTTTTTTTCTAAATGAGTTATTTTTGTCTCAGGTGATGTTACTGATATTACTGATAGTTGTGATCATTAAATACTCACAGATATTACTTAGGTTAGATTTCAGTGTTTGAAACCAATTTGCTGATTGCCTAATAAATGCACATTACTATACCTATTTCTAGGAATCAGGGGACTAGGATGCTTGATGGGTTCCAGAGAAATAGAATTTATGTCCTTGTGTTTGAGAAATATAGTTTTTTTTCTCAAAAGAAGTGTTTTTCTCCAATCCACTGAAATAATATAAAAAGGGGTAACTCAGTTTAGCAAGAAGAAAGTGTTTCTTTTTTCTGATATCACTTATATCACTTAGGCTCTAGAAGGAATCAAATGGCACGCTCCACTCTGGCAATTAGGCTTGGTTAATGAATGGGCTATTTGTAGTATGTGGGCAGAATTAAGGTAAATCATCAAGACTAACCACCAAGGGAGATCTATAGGAGAACTGCATTAGAAAGGGAAAAGAGCAGTTACTCAAATCCTGAGAGAGTTGTAGCTGAAGGACAGGCCAGAGGACCAGGCCTGAGCTGTGGGTATAGGTAGATGTGTAGCCATTGCTAACCTGCACCTGGCAAAGAGGGAGCCAGGGGAATAAATACCACCATCTCTCTTTCCTTCTATTTTTTTTTATTTAATTTTTATTTTATTTTCATCTTTTTATTTTCGGGGTATTAGATTTTTTTTTAAGATTTTATTTATTTATTTGACACAGAGAGAGAGAGGGATCGCAAGTAGGCAGAGAGGCAGGCAGAGAGAGAGGGGGAAGCAGGCTCCCCACCAAGCAGAGAGCCCGATGTGGGGCTTGATCCCAGGACCCCGAGATCATGACCTGGGCCGAAGGTAGAGGCTTAACCCACGGAGCCACCCAGGTACCCCCCTTTTATCTTTTGTTTGGCTACTGGTGACTTTCACTGGCTAGACCCAAGCCAAATCCAGAAGGCGAAGTGTAGGGGTTAACCTCCTGGTTACAGAACATGGTGGAGAAGGATGGAGAACTTATCTGGAGGAGATTCAGCACCACATTTAGCATTTGACCGTAAGTTTTGAGGTAGTACAGATGTAGCATAGTTCTTTAGTGTCATAGGAAGAAAACAAGGTGAACTTGACGAGTTTATGCATTTGAAATGCAGGTGGCTTAATATTAAGTTGCCAAAACAATATTGGAGCAGTTTTGCAATAAGGTCCTAAAGACAAATAAATTGCATTTTACACGGTCAGTGGAAGGTCATGTGATCCTTTAGTACATGATCGATCCTCAGTTCTCATGAGTCACTGTGATTTTAGCTTAAAAACCATAGCATGTTGGACGTAGACTCATACCAAGCTCTTCGGATTCAGCGGGGGGAGTGATTAGGTAAAGTGGGTTAGGGTAATAGTAGCTAAGATGAAGTATTATAGGTAACATGTTTTATACCAGTCTCCTGTACTATTTCTAAGGTCAATAGTTCTGCTTGCCATGCCTTAATCATTATGCAGTGTTGTGCAGAAAACTTCTAGCTTCTTTTGGTTTGGCTCATTTATAGATAGTGGCAGTCTTAAATTGCACAGGACAAAAGATAAAACACTGCGAGGAATCTTAGGTTATAGTAATAAGTCAGTGCTATGTTCAAGAGAACTAGAGTAATACAATTACTTTTAAAATGTTTCCTTAATTATTGAATATATTCCTTCTGTAAGTAATTTAATTTTAGAACTTCAAATTAAATATTACTTAGAAACCATTAATTTATATGCAGTAAATGCATATTTTACTTAGCTTTTATGTTTTTAATGTGAATAATTAGCAATAATTTGATTACTGAAATGTTCATAAAACAAAGTATTATCCAAGCAACATTTAAAGCAAGATTCCAGAGAAAATAATAATACACAACTGTTGAATTTCCCTGGTGTTTTTCTAAACAGGTTGGTTTATTTGAATAGAAAAACACTGCACCTGTTATTCAGATATTCCAAGGAATTGCACACATGTGTTATACATTTAAATATGAGGCTTCTTCTTTTTGTCTGTAGAATCTAGCGGTATTAAACACTTTAAAATGCTTTTAAAACCTATCAAAAGCATAATTTTCTCTCCAGAGTTAATGGTAAATGTTTTTCCTTTTTCTTTGACTCTAAGAGAAAGCCATTAAAACTCTTTCCTAAAAGATTCTATTTAATTTTTCTTTACTTTCCTTTGAGTACAAACATTTTTTTCTCTGACATCAATTTTGAATATTGTACTACCTAACTTCTTTCTTTGGTTTTAATCATAAGTAGCCAAACTGATGGCAAAACTTTTTAAACAATCACTTTTATGTGAAGTGATTTCTTGTAAATTAGTCACTGCTCTTGTCCTACTATGGATATTTGAGATGGAGCTTCCATAGTCCTATGGACAGAAGCATCTTTTGCTCTCTGACTTAGCATTCCATGTCCCTCTTTCCTTCTCCTGCTTACTTTATGAAATTCAGATATATTATACTTTCTAATTACAACATAATCTACTAAAATTAGTAAATTAAAAGGTAGTGAGATAAACTATTTGATAAAAATTATCTAAGCCACCCTAACACTTCTACTTACCTTTTAAAACGCAGTTTAAACTTTCCAAGTGCCTCCTTGCAATCCGTCTGTGACTTTTTACCCAGCTTAGTCCATAATCCTTCATGTGTCTGTAAACATTTATTGAGAACCTGCTACCTACAGAAACTGAACAAATCTCTGAGAACTCAAAGATGAATCAGATGCAGTTCTCTCTTCAGAGCCTAATGATCGGCTTAGACATGTAAGCAGATGATTACAGAACCATGTTTTCAGAGCCCTAATAGAGCATGAATGAGGAGGCGCAAAGAGAGAACATAAGGGCTGTGGAGTGGTGAAATAAGAGATCAACTCTATCTGGGGAATCGAAGGAGTACTCCAATAAATTCAAAATAGATCCTGGAAGGTGAATAGGAATTTTCCACAGATGAAGAGCTATGACAAGCACCCCAGGCACAGAAAACCAAACTCCTGTATAAAATCTAGAGGATCTGGGCCTGTTTGAGGAATGAAATTTTTGAGCAAAAGGGCGTGCTGTGAGATGAGGAATAGTGGGAGATTGAGACTGAAGATGTAAGGTATGTAGAGTATCGTCTATAGGATATGGGGGTTGGGGAAATAGGGTTATCTTCTACAATTATCTTTGTTCCTAATCTCTTCCTCCACCTTTTCATCTCCCAAAAATTCCCTAAAAACTACATCTCTGAAGCTGTGGGAAAAGCAATGCAGTAATCACTAGTGAAATTAATAGACATTTCCTTAACTCTTATATAGGTATCTGATTAATCTAGAGTTTCAGAGTTGATGAGTTAAAGGAGTCATCTTTGAGTAGTAATATCTCTCCATAAATCACACTATTCAGTATACTTTTCTCATATGTTTAAGTTTTAAAATGGAGGTAATAAAACACATCTCACTGGGCTATTGTGAGGATCAAATAAGATAATATATATCAAAGTCTTCAGTAACAGGCAAAGTGTTACCTACCAATGGTATTTTATTTAAAGTGACCCTGGATCCCAACCTTCTTCTACTTGCAATAAAATTATTTTTCCTTTCTGTAGTTAAACCCTTTTCCGTTCTTTTTTTTTCTTTTCTTCTTCGTCTTCTCCTCTTCCTCCTCCTCCCCTCCTCTTCCTTCTTTTTCTTCTCCTCCTCCTTCTATTTATTTTTTAATTTATTTTGCTAGGAAGGGAACTGACATGAGCTCTCGGCAAACAGATTCTGAGGTGGGAAGTCAAGTATATTGGGAAAAAGTTGACTCATGGGGGAAGGATTTCTGGAGATACCCTTACAAGGAATTGAAAAAGGTCCTTACAATTCTTTTCTTTTCTTTTTTTTTTCCTTACAATTGTTTTCAATTGAGGAAATAGGCCAAGCCTTGGTCCCAGCATCAGTCAGGTACTGGTTGGGCACTACTCTGAGCGAGGAAGTTCCCATCCCCCAACTGATTACAATATGAAATCTGAGGTGTGAGCTGCCTTTGCCTATGAAAACGTAGTGCTTCCAATGGCAGGGGGTTTGGGGTATCCCCCGTTGGAAAAGCAGACTCTAATCTTGAAGGTATTTTGTGTACAATCAAGGTTTCCCGGAGAGATTTTCAATATCACATTCCTTCCTCACTACACACTTTTTATTTTTGTTTTATTTATCTGAGTCCCAAAGTTATGTTCTATTTTTTACGTGAGAAAAGTAGCTTTTAAAGCATAAGTGTAACATAATTCAGGATTTTAAAAGATAGTTGTATGAATATGTACATATAATACACATAGAAGAAAAGCTGGCAAGTTACACAGTGAAATAGTAATGATTATTCTTGTATGATAAAATTATCAATGACTTGAATTTTTTTCTTTTTTGATAAAGTTTTGCATTTCTTATTTTTTGACAGAATTTTAAAATAATCATAAATAAACAAGAAAAGTTTTTGAAAAATTATATAGTTCTTCACAGTATACAAAATGCTTTCACATACAATATTACATGTAATACTTACATTTACCTTTTTACCATGTCAGGTGATAGAAGGTCTTATAGGAATTATTTTAGATGTGAGAACTGATCCTTCAAAGAAATTCACACAGGTATTATGTTGTTAGGGTCTATCCTACAACTTGCATCATATAGGTCCAAAGCCAGTGCTTTTTCCAGAAGGACCATGTCCTTCTTTCCACCAACTATCATGCATTGTAGTGATTACTATGCTTATTTATTTTAACAATTGACTATATTTTTCATACATATACAGTCTTCTTGGTTTGTTTTGTATATAGTATAGCTATCTTTTCCCTACTTAAAAAATTCAAAGGAAAAGAGTCTATGATTACAGCAGTCAGCAGAAAATTATTCAGGAAAGGATATTCATTAAATTCCACTGACTCTTTTTTAAGTAAATTGCTCAGATATAAGCTTTCAGGAAAGTATAAAGTTAAGTTTTTCTAAGAACCATAAGTTATATTTCCTATATTAGAATATTTTGAATATTATATCTTGCCCATAATATAACAATATTAAAGAATTTAAGAATCTCTACTTATTAATATTTTCTGTATAAATTTTATGTTCCCTTAATATGTCTTATACTGACATCATAAATTTATACTAAAATGATGCTTTATCTTTAAGTAGTTACATGTATTAAACTATAGCAGTGTGTGAGAAATTTGGTTAGTCAACTTGCTTAATTTTCGTTAAGGACTGTGCTTGAGGAAATATTTCTCAAGGTAGTTCATACAGGGCAATATAAAATAATAGGACTTCTATAAAATAGTTTGAGGGCATAGTTAATAATATGCTCAATAATGTCTCATTGGGAGTTCAAGGATTGGCAACGACATAGCACATTGAACACAACTGGAACTTTCTTTACCTTTGAACACCTATGAACATAAATAATTCTCTGTAGTCATAAATAGAAAAATATCTACTTTGAGTATAAATTAAGGCCCTAATTATTAGGGCCTTAAGGAGAAGACCCTGAGTTCTCTGGGCATTTTAAAACTTTAAGAGGAGAAGCTGGCCAAAGAGGGTTTAGTTAGTTTTGTAGTAGGAAGAGTTTTCGAGGTGATAGCAAAAAGTGAGTAGTCTTTAAGAAGGTGTAGTACTGAAGTATGTGGAATGCCAGGGAAATGGTTCCAGGCGAGGGAGCAATGTGACCAAAGACAGCAATGTGGAAATGAACTCTGGCTTCTTTGGTTGGCAAGGATACCGGTCTAATAACCGAAGGCAGTACAGTTGGGAAGTAAAATTAGATAAATGGGATGGGGCCAGATCACAGGGAGTTTGAACACCAAACAGAGGAGATGTAATGAAGCAGACAGGAACCATTGGTGGTTCAAAACACCAAACAAAAGAGATGAGATTCGGATATACTGAGACAGGAAGCACTGGTGCCTCAGTGGGGAAACATCACAAAGTGTTTGAGCAGATAATGTTGTGATGACTGGTACCACCTACACCATGCAATTAGTTCTGCAGTAAAACCAGCTAGGTTTTGGTAATATAAAATTATAATTAGAGCATCAGGATTAGGCTCGTGATGCCAAAAATTAAGAAAGGATATATAAGAGACCTAAAAAAAGTCAGGACTTTTTTTTTTTTCACTGACCAGACATAGGATATAAACCTCCTTTTCTAACTTCTGTAAAGCAGAGAATTTAGACCCAGAAGGACTGGTGTAATATTATATATATATATATATAGAGAGAGAGAGAGAGAGAGAGAGTATAGAGATGAGGAAACTGAATCTATAGAGAGGTGAAATGGATGGTCCACGGGTCTGCAGATATAGTGATAAGATCCTGAATTTGGTGTCAGGAGGCCTTCTTCAACCTTGGACTTGGCTATTCATTGGCTTTTTGACCTTGGACAAGTCTTTTAATCTCTAAAAAGCTAGGTTTCCTCTTCTGCAACAAGTGAGGATAGTAGCACTCACTCTGTTTCTGTGAAACCTTATATGACTGATAAGAAAATCAAGATTTTCTCTGAAGGTACTACACAACTAACTGTAAGGCATGATGATCCACAGGCAGATCTAGAATTCAGGTCTCCGACCTGAATCCTTTTTGCTTGTTTTCTCTTCTGCTCATGAATGTTCAAAGTTTGTTCTCTGAAATGTAACATGACCATGACACGTTCTTCATGGGGAAGAGATCTCAGAAAAACTATATATCTAGATCCAGTGTTCTGATATAACTCTATCACAATTCCTGGAAATATTTTCAGAGTTTCATATGTTTGTCTGGGTCTGAGATAAAACTGATGTTCTCTAAGGCTCACTCTTCCAAATATGACTTGTTATCATGTAAAGTTTATTGGGTGATTTTATATTTTTTTGCACCAAAATGAAAAGTTCCATATCATTTCAATGGACCTAGAGATTTCCTTCTGCTATTCTAGCTAAAACAATGAATATACACTAAATAGAAAAGAGTCAAGGGGTAAGCAAATTTGAGGCTTTGAAAATGCATGGTTATTATTACAGAGCCGTATATTCTTGTTGGGAAATAATGGTGACAATAGCATATACCTAGTTAAATCAGAGAAATGACTACTGCCTGGGCTGGAGATAACCAAAAATAAAATTAGTCCCATAGCCTAAGGGAACGTTAAAAAGGCAGGTGTCTCCAGTTACGGGTTTACAAAGATGCTGAGAAGACAACTAAAGCAGGCCATTATGCTTGATCTCTTGTATGACACAGGTTAGTGTCACATTCTTTCTGGCTAAAGTGACATGCATCATAACTGATACTTCCAGTAACCACATTTTTATCATATTAACTTCTGCTTCTAAATATTTTATCTCTTTGCTCTTATTGAAAATGGGACCTTTAGATTTTTTGACTAGTTATTTTTTTTATAGTGATTTTTTTGTATTTCTTTGTAATGAGGATCCTCTCATTAAATTTTTCATTAATTATTAGGATTTTGGAGTTGAAGTTTCTAAAGATTCTTAAGTAGACAACCATAGTGTCCTGTATTCTTATATATACAATTCATTATTTTTTTCTTTTTTCCCTATAGAGAGGCGCATCTTATGTAATTCATGAGAATTTACAGAAAGACAATGAGTAAGGTAATCCTTGCAGGCATCCCATTCTTATGGCTGGCTTCAATGAGAATGTCTTCACTATTTTACTGTTCTGTATGTTGTTGGTTATTAGTTGATCACTTATCCTTCTAAATAGCCTTTGGGTTTACCCAATAACATTCTGGCAGTTGTTAAGATGATGATACAATTTTTCTTTTTTGACGTACCAGTATTTTACTAATGATATCAAATTGGTTATGTTAATATGATTATATTAATATATTTCATTATGTTAAACCAACCATTCCACAGGACTTGGCCATACTTGAACACAATTATAAAACACCATTCTCTTCTAGCTTGCTTTCTCCCCTCTCCCTCTCAGTCTCCTTTGCTGGCTTCTCTCTGATCTTTTAATGTTCAAGTGCCCCAAAGAAATCTTTGATTTCTTTCTACTCTTGAAATTATCATGTCTCATATCTTTAATTATTATCTGTATGCTGAAGACTTACATAGTTATATCTCTGATCCACCTCTTTCCAAAGCTCCACGCATGTTTATCTAGCTGCCTACTTGATGTCTCCTTTTGGATATATGAATTCCTTTTAAATACAATATATTAGAACATTTCTTGATCTTTCTCCTTCCACATTGCTCACCTTATAGCCTTCCCAGTTACAGTGATGACAGCTTCATCTTAACAGTTGTTGGGGATAAAAACTATGGAGTCATCATTGCCTCCTCTCCCTCCAATATATAGGAATTCCTGATGTCTGTTATTTTCAAAATATATCCAGCAACCAGTCACTTCTTACTACTTCCATAGATATCACACTGGTCTAGGTTTTCCACTTGCCTGGAACACACAATATTCTCCTGTTTTTCCTGATCCCACCCTTTCCCACTACAGTCTATTCTCAGCGCAGCTGCTAGAGTGATTATTTTACAATGTAGATCATTTATGTTATTGCTCTGCTCAAAACCCCCAGGTGTCCCTATTTCACTCAGAGTCTAGGTATCCCTAGAAGATCTGGTACCATTATTTCTCTGACTTCATCCCTAGTCTTCCCATACCTCACGGCACCCACCCCACTAGCCTCTTTATTGTTCTTGGAGCATACTAGATATAATCTGGCCATAAGGGCCTTTGCACTGACTGTATCGTTTGCCTAGAATGCTATTCCTCAAAGTATCCATAAGCCTGACTCCTATATCTTCATGTTTTTGTTCAAATGCTATCAATTCAATGGATATCTCTTCCTGAACTTCTTATTTAAAATTGCAACCCACTTCCTGTTTTCATTATCCCTGATCCTCTTATCCTGCTCTAGTTTTTCTTTTTCTATCTCATTTGTCACTCTCTAATTTACTGTGTAATTTACTTATTTATGCTACCAATTGTTTATTGTCTTCATTTCCTGCTATATTTTCTATGAGGCAGCGATTTTTGTTTTGTTTGTTGATATATCCTAAGTACTGAGAATTATGATTTGTATTATAGATACTTAATAAACATTCAACATTGTTGAATAAATTAATGGATGCATTGACTCCTACTTGATTATGTGAGATATTTCCTTTAATTTATTACAGGATATGATTTACTTTTTGCTTAGGATTTTTTAATTTATTGAATTCATGTTAGTAAGATTATTATTTTAAGATTTTTTTTTTCTTTTTTGGTCATATATTAGTCTGCTTTTAGTATTGGGGGTATGATAGATTTAAAAAAACAGCAAGTTGTTAAGATTTCCCTACACTAGAAGCATTAAAGTAGCATAGGAATGATTTGTGTTTTGAAGAAATAATTCTGCCATAGAACTGATACTGGCTTTCTCTTTGGGTAACTTATTCAATTTCTTTCCTATTTTTTAAAAAAAGTTTTATTTGTTTGTTTATTTATTTGAGAGACAGAGAGAGTGCACACGTGCACATGTGTGCACAAACAGGGGGAGGGGCAGAGGGAGAGAGGAAGAGAGAATCTGGAGCAGACTCCCTCCTGACCCTGGAGCCTTATGTGGGGCTGGATACCAAGACCCCAAAATCATGACTTGAACCAAAGTGAAGAGTCAGCCGCTTAGCCAAATGACCACCCAGCTGCCCTCTTTCATCATTTTCTAGAAAATTATGTTCATCAATAATTCTCTTTTTTTTTAAAGGTTTACTTATTTATTTGAGGAGGGGAGGGGCTGCATAGAGGGAGAGAGAAACTCAAGCAGACTCCATGCTACGTGTGGAACCCCAATTGGTGCTGGATCTCATGAGCCTAAGGTCATGATTTGAACTAAAACCAAGAGTTGGATGCTTAAGTGACTGTGACACCCAGACATCCCAGTAACTCTTATTTTAATATTAGTATAGCATTTGTTCATAATTTTTATAAAAACTCTTTCTGAATTTATATCTTTCTTATCCCTCATGTTATGATTTGTGTTATTGTTGATAAACTCAGGGCTTATTTGCCTAGTTTTTACATTGGACTTCCAAAGTATAGTAAAGGTTACAACTCCTGGCTTCTTTTGAATATAATTTGTTCCAATGTCTGAATGTAGCACTTTTCTAGTTGAAATTATTACAAAAAACAGAGAATAAGTTTAAAACATTTTTAAGACTTTATTTATTTATTTGAGAGAGAGGGAGAGAGAGTGCAGAGGGAGAGGGAGAAGCAGACTCCCTGCTGAGCAGAGAGCCTGATGTGGGACTTGATCCCAGGAACCTGAGATCATAACCTGAGCTGAAGGCAGACATTTAACTGACCAAGCCACCCAGATGCCCTAATGTGTAAAATCTTTTACATCATGAATGAAATATGGTATTTTTTATTTTTAGTGTTAGGAGGACCTCTAGAAATTACTTTGGACCTATGGTCTCAGATTTAGTGTGTGCGTGTGTGTGTGTGTGTGTGTGTGTGTGTAAACTAAGGCTCTAAGTAAGTGGTTTATCTAATAACAAAACTATTTTTTGCAGTTAACATTAAAAAAAGGACATTTTCATTTGTTAGTAAGTTACAACTTTTTTTAAAATTAAGCATTCATCAAAATGTTATATAGATAAAATGATGATGCACAATGCAGCATTTTAACAGATGGCTCTTTTGACATAGTGTTTTAGAAAAGTAACATGATGACAATTCTGCATTTGCTAGAGCAGACAGACATTTTGCAAGATGTTATGGCTGCTTATATTTAAAAAGCCTGGAGAACCAGGGCTGGGAATTCTGACATCAGACAGCTTGCCAGCTTAATTCCTCAAATAAATATTCTTTATCTTGGCTGAGGACATTTAGCAATGTCTGTAGACATTTGTGGTTTCACAGCTGGGTGGGGAGAGGTGGTAGTTCCTACTGGCATATAGTGAGTGGAGGCCAGGGATGCTGCTACATGTGCTAGAATGCACTGGGCAGCCCTCAACAATAGAGAATTATCTGGCCCCAACTATCAATAATGCCAAGATTGAGAAAGCTCAACCAAAGGTGATGACTCTTAAATTGATTGTGCCAGTCCTGTGCTTACAGTTGCTTATAATCACTTCAAAATGAATATTACATATATTTTGAATGTAACATTTCCCAAGGTGTGTTCTACGAAACATGAGTCTTATCAGACATTCTGCGAGAAAATAGTCAAATGTGCTTGAGAAACAATGCAGATTATATTGTTCTCTTGGAAATTCACAGTGGAAAACCAGCATCTTAAAGTCTCTGATATGTCCTGCAGTAAAAATTCACTTAATGTTGCTTATTCCAGAATATTCTATCTTTGTTATATCACATAACATTTTGACATAGCCTCTATAAATATTCCTGGAAAGAGGCTTCAAGAAATGCTGTTGCTATGCTTTATGGTTGTCAAAGCCCTTTTATATTTTGTCTCATTGGATTCTATCAATCATTCCTTAAGATAAAATCTTAAACTAACCAGCATTTCTCCCAAATAATCTTTCTAGTCTAACTTATTCTTCCTTGTTCATTTCCGAGAGCCAGTAAAGATTTTTCTATTAATTAAGAAGAATTTATTAATTTTCTTTTTCCAAAAATAGACTACTCTTAGATAATATATAAAATGTAAGTAATAAAACAAAAAATTCTCATAACTCTTCCAATTGTTAGCATATTGTAATATTTTCAAATTTTCTTCCTGTCAGTATATTTGAAAATAACAAAATAACATGAGGGGCATCTGGGTGACAAAGTCAATTAAGTGCCTGATTCTTGGTTTCAGCTCAGGCTGTGATCTCAGGGTTGTGGGATGGAGGCCTGCATGAGTCTCTGCACTCAGTACAGAGTCTGCCTGGGATTCTCTCTCCTCCCTTTGCCCCTCCCGCTTATACTCTCTCTCTCTCTCTCTCTCTCAAATAAACAAATAAATCTTTAAGAAAAATAAAATAAAGTAGCATTATAAATTCTTTTTATAAATTTGGATTCTTTTAGTTAATAAATTTAACATTCTAACATTTTAATACTATTATTACAGTGTCATAATAACAGAAATGAATACGGTCATCTCCTACTTTTCAAAAGTTTAGGAGAGGCGACTTTGCTTTTGCGAAAGACCTGCATTAGTATATATTTTTGCAAACTGAAGGAAATCCAAAGAGATTTTGCTTTTGTAATAAAAGACAAAAGGCAAAAATAGTGTTCAGAATTTGTTTTGTAGTGAGCCATTATAGAAGCAGTGTGTGTTTGGAGCAGTGAGTGGCGCCACCAAGCCGCCACCAAGCCCTTTCCAGGTCAACTACACTCACCATCTCAGCATCAAGCCTCTGTAGTTTTGAACTGTGTCTGCAGGCATCTGTGCTTTATCTTCATTTGTTTTGTGCATCTGTTAACAAGATGTGTCCTGAGGTCTCAGAAAAGCCTAAAAGGTTTTCTTTGTGAGTCTGGGAACACTCAAAATGTGTCCATATGTTATTGGTAATTGTTTCTTTACTTTATACCATTTCAGCTTATGGAAGTTTTTGTAGAAATATTCTATTTTCTCTATTCAAGTACTAGCTGGATATCTGATTGGTGTTTCATTAAAAGGCAATGTTTTATTTAAGAAGTCCCCTAGTAATGGGAAACTATTAGTTTCTTCTTTTTTTTTTTTTTTTTTTTTGGCTAATTTTCAGGATAAGATAATGAACAACTTTCTACATGTACCTTTTCACACATTCTTAATGGTTTCTTTGGAAAGTTGTTAGATGTAGAATTATTGTATTAATAGGTTTGGAAAGACATAGGCTCAGGGCTGTGGTAATAGTGGCAACTGATGTATATTTAAAGGATTTTGTGCTGAACAGACATTTAGAAAGGCCATGCAACTTTACATTCTCAACAGTGGCATGTAAGAGGGACATTAGGTATCTTTTCATCTTAAGAGCAAAGTGTGAGATATATCCTCTTAATAGGTGAAGTATACAATACATTATTATACTGTATTCTTATAGTGCTTGGGTTTGTCTCTTTTCATTTTCCCTGCTAGGCCCAACCCCTTTTTTTTGGCTTCCTGGTTATCATACTATTTTGCCCATCTCCATTTCTTTGCTCATGCAGGCTCAACTCAGATTCTTATTTCTCTAAAAATCTCTCCTATGTCAATTAGCATCAAATTCCACATTTCACAGTTTATCACGTCCTTATGTTGTATTTAATTGCATCATATATGCATGTCTTTGCGGTCTGACCAGCTTATTAGCACTACTAGAGCCCAGATCCAAAGAATCATTATGTCTCAGTCACTGTGCTAGTCCCAAGGATGCAGGAATAAAGCAAACACAGCTCTTGCTGTCAAGCTGCAACAGTTTGTAGAGAAGATAAAGAATAAGCATCCTATGAAATGCACAATAACAGCACTAAATAGGGTACCATAGGAAGCCTGGGGATTTGATGCTAGGGAAGACTTCTTGGAAAGAGATCCTCAAGGGAGGGTTTGAAGGATGAATAAGTGTCCTGAGTAGTGAAAGATAAGTAGGTGAAGACATTGGAGAGTCTGCATGTTGTAAGCGTATATGTACACTTGTGCATCTATAACATGTCAGGGAAAGAACTTGAAATATACATAGAGGAGTAGCAAGAAATGAGCCTGGAGAAATTGGAAGAAAGAGAACAAAGCCTAAGGGTCATACAGTTGCTGCTAAGACATTTAGGCTATGTCCTGATGATACTAGGAGTATGGAGGGTGGATTGACTGAGACAGGGATGCCAGGAAGCCGTGTTTATAGTTCTGCAGTAAGTGAGGGGCTGGTCCCAAACCCGTGTATGTATGTATGTGTGTATTTCTGATTTCTTAAGGATTCTGGACATGCCATTTAATTCCTTGGGCATCCTATTTGATAATATGATTATGTTCACAATTACCTTCCTTGTATAGGACTTAATGGGAATGGGAATGGAACATAATATTTTGTGAAAATACCTGAAATAATAGAGAAGTTATAGTTTTCCCCTCCTGTTTGGCTTGTGTACATTTATGATGCACAGGTGTCCTGCTACTTCTATCCCAAGCTCATATAATGTGGTTGCGATATGTAGGGCTGATTTATTAATCATTTTATTTGCCTTCTTACTTGATTATACACAGTGGAGAGATGAATAGAGTTAGGTAGACAAGAAAGACCTCTTTGAGATAAATCACATTTTTGTCAGGAAATGAAAATCATTTTTATTCTACTGAGAGAAAAATGTTTTGTTTATGATATGATTTAATTTTTAGAAACTTACTTATAGCTTTTAATATAAAGCTTTGAGTTCTGAAAACATAATAGTAATAACAATAGACACCATTGAATTCATTTTTTTGCATAGGGATTTCTACCCAGTTTAAGAACTCATTGTTTAACAACTAAGGCTTAAATCACATGTATTTGCTACCTTACTCATATTTCAACCAGATAAAAGACTTTGCTATTTTATAGCAATAGCTTATTTTTTGTGTAGAGTTAAGATGCTGATAGCAACTTTTCACACATTGCCAGCTAGCTTTACCTAGCTGAAGAATAATTAACTATAGTGACAAAGAATACACAGTAACTAGAATTACTCAGGAGAAAAAAAATTCTTTAAATTCAAATTGCTGTATTATAATTACAAGCAACTTGCGTTAGCTTTCTTCAAAGAACGTTATTTAAAGGCCCTAAGCAGTTTTGTCATCCTTAGGAGGTAGTTTCTTCTCACTTTATGGATGGAGAAACTGAAGTTAAATGATTTGCTCAAAGTCAAAGAAAATGGTTATGTGAGACCTGGTATTGAGAAAAAATATTATTTATTAGAAAAGCTTCTAGGGCTTTACTCAGACCACTGGTCCAGATCTGCCCCCACCTTCCTGTAGTGAGAACATTGTCTATAGCCCATATAGCCTGTCTGGGACAATCAGATGAATTTCAAAGGATCTCTTCTTTGGTGATCAATCTCAAAACTCTTTGAAGCAATTGATACTCTGACAAAAATCTAAATAATAGGTCATCCAGTGTGTTTGGGAGAGAGATTGTGAAGTGTTTCTCATTTGTCATATAAATATTTGAGGTGGTACCAAATGTCACCTCAAGGTTAACTATACTTACAAACTTAAAAAGTAGGGATTGATATCTGACGTAAAAGTGTCAAAAAGGAAGAAGACCTACAGTCATCTACTGGCATTTAAGCATGCAGCACACTCAATGATTCATATTTCCCTTGGGAACTAAGGTGTTTCATTTGCAGGAATGTGCTTTCTTCGTATAAATAGGCATATTAATATATCATTAAGTTTTAATAAGATAAGATTAATTAATTCTAATAAGATAAGATAGATAATTTCCATTCATCAATTTATTTTGGAATGTGCAACATTTCATTTACCTTATTTTCTTTGCTACCCCAAAAGACTCATGCAGAAAGATGGTTCTTTTTTTCTGAATTATTTTGGAAATATGGTTGTATATGGAGAAAAATGAACCATTTAATGCTTCAGTTACATTAATAATTATTACCAGCAGAGTCTAACCTGGCAACTCTGACAGTAACAGTCTACAGCGAGAATCTATGTCTTGGATGAAATGTGCAAGTCTACCTCTCATATCCCTTAATGATCCTTGCATGACTAATACACAGTGACATTTACGAAGCACTCATCTAAAACCGTTCATATTCATTTTGAAAATATTCATCTGTGGCATATTCACCAGCAAGAAATGCAGCTGAAAAATCATTAACCCCTTCTTCATTGGTGTTATAAAATGTTATGGGATTTGTGCTTTCTGATCATACTCTGCTAATATGACCAACCCAATATTATACAGTAGATTAAGGTGTTTAAAACATAATCAAAGACATTATTAATGATGCAATCTATAAAATTATAAGAAGCATTTGGGAGGTCTATAAAATGTGGATCCCAGAGTATAAACCAGTATGATAAGAAGTTACCTGAAGAAGACATTGAGAAAAGTGATTAGAAATAATAAAGTGGGGGTGCCTTGGTGGCTCAGTGGGTTAAAGCTTCTGCTTTCGGCTCAGGTCATGATCCCAGGGTCCTGGGATCGAGCCCTGCATCGGGTTCTCTGCTCAACAGGGAGCCTGCTTTCCTTCCTCTCTCTCTGCTTGCCTCTCTGCCTACTTGTGATCTCTGTCTGTCAAATAAATTAAAAAATAATAATAATAAAGTGATGAAGGAACTGAGATAAAAGAAGTTTATGGAGCTAATTGGGTTACTCTGTGGTACAGTTTATTACAGAATGACTGAAAATGTCCAAAGTGTTTGTATGCATTAACATGGCAGCCATGGGTCTCAATCATGGCCATCTCCAGATTATTTTAAGATAGTATATTTGGAAAGATTTTGTGAGTAAAGTTGTTCCATTTGACTTCATTGATTTTTCTAATAGTGATTTCCTTTTTAAATTTTCCAAATCTATTATGTAGAGTTTGTGTTACCTTTAACTCTCTCACCCTCATTTTATATAGAATATCTTTATTACCTAACTTAATTCTATTTTTAACTCTCCATCTTGAAGCCCAGGATTGGAAAGAGAGGAATAGGGGAATAAGTACTAAATAAAGTACCCTGGTTGTGTTCACCTCTAGGTGAAGAAATTTCCAGCATCTCTGTCAGATGTGACCAGCCTCCTTTTGATGGGAAGGAAACTCATTACTTATCAAAATAGCCCACTACATTTTTTTCAGTCAGTTAATTGTTGCAATGTTTTTCTATATATTTGATTATGTAATTTCTATCTCCTGATTCCCAGCAAATTTAGGGACCTAATCAAACACTTCTTCATATCATGTTTCTGCTTAGTGCACATCTCAATTTTTATATTGTAAACAGCATTGTTTTAGTATATTTACCTCCTTCACTTGTCCTTGATTTTCTTAATTCCAGTGCCTGGCTCTATGCCTGGTGCAGTTTAGGAAGTCAACAAGCATTTATTGAGCACATCAATGGATATCCTTTTTTGCTGTCTGATCAGAATTATTTCTACTGCTAGCCTTCTGCCTCTAGCTGGGTCTGGATTGAACTCAACTCCTACATATACTTGTGACCTGCCTAAACTATACTCTATACTAGAAACATTTCTTCAGTCAGGTTTCTAATGGTTTGTCCTGTTCCATTTAGAGTATGATGGCACCAACAGAAGTTTAAATGCCGGCTGATCAGAGATGACAACTTCCAGTCCCAGCTTTAGGCCCCGCAGGAGTCTGACATTCTACATATACATTTTCGGGAACATTTGAAGAAGGCTGTTGGGATGTCAAAAGACGTTTACATTCTTCATCATATATTTTTGTGTTTATTGTGTATATTTTAAAATTATGGATTTTCTAGTATCCATTTTCATCTCTTTTAAAAATATTATCTATTTGTTAATTACTGGGCCCATACCAAAGCATATGAAACAGTAGCTGCATTTTAATGGATTTTTTTAGACATTGAGACAGTAAGTAAGAATGTGTTTTTTTTAGAGAATGTTGTGTTTAAGAAGATATCTGCAGGGGGATGTGATGATTAGTAATTACAGTAAAAAAAAAAAAAAAGAATCAGAACAGACTGAAGGAAAGGGCACATAACAGAGACAAGCCAAGTTACTAAAAACCTAAATATGATCCCCCTTTTTTATGATTAAAACAAAACAGGTGGGTGGGAAAAAGTGAAAGCAAGAGAAAATTTGCTCACATGTTGGATGAGAAAATGTAGAAGATTTAGTTGAAATCTTAAGTAAGGTTTTGGGATTGAGGAGAGAAGATATGGGATGAAATCTAAAAGGAAATTAAAGTACAATTGTTAAAATCAAGAATTTAGTGCCATGAATAGAGATGGAGAGATGCAGCTGGGAGGGGGTAAAAGAGTGAGAAGGAAGTAAAATTAGTCACAGATGTGAGTACTTAGGGAATTCAATACTTGTTGATTTGCTGTTTGGAATGATGGTAGATTTATAGGTTGAGCAATCAGTATTAGGGTTCAGAGTTATGGAGGAAAGAAGGAGATAGAGAGAAAGCTCACTTTGGAACAGTGGTTTGCAACCTTGGTTGCATATTGGGATAACCTGGGAGCTATAAAAAATACTGATGTCTGGGTTTGACCCCCAGAGATTCTAATTTAATTGTTTTAGTGTGTGCTAGTGAGAGTTTCAAAAATTCTCTAGCTAATTCTAATATGTAGCCAAGATTGCTCTAGAATCATTGCTCTAGAATTAGAAAAGATGAACACTAATATTTTAGGCAAACAGCTGAAGAGTGAGAAAAAATTCAGTGCCTTATCAGGATTCAAAGGTAGTTGAGAGGGGAAAGTGAGAACTTTCAGAGAAGGAAATAGAAGACTAGAATTATAAGTCACTTACACTCAGCCCAGCAGGTGTTAACATTTTTACAAAGGAAAAATAAGAAAGAAGAGTGAAATAGTGAAGGGAAATAGGATGTGGAGCTGAAAGCAGAATGATCATTTGGATTTTAAGTAAGGTTTATTTAATTATTTAACAGTTTACTTGTACCTACTATAGCCATGACACTGAGCTTGGTATTACAGATACAGCAGAAAACAATAAAGTCAGAGTTGCTGATCTCATGGAGCTAAAATTTTAGTGAAGGAAAGAGAGGGAGAGAGAGAGCAGGATAGGAGGGGAGGAGAGGAGGGGAAATTCTTGAAAGAATTGTGGTTATAGCAAATGGCACACAGAGAGCTAACTGGAATCAAAGAGATGAGAAACAAACTTTTTGAGAGAGCATTGTATTTCAAAGAACTAAATGTGTTTGTGACTGATGAGACCTAGAATAATTGTTGGGTCCCCAAATCTCTAAAGGTAAGGAACAGACTCAATGCCCAAAGGTGAGGCAGGGAAAGAGGGGAAGGACATAGGTTTCAATGACCATTTTATAAGTGGTCAAGCTGGATGATGGGGAAGATTCCCCAAGTTCAGAGCCAAGGTCATGAAGAACAATGGAATGGGGAACCCCTTCCCAGAAGAAGAATCTGGATCTGATCAAAGGACATACTCTAACCCCAGGTAGGACTTCATAATTATTATGGAATGTTTACTACTCTGTCTCTTCTTTTCATTCTCCTGCTCTTTGAGAGGAGTTGGGTTGCTTTTTTGGGGTTGTTTATTGCAGTTATCCTGTCCCCTTTCAGCTATTCAAAATGTTTGTGGGAAAGATAGTTTGTTTTTCAGTTTTTAGAGCCTATCACAGACATCATCAAGAAGTCCGGGACATTGGACTTAATACCATGACCAGATACAAAATTGGGTAACTTCCATAAGTGGGGGTGGATATCAGGCCTGTAGGAAAGATGGTGAATGGAATATTTGATGAGTAGAGGGGCAGACTGTGACAGTAATCAATGCGGAATGCCAACTATTTCTAGTTCTTCTCCTTTCTTGGGCAGTCAGATTTCATAACTGTTGCTGTACTATTGCCCAATCAATCTTGACTAATTTTGGAGGTTTTTGTGGAAACCTAGTAAGACAGTGGTGGTCATGAATAGGGTAATGGCAGTAAACATGTAGGAAATATCTAAGTCAAGATATACACAGAGGATAAAAAGCATATAGGAATTGCTGCCACTACTTGGATGTGGAGAGGAGAGGAAAGGAATAATCAAGGATGAGTCTCAGGTTGTGTAGTATTGATGTTTATTTTTGAAAAGATTTATTTATTTCAGAGAGAGAGAGAGAGTGCGAGAGCATGCACCAGTGCCAGGAGAGGGACAGAAAGGGAGGGAGAGGAGAAAGAGAATCCAAGCAGACTTCACACTGAGCCCATCCTGGGGCTCAATACCATGACGTTGAGATCATGACTTGAGCCAAAACCAAGAGTTGGACACTCAACTGTACCCCCCCAGCACCCCTGTATCGCTGTTTTGAGATGGGGAAAAAAACGAAGGAGGTGGGGCAGGTTGAAAGGACAAACACGTTTAGCTTCACACATTTGGAGACTGAGATATGTGTGAAATATCCAAGTAAAGATGTTAAATAGGCAGCTGGATATGTGAGCCTGGGATTCAAAGTAAAGATTTGTGCTGGAGAGCTAAGCTTCTGGGAGATAAGCATATAAATAGTATTTTTAGTCAGAATGGGTAAGATCCCATAAGGTGAGGAGGGAAGTTGGGCCAGGATTGAGCATGGAGAATTGCCAATACATATAGATTTAGTGCGGGGGAAGAAGGAACCTGAAAAGGAGAATGAGGAGGAGTGACCAGAGGAGTAGAAAGAGAACTCAGTGAGTGGAGTCCTGCACTCCATGATAAGCCCATCTGAGAGGCTGGGATAGAGAAGCGCTCCCCAGAGCGGTGCAGGCAGAAACCAGACTGAAGTGGGTTGAAGAGCGAATGGGAGGTGAGAAAAGTGGAGGCAGCACAAGTAATGCCTCTTTTGAGGAATTCGGCTATGAAGGAGAGAACGGAATATTTTGGGGTTGAGAGAGGTTTTAAAATTTTTTTTTTCTGTTTTTGATCTGTGATACTGCAGTGTATTTGAATAAATATAGAACTGCTTCAGTGGAGGGGAGAATTCAGTGGAGGGGAATGCTTAACCAAAGTAGTGACATCTGTGAGAAGGTGAGAGAAGGTGGGAACTTGAGCACACAGGAGGAGTTAGGCTTTAATAGAAGGAGCAGAGAAGGGGAAAAATGGCTGTAGATGCCGAGAATATAAAGCAGATCACTGACTTTCTTATTTTCAGAGAGTAATGAGATGAGACCTTTATACTCGAGTGAGGATGAAGTATGTATACACTAGTTCTTGGTGAGTTAGAAGTTATGCTACTTGAGAAACATAGTAGGATTACGAGGCAGTAGTGAACATCTATTTAACTTTGCAATCATGAATTTAAAGTGAAACCAGTCAGCCAGGTTGGGCAATTTTTCTTCAGGAATGTTCAGCTGTATAACCGTAGGCATGGATACCCCATTTTATCCATCACTTTGATGGAGGGAGAAAGCAGGAAGGGAACTGAGAGTATTTGCAAGGCAGGGAATAAAATATTGGACCTTGACTATATGGGCTGGGTAGGAGGGCAGAGAACCCAGGAAGGACTCATAGAAGATGAAGTGATGATACTATGGTCCAGGGAAAATTGTGAAGCAGGAGTTAAAATATTCAATAAGTGATTGTGAATGAGCAGAGTTTGGCAGATGATTGCAACCAGTGTGAGGATGGAGTAATATGTCCTGTTAGCCGGAGCTCGAAAGAGCAGGGATTTTTGTGAGCAGGAGGGAGAAAAAGCTGGGGATTAGCAAGACTGTCAGGGCGTGATTTTAAGGTGAAAAACAGAAGAACTTTTCCTCAAGATCTCAGAGCAGATGGTATCCAAAAAGATCTCTTTAAAATAGTTTGCTAATTCCAGTGGGCACAATAGAAGGGTTTAGGATGAGGAGGATGGGTGAGGAACAGAGGTGGGAGACTGGGACAGCTTAGAGATTTTTGTGGGGTGCAGAAGTGCACAATAATATATAATTGAGAAGAAAATTTAGTGGCAATGTCATTTGAGCAGAGTCTTTTTCTATAGTCATCTATCATATTTGCATTCTGGTTGCATGCTTACCCTCATCATGACTTTCCTGACCCTAACTTGCCATCCATTTCTATACTATATTCTCAGTTTTGCTAAAGGAAGAACAGGAGTTTGCCCTTCTCAGCATTTCTCACCCACACTAGATGTCACTGTTGCTTGCCTCCTAATTTCAGTCCTTCCATAGCTTATTCAGTGTGACTGTTCTGCGTGGCAGCGATCGCTCCGGGGGCCACCCTTTGCCTTACCCACACAAAGACACACACACTCAAGATTTAATGAGATTCTGGTGCTTATAAAACCACTGAGGTGTTAAATCGCCTAGGGTTAAACAGAGCTTCTTATGTGTGTATTCTGTGAAGCTTATTTAGTTTTTGTCCGCATTTAGGAATTAAAAGACTGAGTGAGAACTCAAGACTGGAATTCTTCACAGAAAACACATCTCCTCCTTTCTGTGAAAATATGGCATTTTACACTTAAATTCAAACTTAGTTAATGAGCTGCCTCCTCACCCTCTGTTATGGGGAGCAGGAAGCCTGATGTGAAATTGCACTTAGGTACCTTGGTAATCTTGCTGTGTGGTGAAGAAATTCCCTGGGCTGAGCTTGGGTGTGCTGTTACCACATGAGGTTGTATACTTCTGGTTTCTGATCTAGGGGCACAGCACCAGATGGTTGGTTCCTTAGTCCAGAGATGAGTGTGGAAGACACGGTAAGCAAAGGAAAAAGTCCAGGCTGTTACTTGCAAAACTGGCAAAGACTACCACCACCATAATAACCTTAAACATAACCAGAAATTGCCAGTAGCTATGGAGTCACTTTTTTTTTTTTTCCTTCCTGGTAGCATCCTACTCATGAAATGAGAGGAACTTTCAGAAAGGATAGTGAGGGGCAGGTTGGAGAGACCATTATCTTTTGGAGTTTCAAAAGAAAACCAAATATTTATTCAGTCAGTGATGTAACCAATATTTATTGCATAACTACCATGTGTAAGTATAGCTTGAAGTACTGGGGACATGCTGGTAAACAAAACTGAATTGATTCCCACTTGCATAGAGCTTAATTCCATTGGCACATGGGAGAGACAGAAATAAATGTGCATTTTTTTTCCCGAAAAACAGCTTTGCAGAAAGTAAAATATTGTGATGGGATAGAGCGCATGTGGGTGGTGGTGACATCTAGGCTGAGACCTGAGTGGTAAGACTGAACTAAGAGATCACGTCGGGGAGAGAACTGGTTTGTGCAGAGGGAAAGGGGACGCCAAGGTCCCTTGTCAGGAAGTCCATGGCTTGTTCAAGGAAGGGAATGAAGACTGGACAGGCCAACACACAATGGGCAAGCGCAGTGTTTGAAGTGAAGACAGAGAAGTAGATGTTGAAGTGTAGACTATAGGGCACATCGCGGGTCACATGTACTTGGTTTAGATTTGACTGGTAGTCTAGAGGTGGATGACTGAGGGTTTTGTGAGTTGTGAGGTGATTTGGTTTATGTTTGTAAAAGATCATCTAGGACATTGACTGAAGAACTGGTAGGGGCCAGAGTAGGGAGCAGGAAGATCAGGTAGGAGGCAAGGGCAGTGGTGCAGGGGAAGAGGCAGTGGGTTGAGTCAGGCTGGTGAGGGTGAAGATTGGAGGTCCGTCTTTTAACAACAGACAGCTTTGAACCAGCGACCCTACTTTCAAGTCTATATATGACGTTTCAGGATGCTTTTTCATCAGTTGATTATTAGTCTTAGGTGAGGAATGGGGTGAAGGGTGGTCAATGGCAGCAGCAGAAGAAGAAAGAGATAAGGAACTAATATGAAAAGGGCAGGGGAGATTTCACAAAGTATTTCTCTAATCACTGCTCTCATTGCCTAAATCATTAGTATATTTCATTCTAAAGCAAACTTGCTAATATTATCCTTAGGATGAAGTTGAGAGTGTGTGTGTGTGTGTGTGTGTGTGTGTGTGTGTGTTTTCCCTTTCATTAAATATGACACAGGCCCAAAACAACCATGCTAGTAGCACCAGGAGATTCCTAGGTGCTGAGGTGTAGGGCAAGGACTGTCTTTTGATGAAATTCCTGAGAGGCCAGGGGAGAGAGAACTAATTTGAGCTATGTTAACCTTTACAACATAAATTCCAACAAGTCTGTGTGTGGGAACATGGGAGGGACTTGTACTGGTGGTGGTGTGCTTGTGTCTGCACACCCACACACGTAAGTCGGGACAGATGTATCACTGTATAATGCACTTTCTAGGCAAATGGGCCTCCATTTATAAACTCTTACTATCTGTTCGTACTCTACTCCCAGATTCATATCTTGTACCATAATCAGTCACCATGTTAGTTCTATAAACTACGTGATGTCAGTGTACACATTTCATAGATGAGGAAGGTGAGATCTAAACTAGGTAACACCACATAGCTAGCAAGTAAATAGGCAAACAGGAATTGAAACCCGGACCTGCAGTTTTAGTAATTATGCCGTGCTGCCTCCCAAAGTCTCTTGCTAGTTACATATTTCCAAAGTGACATTTTTTACTTACACAGAGTTGGCTGTTTGTGAAGTTTTTATCTGTTTACTCTTTTTAATTAACATATAATGTGTTATTTGCTTCAGAGGTACAGGTCTGTGAATCATCAGTCTTACACAATTCACAGCACTCACCATAGCACATGTCCTCCCCAATGTCCATCACCCAGCCTGTTTACTCTTTATAAAGAACATTTTTAAGAGCAAGAAGGACATTTCTATCATTTTTAGTAAACAATCCTTTGTTGTACTTATCATATGAATTATAATAATACAACCACAATATTAATCTTTAAACATTCTAACTACCCTAATCTGTCTTTTAAGCAATATTTTTATCTGATGAACCCATAGAATTATGAGGCTTTTCAATATACACACAGAATGTGGAAGACTGGGTATATCCCCATCAACTATTCTTCCTTTCATACGTAACTAGGCTTCTTTTCATAGCACAACACAACATATTCCAACAGTGCTGGCAACACTGAACAGTAAGATAACCCTCTGTGTATTAGGGAGGGTTCGCTGTTGCAAGCACCAGAAGCTGACTCCCCTTCACTTCAGCAAAGAGAAATTTGCTGGCAGCCTATCAGGAAGCTCACTTGTTTGCTGAGGAGCCTAGAGACTCTGTAAACTGGCAGGAATGCGGGCAGGTTCAGCAGCAAGAACCACAGCCGAGGTCATGCGGCAGGAATGGCCTCGTGAGGACACCCCTCTCAGCCAATGCAGCTACCTCACCTCCCTGGTGTTATCCTGGACATTGGATTCTGCCGCTGGCACTGGGAGATGCTTCTCAGAGTGAATTCCAGACTGTCCCTGCCTTTTTCTCTGACTTACCTACAGTTCAAATGGGGCAGGCAGGATCATCAGATTGGCTAAGCTTGGGTCACCTGCCCTACCTGTCCGTGGCAGGGAGAAGTAGCCTGTGACACACCTCGCTTTTCAGAGAGAGGTGAAACCTTACTTTTCACCAGGTAGGAAGGGATTTCAGATGCTAGGCAATTAAAGGAATGGCACATGTTATGTGCCATTAAACTATAAAAGTATTTTTTATAAATATTTTAAAAATATATATTTTTTATAAAACTATTAAACTATAAAAGTAACATATTTTTAGGCATTAAGTGCTCACATAGAATTTTTCAGGTTTCTTGAAAAGGGAACAAAATTCTGGAAAGAAACTACTTTCCCACAGTATAGACTTCAATTATCTCAAAATAGCTGCTGAGCTGGGGAGGGGTCACTTACTCCACATTTGCATACAGATGATCTTGCCAGCCATTTGGTTCTGTGTTGAGAATTCCAATATGACATTCAGCAGTTACTGGAACAAAGACCGAGTTTGCGTCTTCCTTCCATTTATTTCATTTATCTCTGATAGGCTTTGTGGGAACAGTTTGTCTCTAATCCAAGCCATCAGAAAGGCTTTTACATGTTCCTTCTGGCGATGTCTGATTTTCAGTGTTCTTGGAGTAATCAGTTGGCATTTTTTGTTTTTTAATTGAGCTCATTCAAAAGCAACTCCTCCCCTCGAAGGAATGTTATGTTTTTGAATTTTATTGTTTTGCTCAGAGATTAAGTATTTGAATCACCATACCTGAAATGTACCCTGCCAACCTGTTAGTACCACAATAAAATTGATGTGGCAGTGTTTTAATTCACACGATAGTTTCAGTGTTTATCCCCCTAGCTTTAAAAGCAAAGTGACCAGAGGACATGCAAAAGGCCATATGAGATCTTTAATGTAGCATGTTTCCTTCCATTATGCTGCAGTTTTATTCTGATGTGGTAGGAGCCTAGTTGAATCGGATCTATTAAAAATGAATAAAATAGGATTATTACAATACAGACAAAATAAAATTAACAGAGCTAAATGTTATGGAAACTGCAACTGTCAGCACAAGGCATTATGGGAACTATAAAAGAATTTAAAAAAAAGAAAAAGAAAGAAAGAAAGAAAGAAAGAAAGAAAGAAAGAAAGAAAGAAAGAAAGAAAGAAAGAAAAGCTACTCAAAGCAACCAAGCATTAATCTTGTCCTAACAGGGACACTCAGTATACTCTAGATACAGTGGGATTTGATTCATAAATCACTTATGCCCCACTCAATTGCAAAATCCATGAAATTTATGTGATCCTAAAATAATATCCAAAATAATAATAAAATAATAAACATATTTTATTATGTGATAATAAACTAATATCCAAAACTCCTCAGTCTTTCTTCCTTCAACATCTACATAACAACCTGAATTTATTTCTGTAGTTTGTCAATGTACTGTACAGGGAACCCAAAGAGTCAACCTCAAATAGATCTTCTTTGGAAAAGAAGCAAAGTATAGTACAAATTAGAGGGAAACAAAAAATACAGGATTAATGTATACAAAGAAGGGAATACAAAATTCAAGTAAAGAAATTCATAGCTGTGGATGTTTCTGAAAAAGTGTCTTCATTGGAAGGGAAGTAAAAAAAGAGTGTTAAAATAAATATTTTTCTCTTTCTCTACATACTAATTAGTTATTGGTTCTTGGCTTTATACTAACTCTCCTATTTTAGTACTTTTCACATGCCGGACATTGTGCTGAGCATTTTGTATACCTTATCCAGTTTAATGTCTCAGTAGCTCCATGAGGTACGTATCATTAGCTTCATCTTGGAGTAAAGGAAACTGAGACTTCAAGAAGTTAAGAAGAAAAAAGTAACTTAGCATTTGACCCTACCTCGGCTTCAACACTCTTTATCCCTGGATGTACTACCGCCCTTGAGTATCCCACTTCATTTAATGCTCACGGAATCCTCAAAGTCATGCTATAAGCCTTACTATGTGCTACTTGAAGACCAGAATCATATTGACAGTTTTTATACACCATGCTTACCTAGGACAGTGCCTTTGAGGCTCTCAGAAAACAGTTGAAATTATGAAGTTATTGATTTTACCAGCCTTGCAATAAACTCCCAGTTATAATCATTAGAGTATCTCTACAGTGAAGTTCAGGCTTCTGTAAAATTAGATTTGAGGCTCAACTTTGAAATTAGATAGTTTAGGCAACCTCAATAGGGAGCAAGTACAGGGTTTTGATGGACTATTATAATTATGAGGTCACACTTGAGACCCTTCTCCATAGGGGATGAAAAAAACAATATTCCATCCAAATGATTAACTGCTTTCTAAAATGTTGAACGAAAAAATTATTTTTCACTGGGGATCCACACATAAGCAAATTCCATACCATTGAGATGTGTTGGTAGAATGGGACATAAGAAGTGATGCCTATTTTCCTAATATGCTTCACCTTGACCTAGATGTTGTTTGTCTTTCTTCCCTAGTCCACAACTGTACTTCTACTTTAGTATAGGGATGAGTTACTTCATTTGTTTTAGCTCACAATTGACCAAGAAAAACCCACACTTCCACCATCCAACTCTCTCAATCTGTTTGTTTAAAAAAAAAAATCAATTCATAGAAAAATGTTATTAATTTTTCTAGTGCAAATATTCTTAATTAAAAAGGGATATTTTTATGGAGATATTACAAGGTTTTCTCATGAAGTTTGGGAAACTAATAGATAGGACAAATAGATTACATTTGATATAAATAATTATATGCCTAGGCTATAAAGCAATCAGGGCTCAAGTTGTTACAGACTCCGGCACTGGGTTATTCTGACTTTCATATACTGTGAGATTGTTTAAGGCCATTGCATTACATCATGTTACATTATTAAATGTTTGAAAGTGTTTTGAGGAGATGAGATAATTTTACCAAGAAAGAAAAGGAAAGAGTGTATAAAAGCTCAGCATTAAGAAAATATATTTGTTTTCAAAGTTGAATGTGAACAATCATATTCACTATTTTCTTTTCTTTTTCTTCTTTTTCTTCAAGTACTTCACCTGACATGAGGTATCTGCATTACTTATCAACCCCATCAGTTGAAGTTTTACCTTTAGTTGAGATAAAACCTGTATGAAGAAAATTTTCTTATTTATATTAAGATTATTGGATTTAATCTTTTATTGTAACATCAGATTAAATATGTTCTTGCATTGGAGGACTACTTTTTGTAGTAATTGGATTAAAGGGAGTATGTATGTTATTTCATATGAGATCACCTTGCTGCCATTGTTCCAAAAATATTCATCAAATGCATATTCTGTGTTATGCATGCACAGGTTACAGTGTAGGGATATAATGATGAAAGCAATATTATCATTGTCTAGAATAACTCATAAATAAGCTGTCAGAATATTTCAGTTTATTAGGAAGATTGTTGAAGGTATACCTATGGCACTGTCAGAATAGAAAGATGGGACACTAGCCAATCTGAGGATTCAGATAGTCTTCCTGAACATCTGAGTTTTGAAAGATCATAAAGGGAGACTTTCTCATCAACAAAGATGGTTGTTTTGGTTACATGCCATTTTATTTTTTTTTATTCTGTATAAATAGGGATGGATATCTTATTTTTTTACTTATCAATTCTCTGTTCACATTTCAAATAAAATACTGTAACCAGGCACAATTAAGTTAGCTACTTACCTGCAGAAACACAAACTACTGGTGACTCCTACTTACATTCGATTCTCAGAACTAGTACAAATATCTCTATTTTTCAGAGTGTAAAACAGGGATAGAGAGAGAGGAGAGGAGTTCTCCCCACCCCCAAAACCGACTTTGAAAATACTTATCAAGAGGGAAGTCAACACAGTGGTCGGTTGAGGAAGGACACTGGGCAAAACATTTCTGACATATCTGTCCATTACCATTCAGATTTTTTGCTTGTTTGTTTTGTTTTGGGTTGTTTTCTTATTTGTTTAATCACTATAGGGATTCCAGAGTATTTCGTGGTATCTCATCTTCCTCTTAATATGTTATTTTCTGTGCTATTCTTATCTGAGAGAACTTAAAACTTTAAATCCATGTATCTATATCTGAAAGTTACTGAGACATGCTTGTTAAATAGCCTAATTCTAGTAAGAAAAATATATTCAGGTAACCCTGCATTTGCTCTCCCTTTTTACTGCCATTATATTCATGTTTGATGACATCTATTGTCAAATAATCCATATGTTTAAAACCCATTCCTCTCACCAACGTTCTTCCTCCCTTCCTCCCTCCCTCCCTCTCTCCCATCCTTCCTTCCTTTTCTCCTTTCTTCTTTGCTTCCTCCCTTCCTTCCTTCCTTCCTTTTTTCCTTCTGTACTGCTCATGCACTTACTATATGCTTGATATCATGCTAGGTATATATGCCTGACATCATGCTAGGTATCGAGGATTTAATAGTAAATAAGCTGATGTGCTCCCTACCACATGAGACTTCCATTTTGGGGGGCAGATGCTCAATTTAACAGCAGCGTGAAGTAAAGAGTATTTTAGGAGATATATATAGGACAACATGTCTAGTATGAAAGTAGATACTGATAGGGAGAGCCAGGGAAGAATATCCAAAAAGAGGAATGTACTAATTCAAAAATAAAGGTTGAATAAGAGGTTTAGACATTAGCAGTTTACCAACTCTTAATCAATTAGTGGACTTAAGCATTGATCATCACTGACTGCTTACATTACAATAACAGAGAGAAGCATGCATTATATACTCCCTGATACAAGAATACTATACAATGTATGATGTATGATACAGTCTTGGAAAGAAAAAAAAAAACGATGGATTCAGATTAAATCTCTAGATCTAGTTAACAAATTATAGTAACTGTGGTGGACAGAGGAACATGGTAAAATAGGGATGCAATCAGAATCATCCAGGATGTGGGGAACTCTATAGAACAGCCAGTCCATTTCCTTCAATTAATAAATTGCTAAGCATGGAAGAGGGATTTGAGATTAAAGGAGACTTAAGAACATTATCATCACAATGTATTACACTTATTTGGATCTTGAGTCACATAAAGAAATTATAAGTATAAATAATTTCGTGTATATGGAATTCATGAGGCAGTTGGATATTTGAACACTATTGGATAAAGGTTTTAATTAATATTTAAAAATATGCAAATTATAGTTGTGGTAACAATAGTCCTTATAATTTGGAATACATATTGAAGATTTTAGAGATAAAATAATATGTGTTGAAATAATACAGGAAGGGGTAAGTAGACGGAGGTATGTGTAAAACAAGATCAGTGTGAGTTAGTGATATTTGAAATTGAGAAATGGAAAATAGGGCTTTATTAAACCATTTTTTTCAAATTCTGTGTATGTATAAAATTTACTATTAAAAGTTGATTAAAAAGGATTAAAGTCCTCTATCTCAAGGTTTAAAAATTAACCATGTGGAGAGGCAAAGTATCTCTGGCAGATTAAACATTATACATAGATATTCAGCTAAAGGTAAAGGAGAATGCCATTTTCAAGGAACTGAAAAATTCAGTACGGAAAGAATAAGAAAGAAAAAACACAAGTTGCAAAATGGGAGACATCCATTCATGAAGGATCTTGAAAGCCACATTAAAAGTTTGGATACTATCCTTAGGGCAACAATAAACCATTGAAACATCCTAAGCAGAACTAATCTAATTAGTAGCCTTGAAAATGATTACAGCCTTGAAAATGATTTTGAAGGAACCTAGACAGAAACTGTGAAGTTGTTAGACTGTTGGAATGGTGTGGGGAGGAGATGGCAGATGAGATGGAAAGCAGATGGAGTTGAGAGATATGAAGAAGTAGATATGAAGGATGTGCAGGAAAAGGGATCAGAGTTGATTTCCTAGGTTTCAGACTTGGATGGCTGGGTCGTTAGTGAGGCATTACTGAAATAGGGAACATCAGATGAAGAGCAAACTTGGAGGAAAATATGAGGAGCTCTCTGGATAGACTGAGTTGGAGGTACTTGTAGGTCATTTAGAGTAGTTGTGTATGGGTTCAAAACTCAGATGTCTGGGGTTGGCGTAGAGATTTGGGAGTTATCAGCAACATGTTTTGATTAAATCATTCAAGGAGAATATGTATAATAAAAAGAGAAGAAAACAGGGAACAGAACCTTAGAAATACCAACATTTAGGGAATGAGTAGAAGAAAAGGAACCTATAAAGGTAGAAAGAATGATCATAAAAGTATAAGGAAGATCAGGCTAATCTTCCTTATCATGAAGGCCAAGGGCAGGGAGGATTTCAAGATACATTGTGATTACTGGAATTGAATTCCCAAGAGCACCAAGTAAGGTAAGAATTGCAAATTGTCTATTGTATTTAAGGAAGATCCTTTTTATTCTTACATTGTAAGTAGGTTTTTAAAAAGTGATTAGTAAGTGTTAACTTACCTAATGCATTGTTTTCTGCCTGTGCTCATGCAACAACAAAAACAACAGTAATATGGACTATTTCTTTAAAAAGCTTACTATGTGCTAAGCACTATATGTGAATGCTTCATATATTAACTCATTGTATCAGCCGAAGTATCACAATATGGGTAATTGAAGAGAATTTAATTAAAGGACTATTTATGATGCTATGGTCAAGAATAAAGGAAAGCAATGGTTTCCTTTGGTGAAAAATTTGGGGGCTAACAGCAATAGGAAACTGTTATCACCCCTTAGCCTTAAGGTGCAGTAGACAGTGGTTGGGCTGAAGTGGAGGAGCCATGTGAATAAATACTCTTATTCTTTCTTTTCTGACGAACCAACCAACCTCCTGTTGCTGCTTGAAACCCCACAGAGAGCAAGAATGCCTTATACTTGTATAGTCCATGCAGGTCAGCCTCCTGAAACACAGATCAGAGTGGAGAAGGCCGGAGAGTGGATCTGGAGAAGGAAATGTGAAATGTCCAGCACATCCATTTGGTCTTCACAACAATCTTAAATAAATGCCATTATTTTTACGATTCTACAGATGAGGAAACTGAGACACTCAGAGTTAAGGGATTTGCTCATGGACACACAGATAGTAACAAGTTGCATGCTTACCTCATTAATTTTTATTCTTTCTTCTTAACTAATATGTGTAAGGTTGCAAATACTGTTTCAGATGGATTCTACCCAGTTTAATATATAGTATTTCTATTTTTCACTTGAAAAAATATATATTTTCCTTATGGCTTTTGTTTTACCCCTTGATTATTTAGAAGTACATGTTAATTCATAAATGTATAGAATTTTTAAGAGTTATGATTTTTAAATTGACTTCTAAATTTATTTGGATTAGAAAATGAAATGGTTATATCAGTTCTTTGAAATTTATTAAGACTAATATTATAAACATTTATTTAGTGAATTTTGTAATGGTTCTATGTGAACTTGAAAATGAAGTATTCTGTAATTTCTGAATCCAATTATTTATATATGTTTAAGCATAATAAAGCTTATTAATTGCATCAATTTAAATTTTCACTATTATGTCACTTTGCATACAATAATTTCTTCCTGTAGTTTTTATAATTTTGCTCTTTATATTTTAAGGCAATGTCAATATATGAATATGTGTTCAAAATTTCTATATTTCTCTGGAATTTTTATGGTTATGCAGTGACCTCTTTCATTGTTTTTGTTGTTGTTGTTGTTATTTTTGGCTTGGGATTTATTTTGTTTGATACTAAGAGAGTGACACCACTCTCTTTTGGTTAATGTTTTACTGATGCATATTTTTGCATCATTTTACCTTCAGTATTTCTGAATTCTGTATCTTAAATGTGTCTTTTGTAAATGGTACTTATGAAGAAATCCTATGACAGAAATCCAAGAAATTCATCATCTCTGACTTCTTAACAGAGCATTTAAAAATGTACACTTATTGTAATAACTGAAATATTTGGATTTATTTCAATAAATCCAATATTTGATCATCCTAATTATTCTACACTTCTTTTTTCTCTGTTCTTATCATCTTTTGGATTAATTGATTACTCTTCTCATTTAGTTTTTTCGTTGGCCAGTTTGTAAGATGTAGTTTCTTTTCTGTATTTTTAAAAATAATTATTCTAGAAAATTCAGCATGTTTATTTTTCCAAGATAAATTTAATTATTATTTTTATCCTCTTCTAAAACAATGTAAAGTCCTTAAAATCTTTAAATGCAATTACTGCCCCTCAACTTTGTTATTATTACCATGCATTTTTGTTTTACATTTTATCCCACTATAAATTATTCCTAGTGCCTCCTGCATTTTATTTCCTCTTGCTTCTTGATCTTCTATCAGGATCCTGTTCTTTTTTGCCCGACGTATATCATTTAATTTCATTTTAGTGAGGGTCTGTCTGTGAGCCAACCCTAATGTTTTCATTAGATAGCAATGTCTTGTTTTGTCCTTTTTTGGTAAGATATTTTTACTTGATACAAAATACTAGATTGAAGATTTCTTTTTTCTTAACACATTGAAAGGATTCCACTTGCTTCTGGCTTGCATTGTTGCCATTGAAAAGTCTGCTGTCAGTATAATTATAGTTTCTTTAAAAGTAAATCTATTATTTAAATTCTGTTTTAAGATATTCTTTATCTTAGTTTCTGTAGTTTTACAGTGATTTGAGTAGGGGATAGATGTCTTTTTATTCATCTTGCTTAATATTTCTTAAGGCAGAATTTAACTGATTAAAATGTTACACTTTCTCCTTCTCTCTTTCATGTTCAACATTTCCTCATCTTTCTGTGTTACTGTGCTGCAGTTTTCAGATCTCTTTTACTATTTAAGTTTCTAATTTCAATCATTATATTTTTCATTTATAGAAATTGCTTGATTATTTCTCAAATAAGGCTGGCAATTTTAAAGTCCCTTGATCTTTATTTATATTACTGATCTTTTCATTATTTTTTTAAACATAATAAAAATACTTACATTCTTTTTAAAATTTATTTTTAATTTAAATTTGATTAATTAACATGCAATGTATTATTTACTTCAGGGTTTAAAAATACTTACATTCTGTTTGATAATTTCAATATCTGAACTACTTGCATGTCTTATTCTGTTCTTTTTTGTTTTTGTGTTGCATTTGGTGATTTATTTATGTTTTGTAATTTGGCTAGAAGAAACTAATTCCTGGAGTTTGGGCTATAGGAATAATTCAAAACTAAGCTCATGTGAAGAGTTTCATTTTTTTTCTGCTAGTTGTAGTTTAGAAACACTTGAAATTCTTAGCTTGAGATTTTTTCAGATTAAATAAGTATATAAATTTTACATAAAATCTATGTAAAGTCTAGATTGCAGTTAAATATTGTCAGGAGTGTTCAGAACCAAGGTAGTTCTCTTTGCAGTCCCATTTTGAAGGGTGGGCATTTGTATAGAATTATCTTAACCTCATTTTCACCATTCTGCTGTGATCGTAGCCTTTTGAACTCCAGTTTTATGGAGAATATCTCATCATATTCTCTGAATAAGGAGATACTGGGCTTTTTTCCTCCTCTTATCCACCCTCTTCAATTTTAAAGTCATAAAAAACAACTGAAAATGTATCAGGGTTTGGCAAATGCTCACAAAGTAAAAGCCAATTTTACCTTTTGGATTTTTGCCTTCACTCAATATTTCTTACTTTCTTGTCAACTCACAGATAAATTAAAAATTTTATTTGGTCTTTTTTTCTGTTTGTATTTTGGAAGAATTATTTAAGATTCAATCAGGGCACTTAGTTTACCAGGTTGCTGGAAAATAACTTGGCATTATCCATTACCCTGGGAAATCTTGATGCAGTATTTCAGAGGATTGGTAGGTGGTTTAAGTAAGATGGTAGTAGACTGAGGAGGAAGAGGGAGTGAGGCTATGTGGTGGTAAAGGAAGGGGTTCAGGGCTGCTAGTCTATACGTGGACCCATTCTAGGCTCCTTTTTTCTCTTTTGCATCCACAGAGTCCATACTTCAACACTCTACCAGATACTACATTATCTATAATTTTAGCCTTTATTCATTATGGATTAAGACACTAACAGCCTCTTAGAGCCCATTGAAACCAAATTTTATTCTATTCAAGATTCAGAGCCAGGTAATAAATCTTTATATGATTTACTGATTTTACTGATTACTGGAATGCTATGATATTTTTCTCAATATTCTCTGATTATCTTCATTGTATTTCAAGTCTTATATTACTGTGTGAGCTCACTGTCAGTCTTGGGTCTCTTTGGGCTAAACTGGCCTTTTTGGAAGCAGTCCTTCCTCTGTCAAGAGATGCCATTTCCAGATCTGTGGATTCAGCATAGCTGAATGGAACAGGCAGCCCAGCAGGAGCAGCAGCAAACCGTAAAATCCACAATTTTAAAGTGTCAGGATAAGTATTTCATGGATCCATCCTGTTACTCTAAAATCAGATCAGCTGGGAACATACTTTCCAGCCAAATTTTGACAGGTGCAGCTACTGCCATGGCTCTGCTGTTCTTTCTCTAATCTGCCCATCTGCTCCCAGGATTCCTCTGTTTCCCTTAGAAATATTCCCTCTTCTGCTTTCTTTAGCCTCAAAAATTCTGGTTTGTCATTTAAGACAAGGTCCACACAAATAAGTCAAAGCAGGCAGAAACAGAGCTATTATATGTAATTAGAGTGGTAAAGGTAGCCAGTCTGAATAATTCCATCCTGCAAATTGGTTGTCTTGTCTTTATCATTCTTATTTACCCAATATACTCTGATTTGGGGGGGTAGATTTTGCCTACTGTACATAAGCAAATAAGATAGCTAATTAAGTTGTTAGTAATGCATAAAAATGCCTAATGGATTTATTTATACAAAATTTTCCATGAATATTATCTAAATACTAAGCACTATTTTTCTTTCACAGAAGTTAACAAAAACACATATTTTGTGCTTTCAAGAGTTTGCTAAAATCAATATTTATTAATGACATCATTATCATTATTCAATTTTGGCATGAATTATTTTGTTGAGTCACAAGAAGAATTTGCCACATCACTGGTTATGTTGTATAACCTTGTAGGGTAGACTAGAAATTGCTTACAAGCTATACAAAAAGAGGAGATGGGTTAAATTTTGTTCATGGGCTGGAATTTCCTAACCCCTGCCTTAAAACAATCTTGTAAGAATGAGTTATTAATCTCAGTTTTCAGAAGGAGTGGACTAGAAGAATTTGGGTCAAAATAGCAGAACTTTCAATACATTTCTAAAATTCTTTCTCTTATTTTACAAAAGCCTATCTGTCTCTCCCTTTCTCTGTTGTGCAAGTTTCTAGGTGGAGCAGGGACAAAAAGAGTAAAGTTGTGTGGTAAGTTGGGGTCTTGGGGAGCTTCCAGGGTAAATGACACCTATATGTTTTAAAATCCTGTCTATAAAATCTTTTCCTCTCTGGATCTGGGGATTCATGTGGCTGGTACTTCCCAACCTCTCTGAAAGCAAACCTATCTAGGCTGATTTCATCCCAGACCTTAAGAGCAATAAGTGAAATAGATTAAGCGTATCTCCCATCCCTTCTCTCTTGTTAGTCAAGTACTCTTAGGTTCTTACAGTCTTCACATTCTCCCTAATACCCTGGGAAAGCCATATTCAATGAGAAATCCAATGTTATTATATAAATTGTTAATAAATAAAGAGAAAGATGTTTTCCTTCCCAAGGATTTGCAGTTTTATTGAGGACCAACCCCAATACCACAATATTTAATATCTTATTGCTATTTCTGTTATCTATGAGTAATGCAGATGGGAAGAATATTTTTGGTTTCCATAAACAGATGACCATATTTTATATCTGCTCATAAAATTGACTTTAATGTTCCTGAATTTTAAAGTATTACTCAGTTTACTGTGAACTTTAATCCACCTTGGTGGAATCTTACTTTTTAATAATGAAAAAAGTAAAGTAAGGCCTAAATAATTGCATATCTAACTGTTTCAATGAAATGTTTCTATTTTAGTATGAATTATATTTTCTAGGTAGTTTTATATCACAGGGCAGTAAGTTTGTATTTGTGAAGTATTTTTAAGCTCAGTAAAAGTATAACCCAAAAGACAATACAGTATAGAGAAATATGCCCTAGACATTTTGGAGCATTCTCTTTTCCAGTGTCAAGAGTAGAATATGTGAAAAATATACTGAAAAGAGGGTAGCATGTGTGTGTGTGTGTGTGTGTGTGTGTGAAGAGAGAGAGTGAGTGTGCACACTTTTATGGGTACTTGTATAACTATAGAAAAGGGACAGTGTATCAGTTATCTATTGTTGTAACAGACTACCCCCAAACCTAGTGGATAACCATTCATATGCTGATGATTCTGCAATCTAAGCTAGGTTTAGCTGGTGATTTTCTGCTGATCTTACACGGAGTCATTCCTGTGCCTATGGTCATCTAGTGGCTCAGTTGTGACAGGCTGGGCCATGATAACATCATTTACATGAATAAGGGTTATCTGGGGCTCTTGAGGGAGACTACTTAGTTCTTGTTAGTGCAGTTTCTCCAGAAGGGTAGTTTGAGTTTCTTACATGGTGGTAGTAGTATTCCAAAAGAACATGCCCCAGTGTTTTTAGCATTTATTAAGTCCCTTCTTATGTCATACTTGTAATATCTACTGGCCAAAACAAGGCATGTGGATATGATGAGCATCATTGTGGAAGAGGACTACACAGAGATGTGGATACCAGGTAGGATAATTCATTTGGGAGTAAAGTTATGGTTATAAGATCTCCCTCCAAAATGTTAAGCTGAAAAGGTATTTTTTTTTAATCACCGAACAAATAGATCCATAATACATGTGTCACAACTTTATATAGCTTATTTCCAGTATTACTATGTTTAATGTTCTGTGCTATGACATTTTAAGCAATTATAATTGTTTTCCTAAGATGTCATAGCCTTGCATGAGGGTAGGGAACACGTAGGGAAGCTGTATTACAATTCAGAAGAAGTACCATCAGTGCTTTATAGTGCTTAAGAGAATTTTGGTTGAAAGCATGAACTTTATTTGCCAACCCTGCCACTTGCTTTCTTGGACAAATGCTAAACCTCTCTGTCTCCATTTCCTCAGCTATAAATATTGATAGCAAGAGTTTGAAGGACATTTATGTACCTCTTCCCATGACAGGCTCATATTATACCCTGATAAAACATGGTAGTATTATTATTTAATTAGAGAAAAATTTCTCTGTGTATTCTTCCTAGATTCTTCAACTATTCTTCATACAAATATCTGATCAGTCTTTCCTTTACTAAGTTAAAAATAATTAAGTCATTATTATATATTATGTGAAGGCACCACCACCACAGAAGACATGTAGTTATATACCCAGTAAGTTCCATTTCCACGTGAATCTGTTGGCTTGCATCCACTTGATTCTCCTTACATTTCCTAATTTTCTAATAATTCCAATGAATTAACATTACTTGGGGATCATAAACATTTTTTTAAAAGATTATTTATTTATTTGACAGACAGAGATCACAAGTAGGCAGAGAGGCAGGCAGAGAGAGAGAGGGAAGCAGGCTCCCTGCTGAGCAGAGAGCCCGATGTAGGGCTCCATCCCAGGACCCTGAGACCATGACCGGAGCCGAAGGCAGAGGCTTTAACCCACTGAGCCACCCAGGCGCCCCGGGGATCATAAACATTTTATAGATGTTTGTGTGTTCCTATGTCTTTTATAAAGTCCAAGGTGACCGATTTAATGGAAACAACTGAGGATTTGGGATCAGCAAGACCTGGGTGGAAATCCAACCATTGTCACTTAGAGCTATAGGACTCTAAATTTCAGTTTTTCATCTGTAAAATGGGGCTAATAATATAGTCTTAGAAAGGTTGTAAGAATTCAGAGGGATAATGTTTATAAAATGCCCAGCACATACCTAGGCTGAATAAATGGTAATCCTTACAAATAAATTTAAGTGTACTTTTGCAGGGTTATGTGGATTCATTATATAATCACAGCCTAAAAATCAAGCCTTATGACACCTTGGTGTATGAAAATATTTCTGCTGCCAAAGCTATCACTGTAAGTTTTAATCAAAGATTCCAGATAACTGTGATTACTTTGCATTTCTGTGTCAAGATTGCCTGAGGACATATCCAAGAACAGATAGTCTACTGTCGGATGGAAATATGGAAACAGACTTTGGAATGCTAGCGTGCAGCTAGCTCACCATGACTGTTTCTGAAACACTTCAAAATTACTCCAAAAAACATAAAAGACAGAAGGAAACATCGGGGAATATTTATGGAAAATAATCAAGAGAAGATAAATTAGCTTTAGAAATGTTCTATAATAATTTCAACTTATATGCTTTTTCAAATGAATGTAATCTTTTTAGGATTTCAAGGATAACTATACAAAGCAAAACAAATATCTAAGCACAAATTGAACAAAACCCCATTCCTTCCCCTACCCTAAAGACATGGCCTAATTATGTTCAACCTACTTTAAAATGGCATTAACTCCTTAAAGCCTTCAGGTTAGTATTTAGTAAACTGCATCTTCACTTCAACTAATGGAATCCTAGTAGACTCATAGCCTTAAAAATCTTTTTAGAAACCTCAGGATTCTGGAGGGCCATGGTATAGTAGAAATGAAAGATATATTTGCCTTATCTACCAATTTCAGTCAGGTTTCTTGGTTCCCTTTGAAGGGCCCAAGGTGCCTGACCTGGGCACCTGGGAATGCATAGTGTAGGGTTAGCCTCTCATAGATACAGAGCTGAGCAGAGGAAGGGTGCAGTTGCAGATTGAAATGGGATGATCGGGGTATGTTTTATGGTGAAGGAGAGCAAAGAATGGAAAGAGGTCGGGAAACCAACCATACCGACATTCAGAAACATAGCGGTTTAAGTAGAAGGGACAGTGGGTTCAAAGGCCCTAAGGGGGAGTGTGTTTAGCAAGTTCTGTGATGGTAGAGGCTGCTTTGGCTGAAGCTGACTAGGTGAGGATGTGGTGGTAGGAGGGAGGGTCAGATGGGAAACTGTTGAGATCTGTGGGTCATTATAAGGGTTTGGATGTGCTGTGTGTGAGATGGAGAGCCTTTGTAGTGTTTTACAGAAAGTGACATTGCATGAGGTTTTAAAAAGATCCATCTGGCTGCTGAATGGGAAATAATCCAGGAGGATGGTGTTGTGGGAGACAAGGGCAGAAGCCCATAAACCAGGTAGGAGGCTTTTGTAGTAATCCTGGCAGGGGATGATGGTGTCTCAGACCAGGAGGGTAACAGTAGAGATGGTCAGAAGTGCTGTATTCTCAATATATTTTGAATTTAGAGCCAACAGGATTTCCTAATAGAAACTAACAAGGACTTTCTTGGCATGTCAACTTCATTTTAGTGCTGTGAATCACTTATTCCAAATTTCTAATAATTAGCTGAGCAAACCGTTATAATCCCTTCCAGCTTCTCAAGGCAGCACACTGAATCATGCAGTGATGAATTTGACCTTCCAGACACACTGGGACTGAGGCAGAAAGGGTTTGAACATTGACATCTTTTTTTTTTTTTTAAAGATTTTATTTATTTATTTGACAGACAGAGATCACAAGTAGGCAGAGAGGCAGGCAGAGAGAGAGAGAGAGAGAGAGGAGGAAGCAGGCTCCCCACTGAGCAGAGAGCCCGATGGGGGACTTGATCCCAGGACCCCTGGATCATGACCTGAGCCGAAGGCAGAGGCTTTAAACCACTGAGCCACCCAGGCGCTCCAAACATTGACATCTTCTTATAAGGTAATGCCCTAGGTAAGGGACAAAGAGTCTCACAGACAAAGAGGTAGTGATAGCTGACAAAGGGAGGCTGTCAGGGTTGGGAATGAGAGATCAGGACTCAGGGTAGTTTGCGTCCTCTGAAGACTTATTTATTCCTATCCCAGTTTATAAGATCTTGCTCTTTCTTCTTCAATACCACAACTTCCTTAAAAGGAGACTGTGAGGCTATGAACTTCATACTGTAGAGATGATCCCTGATTGTATAGTCTTGAGGCTGTGAACTTCAATAGACATAATTCAACAAATTATTTGCCTTAACCTTAAGTGTGGTTTTTGGTCACTTTGGCCTGACGTTTTAGGACTTAATAAATTCATTAGTATCTTCAGAGGAAGGCGCTAGGTATCAAGTTGTTCCTTAAGCCAAACATTTAGGGATATAACTTGTTGTTCTCTCTTCAGTCTGTTTAATGTCACTAAAAGAAGTGCCAACAACAGGCCTTGACTCTCACAATTTCTTTGTTGCAGTGTGGCCTTCCACGTCTTGCCCTCCATGCTGCAGCCCCCTCCTGAGGATTTATTTTTGTTTATTAGGTTTTGTGGTTGCAAGCAAAAAGCCAAATCTGATTGACTAATTTAAGCTGCAAATAAATTTATTGGCAGGTAGCTCATAGAACTGACAGATGCACGGAAGGGTTAAGTTCAGGAAGGGCTACAAGTAGGTCCACTTGGAGCAGGCATTTGGTCAATCATGAGAGCAGCCTGTTTGATGACTGCTGGAGGCTTCCAGCCTCTGCTTCCTAATTGGAGATGATGTGGCTCTGGTCTGGCCTCTACCCCAGACTCTAATCACTGAATATTTGCATTGTGGCTGCAAGACCTTCAGTCCCTGGTGCAAGCGAGCATCTATTTGGCTAATCCTAGGTTACATACCTTCAGTTTACAAGGAGAGGGAGTTCTTGGAAATCAGGGAGGTAAACTTCCTTTGCAATATACAAAGGAGGATTTTTTTCCAGAAGAAAATATTTGGATGCTAAGTAGCAAAATGTGGCGGCCATATTAAAACTAAATAATGCAACTGGAAACATTTGAAAGGAATCACCTTTGCTTTGAACAACATAACGATTTGCATATACCTTGCATTTGCCCTAAAGGACTCACTCCATGCTTTTGCCTCAGATACTTTTCTGTTTAACATATTAATAGTACTAACCTGGAAATTTCTCCTTTTTAAAAAAATAACTTTTATGAATTCTTCCCTATTTATCATTTCCTTCCTCTTCTTATTCAATTTTTATTTCTTCCAGGGTGTAAGTATCCTTTTTTTTTTCCTTCTTCCTTTTTCTTTCTTTCTTTCTTTTTTTTTTTTTTTGCATTTTTTTATTATTCGACTTTATGTTTTTTTACTTGTTAAAAAAAAAACTTGGTTTTTTTTTCTTGTTTTTTCTTTCTTCTCTAATTATAAGAAATGTGATGATTAGAACCTAAGCAAAGTTATGTAGGTTCTGTTTATTTTCAAACCTTTTTCATTAGCCCCTCTCCTCCACCCCCATGACCCTGACTACCATCACTTTCAGTTTTCTAACATTTCCTAGGTATCCAAGATCCCCACATATACCAAAGAGAGAGCAATGGACCTGGGAAAGGCAGTGTAGTATAATGGCTGAGGGTGTGTCCTCTGGAGTCAAACTGCTGTTATCAGTTACATTATATAATAATAATGCCTACTTCACTGACTTGTTTACAAGTTTAAATAAATTATTTTATGTGTTTACAACAGTGTCTGCAATATCGTAAGCAAAGTGCAGATGGGAATCTATCCTTACTATTACTGTTTTCCGTATTAAATTATATCCACTCCTTGTCCCATTATTCCAAGGCCCTCTTCTATTTCTAAAGTGTTAAGATGATGTAATCAGCATAATATGTTCATGGATTTAAATGCTTTAAGATACAATCTCAATCCAGGCAACATATCTCTATTTCAGCATGAGGTTTATAGAACCACAAATGTCTTAACCAAAAGAGGTGTTAATGTCTTTTTGGCACCCTGGTGAAGGTGTCTATTTAGAAAATGGGCCTCTGAGCTTTTTGATATTCAATGTAGATAACACTACAACTTTAATCTCTAGAGTTTCCCTTCTAATTAGATCTTTTAAACCATTAGGTATCTTCTCCTACTCCAGACTCCCAACATTTTATTCTGAAAATTTTCAAAGATTACAACAAAGTTGAATGAATTTCCCAGTGAATGCTCTTATTTCTACTGTAGATTCCTAGAACTACACTGTCATTTTTCCTCCCTAATGTGTATCACTAGACTTAGTTGTAGTAGGGAAGCAACGCAGAAAGTGCAAAGAACATGGGCTTTACGTTCAGAGGTCTGCATTTGAGTCCCTTTTCCTGGCATTAGAGCTGTTTTACCAGGGTTGATTTCTTAAACTCCTTGAGTTTAGTTTCTTTATCTGTAAAATGTGAACACTAATACAGACTTTGAAGTGTTGCTCTCAAGATCAAATGACAGCTTAGATGTATAATAGACACTAAATAGATGTTAATTCTCTCATTGTACTTTTTTACATTGTTTATTGTAGTCATTTTTAAATTGGTTACATTCCAGACCACTGGCCTTTGTGTAGTATTTTTCATCTTTCAAATCTATAAAAGAAATTGGCACAACTGATTTAAACACCTGTGTTGGAAACTAAATGTTGTGATAATTTACTGTGGGGCAATCCATTTTGATTATATACTTTCATGACCGTTAGGTGTTCTGTTTAGTTTTGGGAGCTTTCCTTGTCATTTCAAGTGAGAATTTTATTGTTTAAACCTCTCTCTTTTATTTTCTTGGCATGAGATTGGCATTTGTTTCTTTGCTTTGAAACATATTTGCCTTTGTTAATTTTTACCTTTGGCCTATCCCCTTATCTCTGTGACCTTTTCCAAATCTTTTATTTCTGCTAAAATTTATTTTTTCTTATTTCTGTGTGTGTAATCTAGGCTTGTTAGTACCTGAATGCTTATTGTCCTCCAAATCCCATTGCTCATTCTTACCCTATCTCCTTCTTTGTGGAATTTCTTGATCTTATTCATGAATTCTACAATCAGGAAACACTTTTGCTATTTTTCTGCTTGGCTCCTTTTTCCATTGGGAAAGATGCAGACATTTCCTCCATTAATCAAGCTACTTCTTGTGCATTTTTACATGTTATTCTTATCAGTTTTGTAGCATTGTTGTGCCATTTTTTTTTCCTTCTATGTTTTCAAGCTACATTATTGAAAGGTGCTTTAATTGAAAGATGACTGTGATTCAATTTTTCTTTTGTTGTTTATACCGTTTTAATATGCTACTGCATTTATCTAATCTGGTCTTAACCTAAACCCATCCACTCTAATTTTCTCTACACAAAATATTTCAGAAACAATTTAGTTTGAACAACCATTTAGTAAGTTATCATTATTAAGTTAGTATTTTTAATTTAAGTTTTAACACACTTCTTTAAAAGATGGCTTGTTATTTGATAAATTCTAGCAAATATGGTAGTTTATACCTCCATTTCTCTATTTATCTCATATATATTTTAGTCGTAACTGGTGATAGATATTTGACTTATGGTTGTAACCAAATAGATATAGCTAAGATTCTAATTACTTGGTACCCTTAATTATAAGAAACAGCTGTGAATAAAAAGGAAACAATAAAATTTCAAGTTTGGGAAATGCAAAAAATACCCTAGATGTAAAGAAGATATACAGAGGAAAATGTACTAGGCCAAAATATTCTTCCAACACCAGTGCTATTCTTTCCTGGCTCTTCGTTGTGAGAACCTCGTGGCGTTTCTGGAGGTAAAACCCACCATGTTGGAAGGGGCTTTCCTGAGACTGCGGCCCTGAGGAATTTCTCAAGTTCATGCAAGTCAATTCTCAACTTCCAAATTATCATTCAATTACCATTTAATATTGCTAGTTTTTGGTCCTGTGGCTTCTTCTGCAATTAAAAAGATTGTTCCATGATTCTCTGTCTTCACTTGTCTCTCCAAATTTTAGGGGCGGTGATTTGTCCTTCAGTTCTCCACTGAGTCAAACAAAAGTCATTAATTTTCAGTTTGTTTAGCCATTTTTTTTTTAAATTTCCAAGGTCTTTGTATGTGGAGTTGAAACCAGAAATCCTAGATTGTTTTACAACACATGGTATTGGAGGGTACTGGATATCTCTACAAAACAAAAAGGGATCTCCATCTGTGCCTTGCATCAATTTTTTAAAAAATCACTCAAAATGGAACATAGACCTTAATGTGAAGCCTAAAACTATAAAACTTCTAGAGGAAAACACAGAAGAGAATCTTTGTAATCTTGGTGTAGGCAAAGTTCTCTTAGATATGACACTGAAAACATGATCCATAAAAGAAAAATTTGATAAATTTGATCTCACCAAGATTAAAAATACTTGTTCTTCCTAAGGCACAGTTTAGAAAAATCAAAAAACAAGTCAACTGTGTAAAAATATTTTCAAATCCTTATATCTTTTTTAAAGGACTAGTGTCCAGAATATAAAAATAATTCTCAAAGCACAATCATTAAAAATGGAACAGATTTTAAAGAATTAAAATATTTAAATATACACTTCACCAAGAGATTTGAATAGCAAATAAATGCATGCAATTCTAAATATCATTTGTCATTAAGAAAATGCAAATTAAATCCACAATGAATACTACTACGTACTGCTAGAATGGTTAAAATACAAAAACAAAACTGCTAGTACCCAGTACTAGCAAAGATGTAGAACAACTGGAATGCTCCTATATTGTTGATGGGAATGGAAAATAGTATAACTACTGTGGGAAATAGTTCAACTTGTTTCTTATGAAGTTAAACGTGCTTATCATAAGCTGTAGCATTACCATTCTTAGGTAACTTAGAAGAAGTGAAATAGCTTTACCTTAACATTTATAGCAGTTTTATCTGTAATAGCTCCAAACTGGTAACTAAAATGTCTAGCAGCTGGTGAATGCATATACCAACCATGATCCATCCATAAAATGGAATGCTGCTCAGCCATAAATGAAATGGAACTATTGATATAGGCAATGGCATGGATGAATCGAATCTCACAGATATTGTATTAGGTGAACAAAGCACAACACTTCCAAATGGCTCTATGTTCAATGATTCCATTTGTATAACATTCTGGAAAAGGCAAAAGAATAGGAGAGAAAACATCAGTGGTTCAGATAATAGACATAGAGCAATGTCTTGGGCTGCTACAGCAAAAATGCCATGGACTGAATGGCTTAAACGCAATAGACTTATTTCTCACAGTTCAAAAAGCTAGGAGTCTAAGATCAGGGTATTGGAAAATTCAGTATCTGGTGAGAGCCCAATTTCTGGTTCATAGATGGCAATCTTTTTGCTTTTCCTACATTGTGGTAGAGCTCTGTAGGGTCTCTTTTTTAAGGGCACTGATTCCACCAGTGAAGGTTCTACCTTCATGGCCTCAACACCCATCTCCTAATACCCATCTCCTAATACCCATCTCCTAATACCCATCTCCTAATACCCATCTCCTAATACCATCACATTGGGCATTAGGTTTCAGCATATGAATTCTGGGGGTGGGGAATACAAACATTCAATCTGTAGAGGGGAGGACTTGATTACAAAGAGACACAAGAAGATTTTATGGAATGATGGGCCTGTTATGTTTGTTCAGTTTGAGTGAAGGTTACATAATTCTATACAGTTAACAGAACCCATAGAACTGCACATAGAACAAACACTAAAAAGTGTGAAGTTTATTGTTTATGTAAATTGTGCATTAATTAAAAAAAGAAGTCAATAGATAATCTGTTAAGTTAAAAATCAAGAGTTAGCCAAAATGTTAGCATAATATATGTGTGTGTGTGTGTGTGTGTGTGTGTGTGTGTGTGTATAATATTCTATTTTCTTTTTAATTTTCTAAATATTGCCCTTGGGCAAATTTGGTACATGTTATTTCATGAGGTTTTTTTCACCCTTTGTAATGCCACCAACTTTCATATTTAAAGAAACAATATTTACTGAATAACTGTTGATATAGAATATAAGGCTCTTTTTATATTTATTAATGAGACTTTTAGTCAATATCTTTTTTTAAAGTTTATTTATTTATTTAAGTAATCTCTATACCCAATGTGGGGCTTGAACTCATGACCCCAAGATCAAGAGTTACATGCTTTCCAACTGAGACAACCAAGGACCCCTAGTCAATATCTTCTAATGGATATTATCTGCTATATTCTACAAATCTAAACAATAATGATGGTACTACAGGGTTTTCAAAGTTTATAATTTCAAATTAACCATAAAAATAGACATGCTTTCTTCTGTGTGTCTACTACCTGCCACTTTGAGAATGCATATCTATTTATTTTGCTTCTACTACATAAGATAGTAGAAGCATAATTTTAGTAGATCACGTGTAGAATGTTTTAATCACAATTATTACCTAGGGGTCTGGGAAGGCACAATAGAAGCTGGTTGGACATTTTAACTTCGTTTTTCAACTCTCAAAGTTGATGATCCAATGATGGATTTTTCTCTAGGGGAAAAATGCATATTCTATATTCTATATTCTAGTTAAGGATTATAGGAACTTAGATATTCCTTTTTCTATGATTCTGAGGTATTTTAAGAGTTGTGCAAGGCTATATCTCCCAGTAATATTATAACCCAACAGTTCTGTTTCATCTTGAGTGGTTTGGTCATTGGACAATTCTTCACCCACAGGTTTTGATGGAGAGGCTAATTATCCTTACAATGAACTAAACCAGTTCTCATGACTTTCCTACCATGGGAATGAGACTGTTAGTAAACAAACCATGGTAATTTATTTATATAGCTAAGTATATATAATTCCATCATATTTAAGTTTCTACTACCACAAACTAAGTAGTTTAAGCAAAATAAATTTATTGTCTCACAGCTCTGGAGGGTAGAAATCCAAGATAAATGTGTTGGCAGAATTATGCTCTAAAGGCTCCCTGGAAGGATTGGTACCAGACCTCTTTCCTAGTTATTTCCTAGTTATTTTCACATAGTGTTTTCCCTGTGTGCATGTCTGTGTTCAAATTTCCTCTTTTTATATGAGTATCAGTCATATTGGAGTAGGGGCTCGTCCTATTCCAGCACAGTCTCATCTTAAGTAGTTGTATCTACAATGGTCCTATTACCAAGTAAGGTCACATTTTAAGTACTGGGGGTTAGGACCTCCACATATGAATTTTGTGGGGGGGGATACAATCAACGTATATACTTGTATTCACACTTGTCCAATGCCTGAGGCAGAGGCTTCAGCTAAGGACAGCCAACTCCTCTGGCATATGATTTCCATGGCATGGTTGCAGACTACTGTAAAAACTAAGATCATTAGAAGCAGACCAAGCCACTGACTTTAGCATTTAGAAGAGGCCTTCAAACTTCTTATGTGGTATCTGCTTAACAAATAAGACACTTTGATTTTTGTCATTAGTGATCGTATATTCCTACTTCTGTTTCTCTTTGCATTAAGCTGTTTTTGAAGCAGTTACAGAGACAGATCAGAACTTTAAGATGAAAGGTCAGTAGCCCTTGCTTATTTTCAACTTTTTCTTTGTCTCCATAAAATGATGAAAAAGATTAATTTATACCTTTAAAAGATTCTTCTGCAACAGAACAGTTTCACTTTTCCTTCCATGCAGTTATTATTATTAGCTGAAATTTTTCTCCTATCTTGTTTTCATAGCATGATGCAGCCATGGTCCTTGACTACAAATGTTTGATGAAAAACTGTATAGGAAAGGGAATTTTGGAAAGTCCATGTGCCAGATATAAAACGTCAACAAGTGTTTGTTCCTCTTGCTATGGTTGTCACTTTTCAGGCATTATGCTGAGTGTTACTTACTGCTTTATTTTCCTTTGATTTATGTTCATATACAGTAGGCATTATTATCTCTTTATTCTCTTCATATAGTATTTAGAAATGACATTGTTTCTCTACTTATTCTTCTTTTCTTAGAATTTTTTAATATTCTCTTATTATTTATGTTATTCTCTATCCTTTTCCTTCTTTTTCTCCTTTCAGACTTTTTTGAACTCTTTGAAACTGAACTCTGCTTTTGGTGACAATGTAACTTCATAGACAGGAATGATTACTCTCTCTATTAGATCAAAACTGAGGGTTCAGGTAAGCTATTTTCAGAAACCAGACACAAACAGGTTCTTTTGCTGCTTTAGGTCTGGCCCTCAGGCAGCCATGAAGTCTCTAAAGGTCATTGAACTGAAATAGAGTCCTCTCTGGGGAGTCACTGCTCCTGACATTCAATTAAGTTATTCAGGGTGTCCACCCTGTGAAGAGAAGCTTTGTATTGCTTCTGTGTAAAACAGTGAAAGTAAATGAAATCTGGTACACTTGAGGATTCTGTTTCTAAAAGACCAGTAGAGAACTTTAGTTTTCTAGGTAACAAGAACCATGCAATTTCTAATTTGATATGGCACCTAAACCGTTGCATTGTGAGCCTTCTCTAAGGACCAGATCAAACAATTAACCATTGCTTCTTGAATTCACATCCTTCTGGACCACTGAACTCCTCATTCATGTAGACTCAGCAGAAATCTTTATCCAAGATCCTTCCCAGCTTTTATGTCTTGGTTTAAAAACAAAACAAAACAAACAAACAAACAAACAAACAAAAAAAACCCAAAAAATAGAAACACTGAAGTTAATGAAGATTTCCTGTACTCATGAAGAAGTCAAAAGTAATATCCTCACTCTCAGAAGGATATTACTAATGTGATCAAAGAGACACATGAAGTAGGAACAGGTTTCTAAACTCTGCTCTTGGGAACACAAGAGCCCCATGAAGATGCTTTAGATGATAAAGCAGCAAATTATTTACTACCTAACAGTCAAAATTGTAATTTCCCAAGAAACTCATTCATCATTTTATCATTTTATATAATGATATACATAATATCCAATATATGATATTAAGTTATATCTCTATATAAAATTTATCTTACATAAAATCCCATTATATAAAATGTCATTTGAAAATATGAACAGGTAAGAATGTTTATATCATATATGTACCTTAACATATTTGGTTATTAATAAAAAGTAAGTAGGGGTGAGAAACAATGTTGTCTTCTAGACTTCTTTTTTTAAAAGAAAAGATTTGAACCCTGTTCCTTCCCAACTAGATTGTGAGTTCCATGAAGCATTTTTTAATGATTTTTTTTACTTTATTTCATTATTAGTTGCTGATTTGCCATGACTGGCACATCATAGGCACTCCACAAATTCTTATTAAATGAGTAATTGAATGAATTGGTGAATGAGCCAATAAACAGAGAAATTAACCATCTTATCTCTAAGATCCGCCAATACTCTGCTTTGTTATGCCAGACCAGCTTCCAACAACCTGACTTTGGACAAGATGGCTGACATGGAAATGAAAGAGTTACATTAGAAGTGGGCTGTGTATAGCTTTCCCCTTCTTTGTTGGGAAGTTAGAAGTTCTATTCTTGTTCTGCCCTGATTCTGAGCAGCAATGACCTAATATACATTGGGTAACAAGTAGGCCAGCAGATACTACCCTTTCATCTTGAGTCATAAAAGTTGGCATTTTGGATTTTTGACATTTAGCTAAGTCTTTGTGACAGCACTCTCCCCAGCTTCCTACATGACATGTGGGATGAAATCCGGTATAGCAAAGTTCCATATGATTTCTTGCTGCATGTGATATGCAATAATAGATTGGATGAGTAAATTTCTTTTTTTTTCCACTATATACATAGATGCAAAACTACAAATAGAGAAATAAAGAATGACACAATCATGCAACTGCTTAAAGAGATACACATTATATCAAGAGCCATGTCAAGAATATAAGGAGACATATTTATATAATGTATTTTAGCATATTTTCCATAATTTTTGGCTAGTAGCATGAGGACTTAGAGATATATATGTAACATATGATAATATTATGAAAAATTTTAACTTTCTGTTTCAATTCAACAGTTATTTAACATAGTACTATGTATACAACAGATATTAAAATTGGGTCAAGAGGGTTGCCTGTGTGGCTCAGTTGGTTAAGCATCCAACTCTTGATTTCAGCTCAGGTCATGAACTCAGGGCTGTGAGACTGATCCCTGCACTGAGCTCCACAGTGGGTGTGGAATCTGCTTAAGATTTTCCCTTTCCTTCTGCCCCACCACCCCTTCCCTAAAATAATGGTGCACGATATGGACCTTAACTTCAAGAAGCCCATAGTGAAGATTTTATAAGAACACACATAATTGTAATTAAGACCAAATAAATAAAAAACTACAAATAATTTAAATGGAGTTTAAAAAGCAGAAAGTAGTTCATGTAATTGAGATTAATGAAAAAGATGGCATTTAAGATGGACATGAAGAGATATGATTTTATTTGGTGGAAATAAAAGTGCTAGAGAAAGAAGAGCATGAACAAAGCTGTGACCATGGAAAGTGGTCTATATTTTGGAATAGCAAATAGTTAAATGCCTCCAGATATGAAGGTACACTTGGAGAAGTAGTGGGAAATAAAGTTAGAAGGATAGGGAGGTCTTACAGCAGAAGTGGCTAAGTATTAGGTGAAATACCCAGACTAATTTGGCTGGCAACGTGGTACCCCTAAAAGAGTTCAAGGGGGAGAAGAATAGGTTTGGCACAATGGTTTAAGAAATGTGGTCTGACAGAAATCAGGCAGAGAGAGATAAGAGGGAAGATGAGTTCTGATTTTATTACAATTCTCTAGTCCCTGGGTTAATAAGAGAGGATTCGAGAAGTGTTAGCCAGGGTTTATATGGGAAACAAATGACACATTCAATTTGAATAATTTGAGGGGAGTTTAATAAAGGGACTATTTTCAAAGATCTGAATAGTTGGAGGGGGGTGGAAATCACAAGGAATACATAATGCAGTTATTTGGGATTTATTAGAACTAGGAACATCACCACCCCTAGGTCTAAAATGATGTGGGGCAGAGACTTTATCATATCTCAGGGGAGAATTGTTTGATCAGAGATCCTTTAGCAGAGAGGGAGAGCCAGTTTGTAACAACCCCAGGGGATGTATTATGGCCTTATTCTTCTCCTTCTGTTTTTTTACTGGGGCTCTCCATTGGCCAAGTATAACCAGAAGCCAGATGTCAAGAGAGCTTTTCAGGTCATCCATTTAAGTCTGCTTCCCAGGGCACTTAGGAGAGTGGAGAGTGATCTGGAGGGAAAATGAAAGCTATCCTGTGCAATCATAGACCAATATAGGTTACTTTAGGTGAGATACCATGAGAAAGTTGGAAATGGAGTGCTGCGGGAATGATGAATTAAAGATGAGGAATTTTGAACTGTTGAAGTTATATGAATGGATGAGATCATGGGGAAAATACATATATAGAGAAAAAAAGGAGTAAATTCATAGGATAGAACTTTCAGGAAAAAAGGAGAACAAAGAGGAGATATCAAAGAAGATAAGGAGGATTATAAAGAAATAATATCAGGAGCAAAGAATGATGGAAATGAAGGCAACAGCCAGCATCAGGAAGAAGGAGGCAGAGAAGTCTCAGGTAAAACATCATTTTAAGAAGGGTTGAATAGACTGTCACTGGCTCTTTGCCAACTTAGAATAAATGGTTTTATCAATACCAATGTGGCCTTCTGTTATGGTTGTGTTTTGGAATTGGGGAAATAGGAAAGAAAAATGCAGTTATAGTAAAGGAGTTGAGGCCAGGAACACATAATCTCATCCTTATTTTTCCATTTAGTTTTATTTTCTGTGGCTAGTCCTCTTGCTTCTCCTTTCTTCTTCCTCCTTTGCATTTATTAACATATATAATATACTAGACACTTTGCCTACTTTACCAGTATTTACACATGGTAAATACTCATGTGAAAGAAAGTTTGGTCATGCATTTAGTAAGTAATAGGCTCGTTTTCAAAACCAAAACTCTTAGACTCCAAAGCTGTGTACTCTTTTCACAGTGTTTGGCACATATTATCATCTAGTTGAAGAAGGAATGAATTAAGTGTGGCATAGAATACTGCTTAAGAGACCAGCAGCCTGGGCTCCAGTGTTAGCCTTGCTACCAAATACAATGTGAACTCTCTATTAATAAAACTTGCTTTTAACTGTTCTGAAAATAATTATGTCATGAAAACACTTTCCTTAGATAAAGTTACTATATAAATATTAGATGAATCATGAATATTTTCCATAATGCAAATGTTGGAATCAAATGAAACATCTTCCTTGTAAGGTCCTTAGAGTAAAATATTTTTATTATGTCGTTGTTACTGATTTTGCCCCAAGGAAATGGATGACCTAATTCTAGATGCTTTATGATATGCCATGCTCATTGTTCAGTTTACAGTATATAAATCAAGATATTGCCAATTACTCACAATGTGATCATAGTAAGTTGTTGTGAAATCAATGACATCTAAGAGTTCAGTCTAGAAGATAAATAAAAATCCTGTGCAAATAAGGAATGATTGGAGCCCTCTGACCTATGCCCTTCCCCAAAGGAAAAATGAAAACACTCACAGTTCATCTTCGTTGTGGTTGAAAAATCAGAACTGAGCAATCTGGTCTGCTCTTGAAATGTTTGCCTTAAATAGGAAGTGTCCATATTTTTTTTAGTATCCCCGCCAACATAAATAACACTTAGTCTTCCATTCATGAACTTTTGCTATACTGTTAAGAGAATACCATCTGTCTACCATGTAACATTTAGTAATGATTTTATGGTGTTTTTTTTTTTTTTTGGTAGCAACTGCATTGAAATTACAGAAATTATTGGATAAATATCTTTGCCATCTTTTAAAACTTTCAGTTCAGCTAGTACACAGATTTCCTCGTTTTTTTTCTTCCTTTACTCTGCTTCTCTTTAGAAATTCCTTCAGTTCTGTGTTGTTCTACATAGTGCTGTCCTTAGACTACTTGGGACATATTGTAGATAATCAACATCTGCTCACATTTGTAAAGTAGAAAAGTGACACATTTTATGTTCCTCCCAGCAAAATCAGAAAAGTGACACCCAGAAAATGTTAATTGATTTACCATTGAGATAAGTGTGGAATTAGCAGGGCCATAGAATGACCCAGTGTTCAGATAACAAGTTCAGTGTCTGCAATTCCGCAATTAGGCCAACTGTGTTCGGAGCATTGAAATAAAATAATCTCCACCCCCACCTTTGCGTATACTGATGAACACCTGTGTTAAAACTGGTAGAGTTGTAGAGTGGAAAGGCCCAAGGTCTTTTAGATCTCTAATCTTATTTTTGTGTTCATTTACAGATACAGATACAGAGATTTTTTTTTTATTTTCAATAAAAATCTATATTTACATGTAGTCATTCACAGGATACTATCAATTTCTCCCCATTTTTGTTCAACTAAGTGGTGATACAATGCAACCTATTCTTATTTTATTCATAATCCCTGATCATAAATGAAGTGTCAAGTCGTATCTTTATCGTCCCAAAGTTTTTCTGATCTATAATAAACTACGTTTCTAATGAGCTGTTTGTTTTTCTTATTCTTTTTAAGAATCTTCATTTATTAAGGATATTAATGCCTTCTCATTTATAATGAAAACATTTTTTTCTAGACAAGATTTTGTTCTCTGTTTATGGCATATTGTGGCCAATATTTTTAAAAAAATTTTTTTATTAACATATAATGTATTATTAGCCCAGGGGTACAGGTCTGTGAATCAGCAGGTTTGCACTTCACAGCACTCATCATAGCACATACCTTTCCCGATGTCCATAACCCACCCACCCTCTCCCTAACCCCCCTCTCCCTAGCAACCCTCAGTTTGTTTTGTGAGATTAAGAGTCTCTTATCGATCCCATCTTGTTTCATTAATTCCTTTCCTACCCCCCAAACCCCCCATGTTGCCTCTCAACGTCCTCAGATCAGCGAGATCGTATGATAATTGTCTTTTTCTGGCTGACTTATTTCGCTAAGAATAATAGCCTCTAGTTCCATCCATGTCATCGCAAATGGCAAGATTTCATTTCTTTTGATGACTGCATAGTATTCATTGTATATATATATATATACCACATTTTTATCCATTCATTTGTTGATGGACATCTAGGTTCTTTCCATAGTTTGGCTATTGTGGACATTGCTGCTATAAACATTTGGGTGCATGTGCCCCTTCAGATCACTACATTTGTATCTTTAGGGTAAATACCCAGTAGTGCAATTGCTGGGTCATAGGGCATCTCTATTTTCAACTTTCTGAGGAACCTCCATGCTGTTTTCCAGAGTAGCTGCACCAGCTTACATTCCCACCAGCAGTGTAGGAGGGTTCCCCTTTCTCCGCATCCTCGCCAGCATCTGTCATTCCCTGACTTGCTAACTTTAAGCCATTCTGACTGGTGTGAGGTGGTATCTCGTTGTGGTTTTGATTTGTATTTCCCTGATGCTGAGTGATGTGGAGCACTTTTTCATGTGTCTGTTGGCCATCTGGATGTCTTCTTTGCAGAAATGTCTGTTCATGTCCTCTACCCATTTCTTGATTGGATTATTTGTTCTTTGGGTGTTGAGTTTGATAAGTTCTTTGTAGATTTTGGATACTAGCCCTTTATCCGATATGTCATTTGCAAATATCTTCTCCCATTCTTTCAGTTGTCTTTTGGTTTTGTTAATTGTTTCCTTTGCTGTGCAAAAGGTTTTGATCTTGATGAAGTCCCAAGAGTTCATTTTTGCCCTTGCTTCCTTTGCCTTTGGTGATGTTCCTAGGAAGAAGTTGCTGCGGCTGAGTTTGAAGAAGTTGCTGCCTGTGTTCTCCTCAAGGATTTTGATGGATTCCTTTCTCACATTGAGATCTTTCATCCATTTTAGTCTCTTTTCATGTGTGGTGTAAGGAAGTGGTCTAGTTTCATTTTTCTGCATGTGGCTGTCCAATTTTCCCAACACCATTTGTTGAAGAGGCTGTCTTTTTTCCATTGGACATTCTTTCCTGTTTTGTTAAAGATTACTTGACCATAGAGTTGAGGGTCTATTTCTGGGCTCTCTATTCTGTTCCATTGAACTATGTGTCTGTTTTTGTGCCAGTACCATACTGTCTTGATGATGACAGCTTTGTAATAGAGCTTGAAATCTGGAATTGTGATGCCACCAACTTTGGCTTTCTTTTTCAACATTCCTCTGGCTACTCAAGGTCTTTTCTGATTCCATATAAATTTTAGGATTATTTGTTCCATTTCTTTGAAAAAAATGGATGGGGTTTTGATAGGGATTGCATTAAATGTGTAGATTGCTTTAGGTAGCATAGACATTTTCACAATATTTGTTCTTCCAATCCATGAGCATGGAACATTTTTCCATTTCTTTGTGTCTTCCTCCATTTCTTTCCTGAGTACTTTATAGTTTTCTGAGTACAGATTCTTTGCCTCTTTGGTTAGGTTTATTCCTAGGTATCTTATGCTTTTGGGTGCAATTGTAAATGGGATTGACTCCTTAATTTCTCTTTCTTGTGTCTTGCTGTTGGTGTATAGAAATGCAACTGACTTCTGTGCATTGATTTTATATCCTGACACTTTACTGAATTCCTGTACAAGTTCTATCAGATTTGAAGTGGAGTCTTTTGGATTTTCCACATAAGGTATCATATCATCTACAAAGAGTGAGAGTTTGACTTCTTCTTTGCCCATTTGGATGCCTTTAAGTTCTTTTTGTTGTGTGATTGCTGTAGGCTAGGACTTCTAGTACGATGTTGAATAGCAGTGGTGATAATGGACATCCCTGCCATATCTTTCTTTCTTTCTTTCTTTCTTTCTTTCTTTCTTTCTTTCTTTCTTTCTTTCTTTCTTTTTTGGTATTTTATTTATTTGTTTGACAGAGGTCACAAGTAGGCAAAGAGGCAGAGAGAGAGAGAAGGAAGCAGGCTCCCCACCGAGCAGAGAGCCCGACGCGGGGCTCGATCCCAGGACCCCGAGATCACCACCTGAGCCGAAGGCAGAGGCTTTAACCCACTGAGCCACCCAGGTGCCCCTCCCTGCTGTGTTTCTGACCTTAGCGGAAAATCTCTCAGTTTTTCTCCCTTGAGAATGATATTCATGGTGGGTTTTTCATAGATGGCTTTGATGATACTGAGGTATGTACCCTCTATCCCTACACTTTGAAGAGTTTTGATCAGGAAGGGATGCTGTACTTTGTCAAATGCTTTTTCAGCATCTACTGAGAGTATCATATGGTTCTTGTTCATTCTTTTATTAATGTGTTGTATCACATTGATTGATTTGTGGATGTCGAACCAACCTTGCAGCCCTGAAATAAATCCCACTTGGTCGTGGTGAATAATCCTTTTAATGTACTGATGGATCCTATTGGCTACTATTTTGGTGAGAATTTTTGCATCTGTGTTCATCAAGGATATTGGTCTGTAATTCTCTTTTTTGATGAGGTCTTTGTCTGGTTTTGGGATCAAGGTAATGCTGGCCTCATAAAATGAGTTTGGACGTTTTTCTTCCATTTCTATTTTTTAGAATAGTTTCAGGATCTTTGACCTCAGGATCAGGGGAGGGAATGTGAGGGAACGTGCTGTAAAAGCACTAGCCACCTAGATTACTGGCATTCCATCCCAGAGTTAGTGAACCAACCTAAAACACATCTATTATAACTAAGATTTACATTTGTGAATAAGGTTAAGTTGGCAAGGGAATAAAAAATGTCATAGTTTGGAACTCTATGCGTATTTAAAGTTTTTCTGTTCTTGTTTTGTTTTGTTTTGTTTTTAATTTTTACATATGAAGGCAACATGTTTTTGGTCAGAGCTAATTAAATGGAGATGGAACCAGGGTGTTGGCATTAGGAATGAGAAATCAGTGCCTGTTCTGGGACTGTACCTCCCTTTATAATGATCTGCAAAAGCATGTTGAGAAAAGAAGATTTAAATAGGTAGGGACAAGGAGCCCAGTGTTCCTTTGTACCTTTGTACCTTTGTTCCTTCTACAGAAGATCTCCACTTACCCTATCTTCACCTCTCAGAAACAGACTTTTTTTTTTTCTTTTAATTGTTGTATAATTGACATAACAGTATATTAGTTTCAGGTGTAACAATGATTTGATATTTGTATATATTGCAAAGTGATCACTACAAGAAGTCTAGTTAGAATTTATCACCATACTTGATTGGGAGAAATTTTTTTCTTGTACTGAGAACTTTTAAGATCTGTTCTCTTAGCAACTTTTAATTATACAATACAGTATTATTAACTATAGTTACCATGCTGTACATTATATTCCCATGACTTATTTATTTCATAACTGAAACTTTTTATCTTTTGATCCTCTTCACCTATTTTGCACACCTCACACTGTCCCTCAACCCCTGCCTCTCACAACTACCAATCTGTTCTCTGTCTCTATCAGCTAGGTTTTAGTTTTATTTATTTTTCTTAATGTTTTTGTTTTAGATTCCACATTTAAGTGAAATCATGAATTGTCTTTCTCTGTCTGACTTATTTCACTTCGCATGTCCTCAAGGTCCATCCATGTTGTCACAAATGGCAAGATTTTATTCTTTTGTATGGCTGAGTAGTATTCCATTATATGTATCTACAACTTCTTTATCCATTTATCTATTGATAGACACTTAGGTTATTCCATATATTGGCTATTGTGAATAATGTTTCAATGAACATGGGAGTGCAGACATCTCTTCAAAGTCCTGATTTCATTTCCTTTGCATATATGCCAAAAAGTGGGATTTGGGCCATAGGGTAGTTCTATTTTTAATTTTTTTGAGGAATCTCCATATTATTTTCCATAGTGACTTCACCAGTTTTCATTCCCACCAACAGTGCATGAAGGTTCCTTTTTCTCTATATCCTCACCAACACTTGTTGTCACCTGTCTTTTTCATAATAGCCATTCTAAAGGGTGATATCTCATTGCAGTTTTGATTTGCATTTCCCTGATGGTGAATGATATTGCACATCTTTCAAATACCTATTGGCCATATGTATGTTTCTTTGGAAAAATGTCTATTCAGATTTTAAGTATCTTTTTCAGACAAATATCTTCAGATCTGCACATTTTTCAATTGAATTATTTATGGGTTTTTTGCTATTGAGTTGTAGGAATTCTTTGTATATTTTGGATATTAATCCCTTATCAGATATATGATTTGCAAATATTTTATCCTATTCAGTAGATTGCCTTCTCATTTTGTTGATTGTTTTCTGTACCATTCAAAAGTTCTTACTTTTAAAGTATAGCATAACAGACACAGACCTAGGAGGAGAGAAAGAATAATAGATTAGTTATAAATCACTTGTGGAACCTTAGGCTTGTGCCCAAACCTTTTGGGCTTCAGTTTTTCCAAATCTGTAAAATAAGACTTTGAATCAGATTTCTAATATACTATTTCACTTTAAAATACTATATTGGGCTATATTGTCATTTGGAGCCAGTGATGTTGGACATTTTGTTGATACAAAAAATGTCATTGTCTCGTGCCTAAAAAAGAATTAGCAATATAGTCTGGGAGGGCCTTGATTAGATTCAGGAGGTACTTTGGTCTTGGGAAATTTGTTTAAACATCTTCTGTGAAAATATTTAACAAAAATGCTGGTAGCCTAAGATTTTTAGCACTTAACTATATGATTGTTCCTGAGAGAATTGAAAATATCCTCACAAGTGAGATTCCTTGGACAGCATGTGTTAAAGTGACTTTCTTAAAACAAAGCTTCAACAGATTAAAAAAAAATCCATTCCTTGTTAATACTGAACCATTTCCTGACGATATTTCCTGTCTGCATGTTTTATCTTCCCTAGTAGAAGTGTAAACTCCTGGAAAGCTAATATAGAATCAAATACAACTTTGTATACTCTACATTGAATACATTCTCTACTGCCTTTCAAATAAGACATGCTCAATAAATGCATAGAATAAATGGGGCAAATAAAAGTGAACAAATGTTGAGATACACCATAAAGAAGAACTGTAGGGTAGTAAGGTCAATCGTAAGCTGATATCCATTGGCTCTGTCAGTCTTCCCCTAAGATCGTTGGTATTTTAAATCCAATTTTAAAATTTGGAAAAGACGAAGAGAAAAAAAGGGATTGATTTCAACTTTGAGGAAATAGGTCTTAGGAGGAAAAGATTCAAGGTAGTAGTTTTACTCACTTAAGAAAGAATAGATTATAAGGAAGAAGTAAGGACAGACTACAATCAATTATATATAGAGGTATGCTATTATCACCTTCTTTCATAAGGTGGACAAAGCTAAAATTTGGTTTAAATACTCAAATATTTCAAAGTTAATGTTTAGAAATATTTTAATTTCATATCCTATGTTAACTAGATTAGTCTGAAAATGATAAAATCATGTGCTTTCAGTTTACAACATGATTTTATATACATGATTTCATTTGTTCCCATTTGATCCTCGCAAGTATCTAGAGAGACAAGTGGAGTAGATATTCTTTTCATTTCAAGGAAAATAAATTTGCAGAGAAATTTAAGACTTTTGCCAGGGACTCATCACCAATAAGTGATAACTGGAACCAGAACACAGGCTTCCTGACTTCTACTGTAGTGTCCTGCCTTAGGACATCCAACCTTAGAGGTAGAAATGGAGTCACTTCCTAAAAATTCTAAGTTCTCAAAAAATATGTAAGCCAACCTCAAGCATAATTAAATATTGGGCTTTTGGATCACTTCTAGTTATTGTTAATAATAGGTTATATTTGCATAACTATACTATATGTATAAAACAAATTTAAAGTTTTAATTATGAGATCTCTTAATCTGAATGCTTTTCCCTGGGATTCACCTCATTCTGAATTTTCAAGGATAAAGTTGTGATAGCAGTCCACATTGCTATGCTGATGGGTTAATTTTCTCCTTTCTGCCTTCAAATGCTTTAAACTTGTCAAAAAAGGGCATTTTGTCTCTCTGATTTGCCTCCTTACTTCAAAAGAGGAGGCAGGAGCCCATTGAGAGAGGTGGCTTGGGTACTCAGCATGAGCTGTCCAAGCTGGCTGGAAGCAGTAGCACAGGCAAAAAGAAAAACAGAATTTCAATTGCCAGCATGAGCCCCAAAATGGGATTAATAAGAAACAGATAAAAACTATAAACTGTAATTATATTCTGTCAAAGGGACTCTAGCAGACTCTTTCTGAAGTTACTATCAAAAGAGAAGGAAATGGCTAAGAGTATAATTTTCTCCTGTATCATTTTGCCACTTTAGTGATTAGAAGAAATTAAGTGAGTGCACAAAGAAAATTACCTACTGGGTCAATGAAAACCAACTTCTGTCCACAAAAGAGAAGTAATGTAGATGGACTTTCTCCCTTTTTAATTAAGAAATCTTTAAGGAGCATATTATTAAAATAATTCACATATTTGCACAAGCCAAAAATTCAATGAATGTTCATGTAGCTCTTCCAATATATAAGGCAAGACTGGGTGTCCCAGTTTGTCAAAGAGTTTGCAGTCTAGTGTGGCTTGCACATAATAAATAGCTATGATGAATGATGGAAAATGACAACCTTAATTCTAGAGATAGAGAAAAGAAAGGATGGGGATTCAGAAGCAAGAGTGATGATTTCTAGTTGGAGGAAATCAAAGAGAGCTTCTTGAAGGAGTTAGATTTTGGCTACATTTGGAAGATCATAAAGATTTTGATGTGCGAAAATAGTGGAAACATTAATAGAATATTCTACATGGAGAAAACTGTATGAGAAAAGGATATCCAGTATGTGGCAAAAAGAAATATATGTATGTGTGAGATATATATATATATATATATATATATATATATATATATATATATATCACAGATTATATGCATCTCAGTTTAATCAGAGCATAGGGTGTGTGAACATTAGTGGAAAAGTATGATTGGAAAGGTTGGCTGGAGGCCAAAAGGAATTTTGATTTTTTTTCTGTTCATGGTGGGAACTACTCAATGTTCTTGAACTGGGAATGAAATTATCAGAGTTGTGCTTCTGGAAGATTAATCTGGCAGTGAGTTATAAGTTGTGCTAGAGGGAGAAGAATATAGGAGGTGGATAAGGATTCCAGTTAAGGGGTTATTGCAGTAACCCAGGAATGTGATGATGCAAATGAGAGTTTGGAGAAGCAGTGGGACTGGAAAGGAGTGCATGCATAAAATATGCTGTGCTTTCCTTCAGTTAATAGGTATTGGATACCCTGGACTCTGCTGGGCTGTAAATTAATACTGCTGAACAAAAGAGAAATAGTCTTTGCCTGCATAAGATTTACAGTATAGTAGCAGGCAGGAAACTATTCACATAATCTCAAAATCATGTAAATGCAAACACAGAATGGTTTATGAAGAGAACATACTTTATTCTAGAAGAGCATGTGGTGGAAGATCTGACCCAAACTTGAGGAGGCAGGGAAGGGGTGTCAGAAGAAGGTTTATTTGGTATAAACTCAGGATAGGTAAGAATTAAATATAGGAAGGGAGAGAAATGGAGCAGCATTCTAGGCAGAAGGACCAGATATTCAAAAGTCTTGAGGTGAGAAAGAACTTGGTGTTAGGTTCAAGCAACTGGGAGGAGACCAGTGAAGTTGAGACAGAGCGGGGAGAAAGGGGAGAGAGCAATATGAAATGAGACTGAGACCGTAAGTAGGGGCAAAAGCACTCAAGGTCTTCTGGGTCAGTTAAAGCCTTTGTACTTCATCTAAGATGAATGGATTTAAAACAGTGGAGAGACAGTTACTTATAAGTTAAGTAGAATACTCTGACAGATTCCTGGAGGATGATTTTGAGATGGGCAAAATGGATCTGAGAGTCTGATTAAAAGGCTGATACACTAGTATGGTACACAGATATAAGATGATAGTAGCTTGGACCACGTTGGTTTCAGAGGAAGAGAGAGAAGTAAATTATATAAGACTACATGTGGAGTTGAAGAGTGAGAATTTGTTGTTGTTGTTGTTGGTGGTGGTGGTGGTGGTTTATAAAGCTATACAAAAAATTAAGGGGAAAACTATAGTTTTAATTTTAAGAAAACTGAACTTAAGTTGTCTTTGAGACATGTTAAGTGGAGAAATCTGGTGGAGAAGTCCACGGGGTGTACCCACCTAGAGCTATATGCAATTTGGGAATCATCAGATGGTTTATAACATGGGTAAGATGAAATCACTGGGAAGATGAATAAATGTATAATGTCATACAAAGAGAAGAGGCACTAAGTCTGGCACTTGAATATATCTATTCCATGTTTAGTGGCCAAGTAGAGGAGAGTGAGACAGTAAAGAAGACAGGGAAAGAAGGGACAGAGATTTGGGAAGAAAACAGTGAGGGTCATCATGGAAGTAAATGAAAGAGAATGTTTCAAATGTTTCAATGTTTCTGGTCAGAAAAGAGGAGCACTGAATATATCCATGGGATTTAGGATCAGATTAGAGAGGTTTGAAGAGAAAAAAGAGTAGGCAGTGAGCATAGGAAACCCTCAGAAGTTTGAGTATGAAGGAGATGAGATAGGCAGCCAGAGAAAGAAGTGGAATAAAGAGATTTTTTTAAATGGAGTTACTTCCTTCAGAAAATAATTTGTCACCTTGTGAAAAATATTAAATGTATGATACTGTCTAAACATAGAAATAAGTAAGTAAAATCTTGCCAAAGCAAAGTAAATAAATATTCATGAGGACTAATTTAGTTAGAATCACTGAAAATTAGGGATGCCTGGATGGCTCATTGATTACGTGTTTGTCTTTGGCTCAGGTTGACCCTAGGTTCCTGGGATTGAGTCCCACATCAGACTCCTTGCTCAGTAGGGAGCTTGCTTCTCCCTCTGCTCCCCTTGCTTGTGTTCGCTCTCTCTCTGACAAATAAAATCTTTAAAATAAAGAATCTTTGAAGATTAAATTTTATTTGGGACTCCCTGGAGGTCAAGGCAAATAGGGAAAGGATGAGCATCATATAAATTATTTTATCTGATAGCAATAATAAAGATAGGTGATATTAATGGGTGATTTCTATTATACAAGTAGTATCTCATTTAGTCCTCATTAAAGCCCATGAAGTAGTTACTATTCTAAAATGTGTTTTTCACATAAGGGTACCTAGGCTAAAGAGGGTAAGTAGGTGGGCTAACATCACAAAGGTAATGACTGGCAGAGGGCTGCTTAGACTTGGGCCCTCTGAGCCAGAGCCACACTCTTTCAAAATTAAGGTATGTGGTTTTCATTTATAGTGACTCTTCAGAGAAGAGAGTTTCTTTTTGTACCAAACTCTAAAATGAATTGGTCACATGGGATCTTGTATAGGGGTTATTGCACAACATGCTGGAAAATGTCTACATGCTTTAAGCAGATGTAGTAGCCATTGATGTTACCAGTGAATGTTCAGGGAGGTGGATATTTTTTTTTTGGGGGGGGGGTCTCACAATATTTTATTTTTTCGAGTTATTTTTTAAATTCCAGTTAACATACAGTGTAGTATTAGCTTCAGGTGTACAATATAGTGATTAAACACTTGCATACATCACCCAGAACTCCTCACAACAAGTGTGCTCCTTAATCCCCATCACCTATTTAACCCAACCCTCCATCTTCCTCCCCTCTGGTAACCATCAGTTTGCTCTCTGTGGTTGAGTCTGTTTCTTGGTTTGTCTCTCTCTCTCTCTCTCTCTCTCTCTCTCTTTCTTTTCCTAATATGCATTTGTTTTGTTTCATAATTTCCATGTAGGAGTAGAATCATATGGTATTTGTCTTTCTCTGACTGACTTATTTCACTTAGCATAATACTCTCTAGCTTCATTCACATCATTGCAAATGGTGGGAATCTTGAGTACCTACTTCTTGGTTAGGATATGGTGCCCATCCTAACAAGCTGCAGCAGCCCTTTCTCCTGCTAAGGGAATTTACCCAAGTTCTGCTTCTTGTGCTCAATTTTGAAAGTCCTCACTTACCTGCTTTGTAGGATTTTCATTCTCGTCTCCTATAAATGCTTCCCTTCTGCTGAGCTTCCTAGAATTGTTTACTTACTGAGATGGTCAGAATTATTTTCTTTCTTCTTTTTTTTTTTTTTTTAAGAAAAGTAATATTTGTTCATTATATAAAATTTGGAGAAACCAGAGAAACATAAAGAAGAAATCAAGGACCACTTTTAATCCCTTCATCCCCTACATAATCACTGGAAGCATTATCCTTACTGCATTTGTTCTATGGATTTACATATGTTTATCTAGTATCTTTTGATTTAGGCTCTGTGTTAGATACTTTGTATCAATATTTATACACGTGAAATAATACTGTAAACAATGTTTTACAAAATGTTTTCCTTGCTTACACATTTTGAATAATTTCCCATGGCATTAAATATTTCTCTTTGAAATAGCTTAATTGTATTTCATTAGAAGGGTGAACATTCTGTGTTTACTCGTCTACATTGTTCGGTACCCAGGTTTTCTTCTCATTGTTTTGGTAATTATATGTAAACCTATGAACATTGTACATAAATTTCTGGGCATGGATGGGTCTGGCTTTTTTCCTTAGGAAAATTCCTAGAAAATTGCTGTATTAAGTGGCATTTAAAAAATCTGATTATTTAGAAAAATTAGCTTTTCTCTAGGATACTCTGTCTTATTGTTTTTTTCTATACCACTTTTTTGAGGGATGTTTGTACATATTTAACATATGCTACTAGATGAGTTTGAAGACAAGTATACAGTCATGAAATTTTCACTATAATCATGGCTATAAACTTATCACTTCCAAAAGTATGTATTTAATTATGTTTGTTTGTATCTATTTATCTCTTTATTTATATCCATTCTTTTCTTTTGTGGTAAGATCACTTAAGGTAATATTTGCCTTTTTAGCAAAATTTTAAGTGTACAATACAGTATTGTTACTTTGTTATACAGAGCTTATTCATCTGACATAACTGAAACTTTGTAAGGGATACTGTGTCTTAAATTAAATGTGAATGCATAGAGTAAATAACCCTGTGCCTCACATTCAGTGGTTTCTCAGTAAATGATGACTGTTATTATCCAAGAGAGGCAAACCACAATTTATCCTTGAGCTTAATTATAAGGAGGAGTATTATCAAATGAGAATATTTTCCTTAGAAAAGTAACTTTTCACTACCTAATTTTCTTACACAATTTCTGTGTTTCTTCATGATATTCCCATGGGATAATGATGATGATAAACACTTTTTAGAGCAGACACTGAATTATGAATTTTTTGTGGTACGTATCACTAATCTTCACATGCCTAGGCACTGTTATACTCATTTTACAGATGAAGAAATTGAGATTAGAAAGCATTCTGTGATATACCTAAAGTGAGATAGAGTTTAAGTGGTAGAGCCAGGCTTCAAGACAGCTATTTTGATGCCAGAGTCTACACATTTCACCATGACTCTGTGAGAGAGAAGGAAAATAATGTCAATGAATGAAAATGACCTGTGATTCTATTTCTGTTGCTAAACCTAATGACCTCTAGTCAGGCAGTAACAGTTTATCTATGGTAGGCCAACCAATATGTTTTCTGCCCTCTTTTTTTTTTTTTTTTCTATTTCTATTTCTATTTTTTTTTTTTAAAGATTTTATTTATTTATTTGACAGAGACACAGCGAGGGAGGGTACACAAGCAGGAGGATTGAGAGAGGGTGAAGCAGGCTCCCTGCCAAGCAGAGAGTCCGATTCGGGGCTTGATTCCAGGACTCTGGGATCATGACCTGAGCTGAAGGCAGATGCTTAACAACTGAGCCACCCAGGTGTCCCTTTTTCTTCTATTTCTATTTTATTTTTTATTAAGCCCATTCTCTGGTTACTCAGGTTTTTTCTCCATTACTGCCATCAAAATCAACTTTTATGAAGGGTCTCATGAATCATTTATGTAAGGTTTCTCAAGATTTGCCACTGTATTTTAATAGGAGTCAGCATTTTAATTCAAATTTGTGTAAGTCAAATGATGGTATTTTACACTTTAGAAAGCTGGTAGGGTCAGCAGATTTTTGGGGGCAGGGGAGTCTTTCTGAAAGACACAGGGTAAGCAGCCATACTTACTACTTACTCCAAACACCAGCCTCTAACCTTGGCCTCTTACTTCTTTCTCTCTTTCTCTTCTTACCTAACTTCTTTTCTCACTATTTCTTGAGAGCATTTCGGGAAAGTAATAAAAATGAATGCATCAATGCTTTGGGAAACAGGCAAAGTGATTGAAAAGTGATGTTTATATTCATTACTTTCTTTTTCTTCAAGCTTTTGGGTTTTGGCTTCAGGACCTTTGGTCTACAGGAAAAGCATTATGCTAGACTAGTTCAAGTGAGGAGTAATGGAGACAGACAAAAACTGAAGGGCAGGGGTGAAGCAGCTACAATTATAAGAACCTTCACAGTGGTTGTTTTAACCCTCTGAGTCTCCGTGGTGACTCTCCTGAGTAGAGGAATCTCCTTGGCGTAAAGGAGATTTTTTTTTTTTTAAAGAAGATGATGGATGTACAAGATCTCCTCCCTTCTGCCAGTTATGAAACAGGCTGGCCCTAAAGTTTTTGCCATAGTTATTGCTTCAAGGAAAGAAAAATATGTGTAGGGTGGAAATTATTCAAGGATATCATCTTTCCTGATTTTTTCATTTCCTTTTCCAGGTGAGAGGAGGATAATTTTATGAGGTAGGATTTGCGAGTAGATATGTTGTAGGTGGTATTTATATACACTGGCCCTGGTAATGTCAAGAAACCAGCAAGGATTATCCAAACCCACTTTTGACTTCTACTATAATCAACCACCTAACCAACTGAACAACCAAAGGTACTCTACTGGACAGTGAGGGTAAGTTCACAATTTTTGAATCTTATCAGTAAAGCTTTCTACCCCCAAATTATAGACAAATTACTAGTTTACTCTGCAGTCATTAACTTAGGCTCTGCAATATTATGACTATCATGATCTCATGATCTAAGACCACACCAGAGTTTACCTGGTATACCTTAAGGATTCACCATTCTCTGGCTGTTTTGAGATCATGGATCTAACAAAATGAGCTAACTGACTCAGATATTTCATGATTTTTCAGAGAACAAAAGTGGTTGGTAGAGAGAGATTGAATTAAATTCTTGTTTTTTGTTTTTTCCAAGACTATTATGTTCCACTTCCAGCTCAATTTTGTACGTTAGTTTATAAAATGTAATAGGAGGAATGGGCATAGAAATAAGACTGGATTCCTTTCTTTACCTCCATAACAGATGCACCAAGAGGAAGTAAACACAACTCTATAGTATTTAGACTCTCATTTTGACAACTGTATTCACTTTTGAACAATTTTAATCAAAATAAAGAGGTGATGGGCATCCCTGAAATGTGGATTGGAAAAGTTTACTTTGATAGCTCATATAAATGATCTGCTAGTTGGTTTCCATGCAGTTTGTGAAGTTTACCTTTTCCACACATTCTTCCTTCCCAAACCTGTAATTCTAACTGCCGTAAAGAATCACACCATTCTTTTTTATTTTTTTTAAAGATTGTATTTATTTATTTGACAGAGAGAGAGAGAGAGATCACAAGTAGGCAGAAAGGCAGGCAGAGAGAAAGAAGGGGAAGCAGGCTCCCTGCTGAGCAGAGAGCCTGATGTGGGGCTCGATCCCAGGACCCTGAGATCATGACCTGAGCCGAAGGCAGGGGCTTAACCCACTGAGCTACCCAGGCACCCAAGAAACATACCATTCTTAATCTCACAATCACAATCATGGTGGTATTGGAATCAGGTTACACAGAATTGTAAGGTCAAATCTGAAACTTAGATTAAAGAAATCTTTTCAATTCTCTGACATGGTCTTGTTGAGTAGACCTAGAAAATTTCTGAGGAATTCTATAGGCAATCGAGGGAAACAAAGTTTCTAGGACAAAGTATTTTTATGTCTCCCCTCCCCCTCAAAAGGAAACAAAAAAAAAGGATGCAAAATGGTATAGAAAGACAGCTCTTCAAAGTTCATTTAGGCTGTTTGGGCCTCTTCTGCCACTGCTCATACAGAGCCTCAACGCTTGGATGTGCCCACCCATGTCCCAGTCTGGACACGTGGAAATGTTGTAAATTCTTGCCAAGCAAAGGCAGGAGAGGGGAGCCATCTGGTGTGGGAGGTGTGTGCTGGTGAACTGTATCAGGAAGCAGGTGGCTAAGCTGCAGGAGGTTTGCAGGCTGACAACTAGAGACAGGGCAGACTTTGTAGGTATGATGGACACTGAGACATCAAAGTAAGAGAAAGGAGCTTACCAAAGGAGGAGAATTTCAGTGGGAGAAACCACTTTTTGCTCTGCTTACATTTTGGCTTGCATTCAATTCCATTCCACAAATGTTTATTGAGTGCCACCACAGGTAAGACACTATGCCTTTTGGGAAATAATTAAGAAGACATGTCATGGAAGAGAAGGAAGAGGAGTTCTTTAGAGGAGAAACAATTCTAATGGGCATGATGCCTCGTAATCCCCTAAATGCCTGTGAGACCATGGCAGGCACTGTGCAGACTATTCCAAAGCTGCATTCTTTCTCCTTTGGGAAGTGACAAGTATGAAATACACAGCTAAATAAAACTCATCCAAGATTTGTTTTATAGAGAGACGTATTCCCTGTATCCTAAATACATATGTATTCTCTCAGGTGTGAACTTCATCTCTCTCGCTCTCTCTCACCCACACACAGCCTTCTTCTCAAACACAGTTTATGTTAACCATATAAAATTGTATTACTCTAGGTTGGTATAAGGTTGGTGCAAGTAAAAATGTATATGGAAAGGGTTAAAAAAACACAGAACAAATAAGGAAAATTTATGTTTATAACTTTTCTATATTTATAGTATAAATATAACATGTTCACAAAATAAATAATATATAACTTTAGAATAAATATATGTATACTGAGAGTTATAATTGCACTGGTCAGCCTCTTCATTAAATAAATGAAGAAGTCAAAATTCAGAGAATTAAATGACTTATCCAAGGTCATACAACTCAGAAGTAAAACTGGGGACAAAATCAGTTCACATGCCTTATAATCCAGCAATTATAAAAATGGCAATATGTTACTCTTTGAATATGAGAAACAAAATACATTTTATGGAAAAGTATGGGTTAGCTTCATCTTTTGGGTCCTCTTTAGTATTATCTGGGAAACTCTTTTGCCTTGCATTGTTGCCCTTCTGCTATATACATTCTTTTAATAAATTAATCTTTATTTTTGAAAATAAGTGCAGCTTTTAGTCAATAGTCACTTGATGAAGTTGTAGCATTTTGTTTCTTTATTCTTTCACATTCTACTACTAGATAAAGTTTTATGTTTATTGCCTAAATTAGCTGTCTATTCACAGCTAAACTTCCTGGAAGTACATTTTGGTTTCAGCTGGAACACTAGGATCATCGCAGGTTAATGTGAAAATACCTTTTGATAGATTATCTTTGTACGATAATCTGCCAAAATGCCTTGGCCCCAAATAACTTATTTCTGGGCTACCCCATATAATCAATTATACTGTCCTTGGAAGTGCCACTTCAAAGGAAATCAGAAAGAACCAGAGTGTTTGAGTATGTTTCCCAGTAAAGTGATATAATATTTCTTTAAATCTAGAATTCTGTAGTGTAGAAAACTCAAAAATTTATTTTGATAATTTATGTATGGTGAGCTGCAGGGAGATATCAGAAAGAATATACATGGTATGATGGAAAAATGTTGATACTTGGTTTGGAGGATAACTGTGAAATACTTTTTTTTCTTACAACAGTAAAGTTTTAGCAGAAAAAAAATCACAGAAAACTGGGGAGATGGAATCAATGTTTTAGGTAAGATTTAATTAGTTATGACTTAGAAAAAATGTTCTTGCTTTATATTTTATTTATTACTTATTCTTATAAAGACAGTTTAGATGAACAATCCTTTTTGGCAATACATTGAGTAACTATAATAATATGATGATACTGGTATCCTGATCACCTATAAATAGTCAGTAGGACCCTAGTGAGAGTTATGTAGTTTATTTCTGCTTCTTAAGCTTCCATGTGCTCTTACTTTGTACATTATAAATTTGCTTCGAGTCTTCTAACCACAGGTTGGAATTTCTTATATGTAGATACTTTGATACTAAAGTTAAAGTCTTATAAACAATTCTTTAAAATATTCTCTGTGTCCCTCCAATACCTAACATTTATTGACTGCTTGTTATATTCAAGGCACTGTGTTAGGGACTTTGAAGCATAATGTCATTTCTAATCCTCACAACAACCTAGAGGGCACCTAATTTTAACTGCATTTTACAGATAAGAAACCTGATGCTCACAGACATGAAGTTAATTGCCATGGTCACCCAACCAGTAAGTGGGACAACTGATACTCTAGTCCAGGTCAGTCATACTCAGAGATTATATTCTCCATCACTGCACTCTGATATCTTGATGCTAATTCCATGGTTCATATCAGCTCCTTCACTAGTAACTGGGAGGTAGCAGTGCTCTTTGTGATTGGCCTCTGTTGTCAATAGGTACATAGAAATGGGTATTAAGTAGTAAAGCAAAGGTAAAATCTCAGGTGGGCCATTGGAGGAGACATTGAGATCATCTAGTGACTTGCCAAGAGACAGCAACATTAGCACTGCCTGGGAGCTTATTAGAAATGTACTCTCTGCCTCCCCTTCACCCAGCTCCTCAGTTAGAGGAGAGCCAGAGAGCATTCACCAAAGAGCTCTAGACATCTGGAAGAGGGTCTGTCAGGGCTGTAGAAGGCTTAAAGTGTTCATACGACCCCCTTTAACCAGAGAAGCTCAGGTTTGATTTTTTTTCCCTTCATTTTGAATTTTTGTCAAATCTGAGACTCCAGGATTTCATTTAATGACTAAATTTTGCTGCTTTAAAAAACAAAGTTGAAAACCACTGATCTACACATGATCATGAGGTTTATACATGAGGAAAGTGAAGTTCAATTAATGACTTGCACCATGCAAATTGTTGGCACATTTAGAAGTGGAACCCACAGCCCAGCTTTTATGCCTTTGGATGAAAACTACTTGAGCAGTGTGTTATATAGGAATCAGGAGGTGGAAGTTCTACTCAAGGCTTTATCTAGACTCAGCCAGATATGATCCAGAGTACACAACTGCATTTCTCCATGCCTTAGTTTCTGTGGCTATAAAAAAGAGAGAGATAGTATTTATAATTTTTATATTCCTTTCTAATTTTTATATCTGATATGAATATTGTCACCCATTTCCTAAAATCTTATTTTTAAAACAAGTTTAAAATTAATATGAAAATTATCCTATTGCAAAAAAATAATCAAGTGGTACATAAGGATCTAAGGAAAAATTAAAAATCTTTCTTCCCTGCTCCCACCCCTGGTCAGTCCACATAAGCAAGAATTAATGGTTTCTGTTTTTTACTTCTAATTCCCATTTAAACACTGTACTTGTGACTTGATTTCCAGATTTAACACTAGAATATACCCTATGTATATGTCCTGCCCTTAAGTATGAGTGAAAACTTTGTCTTGCTTTCAACAATAGAATATGGCAAAGGTGATGGGCTGTTACTCCCATGATCACGTTATGGTGTGTGTTTGCGTGTGTGTGTGTGTGTACTTTTGTGTGTTTCTGTTGGCTCTGACTGATAGCTACCATAAAAATGTGAACCTCAGTCTTTCAGCCACAACAAGATGAATTCTGTCAACAACTTGAATGAGCTTGAAAGTGGGTTCTTCCCCAGTCTCATCCCCAGATGAGAATGTAGCCAGGCCAAAATCTGGATTGTAGCCTTGTGATATCTTAATCAGGGGATGCAGCAGGGAACGTGTCTGGGCCTGAACCTGACCATGCAAATAGTTATAATTTGTTATGAAGTAGTAGAAAACAAATACAAAGTAGAATTATTTTTTCCATAATGAAGGCAATGTAATTTTTTGTCACTACATTTATACTGACTATAGAAAGAGCATCCAAATATTAAGGACTGTTTGGTCTTAATTACTTTATTTCATTTTAGTAACACCTCAGGTGCAGTGGGGTTAATTACTCATACTGCTCAGTCATGATTGTTCTTTATTTCTTTATTTCTTTATTGCCTTTATTCCTCACTTCTCACTCCCATGTTCTCCCTACTACAAGCAACTGTTCTAATGTATTCGATATATAGCTATTTTTTTACATGTGTTCCAGGAAAACAAGAATTGATCAAGTTCTTTGTGCCAAAGGCCACATAGGACTCCACTGTGCACATCACTCATTCTAATTTATCTGCTCCACTGTATGGGATACCCAGGGCTTCTTCAGATCCCTGACATCACAAATGATGCTATTTATGGAATTTTATTCTTCCATGAAAACTTTATATTTATTAATTGGGTAAAAATACAACTAGGATTTTGATTGGGATTGCAATGAACATATAGATAAATCTTGAGAAGATTAATATCTGCATACTATTAAAATGTCCCTTCTAGAGCATAGAAAGATTCTATTTTATTTCTATCATTGTCTGTGTTATTTATCAGAACTTTTGTTAAGTCTTGTATATTTCTTGCCATCTTCCTTCTCTGATGATTCTTTTGAGTTTCTTATTTATCCCTAAACAATGACATCTTTTACAAATAAAGGAACATTTATATTTCCTTTTTCAATTATGCATTTCTTATTCCTTCTTATTTCTTAACGAGTTTTCTAAGACTTCCCATCATTTTGAATCAGTGGCAGTGATAGGAGCATTATATTTCTTTCCTAATCCTTAAAGAGGAAGCATGCAGTATTTCTCTCCTTTTTAAATTTAATTTTATTTTTTTCAGTGTTCCAAAATTCATTGTTTATGCATCACACCCAGTGCTCCATGTAATATGTGCCTTCCTTAATACTCACCACCAGGCTCACCCAACCTCCCACCCCCCTTCCCTCCAAAACCCTCAGTTTGTTTCTTAGAGTCCACAGTCTCTCATGGTTTGTCTCCCCCTCCGATTTACCCCAACTCACTTTTCCTCTTCATCTCCCAATGTCCTCCATGTTATTCCTTATGCTCCACAAGTAAATGAATCCATATGATACTTGACTTTCTCTGCTTGACTTATTTCACTCAATATAATCTCTTCCAGTCCTGTCCATGTTGATACAAAAGTTGGGTATTCATCCTTTCTGATGGAGACATAATACTCCATTGTGTATATGGACCATATCTTCTTTATCCATTCATCTGTTGAAGGGCATCTTGGTTCTTTCCACAGTTTGGTGACTGTGGCCATTGGTACAATGAACACTGGGGTACAGATGGCCCTTCCTTTCACTACATCTGTATCTTTGGGGTAAATACCCAGTAGTGCAATTGCAGGGTCATAAGGTAGCTCTATTTTTAATTTCTTAAGGAATCTCCACACTGTTTTCCAAAGTGGCTGCGCAAACTTGCATTCCTACCAACAGTGTAAAAGGGTTCCCCTTTCTCCACATCCTCTCCAACACTTGTTTACCGTCTTGTTGATTTTAGCCATTCTAACTGGTGTAAGTTGGTATCTCAATGTGGTTTTGACTTGAATCTTTCTGATGGCTAATGAACATTTTTTCACGTGTCTGTTAGCTATTTGTATGTCTTCTTTGGAGAAGTGTCTGTTCATGTCTTCTGCCCACTTTTTGTCATGATTATCTGTGTGTGTTGAGTTTGAGAGTTCTTTAAAGAACTTGGATATCAGCCCTTTGTCTATAGTGTCATTTGAGAATATCTTCTCCTATTCCATAGATTGCCTCTTTGTTTTGTTGACTGTTTCCTTTGCTGTGCAGAAGCTTTTGATCTTGGTGAAGTCCTAAAAGTTCATTTTCGCTTTTGTTTCCTTTACTTTTGGAGACATGTCTTGAAAGAAGTTGTTGTGGCCAATGTCAAAGAGGTTACTGCCTATGTTCTCCTGTAGGATTTTGATAGATTCCTGCCTCACATTGAGGTCTTTTATCCTTTTCGAGTTTATCTTTGTGTATGGTGTAAGAGAATGGTCACGTTTCATTCTTCTATACATGGCTGTCCAATTTTCCCCACACCATTTATTGAAGAGACTGTCTTTTTTCCATTGTATATTTTTCCTGCTTTGTCAAAGATTAATTGACCATAGAGTTGAGGGTCCATACCTGGGCTCTCTACTCTGTTCCACTGGTCTATGTGTCTGTTTTTGTGCCAGTACATGCTGTCTTGGTGATCACAGCTTTGTAGTAAAGCTTGAAATCAGGCCACGTGATGCCCCAGTTTTGCTTTTCTTTTTCAACATTTCCTTAGCAATTCAGGGTCTCTTCTGCTTCCATACAAATTTTAGGATTGTTTGTTCCAGCTCTTTGAAAAAAATGCCAGTGGAATTTTGATCAGGATGGCACTGAAAGTATAGATTGCTCTAAGCAGTATAGATATTTTAACAATGTTTATTCTTCTGATCCCTGAGCGTGGAATGGTCTTCTACCTTTTTGTGTCTTCTTCAGTTTATTTCATGAGTGTTCTGTAGTTCCTCAAGTACAGATCCTTTACCTCTTTGGTTAGGTTTATTCCCAGGTATCTTATGGTTCTTGGTACTATAGTAAATGGAATCAATTCTCTAATTTCCCTTTCTATTTTTTCATTGTTAGTGTATAAGAAAGCAACTGATTTCTGTACATTGATTTTGTATCCTGCCGCATTACTGAATTGCTGTATGAGTTCTAGTAGTTTGGGGGTGGAGTCTTTTGGATTATCCATATAAAGTATCATGTCATCTGCAAAGAGAGAGAGTTTGACTTCTTCTTTGTCAATTTGAATACCTCTTATTTCTTTTTGTTGTCTGATTGCTGTTGCTAGGACTTCCAGTACTATGTTGAACAGCAGTGGCAAGAGTGGACATCCTTGTCATGTTCCTGATCTCAAAGGGAAGGCTGTCAGCTTTTCCCCATTGAGGACGATATTTGCTGTGGGTTTTACATAGATAGATTCTATGAAATTGAGGAATGTTGCCTCTACCCCTTCAATACTTTGAAGCATTTTAATCAGGAACGGATGCTGTATCTTGTCAAATGTTTTTTCTACATCATTTGAGAGGACCATGTGGTTCTTCTCTCTTCTCTTATTGATTTGTTCTATTACATTGATGTATTTGCAGATATTGAACCACACTTGCATCCCATGGATAAATCCCACCTGATCTTGGTGGATAATCTTTTTAATGTACTGTTGGATCCTATTAGCTAGGATCTTGTTGAGAATCTTGGCATCCATATTCATCAGGGATATTGGTCTGAAATTCTCCTTTTTGGTGGGGTCTTCATCTGGTTTGGGGATCAGGGTAATGCTGGCTTCATAGAAAGAGTCTGGAAGTTTTCCTTCTGTTTCTATTTTTTTTTAAAGATTTTATTTATTTATTTGACAGAGATCACAAGCAGGCAGAGAGGCAGGCAGAGAGAGAGAGAGGGAAGCAGGCTCCCTGCTGAGCAGAGAGCCCGATTTGGGCTTGATCCCAGGACCCTGGGATCATGACCTGAGCCAAAGGCAGAGGCTTTAACCCGCTGAGCCACCCAGGCACCCCTGTTTCTATTTTATGAAACAGCTTCAGAAGAGTAGGTATTATTTCTTCTTTGAATGTTTGGTAGAGTTCTCCAGGGAATCCGTCAGGTCCTGGGCTCTTGTTTTTTGGGAGGTTTTTGATCACTGCTTCAATCTGGTTACTAGATATGGTCTATTCAGGTTGTCCATTTCTTCCTGATTCAGTTTTGGAAGTTTATAGGTTTCCAGGAATGCATCCATTTCATCTAGGTTGCCTAACTTATTGGCATATAACTGTTGATAATAATTTCTGATGATTGTTTCTATTTCCTTGGTGTTAGTTGTGATCTCTCCCTTTTCATTCATAATTTTATTAATTTCGGTCCTCTCTCTTTTCTTTTGGATTAGTTTGGACAGTGGATTATTGATCTTATTGATTCTTTCAAAAAACCAGCTTCTAGTTTCATTGATGTCTTCTACTGTATCTCTAGTTTCTTTCTCATTGATCTCTGCTCTAATCTTGATTATTTTCCTTCTTGCTTATGGGGTTGGCTTAATTTGTTGTTGATAATCCAATTCTTTAAGGTGTAAAGAGAGCTGGTATATTCTGGATTTTTCAGTTTTTTTGAGTGGGGCTTGGATGGCTGTGTATTTCTTCCTTAGGACCGCCGTAGGTTTTGGACCAATGTGTCTTCATTCTCATTGGTTTCCATGAATTAAGTTCTTCTTTGATTTCCTGGTTGATCCAAATATTCTTAAGCAGGGTGGTCTTTAGCTTCCAAGTGTTTGAATTCCTTCCATACTTTTTTTTTGTGGTTGAGTTCCAGTTTCAAAGCATTGTGGTCTGAGAATATGCAGGGAATAATCTCGGTATTTTGGTATCAGTTGAGCCCTGATTTGTGACCCAGTATGTGGTCTGTTCTGGAAAAGTTCCATGTTTTGTTGATAAGAATGATTATTCTTTTGTTTTAGGGTGGAATGTTCTGTATATGTCTATGAGGTCCATCTGGTCCAATGTGTCATTCAATGTTCTTGTTTATTTATTTTTTGCTTGGATGATCTGTTACTGAGAGTGGCATGTTAAGATCCCCTACTATTAATGTATTCATATCAATATGACTCTTTTATCTTGATTAACAGTTGTCTTATGTAGTTGGCTGCTCCCGTATTGGGGCATAAATATTTACAATTGTTAGAACTTCTTGGTGAATAGACCCTTTAAGAATGATGTAGTGTCCTTCTTTATCTCTGACTACAGTCTTTAGTTTAAAATCTAATTTATCTGATATAAGAATCACTACCCCAGCTTTCTTTTGAGGCCCAATAGCATGAAACATGCCTTTCACTTTCAGTCTGGATGTATCCTTAGGTTCAAAGTGGGTCTCTTGTAGACAACATATGGATGGGTCCTGTTGTTTTATCCAATCTGCCACCCTGTGCCATTTGATGGGGGTCTTTAGGCCATTCACGTTGAGAGTGATTTATTGAAAGATAGGTTTTTATTGACATCATGTTGCTTGCAAAGTCTTTATTTTTATAGATTGTCTCTGTGAATTTCTGTTCTGTGTCACTCTTGGGTTCTTTCTTCTTTTATAGGACCTCCCTTAATATTTCTTGTAGTGCAGGCTTGGTGGTTACATACTCTTTTAAACCTTGCAGGTCTTGGAAGCCCTTTCTCTTTCCATCCATTCTAAATGTCAATCTTGCTGGATAAAGTATTCTTTGCTGCATGTTCTTCTCATTTAGTGCCCTGAATTTGTCTTGCCAGCCCTTTCTGGTTTGCCAGGTTTCTGTAGACAGGTCTGACATTATTCTGATGGACCTTCCTCTGTACATAAAGAATCTCTTCCCCCAGCTGCCCTTAGAAGCTCTTGTCTAAAATTATGATTTGTCAGTCTTACAATCAATTGTCTTTCTAGATTTGTTGATCTTGGGGGTGTTCTTTCTGCCTCTAGGACACGAATGCTGGTTTCATTCCCTAGATTAGGAAAATTTTCATCGAGAATTTGTTCAACTATATCTTTTAGTCTTCTCTCTTTCTCCACTCCCTCAGGGATCCCAATTATTCTGGCATTGGAACATTTCATGCATCATTTATTTCCCTAATTCTGTTTTCATGGCTTCTAAGCTGTTTCTTCCATGCCTCCTCCTGATCCTTTTCTCTATCAGTTTGTCCTCTAGATCACTAATTCTAACTTCTGCCTCAGTTACCCTAACTGTTAGAGTATTTAGATTAGGTTGCATCTCATTGTTAACATTTTTAACTTCTTTCCAGGTGGCTTTCACATCTGCCCTTAGGATTCTATGTTGTTACTAATGGTTTTCTCCATCCTAACCATTGCCTAGATAATTGTTACCCTGAATTCCCTTTCCAACATATGGTTTATGTCCATATCCAATAGTTCTGATGGAGAGGAGATAGTCTCTGAGCTTTTCCTCTGTTGGGTGTTCCTCCTCCTCATCATTTTAGTGAGAGGTGGTTGAGGGAATGTATAGCTGAATATATCATCCGCAATCCAGGCAAGGTGCACCCTGGAATGCTTCTGAGCAGTCGGAAATCACCACCAAAAGGAAAGAAAAAAGGAAAGGGAGAGAGAGAGAGAAGATCTAGCCAGACTGGGCCCCAAAGGTAAGGTTTATAAGGTAAACAAACAAAAACGAGCAAACAAAAAAAAGACCGACAAAAGTAAATGACAAGAAAAAAAAAGAACCCAGCCAAAGTGAACCCCAAGGATAGGATTTATATAATACCAGAACACAAACAAGTACACAGAAACACTGACAGAAGAAAAAGATAGGAGGATGGTTATAAATCCTTGATGTGGGTGAGCAAGGTTATTTTGATTCTTCCTGGGTATATCTTGATATCTTTGTTAAAGGACTCAACTTTCCAGAGATAAAGGGAGATTAAAACTGGCTTATATATAGAGGTAGTATTGATTAGGGAAAGAGGATTACCTTGAAGCTTATATCTATATGTATATTTTAAAAAATAGAAAAGAAAAAGAAAAACACAGGCATATGTATGAAAAAAGTTCAAGTTAAAAGGTTATTATAGAATATGTTATATTAAACCTTTAGTTGTAATGGTAAGTAGGTTAAAAAAATTAGAAAGAACAGGAATAGTGAGAATGTACTAAAAATAAAAGTTGTATCTATGAAATATACAGGTTTTAGGGCAATACTGAGAAGTTAATATATTGTTTTCCCCTGAAATTGGGATTTTACAGTTTTATGGGGACCCTGTGGTGGTTGTCCTCTCATTCTTTTGGCTGGCTTTCTGGGGGACGGGCCTGCCATGTTGTTTTTCAGTCAGTCTTGCTTGGGTTGAGTCCTCCTGTCCCGTACCAAGGGGCTGGGCTCTGTGGAAATCGGTTTTTTAGGCTTTTGTTCTCTGGAGGTTTTTGTTCTTCGGCAGCTTTTTGTGGATTTTCAGAGGTTGAGTGGAAAGCAAATTGCGCCCAGACCTCTGTCTCCAAATTAATGCTAGTTCCCAATCACAGGGCACTTTTGTATTGTGGTATTTGTATTCGTATTGGGGTATTACTTTCCAGTGGGTCACTTCTGATGGCTCCCTCCCCCTTCTGTTTATACTCCGGTATGTCTATCAGTCTGAGCATTCCCACTCTGCTTTACCTCTCCACTGGTGACTTCTGCCCCCATAGAGATCCAGAATTGTATAATCCTACATTTTGGGCTGATTTCATGGGTATTCAGAGTGTTCTGTTAGATAAGTAGCTCACTTTAGGGGACTGCTTGAAATAGGGTCTCCTACTTCTCCGCCATCTTGCCCCTCCCCCACAGTATTTCTTTTTTAAGTATAATGTTTACTGTAAGCTTTTTAAAAAACTTTATTAAGGTATAATTGACATACAGTACTTAATGTGTATAATTTTATAAGTTTTCACACACACACACACACACACATACACACACATTTGTGAAACCACAATCAGGACATCATAATCAAGATAATAAACCTATCCTTCATCAACACTCCAAATCTTTCTTATGCCCCTTTGTATTCTCCCCTCTCACACCCTTCTCCCAACCTTCCCCATATATAAGCAAACAGTGATCTGATTTTTTTCACTGTACAATAGTCACATTTTCTAAAATTTTATATAAATGAAAGTATACATTATTCACTCACATTGTTTCACTCAGCATATCTAAGATTTATCCATGCTGCTGAATGTATCAATACTTTATTCTCTCTTATTACTGATTAGTTTTTCATTTCATGGATATATCACGATTTGTTTATCTATTCACCTTTTGGTGAACATTTACATTGTTTCCAAGTTTTGGTTATTACCAATACAGCTACTAAAAGTATTAGCATACAATACTTTGCATGGACCTATGCTTTCATATCTCTTGGCCGAATGCCTAGGAATAGAATGTCTGAGTCATATGGTTATTGCATGTTTAATTTAATAAGAAACTGCCAAAGTGTTTTCCAAAAAAGTTGTCCCATTTTACATTACCACAAGCAGTTGTTCCACATCCTTATCAACATTTGGTGTTAGCAGGTTTTTTTGTTTTTAATTTTAGCCATTCCTTATGTGTGTAGTGGTATCTGTGATTTTAATTTGCATTTCCCTAATCACTAATGATATTGGCTTCTTTTTACATTCAGATGGCTCATTTGTCATCCATATATTTTATTTGGCCAAATGTCTTCTCAAATATTTTGTATATTTTATTTGTTTGTTTTCTTATTATTGAGTATTTTTAAGAATTTTAAATAATATATTGTTTTAAATTCTTTATCAGATGTTTGATTTTCTAATATTTTAATTTAGTCTGTGGCTTGTCTTTCATATTCTTAAGAGAATATGAAATATTCTTTGAAAGAGCAGAGGTTCTTCATTTTGATGGAGTTCAGTTTATCAGTTTGATCTTTTATGCATTATCCTTTTGATGCATGTAAGAAATCTCTGCCTAATTCAGCATTATGAACATTTTCTCTCATGTTTTCTTATAGAAGTTTTATAGTTTTAGATTTTGCCTTTAGGCCTGTGATCCACATTGAGTTAACTTTTGCTTGCATTGAGAGGTGTGGATGGCAGTTTATCAGTTTTCATATGGATGCTAATAATTTAAGGACCATTTGTTGAAAGATTATTCTCTTTTCACTAGATTGTTTTACATTTTTGTCAAAAATCAGCTGAGCACATATGTGTGGGTCTATTTCAGACTCTTTATTAATAAAGTCTAATTTCTCTATTTTAATGGCCATACCATACTTTGCTTAATGTAGTTTTATATTGTTTCAAATTCAGGTAGTAAAAATCTTCCAACTTTTTTCTTTTTGAAGTTATTTTGACCATTCTCTATCCTTTGCATTTTGTATGAATTTTAGAATAGTCGTGTAAAATTAAATAAAAAAGACTGCTGGGATTTTGAATGGATTGGCATTTACTATATAGGCCAGATTGTGGGAAATGGAATCTTAGCCAGATTGAGGATTCCGATCTCTGAATCCAGTGTGCTTTTCATTTATGCAAGGCTTCTTTATTGTTTTTAGCAGTGCCTTGTAATTTTTCATTTATACATTTTATATACTTTTTGTCCAATTTTTCTCTGTTTTTTATTTTCATGCTATTTTAGATGGTGTTGTTATTTTTAAAATTTCAAATTCTGATGTTAATGTACAACAATATGATTGACTTTATGCATGGACATTGTATCCATAATTTTCTAAACTCACTTCTTAGTCCTAGTCTCTTTCTTGTAGATTCCATAGGATTTCCTTTATAAGACATCATGTTGTATATGAACAAAGACAATTTTATTTCTTCCTTTCCAGTCTGGATACCAATGCTTTCCATTTCTTGTTATCTTTAGTTTCCCTCTCTTAGAACCTCCAGCAAAATGTTGAGCAGATGTGGTAAGACAATACATACACTTGCCTTGTTCCTCATCTTAGCTTGCATGAAGGGGGAGAGCTGCCTGCCACAGTAATATTTTCCCTAGTTTCTCTTTAACCATATCCAGTGGCCAGGCTTTACACCAGGAGGAATTTCTGAGTCTAACCCAAACACACCCTCCTTTTTCAGTAGGAATTATTAAGTTTTAGGTTGAGCTCAAATGAAATTACCAAATTATAGACCCTGTTGCTGGACCCAGTTGTAAGTTTTTGTTTGTTTGTTTTTAGTGACACTGGGACAATGCTTTTCCACAAGCATAGTAAAGCTTGAGGTCAGACTCCTTGTTTTTACTTACTGTTCTTTCCATCTCTCCAAAGCCTATGTCCATATTATCTGCATACACGGTGTATAAAAAAATAAAATGAAAAATTACTTTTGGTTGTGATCACAATCCCAGCATTGGATGGGTCCTTTGATTATCAGATAAGACAAATTCTGTAAGGTACAGAAAACCCTGTGCTTATTAGAGAGAAGGGAGATACTTCATTCTCTTGCTGGAGTTGAAGCTGCTTTCTACTTTGAGTCTAGGTTCTTCTACCTCCAATGAGAAGTTTTCTAAGGGACAGAGAAAGGACCCACACACCAACCTGCAGTGAAAGGAGGTGAAGGGACACAAACAGTAAAGTTAGGTAGTAGAGGTGTCAAGAACCAGATTAAGGTGCATTTGTCCATCTGAGTTCTGGCATCTGGCCTGATGGGGTAGCTCTAGCATAGGGGCAGGCAGGAGTGCCTGTAAAAAGACTGTGTCCCTCACAAACTTTTCTTTTCAAAAATTTATTCTGGGAATGTTTACCAATGGGTACCTATACCAATAGGTGAAAAGTTTGTTATAGTGGGATCAGGTACTGTCTCCATGGGCCCATAGTTAACTGAGTACAGGGAGCACAGAACTGGATCAGATAGTGTCCCTGATACTAAGGATCTTATAAACTTTTTGCGGTGCAAGGGCAGGTGGGCATGGGTTGGGCGGACATGCAATCAGATAAATACAGTAAATTATAATAGATGTTACAGCTACAACTGCATGTGGTATAAAAGTTATGGGACAAAAGAGAAAGTGAGTAAATGTCCTAGAGAGGACAAGATAACTCAGAGAGCTAAGATGATGCTGGAGATGAGTATTGAGAGGCATGTAGGGGCCTGTAGGCAGCCAGGCACAATACCAATTACCATACACTCTCATGACACATTGTACTTTTCTTCTGGAGTACTAAAAGATTGTAATTTGTTAGTTATTGTTTAAAAATGATTTCTATTACATTTTCTTCTTGGGAAAGTAAGCTCCGATGGGGTTCTTGTTCACCAAATTGTACACAGAGTTCTGTGGCTTTATTTCCCTCTGTAGATATTTGGCATATTAAAACTTTTTATTATGTAAATTTTTAAACATATGCAAAAGTAGTGAGTGGTGTTTAATGAACCCTCCCATACCTACCACCAGCATCAATAATTTCTAATATAACTCTCCTTATTATAACATGTAACTAATTATTATTTTCTAGTATTGTTTAATACCCAGCCCATATTCAAATTTGCCTAATTGTTCTAAAATGTTTTTTTAAGATTTGTTTTGTTGGAAATCAGGACCAAAACAAGAGCTACTCATTACATTTTGTTACTATGTCTAATCAATAATTTTTATTTTGTGATAGTCATTCTAACTTTTTTATTTAATCTCACTAATTGGCCCCAGAGAATGTCCCATATTCTGGATTTGACTAATTGCCTCTCTTGGGTGTGATTTAACTGTTTCCTATAAACTAATTATGAGATTGAGTAGCTTCATTACATGGAAGCTCTACCTTTTTTTCACAATAATAATTTGTAGGTAGAAGTGGATATTTTCCAATGTATCACATCCATATCATGAAGCACATAATGTCCAATTGTCCCATCATTAGTGTGCCATCGTAATTTGGAAGGACTTTAGTGAAATAGTGGCATTTGAATAGGGTTTTGAAAGAACCTTGTCAAGTGGTCAAGGAGAATGGTGCATTCCAGTTGGGGAGAGGAGGGAACACAAAGAATCATCATACAAAGGCATGATATGAAAATGAGCAAGTTTTGTTTTTCTTTGTAATCTCAGATTTAGAATTGATAATGCCCTTCAATGTGAGGATTGAATTTTAAACTCAATTTCACCCACCATTACTTTTAGGATAATTACTTTTGAGACTGGGTCATTCTACATTCCTGCTAAACATAGGTTTTGTTATTTAAGTCACTCTTACCAATCAAGTTTTCTTTTATCTTACCTAACGGAAAAGATTTATTATTTTTATCTTAAGAGATGTTTTGTGGTCTGTGGTATGGATGTCAAATCTGGACAAAGATCTTTAAGTTTACTATGAGGGCCTAATCAGTTAGTGGCACATAGATAAAGCTCTTAGCAATGGAATTTGCTAAATTTTGCTCAGTTAAATCATAGGTTTTCTTTTTTGAAATAATTGACTCTAGAATCAAGAATTTGATTGAATACAGAACACTGTAGAATCCATCAGATACATCCTAGGGATGTTTTAACTTTTTATTGAATTGGTTAAATTGATACTTGGTTAACAAGAAACAGTAGGACTTGATAGGAAATCTAATTATTGGCAGTGATAGGTGAGACTATCACTAAATTATTGTCTTTCAGGAATGTTTAAGATTTCATAATATTGATCATTTACATTTTGGGAAGCTGAGGACTAAGGGTAAAAGTTAGGTCTGTTTTAAGTAGAGGAGGTAAGTAGTTTCTTGTGAAAAGGATTCTTCCTTGCCATATGACTTCTTAATTTTGTTGTTGATGACTGAGATCTCACCATTAGTAAATAATTGTCCAAAAAAACAAAAAAACAAAAAACAATTGTACATCACTAGAATGAAGCTACTCTAGATGTGATTTCCTAATAAACTTTACCAGTAATAGCAACTTAGTTTGTATTAGTTTGGGAAGGAAGTGTATCCTTGAAAGGATAATAGGTGTCAGTAGAACAATGAAACAAGGGTGATCAAAATGAAGCATAAAGGAATGTCAAGGGGAGATGGGGCTCAAGAGTGGGGATTTGACAAAAGATGAATTGTGCCATGAGGTCATTGCTTGGATTGAGGGCTGATAATCCTTGAACAACAGGAAATCACAATGGGTGTGGTAACAGCTGGTGTATACATTTTTGTAACTACGTATTTTGTTGATAAAGCTGTCAAAAAGTGAGAGCTGAAAGAATGTTTTGTATCTATTTGGTTGATGATTTGTCATGCTGAGAGTCTGTAATTGAACATAATATATCTGGAGCGCCTGGGTGGCTCTGTGGGTTAAGCCTTTTCCTTCACCTCAGATAATGATCTCGGGGTCCTGGGATTGAGCCCCGTCAGGCTCTCTGCTCAGTGGAGAACCTCCTTCCCCCCCTCTCTCTGCTTGCCTCTCTGCATGCTTGTGATCTCTCTCTCTCTCTGTGTGTCAAATAAATAAATAAAATCTTAATAATAAATAATCTATCAACACAGGCAATGATGCATGTTTTGTATGGTATATTCCTTTGTAGCACAAAATATTGCACAACTTCTTTCTGTCAGCAGAAAACCAGATGAATACTGCCTCTTGGGGTGATATATGGGTCCAAGAGTTCTGGTTTGGGTAGAAATAAAAAGGCTTTGTTGATGGCAGTGTTTGCTGAAGTGGAGAGATAGAGTCAGAAACAAGAAAGTAGCCAAGGTTAGAATTAAGAGTGATGGGATTGTGTGTCAAAACAAGATGTCAGCTAGCTTGGAGTCAGCTATAAATGAGGACTTGGGTCTAGATACCCCTGTATGTGCTGAGTGGAGTGTACTCCTGGGACAGGCACAGTTGCTATAGGGGGACATCATGGAGAGTATCCTCTAGTGTGAGCAGTTATTTTTCAGGCTAGTATTCAGGGAAATCACATGCTGGTGTGTTAAACCATAAACTTAATGTGAATGTCACCTAGAGAAAACAGAAATTCATAAGGTCATTTAAACACTCAATTTAAAGTATAGCTGTGCTTTAAGTAATGACTTACCCTGGGTTCTTTTCTGAACTGGTGTTTGAGGGCATAAAAACATCCCAAACAAATAGCCACTGAATACATTTTGTCGTAGATGGGGAAGAGTTATTTCTATATATTGGGATTTGAGCCAATATTTTTCTTAATTATAAACATAAAATATGACTGGAATACATTCCCAAGCCATTCCACAATCAAATGGGGACAATGAATTGTGAGCTGTGCAAGTAAATAAAGTAAATGTGATTGTGAATATGCATGTCTCTGATATAGAAGTAAAACCAAACTGCTCATAGAGGGGTCAAGGAAAGAAGAGTGAGACCATGGGTTGGGTATGGATTTCCTACTCTCTAATAGTACCATCACAAAAGATAATGTAGTATTTCAAGAAAGAATTTGAGGTTTCAGCAGTGATTAAAATAAAAAAAATGCAAAGACACCTATGATGTCTTTGCACAAGGGGGTTTCCATTAAGAATCTCATAAAGCTTGAATGGTAGAAACAGTAGATAAAAGATAAGGGCTCTCTCAGGCTCCATCTGTTTCTCTACTCCTCTGTATGTGGCAGTCACTGACAGATAACATCCTTTGTGTTCTCACTTCCTTGTGTTTCTCTATCATGCTTGCTTGTGCTTCCCTCTTACTAAATAGCTGCTTGGTCATTTATTCATTCAGTAAACATCTATCGTACATCTTCTATCTGCCACATGCTGTGTGATGGGCTGGGGATAAAGATAGAAAGAAGACACAGACCTAGTTCTGCAGGAGCTCACAGCCTAGGAGGCTAGTTTATAGCACAGATCTTAGAAAGGCTACTGCTTGAAGTTGCCTATTTCAGATAAAAATAGCAAATATGCTACTCCTTCTCGCTCTCTTCCTCTCTTGCCTCCCCATGATGCCAAACATCCAGTCAGCAATAGTTATATGTTTCCAAGCTTCTATCACAGGCTATTTCTATTTTTATTCTGACCAAACCCTACCCAGTTCTTCCCTTCTCTTTTCCTTTCCTTCCTAATCATTAGCTTCTAAAGATACACTTGTTTTCTTTACCAAAGCAAATAGACCACTTATTTCAAAGTTGCTCTTTTCTTCCTACCCTGTCAGACATATTTTCAATATAACAAACACATTGTATAAGAAAGCATGACTTTCAAAACGCTTTCTTTATGATCCCTATTGACCAATTGTATGGACCACTTTTACCTAACTTTCTGAAAAAAGTATATGAACTTGTGTAATTTTACTTGATTCAAGCCAACAAGTGACCATTACATTTAGATGAGTTTTATGAATTTCTACTATGGCTGCTTCATATAAATGAAGGCTGGATTGACAGAAAGGAAATTCATGTTCTCGGGGATTTGGTGACTTTCTCAAAGACCAGTGTGTCAAAACTGAAAAGAAGCACAAACCATAATCTCCCCAACTTTCCACAGAGGAGAACAAGATGGATGTGCAGCTACTTCCCTAAAGCATTAGACATCTGTTCACTCAGTCTAATCAAAGTTCACGCAGGCCTATCGTTTGTTGTTGGAAAGATATCACCACCTCTGTGCTGAGATTTTAACTGATATTCTCTGAGTGATGTGTTTTCTTTTGTTGTGTCAGAACCTGCTTAATGAAAGCATTTGTTAGATTTTTGTTATATCTCATGAAGGAAATACTTTAAAAAGTTCATAGAGAACTTATTTTAAAAAGAACTTATTTTAAAAATACATTTTTTTCATTGAGACCCTATAATGTTATGAATTCTTCATTTACTCATGTTGTAATGACCTATGACAAGCTCCCATTTCTTGAACATCCTATCCTCAAGTGCAAACTGCATATCTAAAATGCCCTTTAGAATCTACCTACTCCCTCTGGATTCTTTGAACATCCTATTAATGAAGATATAATTCATCTCTAGCATACTACTATTATTGAATAGTTTAATTAGTAAAAATGTCTGACAGCTTCAATTGAATCAATGGAAATAAGACTTCCTAAATACTTCTTACAAGTGAGGTATTTATAATCTGATATTTTTCAGTCCTCCCTGTTAATGTATTAATTTCCTTCTTTTGACAGTGTGACCTTCCCTCTACTCAGTAATGTACAGGTAATGGAGCAGTATTCTAGCAACTATCACTACTTTTTATATTTTATCCTCCAAAAAACAGTGCATCTTACGTGTTCATGTTTGGTAGAGGAGGAATTGATAAAATATTACAAATTCTCTTCTTTTATATATTCATACTCTGCAATTTTAAGAACAATACTCCCTTTTAAAACGTTTGACTTATGAAGAGAATTTTTAAAAAATATATTTTATTATAACAATGTGCCATCAAAGCTTTTTTAAAACATAGAAATATTTCAAGCTCTAACAATATACTTTCAAATTAAAGTTTATGAAAAGATGCTTGGTAAAGTAAAATAACTAGAAGAAAAAGACTTTTAAGTACACGTAGACCAAAATTTTAGTGGAACACATATCTCTGAGAATTATGAAAGGACAAAGGACATTAGAAAAACACTAAAACATTATTTTTTAAAATTTTGTTGCAAGTATGAATTGAAACTGCTCATCTATTGAAATATAGTTCTTAGGTATATGGTAGTAAAATCCTTTTCATGGCAGTATACTTGGGGAAAGCAGCACATGTAATGTCCTTTTAGTTTGTGGAGTATCTCTTGGAAGAATGAATCAAAATATTTAGTTTTTGGGTTCTCCAGAAAACAAAGTCCAAGACAACACTTTTCATGATGATGTCATATGGGGAAGTATAATCCAAGCGTGGCGATAGTGAGGGAAAATGGAAGGAGTGGCAGGGAAGAAGAACTAACTATGAATGAGGTAGTTCTTTACCAAACTGACATGACTCCATGAAAACCACATCTAGCTGCTTGCTCATGTGGATGAGGTAAGCTGTAATGAACCACTCCCCTTTGGAACAGTCTTGCAGAGGGAGAAAGGAAGAAGACCCTGTTGGTTCCCTCTTACCATCATTTCCTACAGTTCTGGATTTTGCCACTTGAGACCTTTGGACAGCCCCTGGAAAACTGCCATCTTACATGTCATGGCACAGCACATCTTCTGAATATGGAAGAGTTGAGAAGCCAGAATCTTGAGTTGGGTTGGGGTCTGGAGCTCTGTTAACTCCTGCCCCAGCAGGTGTAATAGATGCTGGCACAGCATAGCCCTAACCTAGAGTTGTGGCAGAGACAGCTGGTGGTGTTAGAAGGTGAGAAAACCACAGTCTCTAGCTGAGGGACCAGAAGGTAGAGAAGTTTGTGCAAATCTAGGAAGAGACATAAATAAGGTCCAGTATAATCTTCCCTGGGCACGATTCAGTTTGCTCATACCCTCTTGTGAAACTATTATGTGTGACCTCCATTTTTATAAGAACAAAATGCCCTCATTTTAAGAGGAAATGCTTAAGAAAGGAGGTATCAATCCAGCCAATCACAGATTTTCCTTGAAGATGGTAATCAATGTCTGAAAAAGGTTTAAGGAGTCTTAACAGGTCAGACTACAACCTCCTTTGTTGTTATTTATCTTCCTACTGTAATTGATAATCATCATGCTTCTTATGGGTTTCTTCTTCCTCTAGAAGGGAGTCTGAGTCCTGAATTGCCTTGACTTTGTTGGGATGTAGTTATTGTTTGCCTACTGGCAGTTGTTACTGGGGTGAGAGTAGTAGGAATCTCAGTATTCTCTAGGTTTTAGACATAATTTAGACAATAATTTAAACATAATTCTCTCTGGCCTATTGTGTTATGATTCTGGCTTGCTAGAATTAATCAAATCCCAAAATGCTGTACTCCTTTGTCCCCCCGGCTTGTCCATTGACATGAGAATTACAAGTGGCTAGGTGGTTATAATAGCCTCAGACTCAATGGAAATCTTAATATATCCTCCAGCAAAAGTGGGAACTACCTCCACTCCTAGGTCCAGGATTCCTAGCCAGTAAATCTTCTGCTTTCCATTTAAGAAACCACAAATTTTCTCAGGGGGTCACTGGGAAAGATGGAAGAAAGGGTACCTCCTAACCCCATCCCCACATATTCCAGCTATTAGAAAATAAAATTACATATTGTTTAAATGCAGCTATTGCCTGTGGAGGACAGTGTCATAATTTTGAAATATGTTTTCCCCAAGCTAGTACTTTAGGTAAGCTTTTAAGAGACTGCTTCATTTTTACCAGGCCAGGCTTCTGACAAAGCTTTTGTAGTCATGAGCCCATTGTCTTAACTCATATTTTAAAAAAAGTGAGTCTCTGAGAAATAAACTGAGGGTTTTAGAGGGGAGAGGTATGGGGGAATGGGTGAGCCTGGTGGTTGGTATTAAGGAGGACACATATTGCATGGGGGCATTGTTTATACATAAACAATGAGTCTTGGAACACTGGGTGGCTCGGTGGGTTAAAGCCTCTGCCTTTGGCTCAGATCATGATCCCGGGGTCGTGGGATGGAGCCCCGCATGGGGCTCTCTGCTCAGTGGGAGGCCTGCTTCCTCCTCTCTCTCTGCCTGCCTCCCTGCCTACTTATGATCTCTGTCTGTCAAATAAATAAATAAAATCTTAAAAAAAAAACCACTAATGGTGTATTGTAAGGTGAGTAACATAACATAATATAGAAAAATGAGTCTCCTAGTATAAAGTAATGTATGAGTATCATGTTGAAGGGTCAGACATTCTATAAACCACTGGATGTTAGTGCTGGTGGGGAGCCAGAGTCCATGTGTCCCCAAAAGATATTGGCTAGCTATGCGACCTTAGACACCTTTGCTCATTTGTTTTTAATCCTTTCTGGCAGCAGAATTCTTACGTAAAATTAGGAATCGCTAATGTCTTTTTCAGTTCCAAATCTTATGAGCTTTCACTGAAATCATACTATATTGGGGAAGTATTCAGGCTCATTTCTGCAGATTGAAGGAACTGGTACAAGGTGGAAAAAGCGTTCTGTGGTAGAGTACAGACCGGGGCTTATAAGCAGAAAGATGGAAACATATTAGGGGTAGATACAGACAACATTTTCAAAAAAGATCTCGTGGGCTAACTACTATTAAACACTGCTACATGAAGCTGATAAATATAGTCATATAAAAAGGGCAAGAGTTAAAAGAAACAAAAAACTAGGTTCAACTTAGTGCCTTCTCTTTTCAGTACCACTCATTCTCACTCCCTTTCAATTAACTGTGTTAAGGCATTTATTCTGAAACAACTTTTTTTCTCTGCTAAAGTGTTTGGGGTCATCTGCAGCGGGCACCTCTGCTCCTGTTTGGCAGCTGAGTGCCTTGGCCCAGCATCCCTGCAGACTTTCTCCCTGAGCTGCTGGCTCATTATGAAGGAAGCTCTCACTTCAACCCTCAGGTTCTGTTCTTTGAGACAGCCACTGATGGGACATCATATGTTTGTCTCATTGCTCATTACATATTTATGTTGAGGGGAGTTTTCAAATTGCCTTTTAGCTTCTCATTATCATTTAATATTTCCTACTTCCTAGTTAGTTAAGTCAGGCAGGAAAGATGTAGAAAAGTCCGGCAGGGACTTTCTCCTTTCTACATTTTGCTAAAACTCCATGGATTCATCTTCCAAACAGAGAATTACAGGAATGATAAAAAAAAAAAAAAAAAAAAAAAAAAAAAAACTAGCCTAACATTGTTACAGATGTTATTTCCTCACTTTGTTATCACTGTTTAGGCTTCTAGGTTTGCCAGCTTCTTAGTGAACTAGATCCTTTAGGATTAAATCAGACCATTGCTTCTGGTAAACTCTGATTTTTTTTTTTGATTTTTGGTATTTTATAGCCATTTTTAGGACTCTCAGCAAATTTTCACCGTTGATTTCTTTCCAATCATTTATTGAATTTCTTTAGATAAATAAGCATATTTTTAAAGTTCTTTCTTGTCCTCTGATTGTTCTTTTCTCATTAAAGCTTATTTTTGATTTATGGGTACAAATTCTCCTGAGGATAATAATTACACACACACACACACACACACACTTGTGATTTTATTGAAATGTCCCTGATTCTAACAGGGTCTTTGATTCTTTAAGGTGGACCCTGTGGTGTCCTATGGTATACTGCCCAGATACCCCTCAAGGAAAAGCTTATTACCCTAATTGTGAAGTGGTGTCAGCAGGCAGCCTTTTGGCTGTCAGATTTTTTGATGTTCAACTTTTAAATTACAGTGAGGTTATTTTCTCTGAGATATACTCATGGTAAATATTAGATTTTAAAACCTTCTGAGTCCGTGTTCCTCTTTGTGATTTTGTAATTTTGTTTGCAGTCAATTTCCAGAATGCTACTACTACTGTATCTATTACTACCAGCTAACATTTACTAATCAATTACATGCTAGAAGCTGTTTAAAGGATTTTGTATGCATCAACTAATATAATTTACATAGCCACCCTACCAGGTAAGTACTATTCAGTATCTCCAGCTTTGCAGATGAGGATATGAGGGCTTAGATTAGGGTACCTGCTCTAAATTACAGGGTCATATATAGTAAGGTGTGGAATCCATCCTTGAGTGGGCTAACTCTAAGCACACATTTTCAAGCATTTCACATTCTGCCTCTTGATACCAGGGGACAGAATTATATTTCAAAAAAAGGTTTTGTTGTTTTTTGGGGGACAGAGTTATATACTATTTTGGTTTATCTGTGATTGTGATTTACTTTATTAATGTGAAAAATAAGAACTGATTGAACTAGGCATAGAAATACAGCTACATAATTATAGGAATACCTAGAAAATCTTTATTTAGAAGAGATAAATACTGGAAAAACTGTGTTTAAAATTTAATTTTTATCTGTACATAGCTGCAAAGTTGTTGTTACTGCTGCTACTACTGTGTATGTGTGTGTGTGCATGTGTGTGTTTTAAAGAGTAGAAGTACCAAATTTTCACTACTCTTATGACTGACTTTTTAAAAAATGTATATATATGGAATCAGTCTTGTTAAAACAAACAAAAAACACTATAAAAAGTTTTAAGTATTTTATATTTCAAAGGCATTAGGTTCAAATCTGAAACTGATATGACATTTTTATTAAAAATGTCTCAATGCTTTGTTTTCACGATCAAGTGGATAACTAAGTTTTCAAGATTTATTTTCATCAAAGTTTCTTGCTATTTAAGGGAAATAGTTTTTTTTTAATTAAAGAATGCTTTTAGTAGAAGAGATTTTGATTGCTTTGTCCCTATGTGTCCTTTTTTAAGCACAATTTTGAATAGCAGATGGTTAGATTCAGACAGCATAGGGTTTAGTTCGTTTCTTTGTCATTACTCATAGCTTGAAATTTAGAAAACCTGAATTTGGGAAAGGAAGGAAGATAATCAGTTTATAGTAAATTTTATCTCACATTTTCCCCTCCATATGAGTGGGATTAATCATGTCTTTATAGTGTAGAGATGCACTTTATATCTATTCTAAGCATATGAAATGTTTTGGATCGGGTTGTTGGCGTGCCCTCAAACTCTTGCATACTTTCCAAGCTGCTTTGACTTCAGAGGAGCTCAATAAGCTCTAATTTTTAAAGATGGAAATGAAGCAATAGTTTAAAATATTTAAAATTTTCTTTGGCTTTGTCAGTTAGTGATACTTATTTCAAAGTCACTCTCTGAAAAGAGATGTTCTTGGTGGTATAAGTAGATACCGTTACTTTCATTTAATATCACTGCAATGTACACAATATGCATTGAGATCTGTTATTATCCAACTTTTTCAGAATGCATAGAAGAGAAAAAGTAAATATCATCTTTTATTGGCATCCATTAAATCTCATCTCCTCTCTGAATTATTTTACCAATTAAGAAACAAAACTGACACATACATTCTTTTTTAAAGACTGTGATATAATTGATCCATATCAATGTGTAAATTTTAAGGTATACCGAGTATTGTTTTGATACATTTATATATTGCAATATGATTACCACTCTAGAATTAGTTCACATCTCTGTCACATCACATAATTATGATTTATTTTTTTGTGGTAGGAACAATTAAGAATGATTATTTTAACAATTTGAAGTTTATAATACAGTATTGTTGGCTATAATTACTATGTTGTGTATCAGATCTCCAGAACTTATTTATCTACTTGCAAGTTTATTCCCTCCAATAAGATGTCCCCAACCACCCCTCCTCCCAGCGCCTGGAAACCACCATTTTGTTCTATTTCTATGAGCTGGGTTTCTTTAGTTTCCATATATAAGCGATGTCAGACAATATTTGTCTTTCTCTGTTTCACTTGTCTCACAAGCATAATTCCCTCAAAGCCCATCTTATTTATTGGCTTCAACATTCTTTCAGATCCTTTTTTTTCCTTCTTTTTTCTGATTCTTTTTTCACCATCAGTGTCCAATCCCCTATCATGTACACCAGTTGAACCTTGAAAACATATCTCTCGATCTGATCATGGACCATATATACCTCTGCCACCTTAGGCTGGACCATTGCAATAGCTTCCTCACTGGTATTCTGGTTCTGGCATCTGTTTTCCCAACCACAGTCAGAGTGATCTTTTAAAACATATACCATATCCTTTTACTCTAAGACTCAGAATATTCACTGGTGATCCCACTTAGTAGGGTCTGCCAGGTCAAATAGGCTCTTGCCCTTGCCTTCCTTTCAGACGTTCCTCCTTCACCTACTCCCCTCACTTATATCACTTCTGCCATGCTGGCAGTCTTATTTCTAGATCACGCCAAGTTCATTTCTACTTCACAGACTTTACACTTGTTTCCTGAGCCTGATATATTTTTACTTTATAGTTTTGCATGGTTCACTTCTTCATTCTTCCAAGGTTACTGCTCAAATATCACCTCCTCTGAGAGATCTTGAGTAACATCCATTCTGAAGCATGAAAACTTTGTTTTGTTAGTTCTAAGGATTCCTGACTTACAAACTTGAGACTAGAAATATTTGTTATGGGAAAATACATTTCACTTCTATGTTGTTAAAATGTCTGTTGAAGAAAAAAATTTATTCATTTAAGTTGGAAACTATGTCATAGGAATTTAGCTTTGCCTACCAAACCTGAGATTATTAATTCACTATTTGCATATTCACTAACTTTATTCTGTAGCTGGGTCTTCTTTTTTCACAAATTGAATTTTCTCAAATGGAACACAAGCCTGCAGACATCCTCTAGCTACTTATTCAGAGTTTGGGATAATTTCTTCCAGATATACAGTGCTCCAAGAAATCATTGACCAATTGGTTTCCAAATTAAATGAAAGAGTCATTTTTAAATATAAACTACAAACAAAGTATTGTAAGATATCTGAGGAAATCCAACAGGTTGAAAGAAAAATACAAAATAAACAAGTATGTTTATTTTGCAACAATGTTGCAGGTTGGATTCCCTGAGAAGCAGACTCTGGGAAAAGGGTAACAGGTATCATATTATGACATGAATTTTGATTAGAATTATCAAATTCTATAGATTTACACCTATAGAAGGAAGGGGAATAAGTGGCAAGATGAGAAGGTGAGCTGTGATGTAAGCCAAATGAGAGCGTCAGCCAAACTTAAGGGGAGGCCCTGGAACTGAAGTGGTCCTTCATCGTTGTTTCAGGTTGGGCCACATTAAATACTCATGAGATATTGGTAATCTCGGGAAGGGGCGTGACCTTGTGGAAAGGGGCTCTCTGCAACTCATGGGGCTGACAGCTGAAGAGCTGCCTGCTGACAACATTCTCAGAATTAGGGTAACGGGCTTTTCCTTTATTGGAATTAGGGAAGCACACTGCAGTAACAATAAAGACTCAAAAACTCTGCTAGAAAAAGAACATTTCAGTTAAAGAAAAAATACTTATTGAAAAATCTAATTATTAACCTCAGAAGAATCTGTGCCCATAAATTAAGAATAAGCTTCAATGAAAAGGAAACAGAGAGCAATAAAGAACTTAAAAATGTTTATTTGAATAATCATGATGGAGAAATAAAACAGGCTTGTCTGAGTACCAAGCTTGATATATGGAAGCTAAAGTTGAGAACACAGAGTTAAGCAATAAGGAGATAAAAAAAAAAAAGTGAGAGGAACTAAAATACGTGGATGAAAGTTTTGAGAGGTACAATATTCTTCTAATGTTAGGTCTAGAAGCAGGAAATAAAGTCAAGAGTGGAACGAATACTAATGAACATTAAACAGAAGAGGAAGAGGAAGAAGAGGGAGAAGAAGAGAGAGAGAGAAAGACAGACAGACAGACTAACCACCAACCCAGATCTGAAGAAAGAAATAGTCTTTAAATGGAAAGGGTCCACTAAATGCCAAGTGTGTTTAATAAAAAGAAAAATAAAAACTAAACAGAAGCCAAAAATCACTCCTAGAAACAATCCTGTGAAATTCAAGACTCATAGAACATAGAAAATTCTAAAGAAGAAAAACAGTAAAAAAAAAAAAAAAAAGGCAGGACACTATAATGGGATAAGAATTGCTCTGGCATCAATGAATATTTAAAGATCATAGAACAATTTCTTTAAAGTTTTGAAGATTTTTTTTTCTTTTTCTTACTATTGAAGTACAATTGACATACAATGTTATATTAATTTCAGGTATATAATATATTGATTCAACAATTCTATACATTACTCAGTGCTTACCATAGTAAGTTTAAAACACTACCTGTTACCGTACAATGTTATTACAATATTATTGACTGTATCTCCTATGCTGTGCTTTGTATCTTTGTAACTTATTTGTTTTATAACTGGACATCTTCATCCCCTTATTTTGTCCATCCCTCCACCCACCCCTTTCTGGCAACCACCAGTTTATTCTCTGTATTTGAGTGTCTGTTTTTTTGTTTATTTTGTTTTTTAATTCTACATATAAGTGAAGTTTTATGGTATTTGTCTTTCTTAGACTTACTTCACTTAGCGTAATACCCTATAGGTCCATCTATGTTGTCACAAATGTCAAGATCTCATTCTTTTTTTATGGGTAATTAAGACTGTGTGTGTGTGTGTGTGTGTATCACATTTTCTTTATTCATTCATCAATGGATGGACATTGGGTTGCTTCCATAATTTGGCTACTGTAAATAATGCTGCTATAAACATAGTTATACATATATCTTTTCAAATTAGATTTTTTGTTTTCTTTGGATAAATACGTGCTAGTGGAATTACTGGATCATATGGTATTTCTATATTTTTTTGCAAAAACTCCGTACTGTCTTCCACAATGGTCTCACAATTTGTATCCCACCAACAGCGCACAGGTGTTCCCTTTTCTCTACATTTTATCCAACAATCACTATTTCTTGTCCTTTTGGTACTAGCCATTGTGGTTTTCATTTACATCCCCCTGATGATTTGTGATGTTTAGCATACTTTCATGTGTCTGTTGGCTATCTTCTTTGATAAGAAACACAATCATTTAACTTTTGAAAAATATCTTCTTTGGAAAAATATCTATTCAAGTCCTCTGTCCATTTTTTAATTGGATTGTTTATGTTTTTGATGTTGAGTTATGTAAGTTCTTTATATACAGTTTGGATATTAAACCCTTATCAGATGTATCACTTGTAAATATCTTCTTCCATTCAGTAGATCGTCTTTTTGTTTTGTTGTTGATTTCCTTAGCTGTGGTAGAGTCCTAATAGTTTATTTTTGCTTTCATTTCCCTTACCTGAGGAGACATAGCCTTAAATATGTTGCTAAGGCCAACATTCAAGAAATTACTGCCTATGTTTTCTTTTAGAAGTTTTATGGTTTCAGGTCTAACATTTAGGTCTTTAATCAATTCTGAATTTATTTGTGTGCATGGTGTAAGAAAGCAGTCCAGTTTCATTCTTTTGCATATAGTTGTACAGTTTTCCCAACATTATTTATTAAAAAGTTGTTTTTTTTCCATTGTAGTATGCCTTCTTTGTTGTGGATTAATTCGCCAGATAGGTTTAGGTTTATTTCTGGGCCCTCTATCCTGTTCCATTGATCTGTGTGTCCAATTTTGTGTTAGTACCATTCTGTTTTGATTACTATAGCTTTGTAGTATATTTTGAAATCTGGGGTTGTGATACCTCTAGCTTTGTTCTTCTTTCTCAAGAATTCTTTGGCTATTAAAGGTCTTTTGTTGTTTCATATAAATTTTAGGATTATGCATTCTAGTTCTGTGAAAAATGCTATGGGTATTTTGATAGAAATTGTATTGAATATGTAGATTGCTTTGGATAGTATGGACATTTTAATGATATTACTTCTTCCAGTCTTTGAGCACGGTGTATCTTTCCATTTGTTTAGGTCATTTTCATTTTCAATTTCTTTCATCAGTGTATTACAGTTTTCAATGTGCAGTCCTTTTACCTCCTTGGTTAAATTTACTCCTAGGTATTTTATGCATTTTGGTGTAGTTGGAAATGAAATTATTTTCTAAATTTCTTTTTCTGCTATCTTGTTATTCATGTAAAAAAAAAAGGCAACAGATTTCAATATATTAATTTTGTATCCTGCAACTTTACTGAATTCATTTATCAATTCTAATATTTTTTTGGTGGAATCTTCAGGGTTATTTTTAATATATGTTATCATGTTATCTGTAAATAGTAACAGTTTTACTTCTTCCTTATTAATTTATATGCATTTTGTTTCTTTTTCTTTTCTAATTGCTGCAGTTAGGACTTTCAGTACCATAGTGGGTGGACATCTTGTCTTCTTCCTGATCTTAGGGGAAAAGCTTTCAGTTTTTCACCATTGAGTATAATGTTACTTGTGGGTTTTTCATATATGGCCTTTATTATATTGAGGTATATTCCCTCTAAACTTACTGTGTTGAGAGTGAACAAAATATCATGAATGAATGTTGTATTTTGTCAAATGCTTTTTCTGCATTTGGTGAGATGGTTTTATGATTTTTATGCTCTCTCTTAGTGTGATGTATCATGATTATTTATTTGCAAATATTAAACCACCCTTACATCTATGAGTAAATCCCACTTGATTGTGGTGAATGATTTTTTTCAATGTATTATTGAATTTGGTTTGTTAATATTTTGTTGAGGATTTTTGCATCAAGATTCATCAGAGATATTGGTCTGTAGTTTTCTCTCTCTCTCTCTCTCTCTCTCTCTTTTTTTTGTAGTATCTTTGTCTGGTTTTGGTATCAGTGTAATGCTGACCTCATAGCATGAATGTGGAAATTTTCCTTCCTCTTATAGTTTTTGGAGTAATTTAAGAATAGGTATTAATTCTTTAAATGTTTGATAGACTTGGGACGCCTGGGTGGCTCAGTTGGTTGGACGACTGCTTTCGGCTCGGGTCATGATCTCGGAGTCCCGCGATCGAGTCCCGCATCAGGCTCCCAGCTCCACGGGGAGTCTGCTTCTCCCTCTGACCTTCTCCTCGCTCATGCTCTCTCTCACTGCCTCTCTTTCAAATAAATAAATAAAATCTTTAAAAAAAAATGTTTGATAGACTTCATCTTTGAAGGTGGTCCTGGACTTTTGTTTGTTGGGATTTTTTTTGGTACAGATTTAACTTTATTGCTAAAAATTGGTCTGTTCAACTTTTCTATTTGCTGTTGGAAGATTTTGTGTTTCCAAGAATTTATTTGTTCTAGGTTGTCTAATTTTTTGGCATAGATTTTTCATATTTCTTATAATCTGATGTACTTCTATGGCATCAGTTGTTATTTTGCCTCTTTTATTCTGATTTTAGTTCTTTAGGTCCTTTTCTTCCTTGATGAATTGGGCTAATGGTTTATCAGTTTTGGTTATCTTTGCAAATAACTAGCTCTCGATTTTATTGATTTGTTTATTGTTTTTGTGGTCTCTATTTCATTTATTTCTACTCTAATCTTTATTATTTCCTTCCTTCCATTAGTTTCAAGCTTTTCTGGTTTTTCTTTTTATAGCTCATTTATGTGTAAGATTAGGCTGTTTGAGATTTCTCATTTCCTGAGGTATACCTGTATTGTTATGAGCTTCCCTCTTAGAACTGCTTTTGCTATGTCCCAGAGATTTTTGAACCATTGTGTTTTCACTTGTTTCCATGTGTTTTTTTATTTCTTCTTTTATTTCCTCATTGACCTATTGGTTGTTTAATAGCCTATTCTTTAGCTACCATGTGGTTTTTTTCCCAGTTTTTTTTTTTTTTCTTGTAATTGATTTCTAGTTTCTTACCATTGCAGTCAGAAAAGTTTCAAAGACTTTAAACTCAGAATTCTGTGTCTGGCTGTTATCAATAATATGTTGATATTGATATTGATATTTAGAAATTGGAACACAATAATACTTGGAACATTTACCATGTATACATTGTGTATAGTGTCATATTCAGAGACTACTTCAGTAAAATTAACAAAACAACTAAATAAATACAGGAAAGATGGAACAAGGTACAATAAACAAAGGTAGCTGAATATTCCTAAGAAAAGTGAAGAAATCCAGAAAAAAAATAAAAGAGAATCCACAAGAATCAGATGCATAGTTACTTTTACTTTTAAGGGGACGAGAATTATAATTATTTAATTTTAGGTTCGGTTATACAACTTACTATTGTCATAAATGGGGGGAGTTTATAGGTTACGTTTCATGATGATAAATCAGGAAATTGAATTTAAATTTGAATTTAAATCAGTATAATATTTAAACTTGAAAGGGAAATGATTAGAAGAGTTGTATATACTAATATATGAAACAAAACAACAACAATATATGAAACAAAAGAAATAAGTGGCAGGAGTGGTAAAATATAGTATAAATATTCTTCTTTAATAAAACACCATTTAAATTGATAAACTATGAAAAATAAGTTCAGTTATATTGAATAATATGTTATATTATTCAATTGTAATAGTAGTCCCAAGAGACCAAAAACCAGACATTATAAAGTGGTTGTCTTTGGGACCTAGAAGTCAGGGGGAAGGGTTACGGAGATGTTATTTATATTATGCTCTTCATATGGTTATTTTTTAAATATTATATAGAAAATTATTTATATTATATATAAGCTAGTCTAAAAAACATACATATGAATAGTAAATTAGTTAAATAAATTATAATATTTCTATATATTAGAATAGAATTCAACAATTGGTTTAAAAAATGTGTAATGACAATAATAAAACAACTATGAGTCTAAAGCCCATTGTGTAAAATATTGTACTTATTGGATTTTATGTAAAAACATTAAAACTAAAATTCAAAAATCTTTTGATATATTCATTATAGAATTTTTAACACAACAAAGATTATTCAATATAAAATAATCTAATTTATATCAATTAAACCTCCCTTCCCTACAATTTTTTTTTTTTTTTGTGGTGGGGAAGGTTGAATAAGGATGCAACTCCTGTCTTAATGTCAATATCCCTGGGAATCAGACCCTGGGACAGAGATTTGCATGCAGGTGATGTATTGACAACTGTGCTTTTGGGAATAATGCCGATAAGGGAGAGAAGGAAGATGGATTGGTAGGGGGAGAAACTGAACTGCATGTAGATGCAATACTCAGTTGATCCCCATGGGAATCTCTGGAGAATGGCATGGGTCTTCAGAGTTGTTCTACTCGAGGTAAGGGTACTGGGCTTTTGTATCCCCATACTGACCAGTCACTGTGTATAGTGCCCCCAAGGAAGGCATAAACTTGGGTGAAGAAACTCTCTGGTTGAGGGCAATGCCTTTAACAGGACTCAGCTGTGAACTATTGTTGGTGTACACTCTCGACAACTGGAAAAATAAGTGACTTGGTCCTTAATGGGGAATCTGGATGGGATACTAAAGCATCCTCTAGAGTACACCAACCTTTATGTGGTGTCTGTTAGTAGGCCGTCAGTCACTATGTAGTGTTTCCCCCTGGGTAGCTGACTAGATTATCACTGTGGGTAAGATCTTGTACCGGGATCTCTTGTCAGCATAAGGTCCGGAGCCTGTGTCTAGAGAGTCAATCTTCCAACCTTAGGAGAGTGGAAGGGCAACAGGCAGTCCTAAAGAGGTAGCAAGTGTCATGAGTGGTGAAAACTGAAGATCTTATGCTTAACAAACCCTAAAGTCTTGGTCTATATATGAATAGTGAACACTAGATTCTACTATAAACTTCCATCTGACGTTAGATATTATAAATAAGTAAATTAGGTATTCTTCACTAGACACAGTGAATTCTTATGGTATGATAAAGTGCTGATAAGGTGCTGTGGCCAGAACTTAGTTTCAATCCATATGTATAAATCCTCCACAGCAGGTAAAATTTATGAACCCATACCCTGGGAAGACATAAGGAAAGAAATTTTTCTCCCCCAAATTATCCCTCAAATAGTCATAATTAATTTGTATTTGAGATCTTTTAAAATCTCTCCTATTATAGGATATTTCTCTCCCTTATTCTGTTTAAATCAAAGAAATACTCTTTGGGGACGACCTTGGCTTGAAACAATTTCAATCAGTGTCATTTGTGTTTCTTGTCAATATCACCTGATGTAATCAATAAAAAAAGATTTCACAGAAATTTAGTGTAGATTTGATTATTTATCCATAATCCTTCACAAACAGAAGTGTAAGGAAATGTTTGTAAACATTTTTAAAGTAACAATTTTATAAACAATGCAGTAAGTGATTGTTATGGAAAATGAAGTAAATTCCTACTTTTAAATTTCAGGGTACATCAAAAGCATCTGGAGGGCTTGTTAAAATACAGATTATTTGGTCCCAATCTTAAGATCTCAGATTTGTATGTCAGATAAGAGACCTGACATTTTTCATTTTTAACAAGTTTCCAGGTGATACTGATGTTGCTGGCCCAGATTCACACTTTGGTAAATCACTATCTATTGGATAAATGTAAATAACCAACATAATAAAAATCATTGTTCTGGTATTTTGTGAATGGGCCCTTAAGGTTTTGACTAAGTTTGCAGTAATGGCATCGCAAACAACTAGATGGAGTCAAAGATGAAGGACTTTGGAAAATTATGTTAAAGACTCCAAAACTGGCTCTAATGATCACAAAGATATGGATAGCCAACATATATGAGAAGAGTTTCAACAAATGTTTTTCATGGAGTTGGAGAGTGGATAATGATATTTTAAATAACTATTTAAAGCATGTATCATTCCAAAACTAATTCAATATTATAAATAGGCATTGAATATTTTATCTACACCTCTAAATGTTTGAATGTAAAGCTGGCCAAATTCATTTGTATTTTATACAAAAATATTGGTTCTTCTCATAAGGCAAATGAAGATCTGCCCTATATTTGGGCCAAACTCTTATTTGACCATATGCACGTACACATTGTATTATGGAGTTAGGTAAGTAAATACAAAACAGTGGGGATAGTTTCATGTATCTTGTAATAATAAAGCCACATATCTTTATCTGTATGTTTGAGTGCACAGAAATATGCTAGTTTAAGACATGGATAAATTTCTGGAAAAGTGTACCCAAAATTAAGGCAGGGGCAGACAAAGGTCAAGGACTTTCTACATGATTTCATACTTTCTATACCTCTTAACAGAATATTCTGTGATAGGTTATATTACTTTCTTAATTTAAAGAAAGCAATTTTGATGTAGTAATCAAGATTTATTTAAATAGAGGTAAATGAAACATATTTCTAAAACTAAAAGCATTAACATTATAGATTCTCCTCAGCATTGAGATATAGATGGCAGGAAAAGAAATGGGGAGGTGGGAGACTTCACTTCAAAAATAGGAACGATTTCTTCAGCAAAGCTGAAAAACACCTCAATGGTATCTGAGTAGAGCATGTGACCTGCCTAGGAGTGGAGGGATTTCAGGAGAATTCATTGTTGGGAGAAAGAAAACCCAAAGTTTCAAACCTTGAATGAAGACCAGAATCTGTAACACAAGACAGAAAGATTAGAAATCAAGGAAGGGTTCTTAATTACACATTCAGGAACTCCCTGAAATTGCATGCATATTTTATGTGTATATACTTATGGAAATTTGGGGCAGGGTTTTATCAGATGTTAAAGGGGTCGATGATGCAATAAAAGTTAGGAATCTCTTTATTAATTTGGTATAAGACTCTGTCCAGAAACATCAGTGTTCTCCTTTGTAATTTTCCCCGTAGAAAATATGTACTGTAATAAATCATGAACTTGTTCTTTTTATCATTTTATATATTTTTATTGTGTTTAATTTCAACAAATTTCAGAAGTAATTTCTCTTTTGGTTAGATTTCTGCAGCTCTTGTTGGTCTGGGTTTTATCATACAACTATCTTCTATCCCTTATTTTTAGTACTTATTCTTTTAATGTATGTTACTGATTTTTTAAAATAGATTTATCTATTTCTTTAGGCTCTCTCAAAATACTTCAGGAAGTAGTTAGAGTATGTATAAAAAAAAGAATGATAAGTATTATTTCTAGTAGCCATGGGTGAGAATCAGATCATAAACATTTTGAACTTTTATGTTATAGCTTTGCTACTGAATTCAGGATAAGATTGAGACCTTCTTTATGTATAATGTTATACCATAGTTCAGCAATTCCAAGATTTCTATCATTTATATAATGTCTTTGAAATGAAGATGTGGCATACAGTTGATGGCTTATCATAGTTTAAGGTCAACTATTGGTTTTTCAAATGGCATATAAAATAATGATGTCATGTGCTTTATAGTGCCTCACATTCAGTGAAATACAGTATGATAGAAGCTACCATTCAGAGTAGTGCAAAATTAGTAGCAAAGCGTTGTTGTATGTGTAGGGATATTTAAATCTTTACTCCTTTGCCAGATTGTTTTGTATTATTTAAATTCTTTAGACCTTAATTTCTTAAACATTAAGCAGTTTTGCAACTTTATTCCTAATGCTGGAATACTAATATTCTATCATTTTATTTTTATTTTTATTAAAGATTTGTGTATTTATTTGAGAGAGAGAGTATGTGTGTGTGTGTGTGCATGAGCAGGGGGAGGGGCAGGAGAGAGAGAGAGAGAGGAACCAAACTCTCCACTGAGTGGGGAGCCCAATGTGGGGCTTGATCTCAGGACACTGAAATGGTGACCTGAGCCAAAACCAAGAGATGGATGCTTAACTGACTGAGCCACCCAGGCACCCCAATATGCTATCATTTTAGTGGATGAGGATAATGGTGATGATGATGATGATGACACTATGACTGAAGAAAGGATACATCAGGAAGTCGACAAATAGAAAATCAGCAAGTTATTATCAGTTCTGTCACTCAGTCTTCTCCACTGTATTTCAGAAATGATAGGAGATAGCTTAATTTTGACTGATTTCTTTTTAAGATTTTTTTGGTTTTTTTTTGGCAGAGAGAGAGACAGTGAGAGAGGGAACCCAAGCAAGGGGAGTAGGGGTAAAGAAGCAGGCTCCCCACTGAGCAGGGAGCCCGATGCAGGGCTCGATCCCAGGACCCTGAGACCATGACCTGAGCTGAAGGCAGATGCTTAACGACTGAGCCACCCAGGTGCCCCTTGACTCATTATTGACATGTATGTTCATGCTACCAAAGAGGAATGACTTCAACATATACAATGACTCATGGATGACATCCAGAAAAAGTGTAGTCACCTAAGTTTAATAGAAATAAAATGTCACTGTATAATAATTTACATCCCCATGAAGTAAAGTACATGCATAAGATCAATTATATATTAAATATTATAAAATACTAGTTTAAATTTCAGACCTCGGGCAACCTGGGTGGCTCAGTGGGTTAAAGCCTCTGCCTTTGGCTCAGGTCATGATCACAGGGTCCTGGGATGGAGCCCAGCATTGGGCTCTCTGCTCAGCAGGGAGCCTGCTTCCTCCTCTCTCTCTGCCTGCCTCTCTGCCTACTTGTAATCTCTGTCTGTCAAATAAATAAACAAATAAATCTTTAAAAATAAATAAATAAATAAATAAATAAATAAATAAATAAATTTCAGACCTCTTTTCTTAAATGCATTTTTAGTTTTCATTATTTCATGCTTTCAATTCCCCTGGGTTAATGTAAATTTGATTAGATTCTTGATTACTCTTTGGAACTATATCTGGACTTAGGATGTGAAAACAATAACTTTAACATTCCCAAGAAAACTGTTGAAACATAATGTGTGTGTATGTATGTGTGTGTGTGTAGAGAAAGAGAGAGAGAATTGGGGCTATCTTTTTTTCATTGTCTACCACTTGTCATCAATCTCTTGCAAGCAGTAAGTGAAAATAGAAGCTGTCATCCAGACCTCAGGGTTTGCTTCAGAGCCTTCAGGAAGCACATTTTTGTTCACTTTTCTTAAGCATTGAGTTTCATTCTGTCCTTTCTTGATAACCAGAACTTGACTTTATCTGCACCTGTCACTCTAGCCAGTACACAGATTTTCTTATTATACTTATCTTCCATATCATTTAAAAGACTTAGCTATGGTTATGGATTGCTTTAAAAAAGTGCTTCCTTCAGGTCATACCTGTATATATCTTCTCATGCATAAAAATATGTAGGCATGAAAACCCTATGGCAACAGAAAGAGTTTCCATAAAATAGTGAGGAGGCATCTAGTGTTAATGTGCCAACTCAAGGTAATAGAAGTTAAGCTAAAATTTCAAGACTATCTTTAATGCCCTTGTACCTAGGAATTGAGAACAGTCTGTTAAGTAATGCATGTGCAGCAATAATTTGTACAGAGAGATTATGAAAAATGTGCCCTCTGAGTTTTTTGTCCTAATGATAAATGTGATCCAATCAAACCATTAAAATGACTTAAATGAAGCTGAATGTCATTTGTTGCTTGCCATAGTATTTTAAGAAAAAAATAGTCATTATGAACTCTTGAAAAGGTCTTAATTGCTTTATAACCTATGACAGCTCTGGGTGACTGGTAACAGCCATTTGGCTTTTGTGGAAATTATGAACTATGAAGGTCTAAATGTCATGTCTGCATGAGGGTGTAAAAGTGTTTCTTCCTTTAAAAAATTATATCCTTATAATTATCTAGAAAAATCCAAAGAAATCAGAACTTGAAACAGCTTAATGACTTATTTCAGCTAGTATAGTCTCCTGTTCTATGACCTAATTTAAGACATTTTAGATCAGTTATCATAGACTAAATATATTAATGTCGTCTTGGATCTGTTATCTTCAGGGTCAAATAGATTTACTGAGGAGAAAAGACCCCAAGTTACAGATTTGTCACTTGCAATTAAAACATATACAGTGTATATATTTTCTTTTCAAATTAACACAGCATTTCACAGGTTAGAAAAAAGAACAATGATATCAAAATTGTGGAAAGTATTATGTTAAATAAGTAAATAGAACATTGTGTCACTAGATGAAGGCAGATTGATTTTCTTTATCATTAATCTGTTTATTGACTCAACATATTTTTTAAACTTTTATTATGTTTTAAGATGTTAGAGTATATCTTTTGGATGTTTGTGATTAGTGTTTTTTAAAAAATTGCATTACATTTATAAAATTATACTTGGCACCTGCTATTTTCCTAAGAAGTTTCCCCTCAGATAGATGGGAGTAAAGCAGTTTTACCAGAGTCTTGTTATTTTAGTGAGCAATGAATGAGTAACAAGCGGCTGACAGAAGGAGGACACCAGGTCTTTAGTGACTCTCAGTGAGGACAAGGCCAGAGGATAAGTGTGATACTTAACTCAGATAAAGAGAGAAGACATCACAGCAGTTTTTCAAATACAGTTGGGTCAAAAGAGAGTAGCTGACACTGTCACGGCATATATGGCCCTAGAACCTTGAAATATTATATGTTCTAAAGTAAGCTCTTGTCTTAGATCTTGCACAATACTGTTAATTTTGTCAAGCAAATAAAATTTTAGCCACCATTACATTTAGGGCTCTTGCTGTTACAAATCTTGTTCCAATTTGCAAATAAGTCCAAATAAAAAGAACATCAGAAGTGTGTGTGCCGGGTTTCAGGAGATCACATGCATTCCATGTATGCTACCAGGAAAAAAAAAAAAAGTTGCTGTCATAAACTTAAAATGGTCTCTTTAAATTGTGAAATGTAAGTCATGTTATAATATACAAGTTGGTAAAAAAACAAACACATTTCTCTATCAAGATTGAAAATAAGAGCAAAGAAACATGTCCTTTGGCGTCCCTCAGTTGAAGTCACGTTTCAGTCATGACAGTTGAAGTTGTTAGATGTGGTCCTTGTTCATTTGCTCATGTAGACTCTTACCATTTTTTCTGCATTCCTCGGTGCACATATTTCTTACTCTGCTTCAGTCTGTGGCCTATGTCTTTGGAAGTATTATTTCAATTATTTGAAATTGAAGTCATATTAATGCTTACAACATTATTTGAGGCATTGTAAATATCCAGATGTTTGTTGGCTGAGTGTATCAAATTGTTCATCTGTTGACTCAATTATCTTTTATCCAGGGGCCCTGCCTGCCTCTCCTTAAGTCTTAGACCACTGAGTCTCCCTTTGCTTCCTCTACTCTATCACTACACACTCCTCTCCTCCTTTGGAATATTCTGGAAAGGTAGTACACCAATCATCAGGGTCCTGGGGATGGCCAGCATTGATTTAGGCCTGTGGGTAATCACATAGATATGCCACCCTCTGTTTGATTTAACATAAGGCTTTACTGTTTGTTTGTTTGTTTTTAATTACAAGTAATTGTGCAAACTTTTGTTTCAATAATGATTTCATTTTGTCTATTTTCAATAAAAATTTACTGTTTTGGTCATGGAGGTATAAGCAAATATTAGCTGAGTTTAGTTTGACTTCCTGGATTAAATGTTAAGTTTGCTAAATTCAACCATAATTATATAAACTTCTTTTTTACCATAATATTAAGATCAAGGACAGATTTTAAAACTATTTAAATATTTAACTTAAAACTTTTAGTTTTATTATGCATATTATCTAAAGTAATATTAGCAAAATAAGACTTCCACGCGTGTATGTTTCACTGTTATTTTAATAAGGTTACTTATATTTACATGTTTTGTCAGAACAAAAACCCACAAAATTTCCATAGAGCCAAGTCTAAACATAAAATTCACTATAATATTATCCTATCTTTCTCTGAACTAATGAATGGGAGATGTTAGAATCTCAAAGAGAGTTATTTTTTGCTAGTTTATTTAGAAAAATTTATTGGAATCATTATTAAAAATTCAACATATGTGACAATTCTATAAAAATATAGAGGATGTGTAAGGTAGAATTCACGTGCCCCATAATACATTTTGTAAAGTGATGTTCATGCTTGAAAACCATCTGTGAAGAAAAGAAGGTCTGAGAGGGATGAGAAGAGTGTTCACATGCTTCTTCCTCCCCCATCCTCCTTTCATCATTCCAATAGGCAGAGTGCATCGTAAGAAAACAAGCTGTGGAGTATAAACTCCACAGATGCCTACATTTCTATTAATTAGAGATTCATTTGTTTAATGAGTAAAATACCTCTGAGAAATTACCACCTGGGAGATTTACTTTTTCCTGTATATAAACCAAAGGCACCTGCTTCAAACTTTGTAGAACTCAGATAAAACATGATTCGAATTTTAGCTAAATGAAGCAACTGGGGAGAAATTCTTGATGATAACATTGTCAAGAACCTCCCTGAATTTTGGCCTTTAGCTCTTACTTGCAGGCTCAACTTTATCAACTCAACAGATAATTTATGTGACATCCTAGTTTTCATGTATTCCTTTTCATGAAACAGAAGCTCTTTTAATCCCCCCAAATTACAGACTATTAATTTACTGGACATTCTGTCCAAAATGTGTACCACTCTTTGGCTTATAAATTACTTGCCTGAATTTATGGGACAATATTCCATGCAAAATGCATAGAGGTGGTCATGGTGAGTTGTAATGTCTATAATACTTCGTTTCTGTTATGATGTACCTGTGATTCCTGCCCTCGGGGTTTATAGTCTAGCAGGGAGATTATGAATTAATTGTATCATTAGATGAGCATTTAATTACAACCATGATCTAAACAGTATGAACCCATTTACTGACTAGTTATTTCATCTAAACTGTGTAGTTACTTGCCCTGCTTACTTCGGAGAGATGAGATAGATTCCTACTAAGATTGATGTACACTTGTAAAGGGTTTCATTATTTTGTTTACTGCTTTTAACATGACTACACTTATAGTACATTTCAGGAAGTATCAACTCACTGCTGCTTAACATCTATCAAAGCTTTTGTTGAGAGAAACCATATTTAAGAAGGATTGACTTAAAGATCTGCTATTCATCCTTCTTCAGATGCTCTGACCCTGGATGAAATCCGTACAATAGGTTGCTGCCTGCGTGGACTGCATTTTATTGCTCACCTTCCCTTGTGGAGTTTGTATTGACTTGCATTTTGACACAATCCCATTAACTTGTGTTGAAGGATGTTGCAGCAAACAGGCTGAGGAAATGCACTGTGGTGAATACTGTAAGGGTGTTGTCCGTTACATTTACACCTTGTTTTCCAAGAGAACCAGGGAGAATTTCTTTCAGGGGTTAACACACAAGTATTTGTGCTTCCTCCTAGCAACAACTTTGCCTTTATCTCATTATCTATGTGAATTCAATAACTGCTACTCCTGTCTTCTCATTTGATGCTAGCAGAAGTTTGTGGCTTATGTCCAGCAAGTAGATAGTATTTGAAAGCATACATATTAAAAAACAAAACAAAACAAAACAAAACAAAACAAAACCCCAAAACCTCTCTTCTTCTAGCTTTGTTTTCCCCTTACTTCATTTCTCTCTTGTGAAATTTACCATATCTTGCTCTATGATACATATCTTAGTAAGCCATCTTAAACTATTTCTGTAACAAAGAGGGATGTTAAAAATAAGTCTGATGAATAGCTAAGCAATTGGCCAAGGAACATTTATTGTAAAACAGTTTTATTTTACACTAATCCATGATGTCTGCTTTATCATACATGTAATTTACATATACTCAGCTCTGTTTGGGGGCAGTTCATTTTGTTTTGCTCATTCACAGTATCACTTTGACTCAGAAATTCCACTGCTTGAAATTCATCTTAGGAAAATAAAGGTTACATAATGATTTAACTACAAAATATTCATTGGGTTATTTTAATAATAGTAAAAATTGGGAAATATCTAAATATTTAAATACAAATATCGTAAATATAAATATTTATTTATAAAGATCTAAATATCTAGATGTAGAGGTTAGATTGAACAAACTGAAGAGTAGTGATTTAATGGAATACTTGTATAGCAAGATAACATTCCAGTTTATTTATTGACATGTTTATAATTTAGTAAGTGGAATAAAGCAAATGATATGTACTTATGATTATATTTATGTAAATATGTTTTTAACTGAGCTACATTGCTTAATTGTTTAAGAACCAAATAATGGCTTTTCAATAATTCCCAAAGCACAGCAGTAGAGCCTCTTCCTACAAAAACCAGTAAAATGTTTCCCTCTCCTTGGGTTCCTTCTTCAGTGATATTTCCACGAATACTTAAAACTGTTCTCTCATGTCTGAAGGACCATCCTGGTTTTCCTAAACATTTTCTAAGACCCAGAATTGAGATGCTCTCCCTTGAGGGCAGAACTGTCTGTTACCTCTGAATGCTGGTGGCTGCATAAGATGTCACTGTACCCCTAGGTTTCCAAGGCAGGAGGAAGTTGTTGCCCCATACTTTGTCAGCTTGAAAAGGTGAATTTTGGGCTTAGGTTCCTGCTCTGTTTTAAAGCCTGCTCAGTCAGTGAGTGAATATTTTTGCCCGGCCCATGGCTCCCCAAGGTATAAGGGAGGAAAATCCCATGTTCAGCGTTTTGTTTTGTTTTCTCACCAGAAATACTCAGCATTAAGATTGGCTGTTCTCCTAAATGTATGTTTCTTTTATTGCTACTCATCATCTGTTCCCAAGGCAAGTCTATAGAAGCTGGGTCCAGTGTTTTCCAAGTTGTCACAAACCAATCCTAAATCAGCTCAGTGTTTAGCCCCATTCTCAGTTCCTGTCTTTCTCTATAAATCATTTTTCTTTCAGTGGAAAGCGTCACTTTCTTATATACCCACATATTTATAAAAAGATTTGGAATGGTATGTGTCATAATGACATTGCTTGATCTCAGTCTTAATTTTGCTTATCTAATTTTATTTTCCTACACATTCATCGATTACTAAAGGAAATCTCCCAGTACCTCTGAGCCTATCCACTTCTTAAAATTTAAAAATCTCTTTATTATAGTAACTTTCAAATATATTAAAAGTAAAGAATGTAGTACTATATCATGAACCCTAATGTGCCCATCACCTGGAGACAACAAGCATCATTTATCGTCATTTTTCATTTGTCACTATTACTACCAACATTTTATTTTGCTAAGGTATTTTTAAAGCAAATCCAATGTATCATGTCTTTTTACCTCTAAGTACTTTCATATTCTTCTCTGCCTGCAAAGACATTTTTAGCATACTCATTGTGCCATTATCACACCTTTTCTATTTAATTGTTTTTTCTTCATGTCACCTAATATTCAGTATATATTCAAATTTTCCTATTTCTCAAAGATGTATTTTACAGTTGGTGTGTTCAAATCAGGAATCAATTGTGTTTTACATATAGAGTTTGTATTTTCTGTCTCTTCAGTCCTTTCTATGCTATAAGTAATTTATTTATTTTTCATTATTTGTTATAAAACTAGATCATTTGTCCTTTAGAATGTGCAGCCTTTTGGAATTTGGTTGATTGCTTCTTTCTTGTCTTATTTAGCTTTTTAAAAAAATTTTTTTTCTATGTATCTTCAATAAACTATCCAATTATAGCAAATGCTCTATTGCACTTAGGTTGTTTTCAAAGCAAAAATAATGCATAGCCATTGATACATCTTGTTATTTCATTTTATTATGAGGAGATAATGCTTAACTATTGGATGCTAAGACGAATCATTGAGCTTGTTTTGCCTTTATGTACATGTATTTCGTTTTTATTGAAGTAGTACATGGTTAAAATATACAATTGTACAGAGCAGAGGTCTTATATGGTTCTACCTTTCCTGTCATCTACTCTGCCCTGCACTATTCCCAGTCCCAAGTTTAACTACTTCCATTTTTAGTTCTTCTTATCATTGCATCTAGCCCTCCAATTGCATGCTTGTAGTATTCTTTCTTGACTTATCAACTTTAAACATAATCTATTTAAGCAAGACAAGGACTTGACTCATTTAAACATCTCTCCATCTTATGTCCCCTCTCTTCCTAATGTAACAATATATAGTAACAATGTAGTAATGATTATATTGTTATTTTCAGTTCATTTTCTTGTATTTGTTTCCTCTATCTCTTTTTTACTCAAGATTCACTTATCCGTTACCTTTCTCTTCTGATGGGGGAGAAATGCCATTTTTCTTGAAATGAATTAGAACTTGCTTCAGATAGAGTGTGCAGTTGTGGAACATCACTTTAAAGATAGTGGAACAAGGTAAAGATAGCTGAGGGAGCACTGTCTCAGGCAACTCCATGGATAGAACTGTTCTAGAGGAAAAATCAACTTCAAGTCTTGGTCTCACTCTGAGTCTGAAGTCCTTTCTAAAGGGACTGAAGAAGCTCATGTTGGAGCTCAGAACCATAATGCATTTGGAGTTGGTCAAAGAGTGAGGTGTATTTGGTCCCAGCTGCTTTTATTTATCGATTTTTAAACATTGCTGTGGATTCAGCAGCTCTGAATACAGCAGCAGTTCTGTCAGGAGTTTGCTGCTAGTTAGCTATTAGTTCAATAGAAAAAAAGTACCCGATGAAAAAGAAGGAATGGAAAGAAATGTCTCTTTCACCTTGAAGAGTAGAGAATATCCTTCCAACAATACTGAAATCCAAGATGCCATGGAATTGAAATGTATTTTAGCCCCTAAATATAAGAAAAATCTATAACCATATAAAGAATGTAAAATATGATAAAGGGTTAAAATCTTTAGCAGTAAAATATCCTCTCCTGACTGGGTAGGAGAGAGGAAGAATACCAATGGTGATAATGACACAGACAAAAGTTATCCTCCCATATAAGTAAAAGGTAAGTAACAAGAAAATAAGTGACAGAAAATCAGATTAGGCAATACATGATAGAAGAAATACAGCAGTTCTAAAACTCTAAAATTCAGACATTTATAGTATGTGCAAAAATGATGTGTTTATTCCATCACAAAATTGAATTAGAGAAAATATTAAGTTCTTCCTAGATGTGAGAAAGTGGCATACTCTTATAATGCTAATTATATCAGTAAATAATTATTACTAAAAATGTACCTAATATGACCCAGGAACCTTACCTTAGGAAAGCTAGCATGGAGAAATAATTTATTGGTGGACCTGCATTTTTATAGAAGGATATATTTTGTTTCCCTATGTGTTGGATAAAAGAAACTCCAGATAATATTAGAAAGAAGAATGACCACTAAAAAGGAAAAGACAAGAGGAAGAGGGTGGAAAGTACAGTGTTTAATACTGTTGTTCCACAGAGAATGTTCTCCTTAAGAGCTTCCCCTCTTCAGGGAATTGCTACAGGACATTTCCTGAGCTAATGGTACTGGAGGAGGTCATGGAGACAATGTAACCTCTGGTTGACCCGCAAGCTGGACCCAGGCAATCAGAGTCTCTTCACCCTCTCCTCTGTACTTGGGATGTACATTCCGCCGGCCATTCCCACAGTGGGAGTTATTTTCAAGGATGCAGCCTTGAGAGAGCAATGTGTTGTTGAGACCATCTAGATGGTATGTGTGACTGAACCCCATATAAACTTTAAAGATTCTGGCAAACAGGTGTGGAGATTTACTCATCTTGCAGCCACTGGAGATAAGCCACTAACGTAAGTTCTTTTGCTTAGTAAACCTGACACCTACCAATCTGGAGGGGCTTGCCCCTTAGTCTTTCTTGGCCCTCCATGAAGGGGGCTCAGTTTCAGACTTCACTCAGAAAATTCCCAAGGTTGTAAATCAACTAATGGTAATAATTAAACTGTATTCTTACCTGCCTTGTAGGTTTAAATTGATCATTGGTCTGGAAACTCAGGAAGAAAAAAAGAGATAATGTATTTCAGTTACAGCAGAAACTGAAGATAAAGTATTCCTTAGATGATGTTAAATACATCAGGACATACAACTAAAGATACTGTTTTGGCCTGGAATGTGTGTGCATTAAGAGTATGTTGGTCATCGCAATGTGGTTGTACTTGGGACAATATTTCATTTAGTTAGAACTAGCCTGATTGCATTTGGCTAAGGGATATACTCCTTATCTATATATATATATATATATATATGTGTGTGTGTGTGTGTATGTGTATATATATATATATACACATACACACACATATATATATATATATATGCACACATGTATTTTTACCGTATATAAATATATTCCATAGCCAATGCACTCAGGCTATATATACATATTTTTTTCTGGCTAGTGTCTCAGATTAACCATTGCATTGTCAGCATTTTAACTGCATTTGGTTTTTTCCTGCCTTTATCCTAATGTTCCTCAATGTTTACCATGATAAACATGGTAAATGTCCTGTAGCAATTCCCTGAAGAGGGGAAGCTCTTAAGGAGAACATTCTCTGTGGAACAACAGTATTAAACACTGTACTTTCAACCCTCTTCCTCTTGTCTTTTCCTTTTTAGTGGTCATTCTTCTTATTAATATTATCTGGAGTTTCTTTTATACACACAATAAAAAAATAAGCCCTGAAGTTCCTCTAACCTCCACACTCTACCTTATCCTTAGTAACTTTCTTATATAGAGTAACTATGAAATATTCAAGATTACCGAGATAAAGGCTGGCCGGAAAAGCAAGGCGTGACATAGAATACTGAGAGTGAATCAGCATAACAGTATTCGGACTCTAACCAGCAAAGTCTCAGCCAGTTCTCATCTATTTACCAACTCCAGAAAGGACTTTAAAGAAAAAGAAAAGATCTCTATCATGGTTGGTTGTCCTTATTAAATCATCAGTTTGTGGGTAGAAAGTGATCAAAATACTTGTTCTTTTGATTTTTAGCATTTGTCACAATTTGCAAGAATATACTCATATATCTGCTCAGAGGTGTAAAACTCCCCTAGTGGACAGTAGTGAACTTCGTGAAGGCAGGGTCTGTTCCATTCACCAGCGAACCTGTAACACTTGCATATAAGGGTATGTAGTAAACACAGGCTATTGAACGAATAAACGAATTAGAGGAAACCCTACTAGTAATTGCCTGTGAAGGTTAGTGTCTGTCACCAGCTACTGAATCAGATTCCTCCACTTACCCTTCCTACTTTCATTGCAGAGAACCTAACTGGGGGATGTCAGAGACCAAGCTCTGCTAAACTTTCTGTCACTTCATTCTGGTTGTTTGTGAGCAGGGGGAAGTTTCTTACAGATGAAAGAGGAGTACAGTAGAGGCAGGACCAAAAAAAGGGGGGGTGGGGCCGGGAGTAGGTAATCGAAATGCTTTAAACAAAAAACTATTGTATACAAAATATTACTTTAAAAACAGGAAATGTATTTATGTCTTTAGTATGTAGGCAGGCTGTAGTAAAGGAAATGATAAGGCAGCCACATGATTTGGAAAAATTATAAAAATATGGTGTTGGTTATACTGAAGACATGAAGTTTAAATAGCAATAATTATTTTAATGTTTCCCAAGACATGATTCTCTAGATATGAACACACGACAGAGCTTAGACAATCACTATTGAGCACACATTTACTTAAAATTTAAATTTACCCTTTAAAAATGGAAGTAATGACCTTGAACATAGTAAATGATTTTTGTTGGTTTGAAGATACGGTAAAACCTTATTAATTCAGATTCTACTTAATTTGGAATTTCTGATCATTTGCCAAGGCTGACATTTCCCTTTGTGTTATCTTGAAGAAAGTTTTAACTGAATAGACGAATAGCTTAAAGATGGTGGGGGGGTGTTTAACCTTTATAAAAGAGACAACATAATTTTAGAAGACTTTAGAACATTGTTTACATGCAAATGGATGCTATTATTTATGAATTGATTTTTGCCTATTTATGAAAGCAAGCCTAGAATAATTTGATTTTACAAATACAGTTTTAGTTACTCTAGCATACATATAATAATTCCAACTAATTATTAAAGACAGTGAGTTGGAGATATTTATTATTCATTTACCTATTAAACAAGTATTTATTGAGGCATAATCATGTTCAAGGCCCCGTGAAGGGTGCAGAGACAAACATAATCCCTCTTCTTGTGGTGTTTATGGTCTGGTGCAGTGTTTTTTAAAACTTGTTTGATTGCATAGCTCTGTTAGGAAAAATATTTGCGAACATACCATTATCATATGCATATTTACTTATACATTGCATGCGTGTACTACTTTACTAATATACCAAGTGTGTAAAATAAATGAATTCAGGAGTAAATTTTGACAGGATGAGATAAAAAGAAACATAAAAATTTAATGTCAAAAAAAAAAATTTAATGTCATCCCCTCTAATTAAGAGTAGCCATTTTCCAGGAGCAACTCAGCTCTATGGAAGGAGAAGCTCAATGCTACCCATTCCTGACACAGACTGACAGACTTAACAGTTGCCCCAGAGACCTGTGAGGCTAAAATAGTCCTTCCTTAGCCCTGAACAGAAAAAAATCCCCAACGTTTGATTTAAAGAATAAAAGAAAAGACAATTGATATTTAAGAGGTTATACGTAATATGCGAAAACAGAGACACAGAGGAAAGCATTCGATAAATATTCGCTCCTTCTCATTCTTTCCCCCTTTTTTTTCATGTTTTTGTGTAGTCATTTAAGGAGAATAAAACATTTAGAGCAATTCACACTGTTAAACCCAAATACATTTACTTATTAGGGTGACTTATGATGATAGTTACATATATTTGAATTTAGATTGAAATTACAATTTTTTTGTTAAACATTGTAAGTATACATTAATTAAAGGATTTTAAAACAGATAACTGTATATTTATAAGATGATTGTAGTGGGTTTTAATGGCAGTATTATATAAAGGTGACATCTTTCGTTTACAAAATTTCCCTTGTATTAAAATTTGCTGTCTTTGAAAATCCAGGTATTTGAAGCAAATAGAGAAAGGACTTTGCCTTGTATCTGTTTATATTTAATATTAAGAACTGTGGTATGGCGAGCAGGTTAGTTTGAATATCTTGTCAGTTATATAAATTGTCCAAATCAAATTGTTAAGTTAGCATAATAGATTAAATGCATAAAATAATAGTTCTCCAAACACCATAGATATAGAAAGCATGTTTTAAATTATTTTGTATTATCCTTTGAATAGAACAAAAGTGTTTTGTTTTTTTTTTGTTTTTTGTTTTTTTAAAGATTTTATTTATTTATTTGTCAGAGAGAGAGAGAGAGAGAGAGAGTACAAGCAAGCAGAGCTTCAGGCAGAGGCAGAGAGAGAAGCAGGCTCCCCACTGAGCAAGGAGCCCGACGTGGGACTCGATCCCAGGATCCTGGGATCAAGACCTGAGCCGAAGGCAGTGGCTTAACCAACTGAGCCACCCAGGCGTCCCAGAACAAAAGTGTTTTTATTTCTATAATTTAACTGGTAGTCAGTCTAAAAATTTCAAATTGAATTGAACATCCATTTTTGTTTTGTTTTGTTTGAACATCCATTTTTTGACAAAGTATTTGATCTAGTTTTCCATCTTAACAAAACTTAAATCGAATTTCTACCTATTTAAATTTCACAGAAATCATGTTACTACAAACTATAAGACCAGGAGTTTTTATTTTTTTTTTTTTAAGATTTCTTTATTTATTTGAGAGAGAAAGAGTGCAACCATGGTAGGCAGGGGCATAGGGAGAGGGAGTGAAAAACTGGAAGCAGACTCTGTGCTAATGCCCAGCCTTATGCAAGGCTCAGTCTCCTGACCTTGAGATTACGACCTGAGCCAAAACCAAGAGTTGGTTGCTTGATGAACTGTACCACCCAGGCACCTCGAGATCAGGAGTTTAGAATCCTGATTCTAGTCATAAACTTCTAATCAAAAATAATTCTTGTCCCGGTAATCATATTTTTTTCTCTTCTTAAACATTTTCTTTTCTTTTTCTTTCTTTCTTTTTTTTTTTTTTTGCATATTTCTTTGTTTTAGGGAAGGATTGCACCCATCACTAAATACTCTGAGATGAACATTTAGTTTAAAATACTGTGAAAAATAATATTTGAAATATCATCTAAGTATAAAAGTACAAAGAAAACAAGACTTTTTGCATTTGTGCATTTTGATGGGAAAAAACCCTCCTGTCCCTGAGTTATTGCCAAAAATATTATTTCCTCTGGAACACCAGTTTAAGATACTACATGGAACTACTTACATGTTGGTAAAAGAAAAGCATGACTACTCAAGAAGTTAAGAATGAAATTTATTGAAGATATAAACTATATACACACAACACACACACACATATGCATACATATATATAGAGAGAGAGAGAGAAAGAGAGAGCGCCAGCTTTTTTTGCTACAGGTGGTAAGATACATAATGTCAATCTGCTTTATTATATTATATAAATTTTTCCTGAGTGTGGGGATAAAAATATGGTATCAATATTTCCAAGGCTGATGAGAAAGAAAACATTTCTTTGTTTGTGGGAAGAGCATAAGAGAGGATGTGATGGAGAAGCAGACCTTTAATCATGTCTATGGTTCTCTATGTGAACAAAAGAGAACATTAATCTTGAATGTTGGTGTAGTCATAAGTCCTAGTTCGTCAAGCACTACGCTTTGGGACAGGTATTTGTTGTCACTAATGAATTTTTGCTTTTCATGTTTGTCCTTTGTAAAAGGTTGTGAATGATCTCACCATGTCTTTTTACCAAGTATGACATTGTGCATTATTTTCTCTTATTGCTTTGAGGTTTGAGGCAGTTCTAACTAGATTTCTCAGACGCAGCTAAGATTTTCTATTCATTCCTATGTTGCTGGCACTGGATGAGGAGAGATAATAGATAGTTCCTAGTTATTGGTGAATAGCCTCAGGAATGTGCAAACAGTTTTTACAGCAGTATCCTAAAAGTTACTATGGATATTTATTTATAATAAGAAATACATTTTTAGTTAAAATAATCACAATTAACCATGATAACAAATTTATTAAAATGGAAACTGTCTCTGTTTGAAAATAGTATTTCCAAAGATGTAATTGATAACCAAATCAGACAGTCAGTTGGCATTCTCATTCTTCTGAGAACTCTGTCTTCCCCGAGGATATCTCACTCACGAACATTACCATTAGAACCTACTAGGTTGGATCTGTTCTTTCTCATATAAAAATAACTTCTTGCTACAAAAAAAAATGCACTCTCTGTGCCATTAAACTTCCTTTCTTCTTTATAGCCTCAGTCCACTGCCTTTTCTTTCCTAGTAGACTTTTTCTTTCTACTAGACTGGCTCTTGCATTTCATTATGTGGCCTCACGGTCCTAAGGCTATCCCATCATTTCCTCCCTATAAATTCCCACAAAAATTAATACAGCTTAGCAGAAACTGGATTTTAACAAAAATGAATGTATGCTTACTGAACATAAAGTAAGGTTAGTTGCTGTTCATGGGGAGAAAATACTGGTAAGACTTTTAGAGCAACTCAGAAAGCTTTGAAAAGTCTCCTCTAAGGATGACTTTTATTAATTTTAAAAATCAAGGGTATCATCCAGTGATCTTATTTTCTAAAATAAATGAATTCTTTGATTTAATGTACTAGATTAAAATGTCAGTCAAAAATTAACAGGTAAAGGACCTTCTCCTCCACCAACTGTCCAAGTACTTAATTACAGATTTTATTTTAAAAAATTAATTATTCTGAGTTTCTTTCATATGTGTTATTAAGAGCAACAGTCTTCGTTTGCTGTTGCTGACTGCTTTCCTTTTTCTATCTCATTTCCCTTGTCAACACTCACGTTTTTTGGAGTCATCTTTCAAGTCAACTAATTGTACTTAAATATTTGTCTTAGATCTGCTTCTGGGGAACCTAAACAAAGTAAGCAAGTGGCTTATTTAAGGTCATCCAGCCTGTGATAGTGAAGAGTTTAATTCCAGGTTTTCCAACTCTTAAACCAGTGTTCCTGTCACTCCCACATTCCAGAAGTTTTCTAAGATAGGATTCTACACTTTTATATAGAGAGGTCGCATTAAACACATCGTGAAGGTCGAGTACAGCCAGAAAATATCTTTCCTAGCTCTTTTTTTGTGCAAGAGATTGTCAACTAATATGGATTTCCACTTTTAGAAAAGAAATATCATAATATATTTACCATATTCGTGTTTTCTCACTCTTGTGCCCCTTTCAAAGGAGAGAGGAGTCAGTTCCTGGCTGATGGGTCAGTTCATGGGCTCTCCTTTTTGGTATAGAGTTTGGGTGATGTTCTGAGTCTGGCCAGAGAAGTGGATTGACTGCACTTTTTTTTTCTGTATGGTGGGATGTTCAGAAATGGAGAGCTTGGGCTTCTGGGGAAAGCATAGTGTGGACGAAGTGATGGCACATGTATGTAGGAAGGAAAATTTGGAAGTAGTATGTAGAAAAAGAGAGCTGTAGTGACGAACTAAAAAAGTGATTTTTAGCCATTAACATAAAAGAGAAAATATGGAAAGAGAGATGAGCCATGTGGATTGAGATTTTGTGAGAATTTCCATCTATGTGGAGAGTACTGAGAATGTGGCAATGATAGCTAGAAAGGATTTTAAAGGTATTTCACTGTGCCTTTTGGGCTTTCTTAAGAGATAAGTACAAATTTGAAATAATTTCTATTTACTTTTGTTTGACTATATTTCTTTGATTGTGATGCCTTGCCAGACTAGATCACAGCAGACCTCTGTAATTCCCAGGTTAGAAGTTAATTACAAGTCCTAGAGCAAATGTAGTTCAAATAGAGTTCTTACTGGATTTAGTTTGTGGGTTCTGTGTAAGAGTCTTGTATTTCTGATGAGGGAGCATGACTTCCCCTGGGATGAGGGGTAGAGGAAGAACAAAGAGTGAGGAAAGCAAAGCACATTTAATTTAAAGAAAACATCAGAACCAAAGTGTACAGTACCCTTAACAGGTGTTGGAGGAGTCAGGGGAAACTAACAGTTCAGTATGTGCTCATACTACTGTGGTCCTTGTGGAGAAGGAGAGCCACGGTAGGTGCCCTCCAGACAGAGTTCAGTTGTGATGAGCCCAGTGGTATTCCAGCCAAGCTCACTCTCAGTATCCAGGCTACCTGCAAATGTGGATTCTGTAAAAGAGAAGCAATGGTGAGAAGCTGATTTAGCGTGGAAAAGGGAAATGAAGGGAAAGGAAAAGGAAAGCAAATTCATCCTGTTGGGTTAGCTACTTTTTTTTTGTTTGTTTTTGTTTTAATAAGAACTAGTTTAGGGAGGAGCTTAAGAGTAGGTTTGAAAGAAGTTGTTCCGTCTCTAAAAGGATGTGAAGGCTGCTGGTTATGCTTTCAAAGAAGAATCCCAGTGAAGATTTGCCATAGGGGATCTGAGAAGAGTTGTTCAACCAGGGAACATTGATTAGAGACTCAGTTGGATTGAACACAAGAGGCATGTTTGAGATAATTAAAATCCTTGTTAATAATGAATTTGCTGTGAGCTTCAGATTGCGTTGGGAAAGAAATGGATCAGACTTTGGAGAATACATGAGGAAAAACAAGAAGTTAGGACTTTGAAATGATTTTAGTGATTCTTCTGGATAAGCCAAGAATAAAGAATATTACACAAAAAAGTGAAAGTCAGAAAAGTTATGGTTAGGAGATGCTGTGATAGAGGTAAAAATATAGCAGAAAGTGAAACTGCAATAGCAGTTGATACACAGTAAATACAGTGAAACTGTAATTAGCAGTGAGAAAAATAGCAGAAGTGAAACTGTAAAATAAGAGAGAAATATAATAGGAAAATATAGTCGGACTCAATGACAGCAGGTGAGAGGGATCTCAAAGAAAATCTTGAGAGTAAAGTACGCAAATGTTTTCAGTGAACTTATAGTGAGAACATGCATTAGAGTTCTGATTGACAGATTTATTTTGAAAAATAACAGGAAAATAAAGTCCTCTTGGGAGGTGGAGGATAGGAGAAAAATTATTGGTTGTTAGAAGCTAGAAAATAAAGATGGTGATGGGAGAACACCAAGTAAAATTTTAGTTATCTTAAGATATTTGGAAAGATCACAGTACAGTCTCTGTCTTCTCCAGAAGGCAGAATCAGCCTTCTCGGCCACTCAGGTTCAAAATGTATACACATGAGCAGAGGATCCTGAGGGTGTGTCTTTCCTTCATTACATCGCATCACTTGTTCATGCCAGGCTCCATAAAGGGGGCATAGGAATAAGCAAAATAAATGAACAACAACAACAAAATAGAAGCTCCTTGTTCCCCAGAGGGAAGTGACCCTAGGAGAACTGCAAGACTAAGAAAAATGGTGAGAGATATTTGCTACATTCCACAATAAAAACTGAGTCAATATACATTGTGTTTATGTGCCAGTAATGTATACTCTAGAGCATGAGGGAATAACAGAGTGATGTCCCAAATGACTATTTCTTAGGCTATGTGAGAGTTGGAGATATAAGGGTACAAGAGGAATAAATGAGAATTATTCAAAGTTCTAACTTCACACAAAGTTCTAACTTCATACTTTCTTTCAAAGGATATTTTAAATCTCATTTATTACCACAGCATATTAAAAATACAAAGATTCCTTCAAAAAAAAGTTGCTGATTTAACATATTCAAAATAGAAAGACTAAATTGATGCATTTTGGAGTCATTTTGGATTAACATATTAAAATGGATTTATTTTTAATTTTTAAAATACTATCTTTATGCTTTCCTCTTGGTTGAGCCTTAGGGATCTTCCAAAAAAGGAATGTCATATATATTTGCTCCCTATACTCCATAGATTTATATTCCCATTTTTCCTCATTTCAGTCCTTCTTCTAATGGAATAAATGTCATACTTCTTATCATTCTATTATTCATTAAAATTCCTTCTTGAAAAGCCAGGCTGAAGAATGGGGAACTTTTTGCCATATAAACATATCAGCACATGACTTAATCCCTTTTTACTCCAGGTTCTCTCCTCCAGTAATATGAAAGGATGACGATGGCTTAATAGGTATAGGTAACGTGTAGAACTCAAGTAGATTAAATTTGAGTGGGGAGGGAGAAGATAGAGGAGTCAAGGGTAAGATGTATTTAACTTGTATAACAAGAACGATGATGGTGCCACTTAATGAGATGGGGCAGATTAGAAGAACGAAAGGGTTATATTAAGAGATTGATTTAGAGTATGTGAAGTATGAGATGCCTATTGGATATCTAGGTATAGATGCAGGATATATTAGAGCAGAGCTTGGGTGCTAGAGATGAGATTTTGGAAGTCATTTCAGAAATAGCAATTCTATCCATGGAACTGGAAGAGATTGCAGATGGAGACATTAAAAACAGATTAAGTCTTAAGGTTCTCCAATATTTAGAAGCTGGAGAGGAGGATGATCCTGCAAAGGACATAGAAGATAGAATAAAAGGAAAACCAAGATTGTGTGATTATCATGGAAGTGAAAGAAGAAATAATTTTAAAAAAAAGTGAGTGCACTGTGAATGCTGGTCAGAAGCCAAGGCAGAGAAGACCAATGAATTAAGCATGGATTTGACCAGGTGATAGTTTATTGGTTGCCATACAGAGAACAGTTTTGTTTCAAAAGTGAAAAAAGGCAACGTGATTGAAGAATGAATGGGAAGTGAAAACATGAGGACCATGAGAACAGATTTTTGAGACATTTTGCTGTGAAAAGGATCAGAGATGGAATATTAACTATAGGAGGATTTAGGACGGAGACAGGAGATTTCTATCTTAAGAAGAGTACATCCTAGAACATGTCAATAGAAGATGGATTAACAAGGCAGAGAAGGGATTGATGATGCAGGGGGGAAATGGTGGGCTAGCAGGCATGTCTTCCGTTATAACAGAAGAGAAGACAAAAAATAAAAATAAGGAGATAGGCTTATCAACTTCATGGTGAGAAGACGAGGGAGTCCTGTCTCAGCAAAGAAGGGGGAATCTGCATGAGACAAAATCAAGAAGAGGTTCCATGCAGAGCCAAAACAAGTATTATCCCCTCAATTACACTGACTACGTGATGTACCAGTTCCTCACTGAATAGGAAGTGAGCTGGAACTGACGTACCCACCAAATAATAAACTTTGTGTAGTTTTCTTTACAGAGAGTAGATTACTCATTGCCACAAATCCTTTTATCATTGTCAGAAAATCTTCAAATAAAGAACTCTTCCAAGTGTTATTAAAAATAGATCCAGGGATTTGAAGGATGCCATCTTTCCACCAGAGTCACAGTTCTAGTGCCTAGTGTGGAAGACAAAGGAAGTCAGCTTGCCACAGGAGCTTGGTTACATGTTCCATTTGAAATAGTATTTAAATAATGAGTAGGAGGGCAAAGGGAACAGTTTAAGAGCTACTACGTACTCGGACTCCGTTGAACACTGTACATCATTATTTGATTTATTCCTCAGAACAGAGCTCTATGGTAGGAACACTATTTTCACATTTGATGAAACCATGGTTCAGAGAGGGAAGTATATAGTTAGGCTTTGAACATAGACAACTATGATTCCAGAGACACCAAAGTGTGTATATATATCAAAATATGCATGTGTATATATGTATGTATGCATATGTGCTCACAAACTGAGTAGCTTAATGAAGTCCCAGGTTTGAGATTTACAAAGCAGGGCTGTTTACAAATTTTACAATATGATTTCTCTGGAGTTCAGACAAATAGAAAACAGATTTGAAAAGTATAAGTAAAAGAAAAATAAGCAAAATAAGCAATATAATATATAATTTACAACTGGAAACTGGGAGGAAAAAAGTTTGATTTTAGTTTAGTCTAAGAAATAGAATGCAATAGGGAAATAGGTATAGGTATAGACATATGGTATGGATATAGTTACTGATTCTTGCAATTATAGAATTTCTAGAACTAACAATAACATCACAGGACAACCCAATTACCTTTCTTACTTACAGGTGAGGAAGTTGAGGCCCAGATAGGTACAGTGGTTAGTCCAGGGTCAAAGAAAGACTTAATAGGCCAGAATTAATTAACCCTAGATTTCTTCCCTCTTCCATCCTTCCCACAAAAGAAAGAATATGGTCAGGTAAGCGAGAAAAGGAGAAAAAGAACACACAAATAAGAAAGTGGGTATGACCTGCACATACTAAAACATTCAAGGAACATGTGTTGAATGTTTTAAGAGAACTGTGTCAGAGAAGAGGGGTAGAATTAGGAATATTTTGCAAAAGTAATTTAGAGATTGCTAAAGAAACAGAATTAGGGAAAGAATGCCAAGTATCACATGGCCCAAGAAGGGAGAGAAAAGTTTAGAAAAGTTACAGATATTATTGTAGTGGCTCTGAGACATGCAGTGCTGCATTCTAGAAGGTGTTTGAAAATGCTCTCATTGAACTCAGAAAAAAGTCCTTAGTGATGTATAGAAAATATCAGATGACTGCAGTATTATAATAAGGTGCTAGTGATGTGTAGGTCGTGCCCACTTTCTTGTTTGTGTTTTTAAGAAGATAGAGAGAGGACCTTGACGTTGGTAAACGCAGTTTTCATTTTGCCTTTTCTTCCCCCCTATAATCTTGCTGCAAATGTTCTCATGAAGAGTTTATTGGATGACACATACAGCACAGTGGTATACTGTAAATCAGAAGGAAATGACCAGAGAACTTGAAATCACAAAATATGCTATTTGAGGAAGGTGGAGAGGATGCTTTGGTTTAGATTAGAGAGACTGTGTTCTTCTCTTCAGGACCATGCTGAGATCTGTAAAAACGCAGCATTCGCATGAACGTGTGCCCACACTCAGGCGAGGTGGGGAAAGATGAAATGACAGGTGGGGTGAATTACAGTGTCTTTATTATATGAGTAATCCTACATCCTTCTTCATAAGGAGACATGCCAAATTTGTACCAAGTTAAGACTATAAGAGGAGGCTTCTGAATGAAAAAGAGCTAGATGGCCTTTGATTGTCAGATAATGTTGTCTAGGCCATAACAGGAGGATGACAGAGAACACATGACAAATTGCAATGGTAGGGGTGGTCTAGGAAAGATGAAAATTAGCAGGGGAGTAGCAACAGCTCTTTAAAAAATACTCTCACTGTACTTTGTAAGGCTTGTAACACTTATGATTCTATGTGATAGAATATAGTTTATAATTGTAATATGGTGTGATAGAACGTTGAACTATTGGTTTGTGGCATATATAATCACAGATTTTTTTTAAATTAAAGAAAAACCTGAAAGTATATCATTAAAGGCAATACACTTTATAATATGTAAAATATTTCACTCTAGTAAAACATGCTAATTAAAATGGTCATAAAACTATATTGATAGGCTTGAAACTAAACATGGTAGATTCACATTTCTGAGCAAAGCAAACAAAACAAGAAAAATAAAAAAATAAATCTGTTATATATATTTTATATCATGGGTCATGTTAAGAAAGTTGTTGAAATGTGTTATTTTTATTTCATTTTGTTTTCTATCATTTCAATAAAAATCTTGTTAGAGAATCAACACTAGTGTTTTGTTCAGTTAAAGTATAATTAGAATTGTTGTTCCCATAGTCTAAGAATATTTAAATTTTAATCATGCAACTGTATAGGAACTCATAATTTTAGTATCCTATTCCCTAGCTAACCATGTGTTATAATGTTTCCTTCACATTGTTATCCTGATTAAAATACACACACACACACACACACACACACACACACATCTACCTCTCTTCAATCTGAATTATGGATCCTAGGATATTCCAAAAGGAATATTTAAAAAATATCATCTGTAGTACCATATTCTAGAACACTTTTTATTCTTTGCTTTTTAACTTTCCACAAGACAAAAACACTGTGAGGAGTACTCAGCATTTATTTCTATTACCTTTTACACCATCCCCTGTTCTGTGGGGTCAGAATTCTAGGAACTGAATTTCCCAGAATGTGTTGCTGGGTATGATTCAAATTTTCACAAGTAAGAAGTACTTCATGAAATTTGAAAGTGGTAAGGAAAGAAGGGAATATTGTTCTTCCTCCAGTGGTGGTGAATACGAATGTGGGCTTCAGCAAACATGAGTTTTGAAAAACCTTTCTATTAAGATATAACATGTATCCTATAAAATATGCCATAATATTAAGTTCACAACTTGGTGAATATTTATCTGTGCATCTATGTAACCAACATCCTGATAAAGACACAGAATATTTTCAGCACCAAAGAACACTGTTTCCTATCAAGTGTAAATCAATTCTGATCCTCTAACCTCAGAGGTAACCCCTCTTCTGACTTCTAGCACCTTAGATCTGCTCTGCTTGTTTTTGGAATTCATATAAAATGATGTACTCAGCATGTGCTTTGCTCCCCCTTAGCTTTATTGACGTATAATTGACAAAATTGTAATGTATTTAAAGTGTACAGCATGATCTGATGTATGTATATATTGTGAAAAGAATATCCCCCTCCCATTGAGGTAATTAATACATCCATCATCTATTTTCCCCTTTTTTCTTGGTGAAAACACATATCTTCTACTCTTACAGGAAATTTCAATTGTATAATACAGTATCATAAACTATAGTCGCCAAGTTAAATATTAGCTCCTGAGACCTTATTCTTATTGCAACTGAAATTTTGTACCTTTTTACCAACTTCTCCCTATTTGCCTCACCTGCCAACCCCTGGCAACCACTTTTCTACTCTGCTCCTATTAGTTCAACTTTTCTGTAGATTCTACCTGTAAGTGAGTTCAGACAGCCTATTTCTTTCTCTATTTGATTTATTTCACTTAGCGTAATGGCCTCCAGTTTCATCCATGTCGCAGCAGAGGACAGGATTTCCTTCCTTCTTAAGAGTGAATGATTCTCTTATGGTGAACATAGTATAATATATAAACTTGTCAAATCACTAAGTTGTAAACCTGTAACATTGTGTGTCAACTATAATCAAAAATTAAAAAATCAAACTAAAAAAAAGTGAATGACATTCCATTATGTATATGTGTCACACACACACCACATTTTCTTTACCCATTCACCCATCGATGGACACTTAAGTTGTTTCCATACCTTGACTATTGTGAATAATGAATGCTGCAGTGAACATGGGAGTGCAGGTATCTCTTCAAGATTCTGGTTTTACATCCCTTGGATATATACCCAGAAGTGAGAAGTTGGTTCATATAGTAGTAGTTCTATTTTTAACCCCTTGAGGAAACGCCATACCGTTTTCCATAGGGGATCTTCTGGTTTACATTCCCACCAATATTGCATGAAGCTTCCCTTTTCTTGACATCCTTTCCAGTACTTGCTATCTCCTGTCTTTTTTTTTTTTTTTTTTTTTTTTTTGAGAGTAAACAGTTTAACGGGTATGAGGTGATAGCTAATTCCGGTTTTGATTTTCATTTCCCTGATGATAAGTGACGAACATGCATCTGTTGGCAATTTGTATGTCTTCTTTGGAAAAATTTCTATTTGTGTCCTCTGCCCATTTTTTAAACTTGTATATTTATTTTTTGGCTACTCAGTTGAATAAATTCCTTGTATGTTTTGGATATTAACTCCTTATCAGATAGGTGGTTTGCAAATATTTTCTCCTAATCCATTAGTTGCCTTTAGGTAGCCATGACCAATGCAATTTGTTGCCTGCAGTTGCAAACCTGAGTACTAGTTTTCCTGAAATCTAGTGGAACAGTTGAGATACAGAAGGGGCTGTTCCTGACCTTTAGTCTTCCACCTGTCAACATATTTGTGGGTATAGAATTCTCTTTATTCAGTCTCCTTCCTCTTGAACTACCTAAAATGATTTGTGTGGTAACTAAAATGGTTGCAGAATATAGACTGTCAAAGATACACATCTGGGATTATTTATCTCACCCACAGATCCCAGATAAATAATAGAGTGCTCAGTTATTTTGAATTTCAGATAAAGAATGAATAATATTTTAGCATAAGTACATTCCATGCAATATTTGTATTTTTATTTGCTAAATCTGTCAACCCTAATCAAACCTGGTTAGGACAAAAGTGGTAATGATTCATCACAAGTAGATACTGCCAGCTCAGGGATGCAGGGGAAATGAGTCCCTGTGGTTGCTAGCAATGAAAAAGATACAAAGGCAAGGCTTTGGGATACCAAGTGGCATTGGTTATGTCAATTTTCAATGTAATTGGTATAATTTTCAACTATTGATGATTCACCCCAGAACATAAGAAAAAAGGACATTTTACATCAATTAAGTTTTTTTTTTTTTCTATTGACAAGAAGTCCAATCTAAAACAACCTGCCCAAAGATTAAGTTTGTTCACACACTTGAGTAAAAAGTGCTGGGTAGATCTAGCTTTGGCTCAGCTAACTCCAGCATGTTACCTGGACCTGGTAATTTCCTATCTCTACCTGTTTTTTCATTTGTTTGTTTTATTTAATTTTAAAAACAGTTTATTAATGTAAAACTGACATAACATAAAAAGCACGTATCATAACTGTGTAATTTGATATTTTTGATGTATATATAACCAGTAAACATATATATCATCCCCCAAATTTTCTTTTTGCTTCTTTGCAGCCCTGCACCTTCCTCTCTATTTACAGACAACCACTATTCTTCTTTTTGTCACTGAGGTTAGTTTCTGTTTTCTAGATTTTGTTTAAAAGCAATTGGACATTCCTTAATTGGACATTAAAAGGAACTGTGTACTGTTTTTTTTGTCTAGGTTCTTTTACTCAGTATAGTTATTTTGAAATTCACCCACAGTGTAGGTGTATCAATTGTTAATTCTTTGTTATTGCTCTAAGTATCCCATTGAACAGATACACCACAGTTTGTTTATCCATTTAATTGTTGGATCCTACGGTGGTAACCAGTTTCAGACTATTGCAGGGGGGATAAAAAGGAAAAGAAAAAAAAAAGCCACTATGAGCATTTATAGACATGCCTTTGTATGGACATATGCTTTCATTTGTCCTCAGAAAATACTTATTAGTAGACTAACTGGATCGTGAGATAGATATATTTTTACCTTCTTAATAAATTGCCAAACTATTTTCCCAAATGGTTGTATTATTGTACATTTTCACCAGCAGTGTACTTGGCACCCTTGATGTGGTACTTTCTTACTGATTATTGATGTGGTATTTTCTTATTATTGAATTTTGAGAGGTCTTGTATATTATAGCTGCAGGTTTTTTTCCATCAGATATGTAATTTTTAAATATATTCTTTTGTCTGTGATTTGTTTTTATTTTTTACTTTTTAAAAGATTTAATTTATTTATTTAGTTATTTGTTTAAGAGAGAGAGCACACACATGAGCCAGGGAAGGGACAGAGGGAGGGGGACAGAGAGAATCTCCACCAGACTCCACACTGGTCTCAGAAGCCGAGGTGGGGCTTGATCTCATGACCCTGAGATGATGATTAGAGCTAAAACCAAGAGTCAGTTGTTTCACTGACGGAACCACCCAGGTGCCCCCGTGATTTGTTTTTACATTCTTTTTTTTAAAAAAATTTTTATTAACATATAATGTATTATTTGCCCCAGGGGTATAGGTCTGTAAATCGTCAGGCTTACACACTTCACAGCACTCATGATAGCACATACTCTGTTTTTACATTCTTATTCCCAGTGTCTTTCAAAGAGCAGGAGATTTTAATTTTAGAAAGTCCAATATATCAAGTTTCTTTTAATGGGTCATGCTTTCGATGTTGTATCTAATCTAATCTTTGCCTAAAGTCACAAGAGTATTCTTTTATGTTTTATTCTAGAGGTTTATGGTTTAATGTATTAGGAGTATGGTCCATTTTAAGCTAACTTCTGTATATGGTGCAAGTTATGGCTCAAAGTTTGTTTGTTTGTTTATTTTTTGCATATGGATATCCACTTGCTCAACACCATTTGTGGAAATCACTATATTTTCTCTAATGATTGACTCTGAATATTTGTCCAAAATCAGGTGTCCATATATATGTGAGTCTATTGCTGCATTCTCTATTCTGTTCTATTCATCTATTTCTCTATATGTATACCAAATCTTAATTATTTGATTGTCTTGATTATTATAGCTTTAAACTAAGCCTTGAAATTAGTGTTGGTCCTCCAACTTTGTTTTTCTTTATCAAGGTTGGTTTTGTTCATTTTAAGTCCTTTGTATTTCTAGGTGATTGTAAATTTAGGTTGTCAAGTTCTAAAACAAAGCTTGCAGAGATTTTAATTGGTATGGCGTCAAATCTACTTGTCAATTTGTAGAAAACTGAGGTCTTAACAATAGTGGGTCTGATGATCCACCAACATGCTGTATCATTTCATTTACTTTCGTCTTCTCTGAGCTCCCAAAGCCGTGTGTTTTAGTTTTCAGGGTATAAACTTTACATACTATTTATTAGATTTATCCCTAATTATTTCACATTTGATGCTATGGTATTGATTTCTAATTTCAGAGTTTTTTCCAATATGCATCTCTTTTATTATGAACTATAAAAACAGTAATGCTTATTATTTTGAAGCTCATACATTTTCTGAGGAACATAACAGTTGTCTTTCTTGTATCCCTTCCACTTTCAATTTTTGTTTGTTCCTTGCTAGTATATAGACATACAGCATGGTACTTTATGTTTATTTTTTATCTTCCAACCTTGATAAACTCACCTATTAATTCTTTTTGTTTTGTTTTATTTGTTTGTTTTGTTTTTTGATAGACTCTATGGAATTTTTACGTACATAACAATGGCATCTCTGTATGAAGACAGCTTTACTTATTTTTGTTTTCAAATATGGATACTGTGTCTTTCTTTTTCCTGAGAGAGCAGACTTCCTTGTCTTGTTTTTTATATTAGAGAGGAAGCATTTAGTCTTTCACCTGTAAGCATGATGCTACTTATAAGATTATTTGTAGATGCCCTTTGTCAATGGTAAGGAACCCCCCCCCCCCCTTCTATGTTAGTTTTTTGGGGGTTTTTTTTTTTTTTATGATGAATGGTGGTTGAGTATTGTCAAATGACTTTTTTATGCATAAAGAAATAATGATTGTATCACTTTTCTTTTTTAGTTTTTGAGTACTAGAGGGAAGCCTTCCCTTCAGAACTCTTGTTTCTTTGTTTGTTTTATAGCTCTCTCATCTCTGGTTCTCTGTCCTTAGAACTCTAGCTTCCTTGGTCTCCAAAGACTCTCAGTTCCATCTCTTCAATTACAGACTCTTCTAGACTCTGCCTGTGTTCCCCTTCTATGATCACGGTCTAGAAATGTTCTCAAGGCAATGGTTTGGAGCAGTAGTAGGGCTTGCCTTATTTGTTTCCTGACTCTTAGGCATCACTGTCCTTCTTTGGCTGAGATCTGTTTTTTAACTATTTCAAGTGTCAGTGTAAATCTGATCTTTGTGTTTTCACCGTGGCCATAATTGGAATTCCTGGTCATATCTATGATTGCTTTTTAACAAACTATAGATTTAATCTATTGTGAAGGAAGTTTGGGATCTCTAATGTCAACTCTTGAGTGCTTAATTTTTAATTTTAAGTGAATTTACTAAATAATAACCCATTAATATTTTAATGACTGGTTATTTAAAATGTGCCAAGTGGTAAGTTTGTATAACAAATAAACACACTCTTTTTAAGGTTATCTGTTAGTCCCTGAATTGCAACTACTCAGCTCAACTGACACTGTGGTCAGATAAAGTAAATAAGGAAAGTTTGCAACAATATCTTGAAAAATAAAATCACATCATGTAGCTAGCTAAGAGAAACCAGAAAATAGCAGTAATTGTTTTACCAATCATCATTCTGACTCATTGTCTTTGTAAACTGAGTCGGTAATAGTCCTATAATTAAGAACTCTTTTATAAAACTTTGAAAAGAGTTTTAGGTAGTTTTAAAATTTAAGTAGAGGCAAATCAACACTATCCAATTAAAATGAGAAATAATAAAATCATTTAGATTGCATTGATGTAGTCATCAGTATGAAAAGGATTATTCAATTTAACTTGATGAGCTACCATATCATTTTCTTCAAAGAACTAACATTTTAGGAAAATAATAGAGGACAAACAAAGCTTAAGCATATGTGAAATGATGCACTGATGCATCAAAAAAAAAAAAAAAAAGTCATTCAAACTTTATGTAACTATACCTGCCTGCAATCAGGGGTGGTTTGTGAGGCGAAGCAGGCCAGGTGTAAATTAAGTGCATCCGGTGTGGTAACTCCCAGCTAGCACTTCCCAGTAGGTGGGTATTGCTTTGTTTGGAAGGCCAGGCAGAGACACCTTTATTTATGTCACAAAATTTTGATTTAGAGAACACTTAGTCCTATACTTCTGAAAGTTTCCAAATGAATTTTATGCCACTTTAAACAGCTGGAGTTGGAAGATGGAAATGATTCTAATATAAGCTGCTTGATTACTTGTTACTCATTCATGGTAAAAAAAGAAAAAATGTATTGAATAACACTTTTTAAGCTGTATTTTAATGGTGATCATGCTTTTAAAGCAACTCTAGAAAATGTAGAAAAGATCATTGAAAAATAAGTAATATATACTTTATACTTGGATGATAATGTTATTTTCCATAGAATACATCTACCTACTCATATGTTCCTTAGAACAAATTAGGGATGGGGTATATGCATTTTTACCTTATTTGCTTTAATCACAAGAAGCAGTGTGAAATCCATTAGTCAACAAAAGATAGGTGACTTTAATTTAAGAGAAGATAAATGTTCAAAATCCTTACTAGCAATGGCTATATGTTTGAGTATTTTTGGTCTTTAATACAAAGCAAATCATGAGTTTTTATTTTATGGAATTGAAAACAGAAATCTTGAAAAGTTAAGTAATTTTTTAATGATGCAAACATATAGTATAGACTAAACATAAAGGCAAGGACTCATTGTTTTCAGTATTATTTTCACAGCACTAAGAATATTTTTTTTAAAGATTTCACCTGGGGTACCTGGGTGGCTCAGGGGGTTGAGCCTCTGCCTTTGGCTCAGGTCATGATCCCAGGGTCCTGGGATCGAGTCCCGCATCGGGCTCTCTGCTTGGCAGGGAGCCTGCTTCCTCCTCTCTCTCTGTCTGCCTCTCTGCCTACTTGTGATTTCTGTCTGACAAATAAATAAATAATCTTAAAAAAAAAAAAAAGTTTTCACCTAATTAGGATTTTTTTTTTTTTTAAGATTTCACCTATGTATTTGACAGAGGGAGACACAACGAGAGAGGGAACTCAAGCAGGGGAGTGGGAGAGGGAGAAGCAGGCTTCTCGCTGAGCAGGAAACCCAATGCAGGGCTCTATCCCAGGACCCTGAGATCATTACCTGAGCCAAACACAGACACTTAACAACTGAGCCACCCAGGCGCCCCTGCACTAAGAATATTTTATTAATAAAAGTTTACTTAATTTATGGTCTTGAACAGAGAGCATTTATAATGTTGAACCAGAGAATTAATTTAGGTCAGTTGAATTATTATGAAGCTATAACTGTTAACAAAATGACTCAAAAGCAAAACAAAAAATGAAACAAAGACCTAGAAGTTTTTATTCAAATGACTAAAGTAAGCTTCCTCTATTTACCTTCTCATAATAAGTGTAAGAACCATATAGTAGACACCATTTTTGTTGTTGTTGTATTTTGCTTTTCTCCACATAGCCATCCATCTGCCCTTCTTGCAATTATCTGATTATCTCCTGGGGAGGAATTTCTACCTGCCTGTCAACCCATGTGGTGAGGTGCTATTATGTGCACCCTGAACCCAGGGTTGACAGGGATGCAGGCTGTCCCAAGCAGAATACAGCAACCCCTAAGTCACAGTGATTGCCTCAAGATAGTTACCTGACTGATGCCAAGTTCAATTTAAGTTCAATCTACTGGGGATAGTAGCTACTCAAGCTATCTTTATTTCAGTCACTAGGAAAGGAGTTGAATCTTTTCTTTTAGGTTTAAATCTATGAAGACATAAGTCTAAAACTGCTGAAAATTCTCATAAAATCAAAGGAAGGGGCTTCCTGGCAATGTTACTTAATTTCCCCAGCAAAAAATCAGAACTGAGAGGACTTTTGGTTTATGACAAGGGAAAAGGACCAGACTGACCTTCTTATAAGAAACCATAACAACAAAACACTGGATACAATATGTGAAACAAAGATTTTTTTCAAGATACAGGACATCAGGCAAAAAGTACAATGATACCTGAGATATGGGAGAAAAAAACGAGGTGTTCTGCAATTGTTTTAGGCTATTGTCTTACAATGATTTCCAGACTGGGACTCACAGAGAAGGAAAAAAAAAAAACAAAACAAACAAACAAAAAAAAAAAAACAGAGGCTGGCAGGCTGCTGATTGATTGAAGGACAGCAAGAAAATTTGAGTTTGTAGGAGAGAATGCCAAATCTCTGAGATGTGTACAGATAGCTCCAGAGATCATCTGTGTACCCTTGAGTATTCAGTGGCATAATGATAAGTATATACATGCAAGAAAAGTGTCATAGCTGTGGAAGAACCAGCCATTAGAGGGAATAGTACAAATGCTCACTACAGGACTAGGAATAGACCTACAAACCAGACTAGATTTCACAATTCACAGAGATAGAGTGGATAGAGTACCCAGAATGGGTAGTGGATAGAGTGGATAGAGTACCCAGAATAGTCTTGACTCAGTAGAGGAACTGATTTTAAACTAAATATGACTCTGGCCCTGCCTTACAAATCTCAAAAAAGCAAGACCTGCAAGAATCAAACTGTTGCCCAACAACTTAACTGCATCTCCCCCCTCCAAAAAAAAAGCTCAAGAATATTTATATGATTACAAAAATATCCTGCATCCAACAAGGTAAAATTCACCATCTATGTTATCCAATTAAAAATTAGCAGGCAAGCAAAGAAGCAAGAAAATACAACTCATAATGAGGAAAATTAAACAATAGCAACTGACTCAGAAGTAACACAGGTATTAGAATTAACAGACAAGCACAGTGGCCAATTATAACTGTATACCTTATCTTCAAAAGTTTAAGTAGAAACATGAAGATATCAAAAAGACCCAAATTGAATATCCAGAGATGAAAACTACAGTGTCTGAGATGAAAAATACACAGTGTGATTAATACATTGAGATAAATATACACAGTTTAGACATTGAGGAAGATGAGATGAATGATTTGAAGACTTCACCCTAGAAACTACCCAAAATGAAAATGAGGAGGAAATAGGAAAAAAAGAAAAGGCATCAGTGAGCTATGAAATCTATAAAGAAGTAATTAAAAAGTTATAAAAATGTAACCAATCAAAAAGGAGTATGTTTATCTAGGTTACAGGATATGTGATTGAGGGGGTATAGCTCAGGGGTAGAGTATTTGATTGCAGGATATGTGATTGATATACAAATATCAGTTTTGTATTTTGTATTTTGAATTAAAATTGGAAGACAATATAATAGCACCAGAATACAAATTAGTTAGAGATAAAGCTAATAAAATTTGTGTAGGTCTATATACTGAAAATTGAAAACACTATTGAGAGAAAGCATAAGACTTAAACATTGTAGAGACACAATGTGTTGATGGGTCAGAAGACTTAATATTGTTAAGATGTCAATTCTCCACAAATTGGAGTATAGTTCCAATGTAGTCCCAGTCAAAATATAATGTCTTCTTTTAAAATAAATAATACAAGCTAATTCTAAAATTCCTATGTTTTCCAAGATCCAGAATAAGCAAAACAAGTTATACACACACACACACACACACACACACACACACACACAAACACACGTTAATGAGCTAACACTAACTAGTTTGGAGACTTATTGTAAAGTTACTATTATCAAGATAATGTAGCATTGGGATATAAAGATGGACAACTAGGTTAATGAAAGAGAATAGAGTTAAGAAACAGATCCCACATGTATAGATAACTTATGTTTAACAAAGATGCAATGCAGGAAAAGTAGTCTTTTCAATAAATGGTGCTGGAATAATTGGATATGCATTTGCAAAATAGTAAAAAAAAAAGAACTTGGAGATCCATATGTTAGACATAAATACGTTGCACGTACATAAAAATTAGCTCACCATTAATCATATACCTAAATTTAAAATGTAATTCTGTAAAACTTCTAGAAGAAGATAGAGTAGAAAATCGTGATCTTGAGTTTGGCAAAGATTTTTTAAACAGGGCCAAGACTCAAACTATAAAAGAAAAGCCAATAAATTGGACTCCAAATTAATTTTTTGTTTAACTTTCCAAAAGACTCTGTTATGAACAAACCCCTTAATGAGAAAATATTTGCAAAATACACATCTAACAAGGGACTTGTATCTTAGAGTATGTACAAAAATAAGAAGGCAAACCACCCAATTAAATTTTGGAAAAGCGCTAAGCACTTGAACAGACATATCATCAAAAAGATTTACAGATGACGAGTAAGCACATGAAAAGATACTTCATATCATTAACCATTACGGAAATGCAAATCACAACAAGATGCTACTACCCATCTACTAGAGTGAGTGAAGTAAGAGATTGACAGTATCAAGTGTTGGAGAAGATGAGAAGAAACGAGAAGTCTGATACACTGCTTGCTGGTGAGAATGTAACATGTTATATTCATTTGGTAAGACACTTGGGCCATTTCTTTAAAAATTTAATACGTATGTACCATGTGGTAGAGCTCTTCCACTTCCAGGTGTTTATCCAAGAGAAATAAATGCACATGCCAATTAAATTTTTATATTGATATTTATTTATGCTGATGGGAAATACAAAGTTGCTGAGTCAAAAGACAAAACAATGATTTACTCACAGAGCATCTCAGTGCCGTTTCTCCATACCCCAATATTTCATGAACTAACACAATGAAGACTTAAAGTTTCTGTGCATGGACAGGGATTTGCACCACAGGAGAGGAACTTGGAAGTTATGAATCTCAGATTTTATACAGAACAGTGGGCAAATATACCCCTTTTCTCCTCTGGAGAGAGAGCAAGCTTTTTTCTGGAGTGTATAGAAATGTAAGCAAATTCTCTCCGGGAAGGGGAAAGAAAGCCTCTAGGTACATTACCCTTTGAAACAGAAATGAACAATGGTCTAAGGGAGAGATAAAACTTCCTATCTCTCTGGTTGTCTCTATCTTTAGGCTTGCTACTTAGTTATCTCCAAACCCAAAAGCTAGTGTACTTTGCTCAGAAAACCCTGACCAGGCAGAACAGCAAAAATATCTATAGATCATTGTTTCCCAACAATGTCCATACAAAACTTGTATATGAATGCTCATGCCCCAAAATGGTCACAACACAAATGCGAACCTAATATGAAATATAATGAACAGACAATCGTGTTAAGTCCATGCAATCGAACACCAACCAGCAATAAAAAGTAATGCACTAATGAAATACACAACCACATGGATGAATCTCAAAAAATTGTACTGAATGAGAAATGCAGACCCCCCCAAAATCATACTGGATGATTTCATTTATATAAAATTCTAGGAAACGCAAGTTAATTTTTAGTAACAAAAAGCAGCAGATCAGTGTTTGCATGGAGACAGTGTAGGGAAGGATGGGGGTGGGTAGGAGGGAAGGATAAAAGTGTATAAGGAAGCTTTTTTTTTTTTGTACAAGGAAACTTTTGTGTGTATATACTCATTATCTTGATTGTGTTGATGGTTTCATGGGTTTATACATATGTCAAAACCTAGCAAATTGTACACCCAAGTATGTACAGTTTATTTGACATCAGTTTTACCATGACACTGCTGTTTAAAAAGAAAAAAAAATACAGAAAAAGCCCCTCTAGACTTTAAAAATTATTTCTTTGAGTTTCTGGATTATAGATACATGGGGAGAGAAAAGAGCAAGAAGAGCTTCTCCTCCTGTCAGGGAGATTAAAGGCCACAGAGCTCAAGTTCCTCAGACTCACACTTAACCTGGGGTCTGTAGCTAGACTAAAGTGACCTCGGCCTGGGGTCTGGCAGAACCTGGGGTGGGAAGACTTCACAGGACTGACTGAACTGTCATTTTTGATGAGACTCTACTAACTTCGTATAGTGAAAAAAAAGTAGACAGGAGAAGTTTCCAGTTCACTCACAATTCTGCAATTTGTTGTTAATCTTATGTCATTTAGCTTTTCCTATTCTAAAGTTTTTAATTTTTGTCCTAATTTTTAAATAAAAATAAAACAATTACTATGCAATTACTTAGTTTTGATGAATTCCACAGTCCATTTTATATATAGTATTTTAATATTTAACCCTAAGAACAATGTTGCAAGGTATCTTTGTTCCCGTTTATTGATTCAGCTGGAGACCGCTCACTGTGCCCACCTCTTTGAACTATGAACAATTTAGCCAACTTAATACTTAGGAGGATCGCCTTTGCCTCTTCTGCTGGTACCTCCCATAGGCTAAACCCAAGTGGCAGGCAGAGGGCAAGCGTCCTGATAATGTAGCTTCCACGAATCAGGGAGTCAGGGCTCACAAAAAATAAAGGTAGAGGAAGGATGGAATAAGGGTGGGGCCAGCGAATAAGTCCATTTCCCAACTCCTCCTTATAATCCTATATCCTTCTACATACTCCTGAACAGAAGCTAATTTGTCTCTTAAATTAGATCAGTCTTAAGCTATTGTTTGGAAAAAATTTCCCCGTGTGTTGGACTCATGTAACTACAGGTTCCAATCGTGGTTTTGAGCTGTGTGCTTGAGCATGCTATTCCCTGACTTTAACTTTCTTCCTTTGTAAAATGGGAATACTGGAATCCCTGACAGATAAGACAGGATTTGATAAACGTTAGCTCTCCTTTCCCCTTTCTCTTAGATTCTCAGCTCTGACAAATGGCAAATACATACATTTTTCTTTTTCTGCTTCTCTTCTGTTTCTTGGGTGGTGTTGTTCATTTCCAAGAGCTTTTGCCAAACTGTACTAGTGTTTATCACTCTATTTTCAGGTGAATTTACTGCAAGAGAACTAGAATTGGAATGAACATTAGTTTTGTGCCGCTGTTCTGTCCATATATCAGGACACTGTGACTGACTTTGATTTTTCAATTGATGTTAAATTAATTAACTTATAGGTAATCACAATGAAAAAAAAATGCTAAAGAAGGCAGATCCTTGTGGTAAGTGAATAGTATCTTAGGACCACATCTAGATACTCTCATCTCTTTAAGTGCTCAATTTTGCTTTAGGATTTTCTGCCACATTGATGTAATTCTGTCAGCCCTGCTCCCAAAGGCAGGCTTACAATTTTTCTTTATGAGATGCAGTTGATTTCTTGTTATTTGTTAATTCCATATTTTTGAATTCACCTACACGTTAAGCTTTACTTGTAGCCCCAAAATGAATACTCCAGGACTTTCACCATCATCCCCAGACATGTGCAGAGCTGCAGGAAATCTGAGTGGCCCACCTGACTTACACATTCCAGCAGGTGTTGAAAATGAGGATGGTCTTCCTTCTTTTTCCCATTCTCCCTGTAAATAGGTATCCTTCCTGTAGCCTGTCAAACAGGATGTTTTGTTTTAGTTTTGTATTTTACACTTTTTGGTGATGATTTCATTGTTTAAAATGGTCCCCAGATGTAGTGCCGAAGACTGTCTCATGCAAGTAGACAGTGGTGTGCCTTATGGAGATAATCTGGGTGTTAGATAACCTGTGTTTAGGCAGGAGTTCAATATTAATGGATCGACAACAGTTTATAGTCAGAAAAAGGAAGAAGAAATTATCCAATCTGATGCTAGGCTGCTCCAGAAAGTGCTAAAGTAACATCTATGGAATGTGAAGAAACCATGCAAAGTGGCTGTATTTGTGGATTCACGAGATGACAACTGAGTTAAAAAATGTAGTGGAGGGGCGCCTGGGTGGCTCAGTGGGTTAAAGCCTCTGCCTTCCACTCAGGTCATGATCCCAGGGTCCTGGGGTCGAGCCCTGCATCGGGCTCTCTGCTCAGCAGGGAGCCTGCTTCCTCCCGTCTCTCTGCCTGCCTCTCTGCCTACTTGTGATCTCTGTCTGTCAAATAAATAAATAAAATCTTAAAAAAAAATGTAGTAGATAGTATTGTTGTGAGGCTGAAAGCCAAAGACATTTAGAGTCCCATTACTAATGGTCAGGAAAATGTTTAGCCATTCTTGCCTAATGCTGGCTGGCTCCCACATTTCAAAAGACGATAGGATGGGAAAACGTTGAACTTGCAGAAGAGGATGCTGCAGAAGAATTTAAAAGCTACCTGCAAAGTGGTATACGGGAAAAGAGTTATGTAGAAGAACAGGTTTTCAATACTGATGAGACATTGGCAAACGAACCTATATAAAGCAAGGGGCATTTTGGTTGAAGAAAATTTTGTGGCAGAGGCTCATAGAAGCCTCGTCTTTTTCCTAAGAGCAATAGTTCAGAGTTCATAACAATTTTATAGAACATAACTACTACAGATAGGGAGAATAGACTTACATATTTAATAACCTTGATTTTTTTTCTCTATCAAATTGAATTTCTTTGCTAATTTATATCAGGGAGTAATCCTTTTTATAACTATAATTCATTTCTCTGAACAATGCAATTGATTTTTGTGCACCTCTTGTCTATTCCTTGTAAGAAAAAAAATCTACACTTAAGACTCTATGCTTAAAAAATTAAAATATGCAGACTATGGGTGGTTAAGATTTTAAAATATTTTTTTCTCTGTGGCCATATCAAAATCTAGCCAGATAATTTTCTAGTAAGCACATGAGCCGGGCTTAGGGCAGGGTGTTTGTCTTCTTAGATATTTCATTGTTTTTAGAGGCATAGAACTTTATCATACATGTGGGGTTGGGAGAACCAGAGTAATGAACATTAGTGTTGAGTCTCCTTGCCTTAGAGGAAGACTTATACACACACAGGGCAGGAGGGACAAGAGTTAATAGGATCTGTAAGGTAATTAGACTGGTGCATTACTATACTTTTATTTAAAGACCTTCTGGTAACCAGTGTTTATTATTCTTGTGGTAAATCATTATGGTTGTTTCACTCCCTTTTCTTATATTTAGTAAGTATTTCCATAGTCTTGCCTCTTATAGCCATGATGTATGCACTTTACATTCTAGAAAGACACAGCAGTCATTGAACAGGTAAATAAGATCACATGATATCTTAAGCTGTTGAGAAATGTCATTTCAGTTTTTCAAACCTAGTATTAACCATCTGCTAAGTTATAGAACTTATAAGCTGCAGAACTAACCATATGTTTAAATCATTTCTATTATTCAATATATACAGTTAAAAAAAAAATTCTTCAGCTTCTATTGTCCAAAAACCCTACAGAATGCTTCTCAGGGTATTTTCAGGTCATTTATTTTGAGGCAATTTAGTTATAGTGATCAATAGGAAATATCTCCTTGTGTTACACTGAGTAATTTTAAAGCAATGGCTTTATATCTGCTTTTAGCTTTTAGCTTTTAATTATTCAACTAATTTAGTGAAATTTAGAGTCTCTACAAATATAATGTATGTAAAACCAACGCATATTATTTTCATTTTCTAAAAGTTTCTTCTAATTATATTTCTGGCAAGTACACAGTATATCATACTGAACTTGGTAAAGACTCTTAAACTGTTTTTACTTTATATAGAAACTTTTATTAGTCTATTGCCAAGAGCATAATGTTTGATTTATTGGTTTCTGGTTTTGCCGACTTATAATTATCACTTATAACTACTAAGAAAAATAATTTAAAATTTCCATTTGAGCATACCCATGTTCATAGCAGCATTATTCACAATAGCCAAAAAGTGTAAACAACCCAAGAATCCATCGATGGATGAACAGATAAACAAAATGTAGTATATAGACATAACATGGAATATTCTTCAGCCTTAAAAGGGAAGGAAATTTTGATACATGCTACAACATGCCTAAACCTTGAGGACAGTATGCTAAGTGAAATAGATAGTCACAAAAAAATACTGTCTGATTCCATTTATATGAGGGACCAAGAGAAGTGAAACTCATAGAAACAAAGTAGAATAGTGGTTGCTGGGTGAGGGGAAATGGGCAATTGTTATTTAATGGGTAAGGATTTCAGTTGTGCAAGATCAAAAAGTTCTAAAGATTTGTTGCTCAACAATATAAATACACTTAATGCTACTAATCTGTACACTTAAAAATTATAAGAGGGTAAATTTGTTATGTGTACTTTACCACAGTTAAAAATGAAGAAAAATCATTTGAAAGTTAAATTAGTTTATTACTTTGAAATTTTATGACATTTAAAAATAAATATCAATGTTAAATTTCTTTCTATCACTAAAATATCATGAGAAGATAAATGATTTTCCCAATGAAGCAAAGTATGTATGTGTGTATATGTGTGAATATGTGAATGTATATGTGTGTATATGCATGTACTTATTTTATAATCCCACCAGTATCTGTGCTACTTATTTAAGAATAAAATTGTTTCTCATGAACAGTTCTTAAGTCCTTCATTTCTATTTAATAAAATAATGAAAACCACTGTGTATAATCTTAAAACCTGTTTGTGATCATGGGATCCTGGTCTGTCTTCAGTATTGGTGCTCAAAATTGGTTAAGTTATTCCTCGTTGAGGGTTGTCAGTTACAGCTGGTAGTATTTAATAATTGACTAACCCCATCTTCCTGAATCTTTTCTCTCCCACCAGATGTGTCATACTGATGTCTCTGAATATACTTTTTATTGCCTTCTCTGTTCCCTGATTTCTGCTTTCCCCATCTCTATTTTTCTTCACCCCACCAGTGCCTCCTGATCTGGATGTTTTCTAATGTTCAATCCTTGGATTTTTGCTATTCTCAATATATGATTTTTCTGAAAATAACTCATTTACTCTCATAGCTGTAACTCTTACCTGTAGGAAAATGGACGAAACCACTTGTTCTCTTTTTCGTGAGGCTCTATAATAAGCTTAATCAGAATTAGGATATAACTCAGAGCTAAAAAATTCCATATCATCAATAAAATAGAACCAATCATATTCTTATGATTTATTTAATAGACATTTTTGAGTGCTTAGTATATGTGATGGAAGCTGAGGATACAACATCTATAAGAAACTTAAGGTTTAGAAAGAGAAGTAAATAAATCATTTTAGGACAGTGGGATAATATTTATGGCAAGATGATTTATAGGATGTTAAGATAATAGAGAAAAGGAATTTTAAGCATCATGTGCTGGTAAATGCTTAACAATTAGTTCTATGGAGGAAAAAACCTAACCTCCTAACCCCAATTTGTAGCAGTTAATTATTCCTATGGTGCAAATACTTCTACCATGGATGATTTCAGTCTGTCAGCCTGACACCACTGAACATAGACCTGGAAAGAAACACGCACAATTGGCTGGCACAGCCTGTATGAAGCAGCTCTAGCATAACACTACTTTTTAGTCAGACTAGGGGTGCAATAAGGAAGTCTTCCTGAAGGAATCCACATTTGAGATGAAACTGATGGAAAAATAGGAGTTAGCTACATAAAGGAATGGACAGGGACATAGATTCTGTTAGCAGAAACACCATATAGATAACATGCAGTTTGAAACAAAGTGATTTATCTGTATGAACTTGTGTAGCCGCAGCATAACATGGGCCTTGGGGAGCAGTAGCAGGTGAAGCCAGAGAAGAGGACATTCTTTGTGTGCTGGGATGAGGACTGAACCCTGAAAAGGAGTTTTGTGAGATGGAACACAATACAACCCCACGTCCCTTTTTTTTTTTTCTGTTGATTTAAGTGCAATACACCTCGTTGATAATCTCCTATAGACCAGGCACTGAGTCAGGAGCTTGGCACATGAAGATAAATGAGACACAGCAGTTTTGCTCTAGAGGAGATTCTACTTGAATGGGCAGCTTGTCAGAAGACTGAAGCATACCTGGCACTTTAACTGATGTTGTTTCTGTGGATATTTCCATTTCATCTCCACTCTCTGTTTGGCCTCTGTATTTCCTGTTTCCCCAAGTTTCCACATTATACTTACTCCTAAATCCAGATCTTTGGCCTTTGTGACAAGTCTGATAGCAAGTCTCCTACCTTTAACTCACTACCCTAGGGAATTCCTTCATACATTAACATGTCCCAAACAAAACTCAGATTTTACTAAACCAAGTCCTCTTGTAATCATCCCACTTTTTAATTCTCATCTTCAAAACCGAGGGGATAATCTTTACATTACTCGTTGTACTCATTCCCCAGCCTGAGCCTGAGGTAGATACACATTTCTTTGAGTTACTTTTTTGCATTGATCTCTTATTGCAATTGGTTTGTTTGCTTGTTTATATATTTAATTACTCTGATCCCTGGCTTTATCACCCGAGAGCTAATATTTTGTAGGAGACCAGCAACTGAGTTTTTGTGCTTTATCCTGCTAAGTAATTGCCAAACTAACCTTTCTTCCACACTGTCAAGATCTAGTTACCCTACTTTCTGTATACTTGCCATGGTAACAGACAAGGGACAATAAGAAAGAGAATTAGATGCTGAAGAGACGTGAGCCTGCTTTTCAAGATTCCTTCCGCTCCTCCCACAGTCTGTCCCAGTGGAAATTTGAGAAAAAATCTGCCCAGATATGACTCTCAGTTCAGTCAGAAATCTTCTATATTGATGAATCCTAATTCTAAGGAAATCCTTGTTTAGATTTGTCTAGGCCCTGGTTTTATTCTGGGGAAGAGCTAGTTAGAGCATAAAGAAGCACGGTTTCATTGCTGAGTCTTATTAAAGAGCTTCTTGGTGCTGAGACCAGTCTAGCTTCTTTCTTGGTGCAAAATGTTCCGTTGCCTCACGTTGGCTTAGCTCACTTCTCTGACCACTCTCTCCACACACCGGATAGCCCTTTCTCGTCTGTCACCTGAGGTCTAGTCTCCTGAGCCAAGTTCTACTCTCAGGACTCACATCAACCTGAGCTCTGATAACTAACAAGATGTGAGGCCAGCTGGCTTTTGACCTTTCTTAGTTTTGTGGTACTGTTGTGTTTTCTTCCTTCTGGCAGGACCTTTTGAGTCCCTTCTGTTTGTTTTTCCAACCAAGACAACCCTTCTGTTCTCTCAGATCTTCGTTCAGGAACATGTGTATGGGCTAGCATCAAATGGCATGCTATGAAGGCTTTCTGCATTTAGTTTCTTATTTCTTCCACATGTATTTCCACCTCTTCCTTCACTACACTGACCCAGACCACCGTCTTTGCTTTTAGTCATTTTATTCCTCCCACATAATAGGCCTTGTTTTCTGCTCTGTCCACATCCAGCTGCTACTTAGCAGTTGGACTGCTCTACCATGAAATGCTCCCCACCGACCCAGACTTCCCTTTGATTTATCCTTTCTCTCTGTCTCTTGTGTTTCCTATACCACATACTCAACCTTCAGTTAATATTAACTAGCAACTAAAATATCTGTTGGTTTCCCATGTATCTTTGTTCCTTAAGCAAACCATAAACTCCAGAAAGAAAATTCGTTTTACAAAATACAATCTTTTGTATGGACTCACTAAATCAAACCACAGTTCAGTATGAAACAACTCAAAGTATCTGTTAGTTCTGCTGCTTAACAGATGTGTAAATTATTGTGGTTACCATCTGATGTACATTAAACAATCACTTATGTAATGGGACACAGTATTAACTGTGTACCCTTTATAGGCTACCGGCGTTGGTACAGGCACAGGTTACAGGCACTGTGATGGATGTTGGAGACATACTTTCCACCTTTGAAAAGATTATATTATACTTGAAGGAAACAGACAAGCCCGTATGACTTATAAAAGGGCCAATATCTCGTATCCTATTTGGGAGATGTACTATTAATGACAAGCATACAGAGATTTATGGCAGTTGCTTAATTCCAATGTTAACACAATGTTAAGAATACTAATAAAGGGGCGCCTGGGTGGCTCAGTGGGTTAAAACCTCTGCCTTCGGCTCAGGTCATGATCCCAGGGTCCTGGGATGGAGCCCCACATCGGGCTCTCTGCTCAGCAGGGAGCCTGCTTCCTCCTCTCTCTCTCTGCCTGCCTCTCTGCCTACTTGTGATCTCTCCCTGTCAAATAAAATAAATAAAATCTTTAAAAAAAAGAATACTAATAAAAATAAGTTATTTAGAAATTCACCTGCCCAGGGTGCGTGGGTAGCTCAGTGGGTTAAAGCCTCTGCCTTCGGCTTAGGTCATGATCCCAAGGTCCTGGGATCAAGCCCCACATCGGGCTCTCTGCTCAGCAGGGAGCCTGCTTCCTCTCTCTCTGCCTGCTTCTCTGCCTACTTGTGATCTCCATCTGTCAAATAAATAAATAAAATCTTAAAAAAAATGTAATGCCTTTAAAAAAAAAATTCACCTGCCCATATGGTATGGAAAAAGAATAATCCTTGCTTCTCCTCAAAACATATAACAAGGATACAGTGTTCTTGTGCCTCACAGTAAGACTGTGGTTTATACTTTGGAATTAAATAGATATGGTCAGAAGGGTGCAAGTCAGGTTTTGTTACTTATATGATCTTAATTTTTTTTTCTTTTTTTTTTTTTTACCCCCACCCCCATTGAGTTAATCATCACCTCACATATTTATCTCCCTCTCTTTTTTTTTTTTTTTTTTTTTTTTGATGAGAACATTTAAGTTTCTAAAAGTATTTAACTTTCTTTGGACCTCAGTTTTTTCAAATTCATCCAATAAATAAGGATAAAATGACATCTACCTGTTAAAGCACTTTGGAAAATTAAATAAAATCATAAGTTTTCAGCACGCAGCTAGAAATTGAATACACACTTTGACCCTAGTGACTCTCAAGGCCTAAGGTGCCCACCCAGCATACTGTTATGGTGGTGGTGATGATTATGTTGATGAGAAACAGGTAGTAGTTATTAAAATAATAATTTGGTTCCTATCTACCTGGTTCCTGTTAATATTTTTTGTTAATTTTTTATTTTTTATAAACATATAATATATTTTTATCCCCAGGGGTACAGTGAATTGCCAGGTTACACACTTCACAGCACTCACCATAGCACATACCCTCCCCAATGTCCATAACCCCACCCCCCCTCCCAACGCCCCTCCCCCCAGCAACCCTCAGTTTGTTTTGTGAGATTAAGAGTCACTTATGCTTTGTCTCCCTCCCAATCCCATCTTGTGTCATTAAATTTTCTCCTACCCCCTTAACCCCCCATGTTGCATCTCCATATCAGGGAGATCATATGGTAGTTGTCTTTCTCCGATTGACTTATTTCACTAAGCATGATACCCTCTAGTTTCATCCACGTCATTGCAAATGGCAAGATTTCATTTCTTTTGATGGCTGCATAGTATTCTATTATGTATATATACCACATCTTCTTTATCCATTCATCTGTTGATGGACATCTAGATTCTTTCCATAGTTTGGTTATTGTAGACATTGCTGCTATAAACATTCGGGTGCAGTGCCCTTCGGATCACTACGTTTGTATCTTTAGGGTAAATACCCAGTAGTACAATTGCTGGGTCATAGGGTAGCTCTATTTTCAACCTTTTGAGGAACGTCCATGCTGTTTTCCAGAGTGGTTGCACCAGCTTGCATTCCCACCAACAGTGTAGGAGGGTTCCCCTTTCTCCGCATCCTCGCCAGCATCTGTCATTTCCTGACTTATTAATTTTAGCCATTCTGACTGGTGTGAGGTGGTATCTCATTGTGGTTTCGATTTGTATTTCCCTGATGCCAAGTGATATGGAGCACTTTTTCATGTGTCTGTTGGCCATCTGGATGTCTTCTTTGCAGAAATGTCTGTTCATGTCCTCTGCCCATTTCTTGATTGGATTATTTGTTCTTTGCGTGTTGAGTTTGATAAGTTCTTTGTAGATTGTGGACGCCAGCCCTTTATCTGATATGTCGTTTGCAAATATCTTCTTCCATTCTGTCAGTTGTCTTTTGGTTTTGTGAACTGTTTCCTTTGCTGTGCAAAAGCTTTTGATCTTGATAAAATCCCAAGAGTTCATTTTTGCCCTTGCTTCCCTTGCCTTTGGCGATATTCCTAGAAAGATGTTGCTGTGGCGGAGGTCGAAGAGGTTGCTGCCTGTGTTCTCCTCAAGGATTTTGATGGATTCCTTTCTCACATTGAGGTCCTTCATCCATTTTGAGTCTATTTTCGTGTGTGGTGTAAGGAAATGATCCAATTTCATTTTTCTGCATGTGGCTGTCCAATTTTCCCAACACCATTTGTTGAAGAGGCTGTCTTTTTTCCATTGGACATTCTTTCCTGTTTTGTTAAAGATTACTTGACCATAGAGTTGAGGGTCTATTTCTGGGCTCTCTATTCTGTTCCATTGAACTATGTGTCTGTTTTTGTGCCAGTACCATACTGTCTTGATGATGACAGCTTTGTAATAGAGCTTGAAGTCTGGAATTGTGATGCCACCAACTTTGGCTTTCTTTTTCAACATTCCTCTGGCTACTCAAGGTCTTTTCTGATTCCATATAAATTTTAGGATTATTTGTTCCATTTCTTTGAAAAAAATGGATGGGGTTTTGATAGGGATTGCGTTAAATGTGTAGATTGGTTTAGGTAGCATAGACATTTTCACAACACTTATTCTTCCAATCCAGGAGCATGGAACATTTTTCCATTTCTTTGTGTCTTCCTCAATTTCTTTCATGAGTACTTTATGGTTTTCTGTGTATAGATTCTTAGTCTCTTTGGTTAGGTTTATTCCTAGGTATCTTATGGTTTTGGGTGCAATTGTAAATGGGATGGACTCCTTAATTTCTCTTTCTTCTGTCTTGTTGTTGGTGTAGAGAAATGCGACTGATTTCTGTGCATTGATTTTATATCCTGACACTTTACTGAATTCCTGTACAAGTTCTAGCAGTTTTGGAGTGGAGTCTTTTGGGTTTTCCACATAGAGTATCATATCATCTGCGAAGAGTGATAGTTTGACTTCTTCTTTGCCGATTTGGATGCCTTTAATTTCCTTTTGTTGTTTGATTGCTGAGGCTAGGACTTCTAGTACTATGTTGAATAGCAGTGGTGATAACGGACATCCCTGCCGTGTTCCTGACCTTAGCGGAAAAGCTTTCAGTTTTTCTCCATTGAGAATGATATTTGCGGTGGGTTTTTCATAGATGGCTTTGATAATATTGAGGTATGTGCCCTCTATCCCTACACTTTGAAGAGTTTTGATCAGGAAGGGATGCTGTACTTTGTCAAATGCTTTTTCAGCATCTGTGGAGAGTATCATATGGTTCTTGTTCTTTCTTTTATTAATGTGTTGTATCACATTGATTGATTTGTGAATGTTGAACCAACCTTGCAGCCCTGGAATAAATCCCACTTGGTCGTGGTGAATAATCTTTTTAATGTACCGTTGAATCCTATTGGCTAGTATTTTGGTGAGAATTTTTGCATCTGTGTTCATCAAGGATATTGGTCTATAGTTCTCTTTTTTGATGGGATCCTTGTCTGGTTTGGGGATCAAGGTGATGCTGGCCTCATAAAATGAGTTTGGAAGTTTTCCTTCCATTTCTATTTTTTGGAACAGTCTCAGGAGAATAGGAATTAGTTCTTCTTTAAATGTTTGGTAGAATTCCCCCGGGAAGCCATCTGGCCCTGGGCTTTGTTTGTTTGGAGATTTTTGATGACTGTTTCAATCTTCTTACTGGTTATGGGTCTGTTCAGGCTTTCTATTTCTTCCTGCTTCAGTTGTGGTAGTTTATATGTCTCTAGGAATGCATCCATTTCTTCCAGATTGTCAAATTTGTTGGTGTAGAGTTGCTCATAGTATGTTCTTATAATTGTCTGTATTTCTTTGGTGTTAGTTGTGATCTCTCCTCTTTCATTCATGATTTTATTTATTTGGGTCCTTTCTCTTTTCTTTTTGATAAGTCTGGCCAGGGGTTTATCAATCTTATTAATTCTTTCAAAGAACCAGCTCCTAGTTTCGTTGATTTGTTCTATTTTTTTTTTTTTTTTTTTTGGTTTCTATTTCATTGATTTCTGCTCTGATCTTTATGATTTCTCTTCTCCTGCTGGGTTTAGGGTTTCTTTCTTGTTCTTTCTCCAGCTCCTTTAGGTGTAGGGTTAGGTTGTGTACCTGAGACCTTTCTTGTTTCTTGAGGAAGGCTTGTACCGCTATATATTTTCCTCTCAGGACTGCCTTTGTTGTGTCCCACAGATTTTGAACCATTGTGTTTTCATTATCATTTGTTTCCATGAATTTTTACAATTCTTCTTTAATTTCCTGGTTGACCCATTCATCCGTTAGAAGGATGCTGTTTAGTCTCCATGTATTTGGGTTCTTTCCACATTTCCTCTTGTGATTGAGTTCTAGCTTCAGAGCATTGTGGTCTGAAAATATGCAGGGAATGATTCCAATCTTTCGATAATGGTTGAGACCTGATTTAGGACCAAGAATGTGATCTATTCTGGAGAATGTTCCATGTGCACTAGAGAAGAATGTGTATGCTGTTGCTTTGGGATGAAATGTTCTGAATATATCTGTGATGTCCATCTGGTCCAGTGTGTCATTTAAGGCCTTTATTTCCTTGTTGATCTTTTGCTTGGATGATCTGTCCATTTCAGTGAGGGGAGTGTTAAAGTCCCCTACTATTATTGTATTATTGTTGATGTGTTTCTTTGATTTTGTCATTAATTGGTTTATATAGTTGGCTGCTCCCATGTTAGGGGCATAGATATTTACAATTGTTAGATCTTCTTGTCGGACAGATCCTTTGAGTATGATATAGTGTCCTTCCTCATCTCTTATTATAGTCTTTGGCTTAAAATCTAATTGATATGATATAAGGATTGCTTTCTTCTGATGTCCATTAGCATGGTAAATTCTTTTCCACCCCCTCACTTTAAATCTGGAGGTGTCTTCAGGTTTAAGATGAGTTTCTTGTAGGCAACATATAGATGGGTTTTGTTTTTTTGTCCATTCTGATACCCTGTGTCTTTTGATTGGGGCATTTAGCCCATTAACATTCAGGGTAAGTATTGAGAGATATGAATTTAGTGCCACTGTATTGCCTATAAGGTGACTGTTATTGTATATTGTCTCTGTTTCTTTCTGATCTACTACATTTAGGGTCTCTCTTTGCTTAGAGGAACCCTTTCAATATTTCCTGTAGAGCTGGTTTGGTGTTTGCAAATTCTTTCAGTTTTTGTTTGTCCTGGAAGCTTTTAATCTCTCCTTCTATTTTCAATGATAGCCTAGCTGGATATAGTATTCTTGGCTGCATGTTTTTCTCATTTAGTGCTCTGAATATATCATGCCAGCTCTTTCTGGCCTGCCAGGTCTCTGTGGATAAGTCTGCTGCCAATCTAATGTTTTTACCATTGTATGTTACAGACTTGTTTTCCCGGGCTGCTTTCAGGATTTTCTCTTTGTCACTAAGACTTGTAAATTTTACTATTAGGTGACGGGGTGTGGACCTATTCTTATTGATTTTGAGGGGGGTTCTCTGAACCTCCTGGATTTTGATGCTTGTTCCCTTTGCCATATTGGGGAAATTCTCTCCAATAATTCTCTCCTATGTACTTTCTGCTCCCCTCTCTGTTTCCTCTTCTTCTGGAATCCCAATTATTCTAATGTTGTTTCATCTTATGGTGTCACTTATCTCTCGAATTCTCCCCTCATGGTCCAGTAGCTGTTTGTCCCTCTTTTGCTCAGCTTCTTTATTCTCTGCCATTTGGTCTTCTATATCGCTAATTCTCTCTTCTGCCTCATTTATTCTAGCAATGAGAGCTTCCATTTTTGATTGCACCTCATTAATAGCTTTTTTGATTTCAACTTGGTTAGATTTTAGTTCTTTTATTTCTCCAGAAAGGGCTTTTATCTCTCCAGAGAGTGTTTCTCTAATATCTTCCATGCCTTTTTTGAGCCAGGCTAGAACCTTGAGAATCATCATTCTGAACTCTAGATCTGACATATTACCAATGTCTGTATTGATTAGGTCCATAGCCTTCTGTACTGCCTTTTGTTCTTTTTTTTGTGGTGAATTTTTCTGCCTTGTCATTTTGTCCAGATAAGAGTATATGAAGGAGCAAGTAAAATACTAAAAGGGTGGCAACAACCCCAGGAAAATATGCTTTAACCAAATCAGAAGAGATCACAAATCATGAGGGGGGAGAAAGGGGATAAAAAGAGGTTCAGAAAGAAAAAAAAAAGAAACAATTAAAAAAAGAAAACCAATAAAGAAAAAATATAAAAAGGAAAAAAATATATATATATTAGATAATCTAGTTAAAAAACGTTAAAAAAGAAAAGGGTAAAAGTTAAAAAAATTTAGCAGAAGAAGAGAAAAAAAAATTGAAAAAGAAAAAAAAATTAAATTAACTGCAAGGCTAAAGAATCATGGGGAGAAAGCCATGAGTTCCGTGCTTTGCTTTCTCCTCCTCTGGAATTCCGCTGCTCTCCTTGGTATTGAAACTGCACTCCTTGGTAGGTGAACTTGGTCCTGGCTGGGTCTTGTTGATCTTCTGTGGGAGGGGCCTGTTGTAGTGATTCTCAAGTGTCTTTGCCCCAGTCGGAGTTGCACCGACCTTACCTGGGGCTGGGCTGAGTAATCCGCTCGGGTTTGCTTTCAGGAGCTTTTGTTCTCTGAGCACTTTCCGTAGAGTTCCGGAGGACGGGAATGAAGATGGCGGCCTCCCAGTCTCCGGCCCGGAGGAGCTGAGAGCCCGGGGCCCCACTCCTCAGTGCGCCCTCAGAGAACAGCACCCAATTACTCCCGTCAGCCTGGCCTCCGGCCGCCCTCCGAGCTGACAGAGCCTGCAACCAGTTCAAGGTAACCCCAAGCTGAGAGCTCACTCCTCGGCTCTGTCTCTGTAGCCGGCTTCCCTGTTCTAATACCTGTAAGCTCTGTGACACTCAGCCACCCCCGATCCTTCTGTGACCCTGCGGGACCTGAGGCCACACTGACCCCGCGTGGGCTTCACCCCGGTTAAGCCTCTGGAGCAATGTCCCTCAGCGGAACAGAGTTTTAAAAGTCCTGATTTTGTGTCCGTTGCTCCGCTGCTTGCCAGGAGCCGGCCCCTCCCACCACGGTCTATCTTCCCGTCGCTTTGGATTCACTTCTCCGCCAGTCCTACCTTTCAGAAAGTGGTTGATTTTCTATTTCTAGAATTGCTGTTCTTCTTCTCTTTGATCTCCTGTTGGATTTGTAAGTGTTTGCAATCTTTAGATAAGCTATCTAGCTGATCTCCCGCTACCTGAAATAGTCTCAGCCTGCTACTTCTCCGCCATCTTGACTGCTCCTCCTGGTTCCTGTTAATATTTTTAATGTGAAGTTTCAGTTTAGGTTTTCACTTGAGCCTTAGATCTCAGAGATCCTTTTTGGTCTCAGAGACCTAAGACTCCAAATGCAGTAGTAGTAAATGTTCTGGTATAGGGATATAACAACAGGACATTGATCTAATTTTCTCATAAACTTGCGGAAGGATTTGAGTTGATCAATCTCTGAGTCTCAATTTCTTCAGGCATAGAAGGAATGGTTTTGACCAGGCAATTCTTGAGATGCCTTCTTACTTTAACATTCTGTAGTTTTACTCCACTGTTCTTGTATAGGATAGGAGAAATTTGACTTAATAGCGGTTCATTTGAACAAGTGACATGACTTCCAGAAATGCTAATGCAAGCTCAAATGTCCATTGACTGATGAGTGGAAAAAGAAGATGTACACATACGTGTGCACGCGTGCATGTGTATGCCCCCACAGGAATATTACTCAGCCATCAAAAAGAATGAAGTCTTGCCATTTGCAGTGATGCAGAGGGAACTAGAGTGTATTATGCTAAGTAAAATAAGTCAGAGAAAGAAAAATACCATATGATTTCACTCGTATGTGGAATTTAAGAAACAAAATAGAGTAATATATGGGAGGAGAGGAAAAAGAAAAACAGAAAAGGAGAGAGGGAAGCAAACCATAAGAGACTTTTCAAGATAGAGAACAAACTGTGGGTATATGGGTAGATGAGCAATGGGTTGTAAGAATGGCACTGGTTCTGATGAGCACTGGGTGTTGTATATAAGTGATGAATCACTGAATTCTACTCCTGAAGTCAATACTGCACTGTATTTTAACTGACTAGAATTTAAATTAAAAAGTTTTAAAATGCTAATGTAAACTTTGATAGATTAATAAAAGCACAGCCCATTAACAAATGAAGATCTGTTAAGAAGGGTGCAATCAGTGTGGAGAAGGGCCTCCAATTTCATGTTGGGTATAGATGAACTCTGGAGGCATAATTACTCTCAGTAAATAGTTTAAATGCTATCACATTGAGAAAGGGCTTGTTTTAATCTGTGCTGTGACTATTATAGGACAGAACCAAAGAGTCAGGAATTAAATTCCAGAGAGGCAAATGCTAAGAAATATTATGACTAAAGAGGTAATGGCTGCTTGATATGTGTGGTGGAGTCCAACATGCAGATTCTATGGTTTATGACTGTATTTGTCCAGAGAACATCCCTGTAGTAGGATCCCTAGCTATCCTCATTCTAGAACTTTGCTTCTGGTTTCATTCGACCCTTCCTATTTCCCACTATTTCTCTTTCTTTGGAGATAAACTTCATGTCTATCCTTTTCCTAAAGGTCTTTTTTAAGTGTTTAAATTGACATGTAATTTATACACACTGAAATGAACAGATTTTAAACCTAAACCTCAATGAATTTTGAAAGATGAATTCACCCATTTAACCCACACCCCACTCATGATCTAAAACATTTCCAATACTTAAGGAAGTTCCCTTGGACCCCTTTCCATTCATTCTCTTTCCTCAGAAGTAGCCATGGTCCTGATTTTTATTCATGGATTATTCTGTTCTTCATATAAAGGTATTTACACAAGATGCATTCTTTTGTATCTGACTTTTTACCTGGTGTAGTTTTTTTAGAGATCCATTTTTTTTTATTGCTGAGTAATATTCCATTTTGTTTCCATAACACATTTAGTTTATCCATTCTCCAAATTATGAATTTTGGGGTTGTTTTCTTCTTTTTGGATATTGAAAATAAAGCTATTATGGACATTTCTAAAACAAGTCTTGTGTGGACATTTATTTTCATTCCTCTAGAGTAAAGATCAAGAAGGAATTTATTGGGTCATTGTGTGAGGGCCTCTTTAACATAGGAAACTGCCTAGAAGTTTTCTAAAGTTGCTGTAGTATTTACAATCCCACAGCATTGTGGGAGAGTTCCAGTTATTTCACATCCTTGCCAACATTTTGTATTATTAGTATTTTCAATTTTAGTTATGAAGTGGTATCTCATTTGGTATACCATTAGGTTTCACTAAACAAACATTTTTTTTTCATAAATTTGCAAAACTCATAGGGTTTTTACCTCTGCAAACTACAATTGGTTAGGTTTTGTAAGCCCTTGATGGCCTGGCACATAATGAGAACAGAGTAAGTTTGGCACATAATGAGAACAGCGAACAAAATTTTATCACAAGAGGGGGTTGGGTGGGTCAGGATACACACAGTGGTTCTTGCTTCAAAGGATCTGTGAAGCCTATGAAATTCTTTGGAGTATTGTGAGGTGTGTCAGTTTATGTGGTTGTATGTCTACATATGAGTGTGTGTGTATGAAATTTTCACTGTAGAAAGAACCATGAAATTCTAAAAGTGATCCATAATCTACAGGAAGAAATAATTAGGTATATAAATGGTACCTGGGAATACTGTTTCCAAATTTTTCTACATACATTTTTAGTATTACATGAGCAATTTATTAATATTTGTAAGAATTCAAATAAATACAACACATTTGTTGTATTTCATGCTCTTCCTTTCTCATCATCCCAGCTCCCTGCAGAACTCAAGAAAAACACTGATCCTGCTCAGTATCACACAATTTGCTCCAAAGCTTAAGTTTTGCTCAGCTGCTATAATGTGTTAGAACAGAAAGCCTTGCTCTAAGGGCGGTTTCATCAAGTTGAGAAAGCTTACTGTTTCTGTTTGTCTGATCCCATGAGAGTTGAAAGGTCTTAGAATTTTTACTCTCCATGCAGAAAGAAGAGATGGAAAGACCCATTTGGTGGCATGGTCCTGTGCCAGTGAAGGATTACCTTCTCAATAGTCCTGTATGTAATTTTCAGTTTAACTTTAGAAATTTGCAGTTACTGAACATGAACTACTTGCTGTAGGAGACCATTTCAGAAAAAAAAAAAATAATAATAATAGTAACTGCTTGGGCTTATCCCGTTCTAGGTTCGGATTTAAATATAAAGCATTCTAAGCACTGAAAGCCACATAAATCCTGATAAAAGGCAGTGGTTTATAGGAGGTCTGACAAGTACATGTTACTAATCCTCTATTCTTCCAGTTTCCATTTCAAAAAATAGTGAAAATTTATCCCTCTGTGTCAGAGGAGTTCACTTGTGTTTACGGTAAAATAAAATCTTCTTGACTTTATAAAATTGGGCTTGAGAGCCTCCTCTCAGTTTCCTATAAACTGATGGCAATGTCTGTGCTTGAGCACCAAACAGGCCACAGTGCTCTTGATTGTGTTGTAAAAGAACAGGGGCCTAATGTTGGCCTGTATACTGGATGGGATATCTTCTGTATTGCCACGCGAACTTTGATCCTTCCCTCTTGGGTCTGGTTTGATATGAGGAGCAAGGATTGCAGAGCCACTTTCATTTTTATTTTATGTAATCGGCATTGATCACCGTCTTCTTTTCTTAGTGACTGCCTTTCTGAAATCTCCTGCTTCCAGACACTTCCGCAGTTACATGAGCAGAATAGTTTGCTGGAGGTCTGAGAGCAAAACTCCAGAGCTCCCAGATTTGTGTAGGTGTAAATCTTACTGTGTCACTTTTCCTTGTGCAGTACAAGATTTATATTACTGCCTTTACTTTTCTTCCTCTTGCTTTCTCCTTGACACTCAGCAGTCTAGTTTCTGGTCCATTAAAATTACGTCCTTATTACCAATTCTAAGTGTATGATCTCATTACTTATCCTTCTGGAGTTCATCATTGCCTTTCTTTCTGTTTCCTCCTTGAAATCACACTTCGGGATCCAGATGTATAATTTTTCCCCTCCATTCTAGTTCTTTATTTTAGATGGATCTTTTAGCCTTTGTGACAAGTTTTTTTGTTTTTCTGTTTATTTACTTATTGTTTTTCCTTTTGCTTATCTCAATTACCAGCATTTTCTGGGAGAGTGTTTTCTTTCTTTCTTTTTTTTTTTTTTTAAGATTTTATTTATTTATTTGACAGACAGAGATCACAAGTAGACAGAGAGGCAGGCAGAGGGAGAGAGGGAAGCAGGCTCCCTGCAGAGCAGAGAGCCCGATGCGGGACTCGATCCCAGGACCCTGAGATCATGACCTGAGCCGAAGGCAGAGGCTTAACCCACTGAGCCACCCAGGCGCCCGGGAGAGTGTTTTCTTAAGGTTGAAACCAATTGTTCTATATTTCCCCTCTTTGAATTGGGAAAACTTGTGTTGAGAGAAAGTGTATAATTATAAAGGGTGTATCATAGGGATGACTGGTAAATCTGATGCTCAGCTTTCTAAAGTCAGAAATCTAACTGCATCTGTATTCCAGACTGATAAGATGTTGGCATGTTGAATCATGCAAACAGATCTCACAAAAGATCAGCGTATAAAACAAGAATGCAGTTTATTAATTTATAATGAGAAATGTAACTATTGGAAAGGTCAGGTATTTCTCTTTGCCTGACCTGCCCCTCTCTCTCTGTAGACAAACTACTTGGGATTAGTGATGATATAATTAGAATGAGGTGTCTTAGTTAAATGTGCTCGATGTGTATTAGCAGCTATCTTACTGTATCCAGCCGTATAAAGAGATATTCCAACCAAATCAGGTTTAGGCCTGTACCTGCCTGGAAAAGGTGTTTTCTCTCCTAGGTAATACCTGTATTATCATTGTGGGTGTCTGCCTCTGTGTCAGTTTTTTGTTTCTGTTTTTGCTGTTGTTGTTTTTAATAGCCACACAGTCTTTCCTTTGAATGGCATATTCTTAGTTATATCAATAATGTTGATTAGGTTATGGTCAATTCCTGCTGGCCAAAGAGTTTCTTTATATCTACTGTTTGCTCTCTTAGTTTACTCATTGGAAGAAAATGCCAATGGCTCTAATTTTCCTCATATTCTTTAATGTCTGTGATAATCACCCATTTGATTACATACAGATTTGTATTTGTATTTCTATTATGCTATATCCAAACTATTACATTTGGATATCTGGTCCTGAAAACAATATGGCAAAGTTATATCCGTGCATTAATTCCTCACCTAGCTACTTCTAAGCACCTGGGAAAATATTCTTTCCTATCATATTCCAAGTCATTTTTTTCCAGTGGTATAGATATGCCCTGTACATTGGAGAAAAATATTCAGTGTATTTAAGGAGAACTTTATGTTGAAATAACAACATAAAGCCACAACATTTATAGTAATTTCTGAAATGTATTTTTTAGAAACAAGACATAGCAGACACTGTACTAGAACCAGAGATGAGAATATCATCATATATGTCTCTAGGCACTCAGAGTATCCTGGGAGGGGCAAATGAATGGCTATGTATAGGGAGGGCAGGGACTTTTGAGAAGTAATATTTGAGGTTTTGTGAAAAGTCGGTAAGATTTTCCTGGTCAGGCTAAAGGAGCACACTGTTCGTGTGTTTGGGGAAGTTCAGTTTGACAGTAAACGGAATACAGAGACAGAGGTGAGGGTGATGAAGCTAGAGCAATCAATGGGGGATTTTAAAAGATCTTCCCTATGCTGATGAAGAATCTTCACTTCTTATAGACGAATGGAAGAAATTGCAAATACAGGGCTAGAGTCTGGGAGGAAGGCAGAGCTGAAGACATGGGTTTGGGAGAGATCACAGACCACTGAAACTAACTTCAACCAGAGAGTGAGCCAGTAGATTAAGAGGAGAAGTTAATAGGTTCAGGGACAAGAATCCTTCCTTTGGTGTGGTACCTGGATCCTTGTTTGGGAAAGAACTGAGAGACCTGAGGCTATCTCATGGATATTAGGGAATATTTATGGCAACACAGGTTTTCTGGAGACCCCTCAAAGTGTTCTGTCGAAAGGTAAGCTTTCCAGGTAAGCAGGAACAATCAGTGAAGGGACTCTCCAACTCCCATCCCCAAACCCCTGGGTCATGTCTGGACCATGGTCTTGCATCCCTGAGTCAAGAAGTATAATGACTGCGGTTGTAAAAATCATCATGATGGCTATTAATCCATCATAACCTCAGGCCTCTGACACTTATTTCTTACTATTTTTTAGCTTTGTTGTGTGCTTTTGAATTCCATGCCTCGTGTTTCTTAATTTGGTTTAGTCAAGTCATAAAGTTTCTTTCCATCAACTTCATTTCTTCTAACTCCTCTGCTTTTTTCTTTGGACAACACTTTGAAAATGATCCTCACCCTTTATAGTTTTCACATGTCCATCTGTTGCTCTTTGCAATAAATTCCTTTCCTGGTTTCAGAGTACCCTTTTAGTGCCCTTTTGTATATCTTTATATATCCTTTGTTCTTTCCCCTGGCTCCATTCAAATAACCATCCTCTCTGTTTGCTTGCTTCATTTAATAAAGCCTTATCTAACCCTTCACTTAAGTAATTTCCTGGTCTTTCAATACTTTTTAAATTTAAAGCTTGCTTTAAAAAAAAAGAAGTCCTTCCTTAACTTATGTCATGGCCCACCTTCAACAACCTTAGATTCTACTTCTGAGAAAGGAACCATCACATTTGAACATCTGTCCACCTTGTGATATACACTTCCTGAAGGAAGGGATTGTTCTTTCATAGTTATATCTTTCCCATATTTTTGGATTCCTAAAATCTATTAATCTATAATGAATATAAGTCAAATTGAGAAAGATTTGAAACCAATGTTTCCAGAATTCTCTAGGTCCTGGTACTATATACCATAGGTGTGCATGCATTTTTTTTCCGGAGAGGATACATAATTTTAGCCAATTCTTAAAGTTCCCCAAGATAAAAATAAACATGCTTACTTAAGGGCCTAAGAATCAAGATCTTACCTTCAACTTATACAAGGAAGAAGGGTGATTAGACTTTTAAATGAACTTGAAATAATTCATGTATAATTGATATCACTACTTTTTCTCCTTACCCTGTCTAGCTGGTATTAATATTACATTTTATTAAGTCACTGATCATATTCAACAAGACTTTATATTGTGGACTCCCTTCCCACAATATTAGCTATTTTATAATGTTTTGAAAGCAGTTCTACTTAAATTTGTTTTTTGAAGAAAACTTTTGTTTTTTTCAAAGAACAAAGTCAGAAACAGGGAAAAGGGAGCTTCTGGAAGTGTAAAGGCAAAGTGTGTAATTTTCTAGCCATTCAGCTGCCACCTGCCCTGCCACCAGAGATTCAGTCTAATTATACTCGCTGATCTGAGCCAGCCACAGAAAGAGACATGATGTATGTGAAAGGGGAGGTTCTTTGAAGAGTTAAAGCAATCTTTCTTTAAAAGCTGGTTCTGTTTTTGCCTTGATGCATGCTTTAACTGCTTCTTCCTGCCCACGGTGTAAACCCAGATTCCACAGAAGTAGGTGACAGAGTGGAAGCTGAAGGTTCTAACATTAATCATCAGGAAGTCTAATTTTTCTAGCCTTCAGTTCCACCAAAGTGACAGGGTGATTTTTACTTTTCTCTTCCAGAATCCTAATGTGCTGGATGATATTTAGGCTTCACACTCTCCTCAAAGTATCCTGATGTCATTCTGACAAATGACCATGTCTTCTATAAGATGTCAGGGTTTGGGTGATGGGCACATCTGGTTTATTTTCTCTTTTTCAATGAAAGGGAAGGCTTACCTAACTCTCACCTGCCCCATATGTTATGGGGTCAGGGTTCTCGTTGATCCTATCGAATCAAGGTGTGACTTTCCATTTCTGAATAAACGTTGAAGATTCCCATGGTGATCTACTTATCTGACATAGATATAGGTACTACCTGTTTATCTTGGTAGCTATTCAACAATTTTCTCACTCAGTATTTTATTTTGTATAGATATAATATCAGGAGGAGGATGCATCAGGTAATCAGTTATGACTTTTGAAGCTCTTTTTTGTTCAAAATCTAAGCAAATGTAATTAATAAAAGTGCCTTTCAAGATGCAGGCATGGAGAAGGCCTTTTTAGTGAAGCCAGAATGGCCAAGATCATATCTTTGTTTAATGTCTGAGTGTCTCTTAGGACAAATGATGGTGTAGTTGCTTTAGAAAACAATGCCATCCTTTGGATTAAGTTTTAGAACTTCCTTATTTCTGGGAAAATTAATTTACTTGCTAAATATCTAATTTTCCTGTCACTTTCAAGTTTAAGGCTCAAACTGTTCCAAACTAGAGACTTCAGTCAAAACTCCCTACAGCTTACTTCTGCCTCTTTTCAATATGCTGATTTAAACAAATCTTTTTCCTCAAAGTATTTCTCATCTCTCCACCACATACTATTTTCCTAAATAACTTTGATTGAATAAATATAACTTGTTATATGTTTTATGAGAATACTTTAAAAGTAAAATCAGGAGATGTGGTGGGCAGTGTTGGATGGTGTGTTTGTTTTTTAAAACTGTGTAACAAATTACCACAAACTTGGTGGCTTTGGAACTAGCACCCATTTATTAGCTCCTAGTTCTGTAGGTCAGAAGTACAACACAGCATGGCTGTTCTCAGGGTCTCTCAAGGCTGAGATCAAGACAGCAGATGAATTGAGTTCCTGCCTGGAGGCTCTGGGGGAAAAACAATCTTCTTCTAAACTCATTCTTGTTACTGGCAGAATTCACTTCCTGTGTTTATAGCCTGAGGTCTCCATTTTCTTGCTTGCTGTTAGCTGGGGCGATTCTCAACTCCTAGAGGTTGCCACATTCCTTGCTTGTCACGTGGCCTCCTCTATCATCCCACAAGCAAAAGTGCCTGGCATTCTTCTCAGTTTCTTTAGACCCTGACATCTAGACTCCTATTTAAAGGTCTATGTGATTAAATAAAAAATCACCCAGATAATTTCCCTTTGTTAAACTCAGATGACTTGGGTCCTTAATTTCATCTGTAAAAATCCCTTCCTAGCAGTACTTATATTAGAGTTTGATAGTATAACTGAGAGGTTTGTATACGCTGGAGGCTGTATACCAGAACTGGGGGTGGGAGACACCTTCAAATTCTGCCTACCACAGAGAGCTAATCTATCAGCCACTGTTAATTTCCTTCTCCTATGCCATGTCCAGTACAGAAGCTGGAGAGCTGCATTACTGCTTTTCGGGCTCCTTTCCAGAGAGGGTGACTAATTGACAAAGGAAGCATTAAGAGGAAATTCACTGGAAGGTTCCTGAGAAACTTTTGCTTTATGATAAAATAAACAGGTAGTCCTGGCGTTTTTCCTTTTTTTATGGAATATAGGTATCATGTTTGGGGTTGCACTGGCCATCTGGTGACCAAGAGGTGACAAACAGTATACCAAGCCACCTGGGAACAAGCGCATACACTTTTCTGTTGGGGCAGTTGATGATGCTCTTGTCTGATAAAACAACACTAAGGTGGGTGAAGAAAATATAAAAGGTCCTCGAGGGCATTATTGAGGTACTGTTCTAAGCTAAGATCTTTTTACTTCCAGACTTTTTGTTAATTTTGAGAGACAATTAAAGTGTGTTTAGTGACAAGGCTACTGTTATTTGTGTTAAAACATTTCTAACTGATGTAAGGAGGAAGGGTGAATTAATATTTATGAGTAGTAACAAAACCTGCCGTGGTGCTAGAGGTTTGGTATTTTATTTCACTAATCTTCACAATAATTCTGTTAAGTAGGAATTAATATTACCCTAGTCCAGAGTTCTGCCATCCCAGAGATTACAAGTGCCAGAATAGGATTTCAAGACAAATCTATCTAGCTCCAAGTAACCATGTTTAATTCACTGCGTTATGCTGCATCTCTTAAAGGTGTAATCCTGTTTCTAAGGACCTTCCTACTGCCTCATTATAATAAATTTGGCATTTTTGTGCTTATAGATACAGAGCAATATTATATTCAGAAACCCTCTGCTATGGACTGAATTCTCTCTCTCCCAAATTTATATGTTGAAGCCCTAGGTCTCGAGATGATCATATTTAGAGATGGGGCACTTGGGACACTGTTAGGTTTAGATGAGGTCACAAGGGCAGGATCCTCATGATAAAATTGGTGTCCTCTAAGAAGAGACACCAGACAGAGTTCTCTCTATCTCCTTCTCCTCCTCCTGCTATGGCTGCTCTCTCTCCTACTTCTTTTCTCTCCCTCTCACCCCCGCCCTCAGCCCTGCTTTGAGGTCACACTGAGAAGGTGGCTGTCTATAAGCCAGGATGAAACCTCTCACCAGAACCCAATTGTGCTGGCACACTGATCTCAGACTTCCAGCCTCCAGAAATGTGAAAAAATTAATTTCTGTTGTTTATACCACCTAGTCTCTGCTATTTTGTTATGGTGGCCCGAGTAGACTACGGCAGTGATATCTGCCAGGTCCTGCTTCTCCTAAACCAAGGTCCCTAAAAGCCCAGCCTAAAATTTGGATATGGTAGATGTCGACCATAGTCTTCAATCCTTGCAGACTTCCAGGCTTTTCTATCTTTGTTTCACAGCCAGATGCATTTAAATCTTTTATGAGGTTCAGAAGAAATTGCTGAAGGCAAGAAAACATATTTAGATATCTATCCTTCCTAAAAATACATCTGCTTGGGGACTACCCTCTTAGGTTTGTCCCTTAGGAAGGTCTTTAACCATTGTGGGCATTTCAGAAAGAGTGTAACTCACTTCTGTAAAATCCTGATCTCAGCCTCTTAAAACACTCTATTATTCATATTTCTTAGAAGGAAAGATCCCTGGGGGTGTGAAACCGCAGTCTGAATCTTGAACTTGTCATATCTGCTGTTACCCATGAGCTATATATCCTCAGGAGACACTCCAGCAATGTGCATTCACATTTTCACTAGCTAGAGCATTGAATTCCAATCCCTATCTTATCTTTTATCCAATGAAGCTGGACTAAATCACAGGTGAGCCTCAACTGCACTTTTACCTCCATTACATAATGGCCCAGCCTAAAGGCGGAAAAAACCTTTCCTTTGTCCACTAAATATGCATATGATTTTGCCCTTAGTTTTCACCCTAAAATCAGAAAGAAAAAAAAGGGAAAGAAGACAAGGGATCTTCATCTCACATAGGTTGGAGTGCCCTCATTGTGTCTCCTGCCTTTAACCCCACCCTGGTCCCATAAGGCTTCTTCAGTGGGAGGTACCCTTATCTCCTCTTCCTTCTTAACCTCCTCAACTCCATTTTAAATATAAAAGGGAGAGCTCTTCCCCCAAACAAGAGTGGTTTCATTCAAGTTCAATGTATAGTTCCATTTACTACCAGCTACACTTCCCTACAAACTGGCTTCACTGCCTCCTTAGAACCATATTTGGCCATTTCTTCAAGAGGAACGCATGTGAGGAGTAAAGAAAAAATTTGAGCTCCCACTTCTGCAATGATTTTCAAAATCTTAAGCCATCCAACTTCGATTCTAATAAAAGTTTACCTGGGATCCTGTTTATGTAAATCTAATAAGTTCAAAGATTCTCTGGTTGAATCGAGGAGTAAGAGACACCTTTGATGTTGGAGCACTGTGAGCAACAAATGACTTAGAAGATGTGGTCAGTATCTCCTGATCCAGGACCAAGCCCTTACAATGCAGATAGAAAACCGGCCATGGCAATGGACAAAACACTCGGTTTGTGCTTTGGCAGAGTCATGACTAACTTTTGTCTTACTCACTTTGTCTTACTCACAATCTGCCCCTCTCACTGTAGGGAAAAGCTAAGTCCTGTTGAGCTGGTGAGGGAAACTTCTCCCCTCTGAAAAGAATTTCTTCATTCAGACACTCCTGGCCTGCCTCAGTCCTGCTTCAGGTAAAGGAAAAAAAGAGAGGTGTGCAACACTCCCAAGTGGGCTGCACTTGCTCCCCAGACGTCTGAATACTATAAGGAGAACTGAACTCAGAGCCTTCTGTTAGGATCAGAAGTTTAGAAAGTCTGACTGCAAGTTTCTTAAGGTTGCAGACCTTTCCTGGCATGCAGGGCAGAGGATAGAGACACGAGTGTTAACAGCTTAGTCCCCTTCCGGGTTTGCTTTACAACCTCTGAGGATCTGTTGATTTTCTTGCTACCAGTTCTGTTCTTGCACTTGAGTAATTGGGTGCAGAGGCTGACCCCAGTGTTGTACAAAAGTAACTGATGACAGTAAAGGTGGCCCTTTGTGTTGCTCAGGTATAGGAAGTCCTCTATTTCTCACTATATCATAAATTATCCACCTACAGGCAGGTTCTGAAATTGTCTTTCCCCATTTCAGTTAAAGTTCATGGAGTTTGATGCGTGGGTTTAGTACGGGATTAATACCAAAGTCATGAACTTAGACCTTCCTACACATGGTATTTCGTGTATGGCATTTTGTATTAAGATCAAATCTGATTAGAACATAGATAGGTCTCCAGAGGCAGTGGTTGCCAAAGCAGTTCTCTAACCCATGTCTCAATTACCACTAAGCCACCTCCTTACAAAAAGCCCTGTTGTTGTGAACTGTTTTTGGTTTGCCCTTTCGATTGTTATTTATTTAATTCTGAGTTTCATGCCACTTTATATTTAACCAGCCACATGTAAAAAATACAAGCCAAAGCAACCATGTGAAAATATGCCAAACGTAAAGGAATAGGCACGCTTTTAGTGTTGTGAATTCAAGAATACATAGATTGGAGCTAGTATTTATTTTAACTTCTGTCATAATGAGGGACCAGTTGCTGAACAAACTCACTAACATGCAGCTGAATCTCAATTGTATTGCCTGGCAAATAATATATTTTTATTGTGTAAACTAGGATATGTTGAGTATAAAGAACACTGCACTAGACACTGAACTCTTGAGGGGCACCTGGGTGGCTTAGTTGGTTGAGCATCTGACTCTTGATTTTGGTTCAGGTCATGATCTCAGGGTTGCAAGATTGAGCCCTGCCTCACCTCTCTGCCCTGCGTTGAGCCTGCTTGAGATTCTCTCTCTCCCTCTCCCTCTGCCCCTCTCCCTTGCTCTCTGCTTGTGCACTCTCTCATGCTCTCTCTCTCTCTCTCTCTCTCTCTAAAATAAAGAAAAAAGTGAACTCCTAGAGGAAAAGAAACAAACAAAAAAAAACTATTCCATGGCACCATTTTCCAAGGCCACGATTCATAATTTCTAGGAATATAGCCTAGTTGTGACCAGATCCAGCTGTTTTATTGTAGCTGTTGACTCTAAGCCTAATTCAAATGTCTGGTTAGATAATTGGTGTGCTAGTTACTGCTTTGCTCATCATTATGTTTCTGTGGACACACTGAAAAGAAGAAACTATTTGGGCCCCAGACCTGTCATCACAGACATGCTTGTTTCATGTAGACTTTAGGAATTTGAAATGTCCGAGGATATGCCAAGTATAATAATCAAAACAGAAAATTAGAAACTTGGAGGTTACCTGGGAGATATTTCTTGTTATTTGAACTGCTCTAACTCTGATGGGAATATTAGAGTCTTCAAAACAGAAAGTAAATCCACTAGTAAATTGGAATTTTCAATTTGTATATGGACAATCTAGTTTTATGTACTAAAGAGATTATAAATTTAGTTAGAATGTTCTATGAAATGCAATAGTCGGTGACAGCAGAAGATGAGTAATGGGCAAGGAAAGCATGACTGCCAAGAAGTAACCAAAATAGACAGACAGAAAAGGAAATGTATGTTGCAAGGATTTAGGGACCTATAAGGAGAGATCTGCAGAAACTCCATGGGCCTTCAAGGTCATAATGAGCCAGGACAGAAAGGGAAATATGAAGTAAGATTTATTCTAGATTGCAAGTCCTCTGCGGCATGAGGAAAAGGAAGAGTGGGAAGGAAGCAAAAGGAAAACTATGAGGTAATTACTTACATCCTCTAGTGGAATAGCTGTTAGAAAAGCAACATACCGAGAGGGGCTACCTGTGGGTAGTGAGGCAGCCCAGTATTGGGCTTATAGTTTAAGTAAAATATCTCTGGATCCTATCTTTGCACACTTTACTTACCAAAAGTCCTTCAGCAAGTAGGTTCATCACTGGAACCACCAGTGTTTTTTAACCTATAAAACAGAGGTAAAAATGGTACCTTAACTTATAGGTTTATCTGAAGATTAAATGTTAATGTATGTAAAGTGCTTCATATAGTACTTGACCCATGTAAATGTTCTGTATATGTGGATCAATATTTTATTAACAATCATTCTAACTAATTCTTCTAAACTTTGAGATCAATCCTATAACAGGGTATGGCAGTAGTCTGATATGGGACCTTCTACCAATGATCTTAAGTTCAGTGTCAGTGTTATAGCAGAGTCTGCTTACGTCATTCTGTTCATTCAGGCAAATACATGCAACAGATATTTACTGGCTCTCTGCCCTCAAGGGACTTCTATTCTAGTAGGGGATGTTATAATAAACAAGAAATATATCAATAAACAAGAGAACTTTGGAGAACAATGGGTACTGTGAAGAAAAATCCAGTGAAGGAACCAAGGGTGGTTGCAATAGAGAAACTGTGCAGGTAGTGTGGTCAGGGAAGGCCTTTCTCAGCAGGTGGCATTTGGACAGAAATCTGAATGGGGAGATGGAGACACCACTGGAAGATATCTTGGGAAAACATTCCAGGTAGAGGAAACGGTAATGATAAAGGGGAGATAAGAAAGAGTTTGGTATATTTGAATTTCAGGGGATCAGATCAATACTCATATCTCTAGACTATAGAGAACACAAATACTTCTGGGATAAGAAGGGGCTGGTCAGGCCAAGAGGGCAGATCACCGAGGCCCTGAAAAGCTGTGGTGAGAGGTTTGGATGGTTTCTTCCTTCCCTTCTTCCTCTTTCTTTCTTTCTTTCAACATATAATGTATTATTTGTTTCAGGGGTACAAGTCTGTGATTCATTAGTCTTAACACAATTCACAGTGCTCACCAAAGCACTTAACCTCCCCAATGTCCATCCCCGAGCCAGTCCATTCCTCCCACCACCCTCCTCCCCTCCAGCAACCCTCAGTTTCTTTCCTGAGATTAAGAGTCTCTTATGGTTTGTCTCCCTCTCTGGTTTCATCTTGTTTCATTTTCCTTCCCTTCCCCTATGATCCTCTGTCTTGTTGGTTTCTATTCAGTTGCCCAATTAACACTGCTGCCTGGTCACTTCAAAAGCAACTCAAACTGAGCATTATCTTTAAACAAGCCTTTAACAATATTTTGGGGGGTAAAAATTGGAATACCATTGTTGTTTTAGCATATGACCTTCATTATTTTATTTTAGTGCTTTTCAACAACCTATTATATTAAAAGGTAATGAACTTAGAAACATTACTAGTTTTCCAGAATCCCTATTGATCTCTCCCAAGGGGCCCAATGCTTCAGCCTCTGCACCTTTGAAACTGGCTGCTGCCTCCGCTGGTTCATCATACATACACATTATCTGGGGTTTTCACTCAAGTGGCAGACATAGACCTCAGTTAGCTCCTAGTGCCAGAAGGATTTCTGTCATTAACAAGATACTTGAATTCAATTTCAGACATTCTCCTGACCTTCCCAAAGTGAGTTTAACCTATATGTTTTGATTCCAAGAATCCAGATCCAAAAATTCATCCTAAAGGAACACTTACATGCCATAGTAAAGAAGTATAATGATGAAAAAAAAAAAAAAAAGCATTATTCTATAGACCAGAAGGGCCCAAATGTGAACTTAAAATGTGAACTTAAAAGTCACTGCATTCACTTTGTATCCAGAGGCCTTGTGATCTACCCTTTAGGAGTCCTTTTGACTGAGATGTAGGACTTAAGCTTGCGCCCTTCTAAGATACAGTAATATTCTTTCTCATCAAAATTTCTGAATCCATATTCAAGTTTTTCACCTTGGTCCTCCAGAATTAGTTACTCCTTAACTCTGAGAAGCCTATCTCTAAGTCAAGGACATCACTCCTTCTCATTCAACACAAATGTACCTGATACATGCTCTGTGCCAGATACTATTAGATGTTCAGGTCAAAGCACTTAACAACCTAGCCACGGACCTGGTTGTCTCTGCAGTGAAGCAAGCAGGAGATTTTCAAAGACCAGGAAAGTTCAGAGTGCTGTGAGAGCACACAGTAACATATCCAACATAGACAGTATAACTATTCTGAGATCTGTATGTGGCAAAGGATTTAGCCATGTGAAAGGTATTGTTTTGGGAAGGAGCTAAAATTGAGGAGAGATTGTATAATTCTGTAACGATTATATAAATCTCTTTGTATATTATCTGAAAATTATGTTTTTTCTCCTTTTTTAAAATGAGGGTTATTTAGGTAAAGGTAAAACAATCTACAAAGTGAATGAGAGTCAACTTCTTCATTTTCTTCTGTAAAGTTATACTCAAGACCTCAAAGTGCTTATGGTAGATTGCATTTTGGCCCCAATTGTTTACCACTCTCACATCTGTGGTTTTTTCCATGTGACATTGTTATCTTTCCCACTAAAGGTGGAGAGAACTCCCTCCTCATCTTGACTTTGTGCTCAACTGTGTGACTTGCTTGGGCCAATGAGATGTTGAATGAAATGCAAACAAAATCTTAAAATGATTGAGCTTGCATTCTTGTACTTTTGCTGTCACCATAAGAAGAACTTCTACTGGGTAAATGCTGCCTGTACAGCCTGAGCTCCACATATGCAGAGCTGACCTGATCCTTCCCACAATGGGGAAATAAGTCTAGACACAATAATAACTTGAAGCAAATATAGCCACAGTATAGTCAATTTAGCCCCAGTAGATCACCAAAACCCTAGTTGAACCACAGATACCTGAGTAAGGACAAATGATTGCTGTTTTAAGCCCATGAATTTTGAGTGATTTGTTACACAGCATCCTATGGTAATAGCTGACTGATGAGGACCACACGTCCTGAGACAATGGCACCAATGATAGTGTTATATTTCAGTGTTAGGATTCCTGACTCACTCTTCTTTTCTTTCAGGAACTGCATTTGCTAGTTTGTGTCCTGGTTTCCCAGTAGTTGTGGCTGAACCCACCCTACCCCCCAGTGACCATAATTTCTTCACATATACCTTTTATGATTACCCTTTGCCCAGCTAACAGCACGAGTGAACAGGCCTCCTAGGTCATTAATTGAATCTTGTACACTAATGCTATATACATGTCCACCCTAATACCTACCCTCCCTATGGATTTGGACCTACCTTCAAGTTCCATTTCTTCCATTTTTCCTAAAAGAAATTATCCGAGATCTTACTCTCAAGGTACCCAATGAAGGTTGTGCTAGAAACTGGAAATGTATAAGTAACTAAAACAATCTTACTTTCAAAGTATTCATAACTTACTTGTTACATGCTGAACTGTGTATTCCCTAAATTCATATGTTGAAGTACCAACCCTAAAAAGTGACTGTATTTGGGGAGAGTGTCTTTAAAGAGTTAATTAAATTTAAATGAGGTAATTAGGGTGGGCCCTAATCCAATATGATTGGTGTACTTGTAAGAAGAAAAGATTAGGATGTTAACATGTATGGAGGGAAAACTGTGAAAACACAGGGAGAAGATGACCATCTAAAATCCAAAGAGAAGGACCTCATTAAAACAACGATGATGACATCTTGACCTCTGAATTCTAGCCTCCAGAACTATAAGAAAATTAATTTTTGTTGTTTAAACCACCTAGTATATGAGACTCTGTTATGGCAGCCATCACAAACCAACACACTAATCAAGGAGATAAACTAGGAGAGTACATTAAAAAAAAAAAAAAAGTCATATTCAAAACACTGTGAAAATACAAAGGAGGTTTTTGGGGAGCTGGTGAAAAGGAAGAAGAAGCGAAATCTTTTTAGAGATGGTAACATTTTGAATTTTGATTGATGAATAAGATGGTGTTAAGTCAAAAAGTAGAAGAATATTTCAGATAGAGTAAAAAGTATATGCAACTGTAGGAAAATAGGCTACGTCATGGTATGTTTAGGTAAATGCAAATTATTTGAGAGAGTTAGAAATGTGAGGAGATTAGCAAAAATGACTCCTGCTGACATTTTATACAGATAGTTCATACTTAAAGAGAGCATGTACACTTTCCCTAGAACATGTAAATTACCTACAAGATAAAATAATTTTTGTAGCAAAAGAGTGATTTCTTTACAATCTATTCCAGTTGGACCCCTGGTATCAAATTGAGTTAGATTGAAAATATCTTGACAGCTTGATTCCAATATCTAGCTGCAAAGCTTTTGGAGAGAGATTGATATTCCTGAATTTCTATCAAGGTATTCTTACCACTGCATAAACATTTGCACCAAATGTTCTTCCATTTTATAGACCATCTAACTAGCTCCCGAAGATAAAGCTCTGAAGTGGTTACCCCAAGGCTGTAAAATCAGAAATCCTGGATACTATTTACAATCAAACTGAAATGGAGTTGTTGGTTGTGCGCCTCTCTCTCTTTCTTTCTTTCTTTCTTTCTTTCTTTCTTTCTTTCTTTCTCTCTCTCTCTCTCTCTTTTGCCCCCTTTCTCTTTCTCTTTTAGAAGGGCTGAGAATCTGTGATTGGGCTATACAGATGAGGCTGAGAAGAGTGGCTAAAGCATTGAGTCCGTAGAAGAAGGAAGATGAGTGAATTTTTCTTATTGGGCTCTTCTCCAGAAAGAGTCATCTGGCAAGTTGGCAAATACAAACTCAAACAGCCTCGTGCCAGATGTGCACGGCTGCTGTTGGGCCATCTGCAGCTTGCCTTTGTGCCATATGCCACTTTTACATTTGGTTGACTGGAGTATCAGAGGCAAAACTCACAGTGCAATTGTTTTTGCATGATTCTTGTAAATTTAATCAGAAGAAAATGAACTGATCCCCAGCTAGGCAAGGCAGTGAGTACAGTGTAGTGGAAGCAAAGATGACTACTGCCAGGATTGCTTAGGAACAACCTTTGAATATACTGTAGGAAAATAAATGACAGAGTAGTGCTATGCTTGTGAATCTTTGGTGGCCTTATTCAGTCATGTCTGAGGCAATCTTTTACTTGTTCCTTTTTTTCTCTTAATTTGTTCCATTTAACTTGTCCCTTGTCTATGAACACCAGCATTACTACTCTGGATAAATACCTAGCCAATGACTTACTCTTTATTAAAAATGGGCTATAGTTGTAGTTTTATGTTTCTGCATTGTCGACCTATTTGGCACAGTACATTAGCAAAAAACAGATTGCAATGCAATTTGAATTCCATAGGCTATATAATAATACCAGGGATGGGTATAAGCGGAGGAAAAATGGATTATAGAATGCTTACATTTCACACCCAGGAAATAATTCCTTGTTTTTCAACTCAATTTTTCCAAGGCTGTCTGCCATTACTGACCATATATAAACATGTTTGCTTTTTTGCCAATTTGGAGTCTAGTTGAGGCTGAATTTTAGTCAACACTTTTCTGAATCAAAGCCTAGAGTTTTAATTAAGCTAACAAATGACTATACTTCTTAATTGAAGTGGTCATGACACTCTGCTATTTCCTGCAGCTGGTATTCTTATTTTAGATATAGCCTGTATGTACACTGTAGCAGAGTATAAACCAATAGCATGCCTGCAATCAAAAAGGGATTTTAAAGATTTTGTGAATAATATTATATTATTATTTTAAAGTTTACGTGGACTAAGTTTACCTAGGAGGTCCTAAAGGTATATGAATAGTTGACAGAAGGGGAAGAAATTTAGAGGAACTAGCATGGACAATGTATTAAGGTCTATATTGTTTAATTAGAGCTAATTTAATGTTTTAGCTCTATTGTAGGGATTTTTTTCGCTAAGTGTTTTAATAAATGCTCTTGATGACTTAAACCTTGTGAAATGGTTGCAGTTCATAATGTTCAGCATATTCATATTAGTCTAAACTGCCAGTGATGTTAAATTCTATTTCAAACTTTAAAATGATCACCAAAAGTCCCTCTTACATGTTTTGGCATTTAAATTTTGAGTTAAGAGTTATTCTGTGACAAGCAGATGGAGTGGTTCTAGAAGAAAAATTGGGGGTTGGGGCACCTGGGTGGCTCAGTGGGTTAAAGCCTCTGCCTTCACCTCTGGTAGTCATGATCCCAGGGTCCTGGGATCGAGCCCCGCATTGGGCTCTCTGCTCAGCAGGGAGCCTGCTTCCTCCTCTCTCTCTGCCTGCCTCTCTGCCTACTTGTGATCTGTCTGTCAAATATATAAATAAAATCTTTAAAAAAAAATGGGGGGTTTCTCGATCATGATCCCAATCTAGGATGGTGAAGGGGTTCTCTGTTAGTGCCCAAGTTCATATTCTTCACCTAAAAAATTAGTAGGCTGCAGTAATTCACACCTAAGGTCCAATTTAGCTCTAAGAGATTATGATTATCACTTGCAGTATTTGGTTTTCCATCCCCTGGCTATCTTCACTAACACAGAAAATTAAGACCAGATTATATGTAAAGGTTAGCATCCTCCATGGAGAATTGAGGGGAAATATGAGAGAACATTATCGTGGTTTGAATATATTCCAGGAAGTGTGCTAGATGCTCTCCGCATATTATTTCTATAATCCCCTTGGCATACACATTAGAGTTAGTTTTTAGATGAAACTACATGAAATTGCCCTCTTTCTAGTTCAAAAACTGTCAAATATCAGCAATTTTACATGGGTTATCCTAAATGTTATTCTATTTCACAGATCAAAACACTGAGGCCTAGAGAAGGTAAATAACTTGGCCAAGTCCTTAGTTACTAAGTAGCCACCTGGGATTTAAACCCAGTTCGCACTTTTAAATACAATATAAAACACTGCTGCTATAAACTAGATAAACACAGTTGATTATTAGGTATTTCTATTTGCATGTAAATAATACCCTCAAACCTTTCCCTTGTATAATTAAAACTTCATACTCCTTGAACAGCAACTTTCTAGTTTCTTCAGAGTGTTTTTTTTTTTTGTTGTTTGTGCATACTTAGTTTGACTTATCTATGATTAGCAGATGTTGGGTACGGTTTCCCGGGGTAAGCAAAGCAGGCAGGCTCTAAATGGCTAAAAATATTCTTGTTTGGGTTATATTTAAAGCCACTGCATGCGTAAGAACTTAAGTTTGGTGGGCTTTGGCATAAAAATCCTAGCCTGCTGTGAAGAAGTAAATAACATAAAAGCCAATATGCTGGTCCTTCACACAGCACTGTGTGACACAGCTGAGTAGCTACAGGACAAGGAGACAAGGCAGGGCTTCTGTTGATGGGAGAGCCATTGCCCTTCAGTGGTCACTGTGCTACCAGGGGCCAAAGGAGAAAGGACACCTCTCAGAAGTCATGAGCAGTCCCTTTAATAGTTGCGTGGCTATTCTCTTGGGGTCCTACGAGGTGAGGACTGTGCCCTTATTTACTCTGCACCAGGTCTGTGCCATGCATGTTGCTGGGCAATTTACCTAACTAGAGCTATTCTTGGCACATCGCAGGTATGCGACAAACCATTTTTGAATGAATAAATCATCTTTAATATTCACAATAATATTGGGAGGTAGATTTTGTTGCCTTCGTGTCACAGATTAGGGGCCACTTTCCAAGGGCATTTGAGATACGATAGCTGTATTTTAATAGTTCTTTGTCAAAAGTTAATGTGCAGCATATAGAACAGAAAAAGTCGAAGAGTTCTTGTAAGAAAAACTGTGTGCTAGGGCACATCTGCCCCATTAAAAATATAATTTGAGGGCGCCTGGGTGCCTCAATGGGTTAAAACCTCTGCCTTCGGCTCGGGTCATGGTCCTGGAGTCCTGAGATAGAGCCCCGCATCAGGCTCTCTGCTCCGCAGGGAGCCTGCTTCCTACCCCCTCCCTCTGTCTGCCTCTCTGCCTACTTGTGATCTCTGTCTGTCAAATAAATAAATAAATAAATAAAATCTTTTATATATATATATATATATATATATATAATTTGAAGAAGCTTTAGGCTATTATTTATGTGCAAATAGAAATAGCTAACAATAAACCACTTTTATCTAACTTACAGAAGCAGCTTATACTATTTAAAAGTGTGGATAAAAGCTTATACTATTTATTTTTATTTTATTTATTTATTTTTTTTAACAATTTTTTTTTTTTTAAGATTTTATTTATTTACTTGACAGGGAGAGATCACAAGTAGACAGAGAGGCAGGCAGAGAGAGAGAGAGGGAAACAGGCTCCCTGCTGAGCAGAGAGTCCGATGCGGGACTCGATCCCAGGATCCTGGGATCATGACCTGAGCCGAAGGCAGCGGCTTAACCCACTGAGCCACCCAGGCGCCCAAAAGCTTATACTATTTAAAAGTGCCTGGGTGGCTCAGTTGGTTAAGTGTCTGTCTTCAGTTCAGCTCAGATCATGGTCTTGGGGTCCTGGGATCGAGTCCTGCATCAGGGTCCCTGCTCAGTGGGGAAACTGCTACTCCCCCTGCTTGTGTTCTCTCTCTCTCACTGACAAATAAATAAATAAAATCTTTTTTTAATATAAATAAAATATTTTTAAAAAATAAATAAAAATAAAATAAAATAAAAAATAAATAAAATAAATAAAATAAATAATAAAAAATAAATAAAAATAAAAGTGTGGACTAGCTTTAAATCCTAGGTTGGCTACTTTGGTGTCTCCCTACTGCAGAGAGGTGAGTGCTGACACAGAAGCGCTTGGTGGGAAGGTGATATTTGTTTAAACTGATGGCAAAAAAATAAATGAAAACTGAGCACTCAATACATAATCAGCTCAGAAAAACTGGTTGTTAATATGTTCCAAACACAGCTTTGAGTCTCAGGCCTCACTTCCCCCCATTATTCAAGCAGGTAACACTGTGTTGTAGAAAAGTCATGAATTTTGGAGTGAGACCTGGATTTGAATCCTGATTTGTCACACAGTAGACAAATAATCTCTTGCATCTTCAGTATCAGAACCTGGAAATTGGGACCAATAAGATACATCTCATAATGTAGTTTTGAGAATAAAATAAAAGAATATCTCTAGAACACTTAGTAGAGGATTTGGCTCATATTTAAAGGTTCAACAAATATTAGTTTTCATCCCAACTTTTTGAGCCTAAAGTTTCTACACCGAGGCTTTCCTTGTTGCTCATTTTACTATGATTTTGCTAGCATAAAAATGTTCAGAGTAGAAGTCATTGAATACAGTGATTTGTTTCTTCTTAGCCCCTTCCCTTTTCCCAGGCATGGTCCTAGAAATGCATTTAGTTTGACAATTTCCTCAGGGGCCATGATGTCCAACAATAGATGAGTTGGGATGCTGGGTTATTCTTCTCACTGAGAAATACAACACAAGCTGTGAAACAAAAAAAAAAAAAAACAAGCAAAAACAAACAAAAAACTGGCATGGAGGAAGAGAGGTCCATGCACATGGGGACCCAGAAAGTTCCAATCTTCCTTCATGTGATCTAACAGGTTTTATTGGGGATAAGTGAGGAGTTGGGCACGAGATGAGGGATTTCCTTCAGTGAAAATACATTTCCTATGAGAAGGTCTGATGAAGTAGAGCTTGTGGCTCTGGAAGAATATTTACCATATATCCTTATCCTCTGCTAGGAAGTATTTGTAATATGAGTCATATTAATATTTATTTATTCATTTGGAGAAATGTTTTGCTCTCTGTTTTTATATTTCTGGATGCTACATTTATTTTTTCTCTTTGAAAATTCTAATGACCATCTGCAGTACTGGGAAGTGGAGAAGTTATTATGACAGCTATGTTTCAGATTTGGTTCAGATTACTGGTAAATTGCATGCATTAGCTTTTAAAAATGTGGGGCAGATTCTAAACACCTATATACTAGCTTTTAAAACAAAATGTGTCCCTCTTAAATGCTGGAAAGTTCTCAAAAAAGAAAAGAACATAAAATCTGTTCAGCATGCTTCTTTGAGAATATTTTTCAGCACGTAAAATCTTAACTTCACTTAATTAACTTTGAAACAGAACCATGTTTTTAGTTCCCAGTGGTTGGCTTCCTTCGTCCTTAACCACTCTACAGCCTCTAACTCTAATGACCAACACATATTCTTCTGGAAATGTTTTTCTTCCCTAACTTGGGTTTCCTATTCTAGAATGACTATTTTTCTATTCTTTAATTCTTTTTCTTTATATTTTCTTTGTTCTTTTTTTCTCCTGCAAAAATGTACCTTTCTGTCCTTAGTTTCATTCTTTACTCTTTGTTCTTTAGTGAGGTCACATATTCACATGACTTCAATGATTATTCCTAAGTATGTGATACTCAAATATCACTCTCAAATAACAACTATGCCTACAAGTTCTGTTTCACATTCCCAGCCCTTTGATCCACAACATCCCAGAGGTTCTAATGGTACCACAATAACATCATCCCCATTTTTTGATACTAGCTTTAAGAAGTAAAACTAAAAATCTCAGTTCCACGTTTGATTCCTTCTATGCCCACTCTATTTTTTGGTAATTCAGTTAGCAGATTCTGTCAAAACTTTTAATCTCTTCTTCCTTTTCATTACAACCATTATACCATATTTTATCAATTCTAACATACATATTTGTTCCAATAGTAACAGCTCTGAAACTGGAATATGTCTCACAATCAGTGATGTATTAGGATTGTGTCACAGTTTAATTAGCAGCCCTTCCTGTTCTTTCATTTTACTAAGTAGACTAATGATGCATCTTACAACTGATGGTGTCTTACATTTGATGTTCTGCTTTATGTAAACTCCTAACTGCCACATTCTTTGATTTTGATAATTGCTTTCTCAAGCTCCAGGTACTCCTTTAATCATTATGAGAATATTTTTCTTAAAGGAGAATTCTGATCAATCCCTGTCTTGGGCAAGGACGTTTGTTGATCCCCATTAGTGATTATATAAATCCAAATTCTGTGATTTAGCATTCAATGCCTTCCTATAGTTTTATCTCTCACAACTCTCCTAAAAATTTCCCATTCCAGGGGCACCTGGGTGGCTCAGTTGGTTGCACGTCTGACTCTTGATTTTAGCTTAGGTCATGATCTGAGGGTCATAGTGTGGAGCCCCACATCAGTCTCTGTGCTCAGCAGGGAGTCTGCTTGAGAGTCTCTCTCTCTCTCTCTCTCTTTCTCTGTCCCTCCTGCTGCTCTCCCCACCCTATCTCTCAAAATAAATAAATAATCTTTGAAAATTTTTCTCACTCCATGTACAAACCGGTATAGCTGTCAAATATACCCTATAATTTCTTACCTCTTTTCCTTTGCTGAGAACAGTGTTCTGCTTCAAATGCTACATTCTTCATCCCATTTGTTGATAACTTACCTAAGAATTAAGGAATTTTAAATGTCATTAACTCCGTGAAGCCTTAATGATATGCCCAACCTCTATGGATTCTCTCTCACTCATGAAAGGTAACATTATCATTTCCATCTAATAAAAGAGAGAGTTGAGAAATTAGAGGGTTGTCACTCAAGGGCCAGGACAAGGGATAAAGTTAGAATCTGAACCCAGATCCGGCTTACTTGAAATAATACATTTAGTTATGCATTTAGTTATGCATTATGAATTGTAAGGAAAATGCTGTGGAGAACAACTAGGAAGAAAAGTTCAAGGCTCTGCTCTTTTGTTGTGGAAGTAGAAACCTAGAAATAACTTTATTTAACCTCCATATCCACTTATAGTGAAATAACCTAAGATACTCTATTTTCAACTAAGTGACTTATCATTTATTAGGAGGAGAACTTAGAACCCCCAGATTTAATGTATTTTACATATCCAGACACCACACCATTCTTATCTACATAGTATAGAAAATTACATTCAACAATGTTGCCCACAATAGGCTTGGCTAGTTAAAAAGTAAAATAAAAATTAAAGGACACACTGAAAGGATAAAATGAAAACATAATGAAAGTGTGAAATTATATATGGATATATAAACCTGTACAAAGGATAACATTATACAATGTACAACTCCATTTTTCCATGGGAATAAATAGGACCCTTTGAATTGAAACAAACAGTGGGTTTCCTGTATGTCTGTATTCATCAGGGTTCTCCAGAGAAGCAGAAATAATAGTATACATACAGATATATACAGAAAGAAGCTTATTATGAAGGATTAGCTTAAATGATTATGGGGACTGAGAAGCCCATGGTTTGCCCTCTGCAAGCTGGAGGCCCAGGAAAGTGATGTTGTAGTTACAGTGCAAACTCAAAAGCCTGAGAATCAGGAGCGCCAGTTTCTAAGGGCAGGAGATCAGTGTCCCAGTTCAAGCAAGAGAAAAAATTCACTATCCCTCTGCCTTTTTTTGTTCAGCTTGAGCAAGTGAGCAAATTTACCCTTCCTCTCCTTTTTGTTCTATCAGCCTTCAACAGCAATCTTCTTCACTCATGGACACACCCTCATGGGCACACCGAGAAATAGTATTTTGCCAGCTATCTGGGCATCGCTTAGCCCAATCACAATTTAACCATCACAATCTTTAAGAGAAATGAGGTACTATTTAAAGATCTCTGAGAGAGAATGCCTCAGAACAATCTCTCTGGCTTATGTTAATGCTTGGCCCTCTTTTATTTTTTATTTAAAGATTTTATTTATTTGAGAAAGAAAAAGAGAGAAGGTGGGGAGGGGCAGTGGAAGAGGGAGAAAGAATCTTACGCAGACTCCACGCTGAGTGTGGAGCCTGATACAGGGCTCAATCTCATGACCCTGAGATCATCACTTGAGTGAAACCAAGGGTCAGATGCATAAGCGACTATACCACCTAGGCACCCCAAAGCTTGGCTCTCTTATGCTCACCTTCACCATTATGTGTGGGGAGAGGAAATCAGTGAACATCATCAGGACCAGCTGAGTACTCTACACTCAAACATCCGAATCCAAATAGAACTTCCTTGATAAAGTCTCCCATTGCAAATCAAGTGCCTTATATAAAATCCATCACTCACATACAGAATCACCACCAATTCCAATACAAAAAACCCACTTTCACTTTTAAAACAATCAAGTATTTTATGTGAAAAACTTCCATTATAAGCATTCATGAATTTTGACAAACATAACCATTATCACAATATAGAAGTTTTTCATCATCTCAAGAGGTTTCTTCTGCCCCTTTACTGTCAGTCCCCACCCCCACCCTGACCCCTGACACCCAACTAACCTAATTTCTGTCACTATAGCTTAAATTTTTTATATTCACACGTTCATATAAATGGAATCGTGTAGTATTTATTCTCTTATATATGGTTTTTTTGCTCAACATACTGCTTTTTAGGATTCAGTTATGTTGTGGCATGATAATCAATAGCTAGTTTTTCTTGTTGAATACATCCATTGTAGGTATTACTATAATACGCTTACCCATTCACCTACTGATGGACATTTATGTTATTCCAACATTTTGGTTATTATGAATAAAGCTGTATGAATATCCTTGAACAAGATTTTGTATGGGCATATATTTTCATCTCTCTCAGGTAATTATCTAGGGATGGATGTTTTGTATTTTATGGTATGTTTAACTTTTTGAGAAACTTCCCAACTCTTTTCTAAAATGGTTGTATCATTTTACATTTATAGTAACAATATATGAGTTTCAGTTAATCCACATCTTCCCCAAAAGTTGGTAGAGTCAGTCTTTTTTATTTTAGCCATCTTGGTGGGTGTGTATTGGATTTCAGTGTAGCTTTAATTTGTATTTCCCTGATGATTAATGATGTTAAGCATCTTTATGTGCTTATTGAACATTCACTTATCTTTTATTAGGTTGTTTTCTTATTAAGTTATGTTTAAAAAAAAAACACGTATTTCCTTTACTCATAACCCTTCTGATGCCAGATTGTATGGGTGTTCTTCCCACACTGACAAATTCTCTGACACTGGGTGTCCTAATAATTAAGTCCAATTCTGACACTAACCAGAGTTTGTGCAGACCAATAGACTGAGGGTTCAATCCCACAGGACTACCTCCCACTTCAGATGCCAATTTCAAGTAGTGGGTCCCCAGGTTACCACAATTTCTGTCTGATATGGCTGTAAATTCAAAGTTCCCATGGCCCCCTTTTTGGTTTGATAATTTGCTAGATTGGCTCACAGGACCCAGAAAAATAGTTTACTTACTATTGCTGATTTATTACAAAGGATGTTTTATTTATTTATTTATTTATTTATTTATTTATATTATGTTATGTTAGTCACCATACAGTAACAAAGGATGTTTTAAAAGAAACAAACAAATAGCCAAATGAAGAGATACAGAGGGCGAGGTCTGGATGTGTCCTGAATACAGGAGCTTCTGTCTCTGTGGAGTTGGGGCACTCCACCTTCCTGGTGCATGGTCATGTTCACCAACTTGTTCTATACTTTTGGAATATTTATGAAGGCCACCAAGAGTTACCTTATTAGAACAAAAGATGCTCCTATAACCCAGGAAATTCTAAAGGATTTCAGAGCTCTGTCTCAGGAACTGGGGTTGAAAACCAAATATTAGCAGGGACTTGGGGAAAAGACGAATATGTGTGTGTGTGTGTGTGTGTGTATCCTATTAATTGACAAGTTATAAGAGTTATTGATATATATTATGGGTACAAATCTTTACACACACACACACATATATATATATATATATATATATAATACATATATTGTGTGTGTGTGTGTGCACATCCATGCACATGTGTGCATTTAAATATACCAATCTTCACTATATTGTACATCCGAAAGTAATATTACACTGTATTTTAACTAACTGGAACTTAAGTAAAAACTTAAAAAATTAGATTGGCCAATCTAATTAACCTTCTTATTATCTTAATGGTGACTTTTGAAAAGCCAGTTTTTAATTTCAATGAAGTCCAAGTATTGATTTTTTGTTTGTGATGTAAGAAATATTTGCCTACACCAGGGCCACAAATATTTTCTCCTCTCTTTCTTGTAGATTTTTTTTTTTTTATTTATTTGACAGAGAGAGATCACAAGTAGGCAGGGAGGCAGGCAGAGAGAGAGGAAGGGACGCAGGCTCCCTGCTGAGCAGAGAGCCTGATGCGGGGCTCGATTCCAGGACCCTAAGATCATGACCCGAGCCAAAGGCAGAGGCTTTAACCCACTGAGCCACCCAGGCGCCCCATCTTTCTTGTAGAATTTTTAAACGCTTAGTTTTTATGTTTATAGCTATTTTAGTTAATTTTCCTGTGTATTGTGACATAAAGGTTGAGGTTCCTATCTTTCTATATGGTTATCTGGTTTTCCTTACTGTTTGTTAAATAGTATCCATTCTCCATTAGGTTATCTTGGCTCCTTTTATTCAAAATCGTTTGGTGTTCATGAATATATTTCTGTATTGTTACATTATTCTATATATTTATTCTTATGCCAATACCATATTGTCTTAATTATTCTACTTTTATAGTTAAATCCTCAATTTTGACTTGTTATACAACTCATTAACAACTCTTTGTGTATGGACCTACCTACTGCCTTCAGTCTATCCCCTTCTTGATGATGTAGCAGCATTAACTTTGAACAAGACACTCCAGTGTTTGGCCTTTCGAGGTCCTTCCTTTTCAGTACAGATTATAGAGTCAGATTGTCAAGTTCTACAATGATGTTTCTGAGGTACTGATTGATTTTATGTGGATATATAGGCCAATATGGGTAGAAATTACTTCTTAACAATATTGTGTCTTGACCCATGAATATGACATAACCTTTCTATCAATTTGGATCATTAGTTTCTCTCAGCAATATTTTGTAATTTATAGTGTACAGATCTGGCATGTATTTTATTAAATTTATCCTTGATTATCTCATGTTAGAATACAATTAAAGGGGTAGTAATTATAATTTCAATTTCTAATTTTTCAATGTCAGAGTACAAATGCAATTGATTTTTATACTCTCTTTATATCCTGTGGACTTGCTAATTTGCTTACAAATGATAAGAGTCTTTGTAGATTCCTTAGGATTTTCATTGTACATGATCATGATAACATTGTCTTAGAGTAAGAACAGTTTTTTCCATTTTTCCTGTGATCTCTCCTTGCCTTTTGTTCCTTTCCTTATTTCCTTGCTTGCCTTATTGCACTGGCTACAACTTCCTTTGCATTGTGAAATATAACAGCTCTGAGTGAACATTCTCTTTATTCCCCCCAATCTCAGGGAAAGGTTTTTAATCTTTAATCATTGAAGATGATGTTAGCTGTAGGTATTTTGTGAATACTATTTATTAGATTGAAGAAGCTCATTTCTATTACTAAATTATAAGTGAAAGTCAACTTTTGTTAAATGCTTTCCTTTACATCTATTGAGATAATTTTGTGGTTTTCCTCCTTTGTTTATATGTTAAACTTATATTTGACTGATTTTCAAATCTTGAAGCAACCATTGATTCCTGAGGGGGAAAAATGTAAATGGTCATGATGTAAAAACCTTTTTTAGAGATTGTTGGATTTGAATTGATAATATTTTGCTGTGGGTCTTTGGATCTCTATTCATAGGAGATTCTTATAATGTCTGTGTTTTATTTTGGTAAGAGGGCAATACTAGTTTTATAAAAGAAGTTCAGACATGTCCATACTTCTATTTCCTAAAGGAGTTTATGTAGTTTTTGTATTATTTCTTCTTGTAATGATTGATGGAATTCACTATTGAAGCTATTCAGGTGTGGGATTTTCTTTATTATACTATAAATTGAAATCTTTAATACTTTCAGAGGATCTCAGATTTTCTCTTTTTTTCCTGAATCACTTTAAATAATTTTTTGTCTTTCAAGTAGTTTGTCTGCTTGATCTGAGTTGCCAAATCTATTGGCATAAATATACTCCTGGTATTTATTATTCTTTTATTACCTCTAGCACCTAAAGTGATAATCCCTTTTTCATACTTGAGATAGGTAACTTTGCACTCTCTGTCTCCGTCTTTAGATGTCTCTCAGTGTGTCTTAGTATACCGAGAGTTGATCAATTTTATCCTTTTTTTTAAACAGCTTTTGATGTTATGATTTTTCCCTTTTATTTATTTTTTATTTCATTAAATACAAGATTCAAAATAGTCAAAAATGATATGATATAGACAAAATTGTATTGGGAGAAGGAAGCTTTAATTTATTTCTCAAAATTACAAAGGATGAAAAATAAGGAGAGGTATAGAACTAAATAATAGTGTTATATTTAATTGGATATAAATAGATAATAGTTTATATTTAATTGGGTATAAGTAGATAAATATCAAACTCTTTAAAGAAAACAGCATATACCTTCTTTTAAGGTGCTCATAGTACATAAGAAAAATGGGTACGTATTATACACATCAAAAACTAACCAAATATTTAAAAATAGAAAGTGTGATGGTAATATTTTCTGCTCAGAGGTAAATAAAACTAGAGAATAAAAATCCTGTTACCTGAAAATTAAAAACTCATTTAAAAAACCTATGATTAAAAGAAAGGGGAGGGGCTCATCTAGGTGACTCAGTGGGTTGAGTGTCTGCCTTCGGCTCAGGTCAAGATCCCAGAGTCTTGAGATGGAGCCTGGCTTTCAACTCCCTACTCAGCTTGAGATGGAGCCTGGCTTTCAACTCCCTACTGCTTCTCCTTCTGCTCTCCCCCTGCTCATGCTCTCTCTCTCTCTCTCTCTCTCAAACATAAATAAATAAATAATCTTTAAAAAACAACAAACTTGGGCGCCTGGGTGGCTCAGTGGGTTAAAGCCTCTGCCTTTGGCTCAGGTCATGGTCCCACAGGACCATGCTCCTCTGCTCAGCTGGGAGCCTGCTTCCTCCTCTCTCTCTGCCTGCCTCTCTGCCTACTTGTGGTCTCTCTCTGTGTCAAATAAATAAATAAAATTAAAAAAAAAAAGAAAACAACAAACTTATGATTGGAGGAACTCCTAACCAAAAAATTAAGAATATTTAGAAAATTGTAATTGTATCTCTACCTAGCAGAACCAATTGTATCCAGCTAAAATGGTACTCACGGAAAATACATATACTTAAGGACCTGTAAACCAGTAAGGATAAAACTAAACACCCAACTCAATTATGAAAACAAGAAAGAATTGGTTAAATGAAAGCAGAAGAAAGGAATTGACAAAAAAGACTGAAAACTGGATAACAAAAAATTCCATAAGTAAACAAACTCAAGAGCTGTTTTAGTAAAAACAACCATATCACTGTCATGAAAAGAAGACAAAGAAAGGGTCCCCTGAGGGGCAGCACGGAGGCTGCAGGAGACATGGAGTTCCTGTGGATGACTTGAAGTAGCGGGAGTCCATGAGGACTCTGGCAGCCTTCCTCAAAAAGTCTGGGAAGCGGGAAGTTCCCTGAAGGGTGGGCACTGTCAAGCCGGCCAAGCACAAAGAGCTTGCTCATTGTGATGAGAACTGGCTCTACGCAGGACCTGCTTCCAGAGCACAGCACTGGGACCTCTGGGGAAGCGCAGCCCAAGGTTGCCTCCAAGACCAAGACCAGCAGAGAACATCAGAGAAAGGGGGTCCTGCCTAGCAACTTCAGCAAGGCTCCAACAGCATGGCGCACAGGGTTCTCCAAGCCCTACCAAGGCTGAAAATGGTGGAAAAGGACCAAGATGGGAGCTGCAAACTGATAGTTTAGGGACAGAGGAATCTGGACAGAATCATTGGACAGGTAGCAGTTGCCAACAAAAAGCATTAGAACACATGCTGGGGTAATAAACTGCCTCATCATAGTCCTGAAAAAACAAAACAAACAAAAAAACAATAAAAGAGATAATGTTTAGCTAATCAATCAATCAATAAGAATAAAAGAATAACCAGAGCTCTGGAGGCAATTAGAGTCATAGAGACTATGATGAACATGAGACTGTATGAAAATATAAATGGAGGAAAATACGAATATAATTTATAAGTATAAATTTTTAAAAAATTAATTTAAAAGGAAATTCTAAACAAACCAATTACCATAATAGAAAGAAAGCAATTGAAGAACATTATGACAGAATGTATGAGGATAAGATCTATTACATGTGACTTCTATTGGATCACTAAATAAAAACACCTTTTTAAAAAGGTTTTATTTATTTTTTTGACAGAGAGAGAGCACAAGTAAGGGAAGTGGCAGATAGAGAGGGAGAGGGAGAAGCAGACTTCCTGCTCAGCAGGGAGACAGATGTCTGGCTCAATCCCAGGACACTGAGACCAGGACCTGAGCTGAAAGCAGATGCTTAACTGACTGAACACCCAGGCACACCAACAAAAATAGTTTGAAATGCTACAAACTCTTCCTCAGCCTGGAAGGGAAAGTTGTGATTAGAGGTTCAATCACAAAGCAAGTTTTCTCTTGTCTCCTGCTCTCCTCTGAAATTTGCCTGGTGGGCCTTTCTTTCTTTCTAAAAAAAGAAAAAGCATATTCTATTCTTGAGTGGGAAGATGTAATATCATAAAACATAATTTTCTCTAAATCAGAAAACTTAATTCAGTCTCAATAAAAATACTAGTAAGTGTTTTTTAGAACTAAATAATCTTTTTCTAAGTTTTATGTGGAAAAAAAGAGGAAAAGAGAAAAAAATTGCTTATGTTACAGATATTGGAACAGTATAAATACTACAGAATTTAGGGGCGCCTGAGTGGCTCAGAGGGTTAAAGCTTCTGCCTTTGGCTCAGGTCATGATCCCAGGGTCCTGGAATCGAGCCCCACGTCGGACTCTCTGCTCAGCAGGGAGCCTGCTTCCCTCTCTCTCTCTGCCTGCCTCTCTGCCTATTTGTGATCTCTGTCTGTCAAATAAATAAATAATTTTTAAAAATCTTTAAAAAAATACTACAAAATTTAAAACAGCAGCTGCTTGGAAAGGCAAGTAGATCAGCGGAACTAAATAGAGAATCCAGAAAAAGATACAATTTATTAATAAAGAATTTTGGCATCTGATGAAAATTATATTATATCCTAATGGTGAGCAGGTGAATTATTCAGCAAATAAGGATGAAACAGCTAAATGGGTACTAAAACAAATTCAAAGATTTAAATGTAAAAAGTGAAACTACAAATATACTAGAAGAAATTATGAAAGACTTAAAAAATTGTTCTTGGAGATAGTTTTTCTAGAGATAATATAAAACACTTAAGCTATAAAACAAAAGATGTACAACTTTACATAAAAATAAAAGAAATATGAGAAGATAAAATGGGGGGAAATAAATACAATTGACAAAGGATGGGTATTCGGATTATACATAGCTTTCCCAAAAATAAATTTTAGAAAAAGACCAGTAATCCAACAAATGTGAGATGAGACCATGAAGAAATAATACATAGAAGGGAAAATACAGATTACTCTGAAATGTATAAAAAGAGTCTCAACTTCACAATAAAAGATAAGAAAATTGAAACTATAAAGAAAATGTTCACATGTAAGATTGTGAGAAATACTTAAAAGTTGATGCACTCCTGGTGAAGGTGATGGAAAATAAGCACTCAGAGGTATTGGTGGAAATGTAAATTGTTATAATTCTGTGGAGGGCAATTTGTAGTATCTATCAAAATGAAAAAAAAAATACACATATGCTTTCGCTACCAATATTACTTCTAGGAATTTATCCTAAAAGACTACTCGCACAGGTGCAAAATAATCTATGCATAAGGATATTTACTTTATTGATATTTACACCTGCCAAAAGTGTGGAAATAAACTAATTTTCCAACAATAAGGCACTACTTAATTTAATTATGCATATTCACATGGCCTTTAAAAAAGATGAGGAATTTTTATGTATTGTATAGAATGATCTCTAGAAGTTACTATTATATTACATAATCATGTAATACTATACCAAAATAGAAAACTCTTAATCTGTGCAAATAATGCCACGTTATTCACGGTGAATGAGAGACACTTTTCTCTGTGACATTTTGCCCATTCTGAATTTTGTAGCATTTGGATTCTGCAACGTGTGATTAATTTTATCTATTCAAAATTATTTAACTTAAATGTATTAAAAATAAAAAATCCTGATGATGATGATATTGATGATAGCTACCATATATTGAATTCCTCAAATAGGGGCTTTTACATTTTATCACAGAGATTTATATTTATTTGAGAGCGAAAGCACTCACACCCTCTAGTTGGGGTGTGGGGGAGCAATGGGAGAAACGCCAACTCCGCTGAGTTTGGAGCTTGAGGCAGAGCCCTAGGCAGCTCAGTCTCAGGACCCTGACCTTGAGATCATGACCTCAGCTGAAATCAAGAGTCAGATGCTCACCAACTGAGCCACGCAGGCACCCCCATATTTTCTTTTATGTTATCAATGCCATAGGTCTCATTATTTAAGACCTACTATATAATTCCCATTTAAAGATAAGGAAACAGAGGCACAGAGAGGCTAATTAATGTGCTCAATATTATAGAATTAATAGCTCACTTACAATCTGGATATCAGGTGTGTCTAACTTCAAAGCCAGAGATAGCCAAGGTTTGGCCAAGTTCAACTGAGCATCACATTTAACTACGTTTAAATAGATGTTAACCATTTCTCTACCTCATTAAGTCACATAGCACAACTTTTTCTTTTTAAGCGCCAAGTTTGATATAAATTAGCTAATTTTATTACTATAGTTTGTGATTTTATGTACATGAAATCTTGTTCTTTTGAAAGATCCAATTAAGATTACATAAAGGTTTACAACAGTCCTGTTGTGTAAACGGTTCAACATTCCAACAACAAACTAGATAAACATTTTGCCAATCACTAATTAAAAAGCTGGCTCTAAGTACAATAACCTGGAGTCAGTTTGCATTCACATTTCTATTAAAGGCTAATGAATACACAGCTAAACTAATTTAGTCAAATCATTCCTTCATTGTGTTCAAAGTTAAAACTAACAATTCAGCTTTAGCCCTGAGTCTTTTAAATTATTTTTTCCTCCCCTATTGAGTAAAAGTCTAATTAAAAGCTTTTAGTCTTTCACATTGTGCAGGCTGCTAAGTGATATTGTTTAGTCTGCAGGGACTCAATTATTACTTGGCTTTAAAATATACATTTCTACAAGGATTTTTTTTTTTTAACCTACTTTGCCTGGGAGGTTTTGTGTTCTAAAATTTAATTTGATAACAAGATTACTAAATTGTGAAACAAAGAAAAATTATCTTTGGTGTGAGATTTTATGTGTATTTGCATTTGGTGTGCAATTTTAACTCAGCCCTAAGACTTAATGACTTACTCTGAGTTTCAAGTCAGGGGGCATGGAGATGTAAAAAGTATCCCAAATTCTATATAGTAAGTGTGAGTTTAATTCTGCATGTTCATAAACAGAGACTGCTTATATAATTTGCAGGACCTGGTACAAAATGACAGTGTGGAGTCTCTTGCACAAAAACTAAGAATTTCAGTATGGCCACAGCAGAGCGTTAAGCCAAGCACAAGGCCTTTCTGACCTTGAGTCCCTGTACGGCTGTCCAGCTGCGTGCTTGTGAAGCCAGCCCTGCTTGCAAGCATTGAGTGTAGAAATCCCACATTATGTTACTACTACTTTTTAAATTAAAATGACTATCCAGATCCCATTCTCCTACACTGACAGACATGTTCCCATTTTTAAGCCTCCTGTCTTAGAGGTCTGAGGCCTTACAAACACCAAGGGCTCCTGGTCTTTGTCTGCTCTGGTTGCCATCAAAATTCCCCAAGTTTAAAGCCACTATTTTGCCTCTGTTGCTAGAGACCTGGAAGGCTGGACAGGAGCTTGGTGCCTAACATTCAGCTTTTCCAGCTACACATTTATAATCAAAATCAACATATTTTGACAGTGAACAGGGTCCACACTGACCCAACTGGCCTGAAATAGGTCTGCCCAGAAAAGCTGGGGTGAGACATAGTCATCCTCATACAGACACTTCGTCCTCTAGTCTCCAGGTCCCTGGTGCCATGGAGGCCTGGGATGGGATTTCAATCCTCGGTAGAACCTGCACATTTCCAGCCTTTCTATGGGCTTAGGGAAACTCCTCTCTGCAAAGTGACAAGTAAAACCTGGGCCTAGAGAAGACAATCAATTCAAATTAGTCTGAACTGCTTATTATCTTTTCCCTTTCTGCTTCTAATGAAGTGATCAAAGATTGTCTCTCATTTTGGTTTTTCTAGCTATTTAATTTCCCAGACAGATAATTGGCTATAGGTAGCCAGAATGTTTAAATATAGTACAAGACAAAAACAAACCACCACCACAACAAAAAGTGCTCATATTATGGAGGAATGGAATTTTTAAGTGTTACTTTTTTTTCATATAACAAATGTATGAACTTAAAAACAAACTAAAAAAATGTGAAAATAGTTTTGAAGGACATGTTTCTTAAAAAAATGTTTCCATTTCCCCATTTCCTAAAAACATGTACACTATAATGTCTATAAACATTTGCTCTTTTGTTATGCAGGGCTATCATATGAATTAGAATAGAGCAGTTAAAAACATAGGCTCTGAAGCTAACAGACCTGGATTAGAATCCTTGCTTAGCTGTGAGATCTTGGATGAGTCACTTAAATTCTCTGTGCCTCAGGGGCCTTATCTGTAAAATGGGAATATTAACAGTTCCACATCATAGTGTTATGGTGAGCATTGCATGCTAATATATATTTAAAATAATTAAGTAGGGATGCCTGGGTGGCTCAGTCCTTAAGTGTCTGCCTTCAGCTCAGGTCATGATCCCAAGGTCCTGGGATCCAGCCCTGCATCAGGCTCCCTGCTCAGCGGGAAGCCTGCTTCTCCCTCTCCCACACCCCCTGCTTGTGTTCCCTCTCTCGCTGCCTCTTTCTCTGTCAGATAAATAAATAAAATCTTAAAAAAAAAAAAAACTAATTTAAATACTATTAGTCAATATGTGTGAATAACTATAATAAATATATTATACTTGGTAAAATAACTCAGAGGCATCTGTGCCTCCAATAAATGATCCCATTTTGAGTTCCTAAGACTGCTTTAAAATAAAAACCATGTATCAGTATTTCAAAGAACAGATACTTCTTGTACTATCTTTAATGTGTCCATCTCTTTTCCCCACACCTCTTCTAGTTGTTTTCTAGAAGTTGTGCTAATATAAAAAATAAGTTGGCTCAGAGTAAAACTGAGGTGTTATCTTAATAGTAAAACGAATACATTTTCTTTTTTTTTAAGATTTTATTTTATTTATTTATTTGATAAAAAGAGATCAAAAGTAGGCAGAGAGGCAGGCAGAGAGAGAGGAGAAAGCAGGTTCCCTGAGGAGCAGAGAGTCCGGATGCAGGGCTTGATTCCAGGACCCTGGGATCATGACCTGAGCCAAAGGCAGAGGATTAACCCACTGAGCCACCCAGGCACCCCAAATACATTTTATTTTATGACTGTTCTAAACCTTGATTTGAGTTGATTGAAGTGTTTTGTTTTGGGGGTGGCCTGGGTTGTTAAGCATCTGCCTTCAGCTCAGTTCATGATCCCAGGCCCCTGAGGTGGAGCCACCAAGTACAGCTCCCCGCTGAGTGGGGAGTGGGCTTCTCACTCTCGCTCTGCCCCTCCCTCCAGCTTTTGGTCTCTCTCCCTATGTCCTCTCTCTCAAATAAATAAATAAAATCTTTAAAAAAAAAAAAAAAGGAAATGTTTTTATTGTTTTGCTTCACTCCAATGCTCGATCATGCTCTCAGTAATTGAGAGGGCTAATAATGGGCCACTAGTTAAGTGGGCATTACAATAGCTCCCAATTTTACTGTGAAGATGAAATAATATATTGTACATGAAAAATTTTTATAGATACTATAGTGAACATCGAGTGTTTATTGTTGCTGATTTGCAGGCTAATTTACTGAATATAGGACTCTAAAGAATATTAAACATATGTAATATTCAATGCAATCAAGAAAATTCTAATGGAATTTTTCACAGAAATAGAAAAAAAATCCTAATTTTTGTATGGAATCACAAAAGACTGGATAGTCAAAGCCATGTTGAGAAAGAAGAGCAAAGCTAGAGGTATCATACTTCTTGATTTCATACCATGATACAAAGCTATAATAAGTCAAAACAGTATGGTATTGTCATAAAAACAGAAACATAGATCAGTGGAGCAGTATAGAAATCCCAGATATAAACCCTGCCAAATATCCTCAGTTGACTTTTGATAAGGGAGCCAACAATATACAATGGGGAAAGGACAGTTTCTTTAATAGATAGTATTGGGAAGCTTGGACAGCCATTTGCATAAGAAAACTATTGGAACACTATCTTACATCACACACAAAAATTAACTCAAAATGGATGAAAGACTCAAATATAAGACCTGAAACCATAAAACTCCCAGAAGAAAACATAGAGGGTAAGGAATTTATCATTGGTCTTGGCAATGATTTTTTTGGATTCTATACAAAAAGCAAAGGCAAAACAAGCAAAAACATCCAAGAGGATTACATTGAAGTAAAAAACTTCTGCATTGCAAAGGAAACCATCAACAAAATGAAAAGCAGCCTTTGGAATGGAAGAAAATATTTGCAAACCACACATACAATAAGGGTTAATATCCAGATTATATAAGGGACTTACACAATTTAATAATAGAAAAATAACCTGATTTTAAAAAGGCCAAGGACCTGAATAGACTTTTTTTTTTTTTTAAAGACATACAGATTGCCAACAGTATATGACAGGTTGCTCAGCATCACTAATCATCAGGAGAATCAAGACCACAATAAAATATTGCCTCACACTTGTTAGGATGTCCATTTTAAAAAGTAAGAGATAGCAAATGTTGGTGAGGATGTGGAGTAAAGGGAAGCCTTATATATTGCTTATGAGAATGTAAACTGCTACAGCCATTGTAGAAAACAGTATGGAGGTTCTTTAAGAAATTAAAAATGGAACTAATATATGGATCCAGCAATACTGCTTCTGGGTATATATCCAAAGGAAATGATACCAGGATCTCAAAGAGATATCTGCACTTCTGTGTTCATAGCAGCATTAATCAGAGTAGCCAAGGTATGAAAACAACCTAAGTGTGTGTCAGCAGATGAGTGGATACAGAAAATGTGGTATGAATGGAATATTATTCAGCCTTTAAAAAGAAAAAAAATACTGTTAATTGTAATATGGGTGATCCCAGAGGACATTATGTTAAGTGAAATAAATCAGACAGAGAAATATCATACTGCTTGATGGTATCACTTACATGTGAGATCTTAAAAAAAAAAAGTCAAATTCATTGAAACAGAGTAAAAATGTGGTTGTCGGGGACTGCAGGCTAGGGGGTTGGTAAAAGGATACAACTTTCAATTGTAAGATGAATAAGTTCTGAGGACCTAATGTGTAAAATGGTGACTGCAGTTGATAACACTATATCATATAATTGAAATTTGTTAAGACAGTAGAACTTAAGAAAAAAAGTCAGGGGCACCTGGGTGGCTCAGTCGATTAAGAGTCTGCCTTCAGTTCCGATCAAGTTCCTCATCAGACTCCCTGCTCAGCAGACAGCCTGCTTCTCCCTCTCCCTCTGCTGCTGCCCCTGCTTGTGCTCTCTCTTTGTCAAATAAATAAAATCTCAAAAGAAGAAAGAGAAGGAGAAGAGAAAAGGTCAATATGTGAGGTGATAGATGTGTTCATGAACTCAATGGAGGGGATCTTTCCCAATACATTATACATTTAAATCATCACATTGTACCTTTTAAATATCTTATAATTTTATTTGCTGATTATACGTCAAGTAAAGCTGGGGGCGGGAGGAGCTGATTTCTCTACTAAAATTCCTAAATCTAGTGTTCAATACTTCCACTCTGTCTGAGGAGGGCTCCATTTAAAAAGGCTGTGCCAAGAGAAGAGTGAGAGATTGTGTAGTGTCAGGAAGCTGAGCCCTGTAACACTGAGGGTGGTGACAGATACTCAAACTGGTTTCACCGTGTCTTCTTGGCTGAAAAAAAAAAAAAAGCTCTTAAGGCTGAAATCAAGATCTTTAAAAATATTTTTATGGTATACATGTGACCCAAGTATTGGATATTTTATAAGGAATTTCATCATGAATATCAGTTACTTATTTGATCGTCCTGTTTTTCATGAGCTTGAGCATTTAAAAGATTTTTTTCCTTATGTGAACAGATTCTCTTGACCCTAGGTGACACCATTCAAATATAAACTAAAGCTATATCTTAGAAAATTGCCAAGTCAGAGAAATCAGGATAATTGGAAATTCTATGAAATAACTTCAGTTGCTTCCCTTTGACCCCCTCCTTTTCTCTATTCAGCTTCCTAGACCCAGGCTTTTCCTCAATCTCGTATTCACTTTTTCCTCAAACACCCAAATGATATGAAAGAAACCAGACATTCTTAATTTATATCGTGCATACAATGTACAATCTTATTCAGCCACAGTTTATATTAGCATAAGGGATTCTGTGAAGACCCTGTCACCCCTTCCCACCCAGATGGTTGCAGAAAACTCACCCCTTTTACCCCCCAGCCTGAGAGAGCCCTCTCCCCTGGAGTCCACAGGTCTTCAAACAACTCACACAACCTTGCTTTCAACATCCTGTTAACCACTCAAGTTTCTCATTTAAAGCTTGTAATGGTAGTAATTAGGTAAAAATGGCTTTATTTTAATAGTTTCCCTATCATGGCCAATGTTACCTTAACCAAATTCTCACAGAAAAGGAGAAACAGAGAATCTGCATTTTACGCTTAAGGGAATTTTTTTTTTGTACAACCTTAGTTTCTGCTTCAATGAGATGCACATTCAGATGGAAACCTTTAGGGAATAGTTAATGGCCAAAATGAATTTCCCTTAATACCCCACTAAATTGTCAACTTGCTAGCATAAGACTATCTCAATAACAGCTAAATTAGAAGTGTAATTGAATGAGATGTCAGTACAGAAGAACAAACTGGTGAAACTTTCTATTTAAACTCAATTTTCAATAGTCTGCCAAGTCCTTAAGTCTTCAGAGCTATATCAGCTTGGTTAAAAAAAAAATAATAATATTCATGATTGTGTAGTTCGTTTTCATTTACCACTTCAGTCCGTTAAGAGAACTTTGTTTTAAACAGTCCCTTTCTGTTTTCCTACCAGCTTAGTGTTCTCTGGCTTTTCCTTAATTGTCTTCTCAAAGTACATTCCACCACTAGAGGAAGTCATGGCACTCTTTGGGGATCTGAAATACTTTAGAGTCCACAAATAGTAATGATGTCAGAGGGGAAGGTTTCATGAATATAAGCACATTCTTCCGGAACCACTCCCCCACTACCCACCCCCTCTAAAAATTAGTTTGCAATCTGGAAGGGCCTAGAAAATTTCTATCAGCTCATGGAGGGTCCAGTGTAGTTAATGAGGTAATGAGGTTCTAGTTCCAGCCAGAGGCAGAGTTGACACCGCAGCACAGACCTCTACCACTCTCCTCATTGTGCCACCTGTCAGGTGACTAATTGTTAATTTCATATCTCTACTTCCACGAGTTTTAGCTTTTCTTATTGTTTCTTCTCTTTGCTTTTGTTCTTTTCTTCTTTACCCACTGAGGCTGATTATTTCTTATTTCACTTCAACTCATATTGCTGTTTTCTCCTCATGTTTTTCTCTTTCAAGACTTTTTGGTTCTTCCATTTCAAAATACCTGCCAAGTGAATGAATGAATAGCATGGAATGACAGCAGGATAGCAGTGGTAGTGCGGTGTCTAGGAATATGGATATAATGCTCTTTGGGCTGGCATTTTCTTAGATGTGCTCTGTTTTACATTGAATGAAGGGTAAACTATGAGTATTTCTTAACATTTTCTTTTATTAAACTAAAAGCTAGGGGGCGCCTGGGTGGCTCAGTGGGTTAAGCCTCTGCCTTCGGCTCAGGTGATGATCTCGGGGTCCTGGGATCGAGCCCCGCATGGTGCTCTCTGCTCAGCGGGAAGCCTGTTTCCTTCTCTCTCTGCCTGCCTCTCTGCCTACAGGTCCTCTCTCTCTCTTTGTGTCAAATAAATAAATATATTTTTAAAGATTTTATTTATTTATTTGACAGAGAGAGATCACAAGGAGGCAAAGAGGCAGAGAGAGGGAGGGAAGCAGGCTCCCCGCTGAGCAGAGAGCCCGACATGGAACTCGATCCCAGGACCCTGAGATCATGACCTGAGCCGAAGGCAGAGCCTTAACCCATTGAGCCACCCAGGCGCCCCATATAAATAAATAAAATCTTAAAAAAAAAAATCAAATCAAAACAAAACAAAACAAAAAAACCCTAAAAGCTGTATCCAAGTTCAGCAAAATCACAAATTGCTCCTGTAAGCCACAAAATTAGTGGCTTAAAATGACACAAATTCATTATCTCACAGTGCTCTAAGTCAGATGACCCAGTGGGTTCAGCTTGTCCTCTGCTCTGGGTCTCGCAAAGCTGAAGTCAAGGGGTTGGCCCCTGAATGCTCACTGAGATGCTCTCAGGGAGAATCTGCTTTCCAATTCGTTCAGGTTATTGGTAGCATTCAGGTCTGTGCGACTGTAGAAGTGAGGTACCTGTTTCTTCGAACAATGTCAGCCTGAGCCTCCCAAACCTCCGTCAGGCTGCCTGAATTCCTTGTCACCCTTCCCGTCTTCAAGCCGGCAGCTGCATGCCCAGTCCTGCTCACACTTTGAATTTCTGACTTCTCTTCTGCCTCAGCCAGAGAAAATGTTCTGTTTTTACCAACTTATATAATTAGACTGAACCCACTTAGATAACCCAGAATAATCTATCTATTTTAAAGTCTGTACCTTAATTACCTCTAAATTTCTTTTACCACACATGGGGCTCCTGGGCGGCTCAATTGGTTAAGCGCCTGCCTTTGACTGGAGTCACGAGCTCAGAGTCCTGGGATTGAGCCCTGCGTCCAACTCCCCGGTTGGTGGAGAGCCTGGTGTTCCCTCTCCCTCTGCCCTTCCCCCCAACTCATTCTCTCTTTCACACATAAATTAAAAAAAATTTTTTTTTAAATAAGTTTATTTTGCCACACAGTGTAACATTTCCCTGTGTTCCAGGATCAAGATAGGGACATCTTTAGGGGATCATTCTGCCTACCACAGTCTCCAAATAGAATTTTCATAAGAAATTCTGATCAACCATTTTTAATTTCTGTGTCATCATGAATAATTAGCAAAATTAATAATGAGCCATAATTAGTACCGCTGAAAGCATGGAATTCTAAAAATCTTGTCAATAATCTAGACTCTTGTGAAAATGATATAACCGACTTTCCAAAATTTGCATACACTAAAGTTCATTCTTCGTGTTGTGAAGTTTATTGGTTTTGACAAATGCACGTCAAGTCTCCACTATTAAAGTACATCCAGAGTAGTTTCACCTCTGCGTTTCACCTATTTATCCCGGCCCCATCTTCCTGAACCTTTAACAACCACCGGTCTTTCTGTTCTCTGCAGTTTTGCCTTTTCCAAAATGTCATATAGTTGGAATCACATGATACGTAGACATTTCACTTAACAATAAACACTCAAGTTTTCTCCCTATCTTTTAACTGCTTGACAGTCCATTGTTTTTTATTACCGAGTAATATTCTACTGTAGAACTGAATCACACTTCCTTTATTCACGCACCTATTTAAGGACATCTTGACTACTTCTAGTTTTTGGTGATTATAAATACAGCTGCTATAGACACCCGTGCACAGATTTTGCTTTGTTTTGTTTTATTTTGGACGTAGTGTTTAATTCAATTGTGTAAATACCCAGAAGCATGATCATTGGGTCGTATGACAGGACTGTTTAACTTTGTCAATCTGTCCTCCAAAATGGTTGTACAAATTCATATTCCCACCAGCAATAAATAAAAGTTTCTATGGCTCTGAGTCCTTGCTAGGATCTGGTATTTCAGTTTCTTTGGATTTTAGCCATTTTAATAGGTGTGTAATGATATCTTATTGTTGTTTTGATTTGCATTTCTCTAATGACAAATGGTGTTGATCGTCTTTTCAAATGCTTATTTTCTACTTGTGTTTCTTCTTTGTTGAGGTGTCTATACAAATCTTTCACCATTTTTAATTTTGGGAGGGTGGTAGTTAAGAGTTTTTGTATTTTTGAGATAGAAATCTTTTAGCAGATAATGTGTTTTGCAAATAATTTCTCCTAGTCTGTGACTTGTCCTTTTATTCTCTTAATTGGTTTCTTTTGCAGAACAGAAACTTTTATTTTAATTAAGTCCAATATCAATTTTTCTTTCATGGATCCTACTTTTGGTGTTGTATTTATAAACTTATCACCAAACCGAAAGTCACCTCCTGTTTTTTCTCTGGATGTTTTACTGTTTTCATGTTACATGTAAGACTCTTTTTACATTTACATTTTGAGTTAATTTATATACAACGTGTAAAGGCTGTGTCCAGATTCTTTTTGCATTTAGATGTCCAATTAAATTGTCCCATCACCGTTTATTGAGAAGACTATCTTTTCTCCACTGAATTTCCTTTGCTCCTTTGTCATGAATTAGCTGACTGTATTTGTGTGGATCTGTTTATGGGCTTTCTATTGTCTTCCATTGTTTACGTATCTTTTTTTTTTTTTTTATACTTTGTCAGTACCATACTGTCTTGAACATTGTAGCTTTACCATATGTTTTGAGATCTGGTAACATCAATTCTTCAATTTTTACTCCTTCAGTATTGTGTTGACTATTCTGCATTTTGTGCCTTTCGTATAAACTTTGTAATAACTTTAGCAATCTCTACAAAATCACTTGCTGGGATTTTGATTGGATCGCATTGAATCTATTGATCAAGTTAGAAAGAACGACATTTTAATGCTACGGAGTCTTCTAATCCATGAACACAGAATATGTCTCCATTTGTTTAGACTTCCTTTGAATTTTTTCACCAGAGTTGTGTGGTTTTCTACATATAGATACTGGACATATTTTCTTTTTAGATTTATATGGAAATATTTAATCTTTTTGGTGTTAAGTTAAATGGTATTTTTTAAACTTAGAATTCTCATTATTGGGGCACTTGGGTGGCTCGGTCAGTTGAGTGTTCAACTCCTAATTTCAGCTCAAATCATGCTCTCAGGGTCGTGGGATCAAGCCCCCCCTCAGAATCTGTGGTCAGCACAGAATCTGGCCAAGATTCTCTCTCCCTCTTCTTTACCCTCTCTCTCGTTCTCTCACTCTTTCTCAAATAAGTAAATAAATAAACAAAATATTTAAAAGTTCTAATTATTCTTTACTGCCATAAAGGAAAACAATTGATTTCTTTGTATCTACCTTATATTATTTGACAACAGAGTTGCTTATTAATTTCAGGGGTTTTTTTGGTTGATTCTTTAGAGTGTTCTACATAGATTGTCATGCCATCTGCAAAGATAGATTTTTTTTCCTTCCCAGTCTTTACACATTTTATTTTGTTGTCTTATTTCACTATTTATGATTTATAATCTGATATCTAATAGAAGCAGTGAGAGGGGACATTTTTGCTTTTTTCCCAATCTCGAAGGGAAAACATCCAGTTTCTCACAATTAGGTATGATGTTAACTTTAGATATTTTTGGTAAATATTCTCTATCAAGCTGAGGAAATTTTGCTTTATTCCTAGCTTGCTGAGAGTTGTGTTGTTGTTTTTTATCACAGATAGTTTTGGATTTCATCAAATACTCCTTCTATACCAATTGTTATGATTATGTGATTTTTCCGATTTACCCTGTTGGTGTGGTAAATACATTCATTGATTTTCTAATGTTGAACCAGCCTTGCAAAGCTGGAATAAATCTCACCTGGTTGTCATTATAATTAGTGATTGGATTTTAATACGTTGTTTATGTTGTTGAGGATTTTTGTATCTTTGTTCATAAGAGATATTTGGTTATAGTTATTCTTTTTGGCAATGTTTTTGGTTTTAGTTTGGGTTTTGCATTAATATATATTTTATTGTGACAAAATATGCATAACAGAATATTGATCATATTAATCATTAAAGTGTACATTTCAGTGAAATTAAATATATTCATAATACTGTATAACTATCACCAGTATCTATAAAAACTTTTCATCATCCCTGAAAAATATTTCTGTACTTATTAAGCAATAGTACTCCCCTCCTTCCTCTCACCAACCCTGGCAACCTCTATTCTACTCTGTGTCTCTCTACCTTTGTTCTTGGTACCTTACCTGTGTATTCTATCATTTTACATACACTACTTTTTCTGCCTAATTTTCCTAGGCATAATGTTTTCTAAGTCAATCCATGTTAAGGTATATATCAAAAAGTCATTCTTTATGGCTGAATAATATTTCATTATTCAATATTTCATTATACAGTACATAAGAACACATTTTGTTTCCCATTATCTGTTGATGGACACTTGAGTTGTTTGCATATTTTGGCTATTTTGAATAATGCTACTATAAGTATTTGTGTACAAATATCTGTTCAAGATCCCTATTTCAGTTCTTTGGAGTGTATAAGAATAGAATTGCTAAGTCATATGGTATTCTATATTTTACCTTTTGAAAAACTACTGTTTTTGACAGTGGATACATGATATTACATTCTCACCAACAGTGCACAAAAGTTCCAATTTCTCTATATGCTCACCAACATTTGTTATTTTCTGTTTAATTATAACCATCCTAATAGATATGAAGTGGTTTCTGATTGTGGTTTTGATTTGTATTCCCCTAATAACTAATGACGTTGAATGTCTTTTCATGTACTTAGTGGCCATATGCTTTGCAAAATGTCTATTCAAGTTCTTTGCCCATTTTTAAATTGAGTTGCTTATTGTTATTGTTTTTAAGACTTGTTTACATATTGTGGAGATCAACCCCTTATCAGGTATAGAATTTACAAATACTTTCTCCCACTCAGTAAATTGTCTTTTATCTTCTTGATAGTATTCTTTGAACCACAAAAATTCTTAATTTTGATAAAGTCCAGTTTATTTTTTCTTTTGTTGCCTGAACTTTGGTGTCATATCCTTAAAGTCATTTTCAAACTGACACCATGAAGAATTCCTCCAGTGTTTTCCTGTAAGAAATTTATGGTTTTAGTTCCTAAATTCAGGTCATTTTAGTTTGAGGTAAATTTTGTGTATGGTGTTAGTTAAGGGTTAGTTAAGAGATTTCTTTCTTTTGCCTATAGATATCCAGTTTTATTACCACCATTTGTTGAAAAGATTGTCCTTTTCCCATTGAATGGTCTTGGCACTCTTGTCAAAAACCAACTGACCATATATGTTACTTTTGGGTTCTCTATTCAGTTCTGTTTGTTCATATGTCTATCCATATGCCAGTGCCATTGATTACAATGGTATTGTAGGTAAGTTTCAAAATTGGGAAATGTGAATCCTCTAACTCCAAATTTTACTTTTCTTTTTCAAGATTGTATTGGCTATTTGGAATTCTTTCCAATTCCATGTGAATTTAATGATCATTTTTTATCCATAAATCTGTTTCTAAGAAAAAAAATACATCAATTAATCCATTTGCCTATTGAGGAGGTTCTAGTGAGATATTACCCACTAAAAATTAACAGCAATGGATTGTACTACCATATAAATACATCAATTAGTAACTCTTTCATCTAAATGAGGAAAAATCCCATTTGGACAAAAATAAATGACTTGAAACACTCAACAATGATTGTTGCATAAGAAGGTTTTTGTCTCTAACCATAATTTCAAATCATTCATATACTATTGCTGTTCTCAAACCTGGAAACACATAACAACCACCTGACAAGCTTTTAAGAAAAGTATCCAACCCCACTCTCCATAATGTATAGATCAACTAGAGAGAAGTAAAGAAATAGGTGACATGAACAACAGCAACAAAATAAAACCACTAGACAGATTAAACAGACATATATATGGACACTTTAAACACCAACAACAGAAGAGACATGCTTTCTTTTTTTTAAGATTTTATTTATTTATTTGAGAGAGAGAGTGTGTACACACAAGTAGGGAGAGGGGCAGAGAGGTAGGAAAAAGGAAAGAATCTCAAGCAGACTCTGTGCTGAACACAGAGCCCCCCACTGGCCTCAATGTCAAGATCCTGAGCTCATGACCTGAGCTGAAACCAAGCGTCCAATGCTCAACCAACTGAGCCACCCAGGAAAACCAGAATAGACTTTTTTGTTGTTGTGTGTTTTTCTTAATTAACATATAATGTATTATTTGCTTCAGGGTACAGGTCTGTAAATCATCAGTCTTACACAATTCACAGCACTCACCATAGCACATGTGTCCATAACTCAGCCACCTCATCCATTCCACCCTCGTCCGCTCCAGCAACCCTCAGTTTGTTTCCCAAATTTAAGAATCTCTTATGGTTTGTCTCACTCCCTGGTCCCATCTTGTTTCATTTCCTCCCTCTCTTCCCCCTCAACCACTCCCCGCCGCCTCTCAAATTCCTCATATCAGAGAGATCATATGATAATTGTCTTTCTCTGATTGACTTATTTAGCTCAATGTAATATCCTCTAGTTCCATCCACGTTGTTGCAAATGGCATGATTTCAATTTTTTTTCATTGTTATGTAGTATTCTAGTGTGTGTTTGTGTGTGTGTGTGTGTGTGTGTGTGTGTATGCCACATCTTCTTTATCCATTCTTCTGTTGATGGACATCTAGACTCTTTCCACAGTTTGACTTTTGTAGACATTGCTGCTATAAACTTTCAGGTGCATGTGCCCCTTTGGATCACAATATTTGTATCTTTAGGGTAAATACCCGGTAGTGTGATGCTGGGTCATAGGGTAGCTCTATTTTCAATTTTTTGAGGAACCTCCATACTGTTTTTCAGAGTGGCTGGATACATCAGCTTGCATTCCCATCAACAGTGTAGGAGGGCTCCCCTTTCTTCACATCCTTGCAAAATCTGGCATTTCCTGACTTGTTAATTTTAGCCATTCTGACTGGTGTGATGTAATATCTTGCTGTGGTTTTGATTGTATTTCCCTGATGCCAAGTGATATGGAGCACTTTTTCATGAGTCTGTTGGCCATTTGTAGGTCTTCTTTGCAGAAATGTCTGTTCATGTCTTCTGCCCATTTCTTGATTGGATTATTTGTTCTCTGGGTGTTGAGTTTGATAAGTTCTTTATAGATTTTGGATACTAACCCTTTATCTTATATATCATTTGCAAATATCTTCTCCCACAGAACAGATATTCTTAAGTATACGTGAAACATTCTCTAGGATAGACCATATGTTAGACAACAAAAAAGTCTTAATAAATTTTAAAAGATTGAAATTAGATAAAGTATCTTTTCTGACCACAAATAAAATAGTTAGAAATCAATAACTAATGGGAAACAGGAAAGTCACAAATACATGGAATTAAAAATGCACTCTTAATCAAGAAAAAAAGGTCAAAAAATGTAAGAAAAATTAGACCAAAAAGTCAAAAAAGAAATCATAAGGAAAACTAGGAATACTTAGAGACAAATGAGAATAAAATATAACATCTTGATATGTCACTTAGGTCTTAGTTTACCAATTAGAAATGCAAAATTTTCTTCATGTTAGAAATGAAAGTGTAGGGGGCACCTGAGTGGCTCAGCTGGTTAAGCAGTTGCCTTCAGCTCAGGTCATGATCTAAGGTCCTGGAATTGAGTCCCACATCAGGCTCCTTTTTCAGTGGGGAGACTACTTCTCCCTCTGCCTGCCGCTCTCCCTGCTTGTGCTCACTCACTCTCACTCTGATTTAAAAAAAAAGGAAAGAAAGAAAGAATAGGTACTTTAGCTGTCAAAGACTAAGTTCTTAATACAAAAATGAAACTAACTATGTGGATTAATATATGGATTGATTAATGGACTGTTCTAAAAAAAAATCATTTTATTGTTAGCTCTCTTTAGTCTAGAACAGATCTCTAAAATTGGTATCAAATATCTACCATAGAATTTCTTTGCTCTCTGACTCATGAAAGAAATATTGGCATTTTAAACAAAGATGGCTATCCCCTTGAATGAGAATTCTGATTCTTTCTTTCATGGCTAATCTTTCAGTCAACAGGAAACATTTAATTGTATTTCTAAATATTCGGTACAATTCTTCAAACTGCAATGTAAATTGAAGACGGTGAAAACACTGCACATTTGCAATCTAGGAAGTATGATGAATTAGGTAAGAAAAGTTCATGTATTAAGTGAGGAAATGTAATATAATATCAATATTCAATTTCTTCCCATTGATTAGGTCTTAATTTTAGGAAATGTTTAATAAAACTTTTATTTACTTTTATAATTAGCAAATCAGTCACTTGAAAGATGAGGTAGCATATTTTTTCTGAAATAACAATAATTTGAAAAAGTAATACCTTTTGGTTCATTTTATAATATGCTTGTATGTCTTAACTTAAGCCTGGAGTATTATTTTATGTAATGAATAATCAGTTATGGTCAGACAAATTTAAATAAAGCTGAAGGCTGGAGAGGGACTAAAATGTGCATTTCATAATGGACTTTGGGACCTGAAGACTCAGGTCCCAAAGGTTACTGAGCAAGTCAGTAACTGGAATAGATCAAATTATTGGCACCAGTTAGAAAGTAGCTCTCACAGTTAAGACTGGGAGCAAGGGATAATAGTCAGAAATAAATCTGTACCTGGTACAATAGAGCCAGAGGTATGGACAGGGTTAGGGATAGATTCTGAAGTTAGAATACACTCAATGAAATATAGTTAAAAATGTTGATAGGTCGATCAAGATTTGATAGGCAGATGAAATGTTAATAATCCAAGGTCACAAAGATCTGCACCTAAATTTTCTGAGTTTTGTACTTTAAAAAAGCCATTCCTGGTTTGTAAAACCTGTAAGAGGCTGGGGGAAGAGTTACATCTCAAAGGTGCAGAGAAAGAATTTGCAGTTTTAAATTATACAAAGTAAACACTCTAAGTAAGAGATGTCAGGAGACCACAGGGATGCAGAAGTCTGTCTAAAGTTTAGGTATGCTAAGGGAAATGTTAAGACCATCTTGGTCATATTCCAACTCCTCTTTTGGTTACAGGTCTATTCAGATTCTGTATTCCTTTTTGAGTCATATTGATAGCTGTGCCTTTCTAAGAATTTGTCCATCTTATCTAGATTATCTAAATTTTGGAATACAATTGCTCATTTTGTTACTTTATCATTCTTTTCATTTTGTGATTTACTTTAGGAAATAGGATAAAGTCGGTCCCTATTTCTCTCAAAGCAGAAGTTTGTATGTTTTTAATGACTGATTTAATGGTTTGTTTTATTCATATTTCTCCTTCATTTTGATTCAGTTTTAGTAAGGTCTTTTTCTAGAAAACTATTTTGTTCACAGTTTCACATTTATCAACATTAAGTCATTAATAGTATTGTTTATACTTAAATTTTTTGCTTTATCTGTAGTTATGATACTTCTACCATTAATATTATTTTTTTCTTAATAAATCTTATTATAAACTTGTCCATTTCTTTAGGCTTTTTTTTTTTAAAGCCATATTTTGGGTCCATTGATTCTATTTCATCTTTATTTTTCTATTTTATGGTGTTTAGCATCATATTTCATTTTGTATATGTTCTTTGGATTTTGTCTATTGTGATTTTTCTTTTTTTTTTTTTTAAGATTTTATTTATTTATTTGAGAGAGAGACAGTGAGAGTGAGTATGAGCAAGGAAAAGGTCAGAGGGAGAAGCAGACTCCCCGTGGAGCTGGGAGCCCGATGCGGGACTCGATCCTGGGATTCTGGGATCATGACCTGAGCGGAAGGCAGTTGTCCAACCAACTGAGCCACCCAGGTGTCCCTATTGTGATTTTTCTAACTTTAGAACTATAACCCTTAACTCAATAATCTTCATTCTGATTTGTTTTTCTAAGTAGTTAGGTGATCAGTAACCCCTTAAGGAACACTTATATTCTGTACTATGTTTTTGCTATGTTGTAAGTTTATTATCATTCTTTTTCAGATATTGTTTAATTTCCAGTCCAATTTCTTTCCTTTTTTGTTCACAAATTACGTAAGATTGTCGTTATTTTTAAATTTACAGTATCTTGCTCATCTGATACTTGTTATTCACTCATTCTTCCAAGTTCATGCCTCCTGTGAGAGTTTCTCCTCCCTACAGAATTAGATCTCCTACTTCTTCTGTACCTATCAGTCTCCTAGTCATCTTGGTAATTTCTCCAGTTTAACTAGTTTTGCACAGGTGTTGAAACCTGTGTTCATGTACACTTTCTTATCTTCCACTATGCCTTGGTGATTTCCTCTCTTCACTCCAATCTCTTTGGTTACTGGTTTCCAACATTTCTGCTCTTACTCCATGGGCCTAAGTCTATTTCTTCTGACTGCTCTACATCTCAGCCCCATTCTTTGTCTTCCCTTTATACCAATGAACAATCCTAGGATACTCTACTAATAGGAGATTGACTTGTCAGAGGTCAGCTACTATCCTACTATTTCAGCTACAGGAATTTTCTAGTTCTGTGGATTTCTCTTTAAACAGTTCTTATCATCTTTCTTTTTTAAGTTTTGATTTCAATTCTAGTTAGTTAAACTAAACATACCTGTTCACAGGTATGTTTCCCTATCACATTTAACAGAATTTAGTTATATCTATTTGAATGATCATCTTGGGAAAAAATAAATAAATAAAAGGCTAGTCCTTGATTACTTTACTCCAGCTAGCTCAAATAATTCTTCTGCCACAAGGTTTTAAATTTAACTCCTAATTAAAGACCACATGCTGAAAAATAACTCACAGAGCAAGGATTGTGAGACCTTCCTTTGGTTCAGTATTAACCTATTGGGTTTCCTTCCAGACTTCCTCACCAACAGAGGAGGTAGACAAATCAATATCTCCTCTGTCAGTCAATACTTCTACTGTCATATGTGTATGATTACCCAAGGTAACCACCTTGGCAAGAGAGGTGAAGCCAATTCTGGGTCATAATTCAGCTCTATTCCATACCAAATTCCATCGACTCCCTCTAGGGGTATACTTTCAATGGTCTGCAAACAAAGCAACTGGAAAGTATATCTGCATCTTTGTTACTAAAACTTAACGTGAGATGAACAGTGAAATTATAGTTATTTGGTCTGGTCACCCACTATTGCTACTTGGTATCTAGAATTAGTCTTTACTGTGCAGGTTGCGAGCAGATTCTGGTGAGCCAAATGTCTATTCCTTATTAGTGACAACTACATTTAACACAGAGGTCCTAATCTGTGAGTAGAATACAGGTTTTTAACTTTCAGTCAGAGAGGCTCACAGAAGCTTTTGACATTTATTCCATGTTCTTTGTCTTAATATAACTCATTCTCTAAACCCTCAAAGTTAGGACCTGGATGAATAAGGAATTACAGAGCATGGTCAGCAAAGGCTAAACTGAAGCTCACATTAGACCATTTTCAAGTTCTTACAATCTGTTCAGCGTCCACCGAGAGCTCATGGAAGTCTGGGGATGAGTTGGCTGGGAATCCAATCATCAAATGAGTTTTTCCTGATTTTCCTGACTTTCTTCAACTATGCATTTATAAAATAGAGTTAGATTATTAAGCAGTTTGGGGTGCCTGGGTGGCTCAGTTGGTTAAGTGTCTGCCTTCCACTCAGGTCATTGTCCTGGGATCATAGGATTGAGCCTCCAATCAGGCTGCCTGCTTGCTGGGGAGTCTGCTTCTCCCTCTCCCTCTCCCCCTGCTTGTGTTCCCTGTCTCTCTGTATCTCTCTCTGTCAAATAAATACATAAAATCTTAAAAAAAAAAAAAAAAAGAAAAGAAAAAAGAGAGTATTAAGCAGTTCAGTAATCTAGGAACAGTTTCTTTCTTTTTTTTTTTTTTTAAGACTTCATGTATTTACTTGACAGAGAGCAAAAGCACAAGGGAAGGAGGGGAAGGGGGTCATAGGAGGAACAGGGAGAGGGCGAGAGGAAAGGAGAGAAGCAGACACCCTGCTGATCAGGGAGCCCCAAGCAGGGCTTGGTCTCAAGACTCAGATCATGCCTGAGCCAAAGGCAGACACTTAACTTACTGAGCCACCCAAGAACTCCCTGGGAACAGTTCTTCACAGAGCTAAGGTTACTTACTGCTAAGCTTCCAATAATTTTTATTCCTTTATAATTGGCAGGTTATTGCCTACTGATGTTAGCTGGTAACTTTCCAGCACTGATGCTCATTCTGTACTTGAACACTCTGTGCCCAACATATTTGAGAAAAGTTGGGAAAAAATTGGAACTGGTAATTTCAGATCTGTCCTCTAAAACTCTTCAGTAGTTTAAGAACTGGTTATTCATGTTTCTTCTAGGTCCTGCAGAAAATAATTATTTCAACTAATTAAAGCAATACTTCTGGCTAATTGGTATCCCTAATTACCTTTTTTGTTAATCAATGAAAAGTGGCAGTTGTCCCTGAAATACCCTGGACTTTACTTTTAAATTGATAGAATCCCACAGATCACAGGATATAAGTTCTTTGTGCTTGAAAAGCATGGGTATTTTCCTAATTATTTTTGAAGAGAGAGGAAAGAGAGAGGGAGACTGGTGAAGATAATGGAAAAGGAGAAAGATTGTGTGTGTGTGAGAGAGAGAGGTGGGGGAGAGGGCAGACAGGAGACTGGATTTCAGGAGACTGGAGAAAGGAACAAAAGTAGGAAAGTCTCAAGATTAGGTGATTCTTAGTCCCTAAGAGTGGTCCAGAGAGGGGGTAAAGACCTCCAAAGTCCGGATAGTATTCTGAGTCTGCCGGACTCTGAGCACAGGGACTAAGGGGTTCTACCTATGACAAATGAAAAGGAGAGCTGCCAGATCGGGATGGGCCACAACCCCTGGGAATAAGAGGTTTCAAAGATAAGCCAGGAGCAGTCCCTGGAGAGGACTGGAGGAAGCCCTGGTACTATGTGAGTTGCTGGAAACATTGCATGTCTGTGTGGTGGGAGGCGGAACAACAACAACAAAAAAGAGTAGAGCTATTGGTCAAAATTTAGTTGATTTAAGGAAAAAAGAAGAGAAATGTTCCAGTTTTTGCATACTTGAGCTCTTCGTCAAGACTCATATCTGCCAAAGAATGGTAAAATTTACATACTAGAAATGAGCATAGAAACTGCTGACACTAGTATCTTTATGAATTAGGCCTACTTGATTATCAGCTGGCAATAAGTGAATTGTCAATTCATAAAATGTATTCCTTAACCTCCTGGCATTTTAGTTAGCTCAGAACATCATTGATGACACAAGTAAGTCTTTGTTTGGTCAGTCACATTCAGATTTCATTAAAACTTCTCTATCCTTACCCACCATTTTGGGGATCAACTTGGCAGTATTTATTATGGTTGAAAATGCAAAAGAACAAAAAACACCCATGAACCAACAATACTGCTTTATGCGTATACTCTAGAGAAACACTAGAACAGGTGCAGAGGAGATAGATACAAGTGTGCTCACTATTTCCCCACCAAAAAGCTGGAGGAACTTTTTAATATCCATTAATAAGAGAATGAATAAATAAATTGTGGTCTACTTATAACGTGACATATATAGCAGTCAGTTCAAATGAATGAACTGGATCCTCATGTACTAATATGATCAGATCTCAAAAGCATAATAATTGAGTGGAAAAGCAATTACACAGTGATGCCATTTACTTAAACTTTTTAATGCACAAAACAATACTAACATTAGGTTATTGAATGTGTAAAAAGTATTAAAAATAAAAAAATTCACAAACCATGAGAGACTCTTTACTATGGGAAAGAAACTGAGGGTTGTTGGAGGTGAGGTGAGCGGGAGATGGGGTAACTGGGTGATGGGCATGAAGGAGGCACGTGATGTGATGAGCGCTGGGCGTTATGCACAACTGACGAATCAATGAACACTATATCTGAAATTAATGATGTATAGTATGTTGGCTAATTGAATTTAAATTAAAGAAAAATAAAAAATCGAATGGATAGGATATAGAAAAATTCCATGAGAGGTTGCCTCTAGTGAGAGAAGAAAGTGCACCTACAGATTGAATACTAAGATTGATACAGCCGCAGCTGTATCAGAAATGCTTTGTTAAATTTTAAAAAAAAATTGTAGCAAATACAACAAAATGTCAACATTTCATATTTATTATTTCTGGATAGTCCATATTGTTATAATATTTTCTGCCCTTTATTTTAGAATTTTATATAATTTTTTAAAAAATTTACTCCCCTCCCCCACTCACCTAGAGCAATTCAATATAAGATTTCAAATAAGTCCAGGAGCACCTGGGTGGCTCATTCAGTTTAGTGTCTGCCTTCACCTCAGATCATGATCCCAGGGATCCTGGGATCCAGCCTGGCACCAGGCTCTCTGTTCAGCAGTGAATCTGTTTCTCCCTCTCCCTCTGCTGCTCCCTCTGCTTCTCCTCTCTGGCTTGCGCTCTCTCTCTCAAATAAATAAATAAAATCTTTTAAAAGTAAAGATTTCTAATAAGTCTTCAAATTCTGCTTAGATATTAACTGGGCATCTTCTGTCTATCTTCAAACCTTTGCTAAACGTGTGTGTAGACAACTAACAAACTAGAATCCTCGTAATGCTCTAGCAGAAGCAACAGGCTCCATGCTGTGTATGTAGAGGGAGGAGGGAGAAGGGCCAAAGAAAGGAGAGATGGAATCTCATTGGTCTTCTGGCAGGCTTCTCAGAGGTGAGGCCATGTGTGCTGGGCTTTATTGAAATACCATTCATTCTTCAAGTAGAACATCCAGGGAACAGAGACATGAAAACTGCTCAGTGCACTCAGAGAGCAATAAAACATCTGGCCTCCCCTGAGAGAAGAATTCTCGCAGGGGTGTCTGCGAAGTGAGGCTCGCAGCATGACTGGAATCACATCTTGGCAGAGTGCTATCAGCCATCAGCACTAAGGAGTTTACATAATATTGTAAAAGTAATGGGAAACCACGGAGTTTTCTAAGGTGGTGAATGATATGATGTAGCCTGTATTGGGGAAGATAGCTCTGAAAAAAAAAAAAAGGGAGTTAAAATAAAATACAACCTGAAAGCTGACAAGTTAGAAGGACACATTTAGAGATGAAGAACTACATCTAACCTACAAGGCAGTCCTAACCTAACCTAACTCACTTCCTGTGAGTTAGAGATGAAGAGGGCTGTGCAACAGATGCATTTATAAAGTTAACCAAAAGCGAACAAGGCGAGATCATCTAAGGCTGGGAGCCGAGGGAGAAGAGCACGCAAAGGCAACTGCGTACCAGCCATTGGAGGGGTGAGAGGGAATTGAGGAACAACGTTGAAATCAATGTAGGAGAGGATTTCTAGGAGAGGATGTTAGTGTCAAATATTTCCTGACCTTTAGATGAGGTTCCAGCTGATAATCTCCAAGAGAGCAGCTCTAGCTCTAGTCTAGTGATGGGGTGAGAAGCCATGTTCCGTGGTGATGGAATGAGACTGAGAGCTCATTGTAGAAGTATCATGGCAAAGAGAAAGAGAAACTTGGGATAGTAGCTTTGGAAGAAAGAAAACGGATTCATAATTGTATCTGAAGTTTATTTTCTAATCTATTATATAATATATGCCTTTCAGGTGTATAACATAAGGGCATCACATGATAAGTTGGGTTATTTCGGAGCCTTTAAAAAAGGGAAGCATGGCAGGGTTCTGACTTTTAGCAAAGGCAAGAGACCAGTGAAATATCTCATTATGAATTATGCTATTCATTTCATTTATCATTTATACCCAATACTGGATTGAAAGAAGCTTTCATAAGCAATTCTATAAGAGTGAAACTCAGGGATTTGTAGAACAAAAAACACAGCATTTTTAGACAAGGGTATCATTTTTTGTTTGTTTGTTTTTCTTTGCTGAATGAGGTTTCCACGAGAAACCTTGTGGAAAGGGAGTCATGTTTTGGATTAATTCTTTTAGGAAGACAAAGAGAGGTGTTGATGAGAGAGTTCTTTGAGTCTCCAAAGGCTTATAATACATCATATGAATAAAGAGAAAATAGGCTGTCCAGGGAAACCACTGATTAAATTGCATGCTGTGGAGGAGTGCTTGGAAGTATTGAGATGGCCAGAAATAGAACGGTTTCTCAAACTTTCTAAGCAGACAGGTGCCACCAATACAGGACTAGGTTTTCTCTGGGCACAGCTGGCTGTGGGTGGAAGAGTTGTACCCATCCAAGTGATTCAATTTTAATTGAATTATTAATTATTCAAATTTAATTGAATAATTAATTGAATTAAAAACCAATGTCTTTCAAATTGTCTTAGAAAGTATTCTCTTCCTCCCTCACCTATCCGTTAGCTATGGGAACTGGATGTTTTCAGCTTCTGAAACTAGTGAGGACAGTGAGGGTACTCTGCCGTTCCTCTGTAGCTGATCCAGCTCACATTTATAGTATTTTATACTTTATTAAACACATTCATTTAACCCCGGAAGCAGGAATTCTAGTCTTTGTTTTGCAGAGGAGGGGGAACACAAAGGCTCAAAGATGAATTCTCCTAGCTGCTGAGAAGGGTTGTGGAAACTAACCCACAGGGAAGGTTTTGCCGCTTTACTATTTTCAATTTGGACATGTCAATGGAATTATTTCCCCTTCATTACTTCTCCTTTTGGTCGTTTCTACCCAAGAAAGAGCATGATATTTTGGTCAAAGTTTGGGGGACTCACTGGTCTCTCTACAAAAGGTTGTCGGTCAGAAGCAAACTGTCTGTGTTCTTCTTGATGCCTAAGTTCTTAGGAGACGGTTCTCTAGGTCTTTCTTGTCATATATACATGTGGGTGAATGGGACAGGCCAGTGGGACATTCCCACCCTCCACTGCAGAAGCTGTGTGAGAGGTGGTTAAAGACCCATCCTTGAAATACTATAATTTTTAAATGCTTTGTAAGAAGAGGTAGAATGACTTTGACAATCTGTTCCACGCAGAGGTTTGCCATTTGTCTTGTGACAAAATGTTTAAAATAATTGCTGAAATTTCAAAGTTATGTGTTTTTATTTCATAAAAGACAAATATTTTCAATTTACTAAATACTTTTGTGAGGGAAATAGATTCAACAGTAAGCTATCTAGAAGATGTTTTTAAAAAATTCCCCCTAAGTCTGTCTCTCTCAAAGGTAAAGGTGACATTTAAGCAAAAAGTGAGAAAATAAATGCTACATTTAAAAAAAAAATCTCTTCTACAGAGAGAGCACTTCAAAAGTGGATATTTGGAAATGTTTCCATTGCTGTGTAATTTTATTGCTGAAAATAATGTGTCACCTATAAATAGTCTTGTGCTTACAAACTCTACATACTTAAAAAACTCAGAAACTAGAGTTCTTAAACTGTTTTTAAGAAATCTGAAGTTAGTGAATTTTGAACTAATTTATTTTAAAAATCAGAAAAATTGGGGCAGAGATGGGGAGGAAATCAGAAAAACTGCCTTACAATGTATGTGTTAAGAACAGCTGGGGGCACCTGGGTGGATCAGAGGGTTAAGCCTTTGCCTTCAGCTCGGGTCATGATCTCAGGGTCCTGGGATCGAGCCCCACATTCGGCTCTCTGCTCAGCTGGGAGTCTGCTTCCCTCTTCTGTCTGCCTGCCTGCTTGTGATCTCTCTCTCTCTCTCTGTCAAATAAATAAATAAAGTTAAAAAAAAAAAAAAAAGGAACAGCTGAATAATACCAGGGAAGATGGAAATTTGCTATCTGAATTTTGGCAAAAAATTTTGAATAATTGGTAGATGGGACTGAAACATGAGTTTCATGATTTTGTAGGCATAGCTAGTGACATACTTCTGTTTGAAACTCGGTATATTTTCCAGCTATCTTTTCAATTAAGATTACAAATAAAGTCATGTATTCAAACAGATTGGACTTAAGATCAGTGGGAACATAATTAGATCATTTCTCTACAGGATTATCATATTGTAGCTGACTCTTGTTCCTAGAAGCTCATGTTAGTAATCACACTCCTCTTTTCAAATCCCTGATGTCACGATAACACTCTGACCACATTTTCTTACATTTTTTTCAATTATGTTCAGTTAGCCTGCATGTCGTACATCATGAGCTTTTAATGTAGTGCTCAGTGATTCATTAGTTGCATATGACACCTAGTGCTCATCACAACACGTGCCCTCCTTGATGCCCATCAGCCGCTAACCCATCACACCCTCTTCCAGCTTTTGCGGTGCCTTTGTTGGTGGGGCCTCCCCAGCTGCAGTAATTACATGGCTCCCTTCGTATGTTAATTCCTAACTGCCCGTTGATCTTCACTACCTGTTTCTTTGATCTTTCTCCTTGAAGATTCCTCAAGCTGCTCCAAAACTTATGTCACAAGTGCTAGTTTGACAAACCTCCGTCGTGTTGGCGCAGCAGTTCCAGCACTGTAACTTACACACCCATTAACTGCCTCATCAGTCAAAATCCTTCGCCAGGGAACAAAGTAAATGACAGGAGCAGGGGTAACAGCAGAGAAAATAGTGTAGGTTGTAGAACTCAGTCAGTTTAGGATAGGCTGTAGGAAATTCACTGGCTGATTCTGCATCTTAAGAGAGCACAGAACAGGGGCGCCTGGGTGGCTCAGTGGGTTAAGCCTCTGCCTTCAGCTCGGGCCCTGATCTCAGGGGTCCTGGGATCGAGCCCCGCATGCGCCTCTCTTCTCAGCAGAGAGCGTGCTTCCCCCCCTCTCTCTGCCTGCTGCTCTGCTTACTTGTAATCTCTCTCTGTGTCAAATAAATAAATCTTAAAAAAAAAAAAAAGAGAGAGAGCACAGAACAATCTGTCACGCTAGTTCTAAATAACTATAAAAGCCCTTTTTATTAACACGAATTCAAAAACGAGAAAAGTCAATTGAACGGATCCAGCCTGCCAGTGAATTGCACCCTTCATCCCAAACCCCTCAACTAAGCTTTCTTTCTAGTGCACCCAGACCAGGGGACAAACCTTCTTGCAGTCAGTAGCAAAGCCATGCATGCAGACACCTCAGCTAAAGGGTAGGTTTCTCTAGGGCTGAGACCATCGCGCAGGTCCCAGGTTGTTTGCTTGTTTGTTGTCTTTCCTTTCGTTCTTAATTCCTCCCCTACATTTGTAGCTCAAGGCTATGTGTACAGAAGAGCTTTAAGATAGACTTGTTAAACTTGTGGGTTGAAGTTGGCTGGTGAAATGGAGCAGTGAAGCTTGAAATGCAAGATTGCAAATATTGACTGCCAAATAATTTAATGTTATTTTTGGTTTTGCATATGACTGTATCTGACACTTCTGTAATATATACATTTTAAGAGCATATATTAAATTATTCTGTGAAAACATAATGCAGAGGGAGTTGGGGAAAAAAAAAACCCACAAACCTTCAGTTTCTTACCCCAGTGCTTTGAAAAGCCTTTAACCTCTTTCTTTCCCTCTCAGTGCTGAGTTCAGATCTCTAAAAGTTGACATACTTTGAACAAAACCCTCTAAATTCTGTCTCAGTTTACTGAGTTCTCTAGAAGGAAAGTCAGTTAAGTCTGTCTCTCCTCTTTACTCCCTACTCCTCCCCATCTCCTTCCCATTAGAGATAAGCTATTTTATTGAAAGAATGTTTTCCTTCCTTTCCAGATGTTTCTGAAAAGCATAAACAAGAACATAAATATTTACTGAAAAATTCAACAGTGGTTATTAGATATAGACTCAAAATTATTAAAATTGGAACTCCCTTGAGAATTTAGTTAAGAGAACTCATGATAAATGAACCTCTGGATGAGTGTGTTTTCCTGGGTTCCCTTTCATTAACATTTTGGTTTTAAACACTAAATTGAGAGGATGGATTCATAGAAATCCAAACAACTAAACTGATTAAATGTTGTGGAGGCTCCCAAGGCCCTAGTGCATTCTCTTATATTAATGTAAACCCCACTTGAATATATATATATATGTGTGTGTGTGTGTGTGTGTAACATATATATTATATGCATACACTGTCTATTGCTTATTCTCCTATTTTAAAATGTAGAAGGATTCTCCTCCCTCCCAACTGTATCCCCCACCAAGAGCATCACATTGAAGGAATGGTAAATGGCACCTTTATTACATTTCCTTACAGGAAAATGCTCGTCATGTTTCTTAAAGAATATTATTTTGTATTAAAGAATATTATTTTCTAGACCAGTTTGCCCGGTTATTTTCAGGTTCTATAGCTAATCCTGGATTTACCTTAAAGAGAGGTGAAAATTGACATATTTTTAGTTAATAGTCTAAACATGTCAATTTAAGTGAGGTTCAGAGACCCAAGGTATTTATTATGCTTCTTGGGTGGAGAAAGGGAGCTGGTAACAGATTTCAGGTGCTCACAGGAAGAAGGCTGCATCAGGCCTGCACATACAGGTCGAATACTGTCAGTCAGCGGTGCCAAAATGCACTGGAAAGATGTGATAACATTTTTATTAAAAGCAACGGAAAGAAAACATGCAAAATGTGGTACACTGAAGAAGCCTTTTTTTCCTTCTCATAAAAGGGTATAAAATGAGAATACATTAATGGGAAGACCCCAGACAACTTAGAAATAAATTATGGAATGACATGGTTAGGTTCATTTTGACTCTCATCTGAAAATTTATTTGCCATCATTTTTTGGGCTTCTCTCCCTTCTTTTCTTTATCTGTGAAGCACCATGTTTTCTCTGGTTTCTTTGCAAAAACTGATTCAATAGTCTCTCTCCAAAGAACATTCTATGACTCTAAAAACACATGAGGAGTTCATAATGATAATAATTTTAATAAATCAGTACTCAATTTGAGAGGACATCCAGGGACAATTTCTGGGTAAAGTAAAATCTTTGAAAACTGGGAGAGGAATTTTTGTTTGGCTTAATTGAGAGAGAGTTTCGTGTTTATGGTTCATTCACACAGAAATAAAGCATTGATGTTAGTTGTCTTTGGGGGGGTGCACGCGCGTGTGCGCGCACGCACTATAAGGCATTACTCTGCTAACCTGCCTGAGTCTTGAGCTCACTTGGTCCTCCACGATCTAAGAAGGGATATACCATAGGAATGCACTTACTTAAATGTCTTTATCTGATTAGCGATAGGAACTTCCAAATAGATTTTTTTTTCCAATCCTTGTGTTGAATATTACATTGTTTATATCCTTTACTCAAAATGCGTACAATACATAGTAACAATATCATGAAGTTCTTTTTTTTCAAAGTTATGATTGTGTATCTCCAGTGAAGTGAGGCTCAGGAGACCTTCTTCACACTAATCTCAACAAACTGCTGTCCTTATACCAATTGCTCTCTTTCTTGCACTTGCAGAATCACAGCTGGGTCTCCTTATGAAAAGAGAGCACATAATAATTGCACTAAATATGCATTAAATTACTTTGCAAATGATAGTGGCATCCATTATAAAGCCTGTGTTTGAGAAGTTTAATCAGCTATTTAAATTTTCATCAGGATGCAAGTCGACACGCGAATTCTTGGCCAAAGGCATTCTATTTACCACATAAATATTTGTTGATTAAGAAAAGCAAGGACCCTACACTCTCCTAGGGTTTCAGAGGCACACAAGCATTTCTCAGGAGCAATACATAAAAACATGAAATTTTAAAAAATAAAACTTGAATTTTGATACATTGTTTAGTTGGCAACTACATTTCCTATGAATAATATGCCACTTTACAGTGATTTAATATTAATATTCCTCAGGAAATCAAGTTGAGGAGAGTGGAATTAGAGAACATAGAAATGCTAGTAATTGTATTTTTTAAGAACAAAGCTAATAAATGCAAAGCAAACTATTTGCTGATTATATCACAAGGTTTTATTTTAGTTTTTTTCTATGTTAAATCTTTTGTACATCAGAGCACTTATATCAAAATAGAAAGGAATAGCATATTTGAGGTTGTGGTATTTTATTTTCTCATTTTCCCCCACATGTACTTGATCTGAGTTACATTGAGCATATGGATCTACATTGATTAACTTCAGAAAACAGAGCTGGTACATTTTCTCTCTGCTGGGCTCTACAGAAGGGATCAAGGGGAAAGTGACTTCTTGTCTTCATCACAGCGAGTGCTCCATTTATGGAGCCCTGGGTATCACACCAGTGCTGGGAGGAAGAGCAAGAGGAAGTGAAAGAAGGAGGGTTAAAAGGGAGCTGGTGTTGCCTTGAACTTGGCTCAGATTTTCAGGTTCCTAGATAACTAGGTAAGAATTTTTAAACTTTTCCCTGGTATAATTTATTACTCTGAAGTGAGGGACAGGACTGGTGATTATCCATAGAATATATAAATGGGACTGCCCAATTGGGAAAAAAAGAGAGAGAGAGAGAACAAGCAACATATTTGGACATTGCGGTTTTGTATTTTGAATGGGAGTTTGTAATTCTCAGTTGTTACTGCAGTCCTAATATCTAGCAATTACTGTGTACTGTGACAGGTCTAAAATGGTAAAGCTGAAAAAGACAGTAGAGAATTATTTAGGTAAATCTCTCTTTCCCTTTGTAAGAGATAGTTTAAATTATAAATGTGCATCCTCATAGAAATCACATAGTATTTTTGTCTGTTCTGTTTTATTGTATCCACCAGAATTTAAGTTCAATGATAAAAGGGACTTTCTACTTTGTCACGGTACTTATTTCTGTAACCTAGAGGGGTCTCTGGAACATAGCAGGCACACACAAGTATTTATTGAATGACAGAGTGAGTGAAGGAATGAATGTGTGCTTAGGAGTCTAAAGAAATAAAGTGAGCACACATTTTTTTAAGCCAGAAAATGTACTGCATTTGTAGGGGCTTTCCCTGAGTAGAGCAAAACTACTGAATTCCATTGTTAGGGCTACTGTTGCTAAGTGAGAGATTTGAGTGAAGATGATATTGCTTATTATGTTTATGGATGGTTGCTTGATGCTCTTTCTTCTTTGAAGATGTCACTACTAACAGGAATGGATATCTATATAATCGGAAGGAGTTTTTTAAATTATGACAGCCAATGCATTTTTCCATTATTTATACATAGAGACTCGCCCTTGTCTTCTAAATGAAAATCTTTTGCAGGCATTGGCTAGCAACTGCCAAAGCCTTAGCTTCCAAAAGTCTGAAATGTTGGTTGATCTGCCATTGCTAACCAGGCATAGGACCTAAGAGAAATAACTGATGGTTCATCATGCCTGAATTTCTTCATCTAAGGACCACGTGTTAGGCTGTTCTGGGACAGCTTATCGGTACCTTCCAAAGTAATAACCTACGCATTTACAGTCTAAGATTTACCTTGACTGCTGCTTGCAGCCTATCGTATGTGGCAATCTAACACTTCAGTGCATTTTAAAGGTATGTCTCCTGCTCCCTTTTGCTCTTAATAACTTACCATTGCCACAATTCTGTCCCTCCTGTACTGGGGAATTGACTTAGGTCGGACTCGTAAGTCATGATAGTACTCAAGAAGATTCAAATAAGAAATCTCTATGTTCATCTCTCAAAGCTACATGGAACACAGATTTCTCTGTAACTGCTGTGTGTGTGTGTGTGTGTGTGTGTGTGTGTGTGTGTGTGATTGTTGAACAAATGTGTATATATGAGCCTTCACCAGCACAAAACAAGATATGATCCTGAGATAGAAAACCGTCAATCCTTTCATAAAGGCAAACACTCTTATAAGCAAAATGGGAGCACAATTTTCAGAACAACAGTAGTACCAATTAATTCACAAAGCATCTCACTACTTTATGGGAAAAGATTAGCTCAGAAATCTAGTCTGTTCTCTACGGTGAGGAGAAGTTTTGTCTATTCACAGTATCTTTAATCCTACTATGTGCTTCTGGATACTTTAGGATAATGGCTCTGCTCCCCAAATCTTTCCTGATTTTGAACCTCATTTTCTTTTTCTTCTTTACATTCATTTCATCTTAATCATATACTTGTAAATCCTCTTAACATTTTCTCTTTTCTATGTATTTAATCAATTTTTTCTTAAGTGTTTGAAAGATAATCATAAAAATTCTACTCATTTCAATAATTTTAAGTTAATCATACTGCACCGTTTCTCTCTCCTATCCTCCCTCCCTGTCTCTCTCTCCTTACCCTCCCTCCTTTTCTCATAATATTGAGTAGTGTGAGATTCCCCTGGCAAGGATGTGAAGTTTATTTGGCTAATCTGAACAGCTGTTTATCTGATATTTGGAAGCTCACTGGAGCATATCCTGTTTTCAAGGTAAATAAATTTACCCCTTTCCCTCAAAATTGTTAGACATTTTCAGTGTCCAAAATCAATGTCTTTGCCAGCTCTTCTCATCCTGTCTTATAAACTCACCATCAACTACAAACTTTTATAGGTACGGAGTATGTCAGCCTCCTGGGAAATAAATGGCAAAGAGATTGAAAATATCATCTCAGACTTTAGGGGAAAGAAAGATTATAAATATGAATATATATCTTAAAACCATATACTGGTAGGATATCCTAAATGTCAGATAAATAAGGGAAATAATATTTCCTACAGGAGTTCAAAAGTCAAAGTTGGGGCAGGTAGGAAGTTCCATCGAGTAGGGCAATGGTCTTCTATGTTTCAATCCCATATTTTGAGACCCAGTTGTTTGTGGAGTGATCTATGTACCACCAAAGGAGCACAGATGGAATTCATAAATGGCAAGAACATCTTTAAATGGCATTAGAATTTCTGTTTTTATGTCCTTATTTTTCACGGGGGAGTCAGCTTTTTTCCTTATCATGGCTGAGGCTCCTGACTTCCAGTCATCTGTCTTCTGCCTAAAACCTTTGGCCAGTCTGGTTCTTAGGTGTTTTGCTTCCACTCTGACCTCAGCACCCCATTATCTGAGTTCCTGTATCATAAAACTGTAAATAAATTCTTGTCTTATGTCTCAAGTTCCTGGTAATCAAGCCTCCAGTGGGCTACTGTGGTTGAGTCCCTACCTATGGCCACAGAACTCCGAGAGAATTAATATTCTGTCTTTGAGCCAACTTCTCAGAACTGGTTTTCCATTATCTGTTGCAAGATTTCCAAATGCTAGTTATTTATCTCCCTGCTCTTTTTTTGCTATCACTAAATGTCCTGACTTAAATGGATGTCTTGAATTTCAGACAGGGAGAGAATCTTAGACAAGTCATGTTTTGATCCTATGTGTTTTTCTCCCTGATTAACTCATCTCCAAATTTCATAACTGTCCTCAGACCCACGATCTCATGCTTTTAAGTTACTAATATCCTTAATTCCTGCCATTGTTGTCCAAACTTTCAGGACCCAACACTTGCCTAACCCTTGACAGGAATTATGTATAATCTTGAATTTTTTTATAGCTCTCAAATTTGAGCAAAGTCTTAAAAGACCTAATATAAATTGAGATGGGTAGTAGGGAATTACTGAGAAATAGAGAAAACCTCCTAGTAAGAGGTAAGAAACTAATTTAAGCCAAAGTAGAGAGGTTGAACTCCTCTAGCAAGTTTAGGGAGGAAAAAATAATTATGTGAAATAATAAATGTCTGAATTTAAATAGTGGCTTTTTTATGGATAGTTTTGATACTTTTGTTTATAGTATCTTCTGAAATGGAACTTCTAGATTTTAAAAATTTTGCAAAATCATTAGAGCTCCTTGGCAATGTTGGTTTTTCTGAATCATTATTTACAACTTTTATTGAGTTTCTATTTGAAGATGATTCAAAACTAGGTGTATCTTTTATGCAAGAGTAATCTTCATGGTGCTTAGTGTCCAATGGCTTCTTACACTGTTTTCACCATCACATTATAATATTTTGTAGCCACCATATGGTGATAAAATACCAAGATTTCAAACTAAATCCTGTTTTTTCTAAATAATATGCATTGTTAATCTATAATTATCATACTAATAATTTTCTACAATGCTATAAAATATGACCACAAAGAAACCATTTTATCTGGCAGTTTTATATTTCAAAATGTATTTTTGTTCTTTAAAATATGGATATTTTAATTTTGAGCTACCATGTCATGTGATTTTCTCATTTAATAAAATTATTAGTAAAAGCACAAGCCCTGACTTTTAATTTAGGGTGGGTTTAGCTTGTAATTTTTAAAGTACTTTTATGGCTAAAAGCCATTTTTCAGTGATAATTAAAATCATATTAAGTGAAACTTGTAAAATGTAACACCATAAGCTGTTACAGTGGTGTTAATATGATAAATCTCAAAAGCAATGAATGTCATTAGCACTTTAAACACATGGAAAACAAACATAAAGGAAAATACAGACGAAATATAATGGTAGTCCTTAGAGTTTGAAATGATTAGTAGTAGTGGTTATTTATAAGTTTAGTATCTTCTGAAACTCTTGCAATGGGCTTAGAGGTTCCAAATCATGCTGCCTTATTTTATTAGAAGTGGAAAAGTAAAAAAATGATTTCATGAAACCATTTCCCTTTGAAGAGAAATGCAGCTATGAATTGGTAAACTGAACCTTTACCTGCAAATAGAGAAGGAAAGAAGAAAATGTGAGGGAAACAGAGTAGGTCTTCAATAAATGTATATTAATTTTTTGAGTTTCCCACACATGCTTTAGACTATCTTTAAACCCCTCTAGGAATTCCATTATAAGTCCACCTTGGATATTATAGTCCAAAGAACCCATAAAACATGAGGACAACACTGAAGTCCTTTGAGACCTAGACTGTCCTTTGAAGAGAAAGAACTAAGGCACCAAGGTTAGTGTAGCAGCATAGATCAGAACCACATAAGGGTATCCTAAAATAGTCCACCTCTCCCTAGGGTCAGTAATGAGGTCCAGCCCCAAAAGAGATCACATCTCTAACATACTTGTGTTCACCAAATTGTGTCTAAGAAGGCCTTGAACATCATAGCTACAGGGCTTTATACACAAAATAATATTTTTTTCTCCTAAAATCAAAATGTCAGGTTATTTTTATATCCTCACCCTCTTACAGATAACATTGACAAGGAATCAGTCATAATTTTAAAGTCTGCTTAAAGCTAGGGAAAGAACAAATGCTTCCATTTGAGGCTAATCTGTTAAATTAAAATTTACCTTATTAATGTACAGTACCATATGTGTAATGCAAAAAACACAATAACAGATTTTCAAGTTGCAACTTCTTAATTTAGTCTGTCCTCATATATGTTTCTTTCTCTTGAAAATTTGGTTCAAAAAGTACTTCCTCAACACTGAGAATTTCAGTTTTAGTAGATGTAGATCTTGAAGCAATTTTGTGGTGGGGAATTAGGGAGGGAATGACACTTGGGAGAGAAAAGGAGCCAGGGGAAGAGCAGGGAGAGATCAGGGGTAGAGGATAGTCTTGTTGCCTCTCCCCAGTATCACAGTATAGTGTCCCAGGTTCTGAATAAGAAAAAATGATAACTCTTAGAAACATATTGGAATTATCCACAGTACCTTCGACTATGAAAAATAAATCATCTGGAACAGTGTCCTAGTCTACTCTGGATAGACTCCCCATAGACTCGGGGGCTTAAACAACAGAAATTTATTTCTCCCAGTTCTGGAGGTTGGGTAATACAAGATCAAGATGTCAGCCAATTAAGTTCCTGATAAACAGTTTCTTCCTGGCTTTCAGAAGTCCATCTTATTGCTGTATGCTCACATGGCAAGTGCAGAGAAATAGAGAGTGGAGAAGAGGGAAGACGGAGAGGGAAAGGATGACTGAATGAAATTTATGTCTTTCCTTATAAAACCACTAATTCCATTGTGGGTACTCCACCCTCATGACCTAATTACCTCCCAAAGACCCCATCTTCAAATACCATCACACAAGGGAGTAAGACTTGATATATGAATTTGGGGGTGGGAGTGGCACATTCCAGTCCATAACAGACAGGGTAAGCTGCTGCTGCTGCTGCTGCTGCTGCTTCTTTTTTTTTTTTTTTGCCTTTTTTCCCTTGTTGTTTATTTATTTATTTTTTTGGTCAAGGGAGAAGATAAAAACAGAGGTTGACTAGTCCATCAAATGTGGGATGCACCTAACACCACATTCCAAGGGGACATAATGATAGATAAAACAACGGTGGTCCACAATGTGTGATTGAGGGTTTTGCAATGCTGACGTAAGAGAGAAAGCAAATAAAGAGTAACTCTAAACTTTCTCTCTTAGGTAGGAAGCTGTTAAAAAATGTCTGAGGTTTTCACTGAGCCTGGTCCAAATCTTTTGCTGTGTTCTAATTTATCCTGGCTTTGATTAGGTTCACAGATGAAGCTAGTCTTAAATAACATTGTCTTGGGGTTTTGGGGGCATATTCAAGGTGTGGGAGTTAGGCCTTGATAAGATCTACTTTTCTGTAATACACTGAAAAAGTTACAAGATTACCCCAATTTTGTTGTTGTCATCACCTTTTCCCCCTTAATCTCATGTAACAAGTATATAAATTATTTTGGTTTTCTTGGATCTCTTGAAGCAGAACGCAACAATTTAGGTCATAAGAGCAGAAGGAGATCAAAATTTTTATAAGATACCAGTCTCTTCTTCAGTAAATTTATAAGGTATAACAAAACAAAGACAATTTATAAGTCATTTACTAAAAAAAATGGGGGCAGAAGAACCTGAAGTAGCCCTAGTAAAGAAGGAACAGAAAATAGAAACTAAGTATTAGTTATTCATGTAAGGATATTTAATACGTTCTTGCTATTCTACTTAATCTACTATATTTTCCTTTTATTTTGGTTAATGTAAAAATATCTATAGGGCTTTCACAGGTCTCCTTATGTCATCAATTCCCTAAACCCATTTCCACCTCATCCTAAATTCCTCAGTAGTGATTTTTTTTTTTTTTTTTTTTTTTTTTTTACAGCAGAATATTCCAAGAACATAGCGGAATCTGGGGAAGGACTACTGGTTCACTCCTGGAGTGTAGTATTTAAGATTTAAAGAGACCCATACCCACACTCTGACTTCTTTCCCTGACTATGGGGAAGTAGTTAAACTGATCCATCTAAACTTTTTTCATATTATTCTTTCATATTTCTAAGAGGTGAATGGTCACATAGGGATCTGGGGAAGAGGTTTCTTTGGATCACACTGTTGACTGATTTTTCAGGAACATGGCGTCCAGCCGACTGAAGTAATGCCCCATACAACAACATTCACTTAAGTCAGCATGTGTCAGATGATGATATTAAAAAATACATTGTGTCAGTGTTCCTTGATGTTTTCTTTTGGAGGAAGGATGCCCTTTGTTTTTTGACTTTGTCAGGTCTTGGGATTCTTTTTCACCTACTTCACTATGCTATAGCAGTTTAGAAAAATAGCATATATTCCACTCAGTTTGTTATTCATAATGGTAAAGCACCATGTAGGAGCAGTGAACAGCTTGGTGTGTCTACCTTCTTCCTTAGCTCCATCCACCAGCCACCCTTACACCCATCCAGATGTGAGGAGGAGTTACTAATCTAGCTGGTCACATCTTTAAACCATAACCCTGGTGGACAGGGGCAACATGTGTTACAAATTCATTAACTCACATTTATTTTCTTCTTGCATGATGCTGAGTTCAGCTTTGAATAGGGAATTTTAAGCCCTGTTTTGCCTTGAGGGATAATCTGGCCATTAATAATAATAAATGTCTATGGAACACTCCAAACTAGGTACTGGAGTAGCTCCCAGCTGCCATTCTTTTTGAGAATTTAGGGCAAAAAGCAGTATTTTTATGGCATGGCAACTTAGAAAGATACAGTACTTTGATTTTCATTTTCTTTCATCTCTTTGTGTTTAAAGTCACGCATTAGCCTACAATTCTGAGTGTAACTATGAAGCAGAGCTCCCTGCCAACTCTTGCATGATATTTACCCTGAACAAGAAATAAACTTCTGTGGTTTTTAACCACTAAAAATTATCATGAATGCTGTAGCGTGATCCTATCCTAATACAGACTTCCATGGTGCATATATGTTTTACTGCTATTCAATTTTCCTTTCATATAATGTGTTTCTCTTAGTTTTAGCTTCAGTTATAGTATTAGTTATATTCCCAAACTCCTTCCCTTTAACTCTTAGCAGATGATTTAAGATCTGGTTTCCAGTCATCTGGATTTCTCCCAGGAGTAAGGATATTTGTATCTCTCATCAGATCCCAAGGTGACCCAGATTGGTATCTTTTGTTTCAACGTAAAAGCCGGTTCTTAGTCTTTTTGTATTCAAGCTGATTAGAATCATCCCCTCAAGCTTTAAAGATGCCCAACCCTTATCCAAAACAAATTCATGGGGTAAGAGGGGTAGATAGGCATGGATATTTAAAAAGCTGGCGCTTCTAGTGTGCAGTTAGAGTTGAGAATCCTCTTTTGGGAAGTGAACGAAAGCTTTTATTACCCTGTCACCTGTCATGGGAAAAAACCCTCCAGTTTTTGTGCTCTGGGAAATACTCCTTTAACTTTATAATCAATGAATGACACATATATTGCAGTCTTCCAGCAGACTGGAAATGATCAACACCATTTGAAGATCAATTTTATTACATTGTTTATTATATTGTTTAATTGTTTATTTTCTTATTTAATATCTATTTCCCTAACTAAACTGTAAGTTCCATGAAATCAAGGACTTCTCTGTCTTTACTTTGCGGAGTACACTGTCTTATATTTCCAGAGCCTGGAACAGGGCCCAACACATAGTTGGTGCTCAATAAATAATTGTTGAATGAATAAAATATCACTGGAAACAGAAGTAAGACATAAATAGGAACTGTGAAGAAAAAACTGTGAAATATGAAAAAATGTTATATAATAAAACACAAATAGTATAATAAAATGATGGTTGAAAGATGTGAGCAGGGCTGTCTGGCTGGCTCAGTAGGTTAAACATCTGACTCTTGCTTTCTTGCCTTCAGCTCAGGCCATGATCTCAGGGTCCTGGGATGGAGCCCCATAGCAGGCTCCCTGCTCTGTTGTGAGTCTGCTTGTCTCCTTCTCCCTCTGACTTCCACATACTCACATACTCTCACTCTCTCAAATAAATCTTAAAAAAAGAAAAGAGAAAAGAAAAAAGATGTGAATAAACAATTGACAGAAAAAATACAACAGACGTTCAAAGGAGCATATTAATTAACATACAATTTTTATCTATCAAATTGTCAAAGATTACTTAAAGGTAACAGTTAATACTGAGTAAGGTATAATTCAACAAGGACACTCAAACTCCAGCAGTTGCAATGACAATTAAGATAGTTGGGAAAGCAATTGAGAGTTACATAGAGAGAGCCCTGAGGATATTAATTCCTATTGACCAAGAAATCCCATTTGTAGAATACATCCTGAGGAAATAAAAATCAATTATTTAGTCTAATGTTTGCAGGCAAGAAATTTTATTGTAGCATTTTCAAATAGTAAAGATTGGAAACAGCCTGTTTTTTAAAGAAAGAAATGTAAATTTATCACGATAAATCTTCATATGAGATACTATAATAAAACCATTAAAACAAGTATAGACATTATTAATGACAGGAGAAATGCTCCCATTATAATATTAAGGGAAATGAGCAGCATGATAAAATGTGAAACATTCTGCCTTTAAATATGTAGATGCGTGGGGCACTTGGGTGGATTAGTGGGTTAAGCCTCTGCCTTCAGCCCAGGTCATGTTCTCAGGGTCCTGGGTTCAAGCCCTGCATTGGGCTCTCTGCTCAGCAGGGAGCCTGCTTCCCCCTTTCTCTGCCTGCCTCTCTGCCTACTTGTGATCTCTCTCTCTCTTTCTCTCTCTCTGTCAAATAAATAAAATCTTTAAAAAAATATGAAAATGTGTAAAGGTTTCGTTTGGTGGTTAATTTGATTTCTAATTTTTATGTAGTTTGTTGTTCTGTATTTTCAAAATTTTGTATTTGATTATACCTTGTATAACCTGACCATTAACAATAACAGTTTGAATAAAGTAGATTCTAATGTTAAGTACTACTCTAGTGCTTTCCTTGTTAACCTATGATAGTAAGTAGGATTATTTTTCCTATTTTATATGTGGGGATGTGTAGGCAAGTAATGAATCAGTGATTTTCCCGAGGTCACCCAAATCCCAAGCTCAAGAGTCCATGCTTCTACACTATCAAGGGGGAAGAAAAAGTCAACATAGGAAATAGTTTTAAGCTCTAAGGCAGTAAGCATTAAAGATTACATATTGGGCAGAGCAGACCCAAGGTCTGAAAGAATTAGAATTTTTTGACAGTAGAAGGCTTTTAGAGATCAAGTCTAATCTTCTGTTTTTCTGATGCATAAAAATGTACATTGGTTTTGTTGAAAAATTATTTCATGTATTATCCTTCTTCAAAGCAGAAGCCTACAGAGGTGACATGATCGTGGGGACATGGTCAGGGAAGAGAGACTCAATTTGTTCCTTCTGACCACTTTCCCCTGCCATTATTGAGTATTGGCTATTCCCTGACAATTTGCTAGGGTTGAGGTTGCTGGTTCTATCCTGGGGAAGGTGCTTTGGAAGTAGCCCATGCACTCCTCAGTGAACTCTGAACCAAGCACGCTAGTATGACTCCCTGACTCTGGCTGCTCCAAACTAGAAGAAGTAATGCCAATTTCTGTCCAGGGAATGTGTGTTCTTGCAGTGGGTGGGAGTGCTCCCCTTTATTAGCTAGTCTAGGGAAAGGCCTCCACTTCTACCTGTGTTATCTCTCCACATTTCTTCTGTTAAGAGCATCGGAGAAAGCCTTAGGTAGACGTGAAAGGGCCAGGTGAGGATTAAATCATATTTCTCAGGGGCAGGGGATTGGACAGACTACAGAATTTCTTGTCACAAGTTCTGTGAACACAAGTGTTCCAGAGATTGTCACTCAAGGATTTTGTTAGGCAGAGGGTGGATGGACTATCACCTCAGGCCAGTCCTTTGCCCTTACTTCCAGGGCAAAAAAATGTAAGAATCTAAACTAAAAAATGTGATGGTGCTAATATTTGCTAACTTTAGCTTATTTCTGGAATTTCCATTTAGGTATCATTTTGTTCTCTGTTCCTTAAACAAAATTGTTTTTGATATTTTAATTTAAAAATATATCACTAGGAACTTTCTCCCAAGCTAGTGGTGGGGTTTTCTTCATAGTAGCTTCAGTTAATAAAGCATTTTGGGATAATGAAGGATGAAAATCACAATATAAATGTAAAAATTTTTATAGTAACAAAGCATAACATGTTGGACCCTTCATGGAATTTTCCATTGCCAAATCAAGGCTCATTATTCTGCACCTGAGCTCCACAATCCCTAGAGCTCTTTGGTATCTTTTAATAATAAGAGAAATGTCCCGTTTTGTTTTATAAAACCTTGTTTTCCCTTTCTCACAGTCTTTTTCTTACTAGCTTTGAGTATGGCCTCAGAGATTCATGCTTTCAAATATAAATTCCCTTAAGACATATATTTTTCAATTGTGTGGGTTGAAGCAGGGTAGGGGGTTGCTCTAATCTGAGAAATAGTTTTGTAAATCTTGCCAGAAAATCTGCATTTGAAGATATGTAATGAAATATTTCTGACTTTAGGTTTATGATCCAAACCATGACATCTATAGCACAGACTTCATGGTATTTTGAGACCAAATTCATGTATTATGACAATCTGTCTTTTCTGATCTCTGTCATAGGGTGTGCTGAGTAATACAAATTAGAGACCCTGGTAGAGGAAGGAAATGATTCATTATTGCCTTCATTGATTCTCTTTAGAATTACTTTCCCCCTACTGTGTTCCTTTACCAGACTTTGTGTATGACCTTTGTCTTTTGTCTTTTTTCTTTCTTTCTTTTTTCTTTTTTTTTTTTTTTTTTGATAATTGCCCACAATTTTCTTAATGGCTAAACCATTTCCAGTCAGAGAGAAAGAGCTATGGCTCATTTATGATTCTATCCCACATATTAGTACAGAGCCTAACACATTATTGGATTGGTTGGATTGGTTGAATGGATTTGATTGAATTGATAGGATCAATGTATTAATGCCAAGTAGTAATTTCAGGTTATTCTTTGAATACTAAAGTGATTTCAATTTATTCCATGATTCTTTTCAGGTCAGAGAAAAAGTGAAAAATATTTTGAATAGAATTCAAATGCTGAATTCAGCCTTACTAGTAAGTATAAATGTACCTATCAATTTTTTTTGAAGAATCTCATACTGACTCCAAATGCAAAACTTAAATTTCTTAAGGCATAAAAGCAGTAGAAACAGTATTTTTTATAAAACAATAAAATAAGAAGTTATAGCAAAAATAGGAAATGAAAATATTGAAACTGGTAAATACACACACAAACCTCTCTCCTACGTAATTCAATTGATTGAAGAAAAGATCAAAACAAACTATAGAATTTCCAGGACATAAAGATGCCACATTATAAATCAAAAGCTATAGGATATGGTTAGAATTTATCCAGAAAAAATTCTAAGCATTAAACATTTAATTTATTGAACATAAAAGAATAAAAATGAATCACTTGAATATCAAATTCAAGAAATTAAGAAAAAAATTAACTCAAAGATAGAAAACAGTAAAAGCATAAATTATTAAGAATTAAAGAAATGGAAAATAGCAACATAGATAAATGTGAGAGCTAGTTCATGAAAAAACTAAGCTATGAGATAGCTTAATAAAAAAAAGGAAAGGGAAGCATAAATAGGGAAAGAAAGAAAACACCTTACTTATGAATTGAGGGAAAATATATGATTAAATGTTAAAAAATTTCTTTGCACCTTTCCATGTTAATGAATTTGGGGAAAATCTTAGATAAAACATGTTATTGAAGAAAATAAACAATCAAATTTAATCTGAAAAGGAAAGAATTTAACTGAAAAAAAAATAATAAGATTTAAAAAGAAATCTATTCCCATCCCTAATTACCAACAATCAAACCAATTAGCTAGTCTAAGCAAAGGAAACCAGTAAAAATCCTTCAGATGCAGAGTTAGGAGGTCCCACATGATGTGAGTCCTCCCCCTTCCTATGTAACCCTTCATCTCCTGCTTCTCTCACTCCAGCTCCATCCTCTCCAGTCACAGGCTTCCTTGCTCTTTTCTGAACACTCCAGGCCTCCTCTGCTAGAGCCTTTGCAATAACTACTTCTTCTTCCTGGAATGCCCTTCCCCTGAAATGTTGGTACAATGTATACAAAATAAAGATTGCATTTCACCTCACAGGAGTAAAATGAATTATCCAACAGATGACAATATAATAATTATTTAGCCTTTTGGGGTATTGGGTTATATTTCCCACTCATTCTTAATACTAAATTAATACCATGTGAATGAAAGCCTCAAATGTAAAAATTTGAACTTTAAAAGAAATAAAGGAAAACATAGAAGCAGGACTGATACTCAGTTTGTGCAAACCAGTACAAGCTAGTATGCTTGTAGCATAGGATATATATATATGTCTATCTAAGTATTTATCTCTACCTTTTTAGTGCATAAATCTAAACTCAAGTTGGGATTAGTGTTAAATATTTCGAGACTATTCTCCCACCTTCGAATATACTTATGTTGGATATATTTATATTTAGGGAAGATCTTACTAAGCATGACACAAGCCATCTTTATGGCAAAAAAATATCATGATCAAACTAAAAAATGAGCAAAAATATGGGAATAATTTGCAACAGTAAGACTGGTTAAAGGCAAATATTCCTAATATAAAAAGAGTTCTTGAATAATCCACAAAGAAATAAACTATATAAACTACCCAGTAACTTTAGCAATAATTAAAATGTAAATTAAAATATTTATTATCTAAAATATTTTCAGCTATTAAAAACATTAGTACTTAGTGTTGGCAAAAGTGTAGTAAAGTCGTTCTAATTCATAGTGGTGAAAAGGTAAATTGATATAATCTTTTTCTAGAGAAATTTGACTATTAAAATTTTTAATATATATACTTTGATCCATAAATTCCACTTCTAGAAAATTCATCTACAGAAATGCACAAGATCTGAATGCAATTATATTTACTTGTAAAAGGGAAAAAAGAAAAAAAATTACATGTCCACAAGTCTGATATTAGATAAACATTTTATGGTAGAGTCATAAAGTGATGCTGTTTTATAAAATGGATTTATCTACTTTTACTAACAGAGGAGGGTTTACAAGATATGTTGTTAGCCAAAAAGAGATATAATATACACTATATTTTGTATGATTACATTTTTGTAAAAGCATATAAGCATAGCTATCTGATACACCACACACATTTTAGTACACAGAGTGAAAAAAACAGGAAGTATGTTCATTACCTACTAATAGTCATTAGTTTTGGGCTTGGTTATTTTCAGTTCTTAAGGCACGCATTTTGCTAATGTTTGCATTTTTTTAGTGAGTGTATTTTTTTAAACATAAGTAAAAAGAGAGCTTTGAATATACTAAAAGGAAGCAGTAAATGTAAAGACATCTCTGAAACATATTTTGGGTCTTTGCTTCATCTAACAGATCCAAGACTACAAGTCAAGCCGAAGGATGTATACAATATCTCTAAACATAGTTTCTGAGAAATAAAAAAATGATGGATTATTTCTAGGTAATAGATAGCAAAATATTCAATCTGATCTCTCTTATATGAGTTCTGAAATATATTGCCTTAAAGGAGAGGAACTCCATGCAGTGTTTTACTTATTAAATTTTGACAATGGGTACGTTTAAAAAAAAAAAAAAGGAATCTCTTCCCAATCTTTGTGATTTTCCTTATTTTGTCTTTTGAAACATCATTGAAACATTCCTACTAATGTTTGAGAAATGTTCTCAGAGTAAATTGAGTATAAGGAGTTTTAAGAAAGGGATTTAGTAATATGTCTTTTTGAAATGCTAATCCTTCGAACATTTAAAAATTTCCAGCTCACATCAGTCTCCTGGTTACAGTGAATAAACTGGAACATTTGCACTTAGCCAGTTAACTTCCTTGAGGAGGAAGCTTAGCAAGGAGCTTTTTTCCTTAAGTATACCCAAGTGACTTTATACATTCTAAAAGATACTGCAATTCAATATGATTAAAAGTAACATCATATGATAAAATCTTATTTCTAAAAATAACAGCACAGAATTATTGGAGAAAATATTAACTCTGGGATTGAGACAAGTCTGGACCACATGAAAAAGTCCAATTGTAGAACCTCTCTCCTGAAAACCTTGCTGTATCAGAAAAAGGAAGAAGAGAAACTCTCAGGGAGAAACTCTCCGGGAGTAAGACTGGGAAAAGGAATACAATGTGTTCATTTAACGTTCAGCAAAGACTTTAGTACTCATCATATGCTCAGCATTTTTCTAGGTGCCTGAGATATCAAGTTCTGAGCAAAACAGACAAAGATACCATCTTGGAGTTTACACTCTTGGAAATAAAACCACATCAATACGGATTCCTAAAATCTAAATTAATTTTAGTTTAAGACAATTGGACAGGGGCTAGGTTTGTCCTGTTTTGCTTAGAAATATCTTCCTATTAAAGATGCAAGTTAATTAACTGGGACTTGAGTGATGTTTGAACTACTCTGGAGTTAGTTTCTTAAATGTTTTAGAAATGCACATTCATAAACATTTTATGAGCCTAAGTGTAATATACAGGAAATGAATCTGATGATTAAAAGTAGAATCTGTATAGGATTAACTGACATGTTAAGTTTGTTGCATGTATATGAAATTAGTTATGAAATTAATACCTTTAAAGTACTTTAAAATAGTTTTGATTCATTACTCCTCAAATTTCCTTAATGTATTGAGTTTTTATATTAAGGTTGGAATTTAGAATTCAAAGGTATTTAGAATAGAGTTTTATTTATTTTCTAACATATCCATTTTGGTCCATATTCTTCAAATTATTTTATGTAACTATAACTGAATTTCTCATGTTTCTATGTAGATATTTTTTTAAATTTTCTTTTCATAATTTAAATTAACACAAGTTTATTGGTATTAAGCTGATAGTTGAAGAATAAAACGTATTCTACTAAACTTTGGAACAAAATGATTTAACTGAGACTCATTTTTTTTTTCTTACCACTTATTTAATGTCCTCAATTAGCCTCAACTCTTTCTAAAATAGATTTGTGTCTTTAAGAATTTGAACAGCCTTGATGTTTTTTTTTCCTCCCCCCCCTCCCCTTCCCACCCCTCACTGGATGGCTCATGATTGTTTGTCCATGGTTGTCTGTAAGTTCAAAGCACTTGACATATATAGTCTGTGAGGCATTAAATACTTTAGATGCATATTTGTGACTTGAAATCATTCCACATTTAAATCTATTTATACTAAGCACATTCTGAATTCCCTAATGTGCAATGGGAGAAAAAGATTGCTCAAAAATGAATCTGTTTCCCAGGTTTTACAAAAATTATTTAACTATTTAACTATCTTTACAAGATTTGGCTTTCACTTCTGGAGAAAATTTTTATTGTATGTCTAAAGAGTATTTCATTCTTGCAATGTGAGAGTACAATTCAAGCAACCATTAGTCTGTGGTTCTTTCAATTTGGTTTTTGTTTTTGTTTTCCAGGATCTTTGTTCAAGACAAATCATAAGTTTCTGATTGACAATGGCCAATTTCACCGATCTGTCCTGATTGTTTTCCATTGGTCTGTTGGTTTGCTAAACTTTAAAAGGGTGCTAAACTTAGGTAGAGGATTTTTTTTTTATACTGTGTCAGAAAAGCAGAGAGGTGGGTAGCATTAAGCACTGCTTTGATGCCAGAATGGTTTTAAGTCAAGGGCATCTTGTTCTGTAGAATTTACATTATCACCCATAAAGGGGAATAGGCAATGACAGAGCATAGAAGAAGTGGTTCAGGATCAAGCAAAGAGTAAGATGTGAACTTTTTTCACTCCCAAAGAATATGTGGAATGCAGTTTTATCACTGCAGATAAGTGAACTGTGTGTGAAATAGAAGGGATATTTCATGTATCTGACAACCAGATTGTCCGCAGTTAGCCTAATGGAATTAAAATCACTATGTCAGCAAGACATTGGCTATTAAATCGCAAGTAGTGGTTTCAAATGTATAAATTTTTTAAAAAGATACTATATGAATGCTACTTATTGGACAATGAAGAAATCTACTTCTGCCATTAAGAAATCACAAAACCTAACACTTTGATCTTGTTAGGGAATGAATGTTTGTGTCCCTCCCCAAATTTTCATGTTGAAGCTCTAACCCTCAACATGATGGTATTAGGAGACAGGGCCTTTGGGAGGTACTGAGGTTTAGAGGAAGTCATGAGGGTGGGAAGTCCTCATGCTGGGATTAGTGCCCTTAAAGAAGAGACACAGAGAACATTCTCTCGTTCTGCCACGTGAGGCTACATACAGCAAGAAAGCCCTAGTCCATCAGGCAGCAAGAGGATGCTCGTCAGAAGCTGACCGTGCAGGCCTCAGAAGTGTGAGACATAAATATCTGTTATTTAAGCCACTCAGTGTATGGTATTTTGTTATAGCATCCTGAACTAAGGTAGAGCCATAGTTCCTTTGCACATGTTCCCTTTAGATTAGTTTTACATCACTTTGTGATAAAATGTATACTAACTTTCGTAACTATGTGATTGAGGTACATTCTTTAGTTCACAGGTTACTGTCAGTACCAACAAAGATGTTGTCTCCTTTCGACTATAATTGCTGAAAGGGCAAGGACTCCACCTGATTCCAACTCCGTCAGCCAATACAGTTAAAAATGAATTAAGTCAGGGCGCCTGGGTGGCTCAGTGGGTTAAGCCTTCGGCTCAGGTCATGATCTCGGAGTCCTGGGATCGAGCCCCACGTTGGGCTCTCTGCTCAGCAGGGAGCCTGCTTCCTCCTCTCTCTCTGCCTGCCTCTCTGCCTGCTTGTGATCTCTCTGTCAAATAAATAAATAAATAAAACTTTAAAAAAAAATGAATTAAGTCACTTAATTCATTTTTAATGAATTAAAATTCATTAAATTTTGTGGTGCATAAATTATGTGGTGCATAAACAATGAGTCTTGGAACACTGAAAAAATAAAATAAAATTTTTAAAAAAATGAATTAAAAAAATGTATTAAGTCAGAAACATGAAATAATTGGGTGACAGTATTACTTTTCCACCTGCTACTTTGGACATGTAGATACAAGCTTACTAGAAACTGCTTTGTTCAGTATCAAAATTGCATCTTGTATCACAGACATATTTATTAATTATATGGTGCTGTTGCTTTGGAACTTTTTTTTTTTTACTAATATGGCATAGAAATAGGATATTTGTGATAACCAATGGGCTAACTAGTTTCATTTTAAAAGATTTTGTGGACTTTTTTTTTTTTTTGTCCTTTAGGTATTTTTTACATGCCAGAAATTTCTCATTGGCTATCTAATTATCACTGCTAAGACTCTTAATAATTATAATGGCTTACATTATTAAAAAATAATATTCTGCCCTAATATTATAATGTAGTTTAAAAATCATTGTGCTGCCTTTCTCTGGTGTTTTAGTATCATTTTATTTTATATTTAAATTTTACATTTAATATTTTATATTTAATATAAAATCATTTTATTTTATATTGTATCATTTTATTACATTTTTTCCTGTTTTTTAAATTTTTGTTATCAACATATAATTGACATATTGGTCTTACATTTTAATTATGAGGCTGCACGATATGCTCTGAATATCAGTAGACTTAAAGATGCAGTCTGCAACCTTGGCACTACCACCACCGACAGTGTGATCTTAGGTAAGTCCCTCTGCCTGTCTGGAACTCAGTTTCTGTGTAAAGACTTGGACTCTCAATCTGACACTTTGCTATAGCAGTCTGTAGTTTATGTTTTGTGGTTAATTTGTTTCTACTGATAGATGAAGTGCCAAATTTGCCAAGAAGGATTTACATTTTATTTTAGGGTGGCTTTCCCTAGAATAATATCATTCACACTAATTTTTATTCCTATATGTAATTTTGAGTGGGAGGAAAAAGAATAGATTTGTCGTTTGTGTATCAGGAATAAACTCAGAAAGTAGTTCATGCTTGTGAGAATCATCTTATATGTGGATTCAGAAAAAGAGGTTGAGAACTCCAGGGCCTAATTCACATGGTCACTAGGCTCTGTACTCCATGATATTGCATGGTCCCATTTTTTTCCATTTGAGATATCCCTCATTCTCTGTATCAGGAACCAAAGGGATCCAAAATATTCTTTGAGTTACTTCATCTACTAAACTGGGAATTATCATTTTCTCTCCTTTTAGCAATTCAATGATAATTTAAGTATTACATATTCTGAATAATTTATTCTATTTAGAACAGCTATGTTCTCACTTATTTATAATCAGTTTTAAGCAACCGCAAATTCAAATAGGTAGATAGATAGATGATAGATAGATAAATAGATCGATAGATGGTAGATAAAGAACAGCAAAAAAATTGCCAAAAAGAAACAGATACAAACATAAAAATGTGGCAACAGTCTCTTTGAATGTGATAACGCAAATCTTAGCAAGACTAAAGAAGACAGAGACAGGGGAAAATAGGAACAGCAAAAGTGATATTGGAAGTACCTTTGGGGATTAAAAATGGTGGTGGGACAACTTGCTGACACCTGAACAATGGTGGGAGTATCTGCAGACGACAATGGAGAGAGGGAGAGAAATATCTGTTAGAGCACTACAGCTTTCCGAGGACATTTAATATAAGGGCAAGTTCTGTACGATTCAGTAACCCTCTAGGGATTCTTAGTGCCAATTTAAGACCAAAGCTCACCAATTAGAACAGCACAGCATTCTGGAATTATACAGTGTTGGGGAAAGCAATCTTTCATACTCCAAAGAGCAGAAAATAGCAATATATTACTGCATGGTTCAATTTGTCAGTTATTCATAAAAAATTTTGATTCATCAAGAAAATTTTGAAATATTTTGAGAAACTTCTATTTTATAAAGCAGAGAACTAAATATACTTTCAAAAGTCTTTATTGACAAAAAGAGCACTTTTGTTGAGTCTGAAGATTTCGATATTGTGTTCTTTCACTAAGTGACTTTGAAAAAAGTCATTTAGCTTCTCTGAGTTTCAGTTTTTTCCCTCTGTTCAGTAAAAGCACTTGTTTTCCATGCCTTGCAGGGTAAAGAAAAGTATTAAGATCTAACTGAATAGATGTATGTTCTTTGGGTAATTTAAATATATAAAATATATAAATTATGTTATTATGATTAAAATTTTTAATGTTTAAAAATATTGTCTAAAGGAGCTACAATCCTCTGTTTTCCAAAATCTCATGCCTGGTAAAGAAAACATTACTGCAGAATAAATCAGTTACTATTGATTTCAAGGACCAGAATTCTTCAGAGGAAAAAGAAACCTAGTAAGTAAACAAACGGTAGGATGGCTTTATTTACATTTGAGCATGGAATTTGACTTACTTTGTAATTAGTTAAATTTGATGAAATTTTGGTTTTATACACATAACAAGGTAGCTTCTAAATGAATGCAATTATTCAGCCTTCTAAAAGCATACAGAAGTCTAATTGATGCTCTGTGATATTAGTTTTAAGCATGATTTTATAAAAGATCAAATTTGCATTTAATGGAAACTTAACACTGACACATACTTGTCAAGATATGGCGGAGTTGGCATTTTCGAACATACGGTTTCTGCTTAATAGACGTGCTTCTAAGTGGGAGCCCAGGGGACCCTCAGCCGGGTTTGCCAGCACTTGGCTCTTTAAGATAGCTCTGTTGGTTTCAACACCCTGTGATTCTATCTCTAGTTATGTAAGAGCTACTCATTACACATCTTTATGTGTACCTCCTTTTTACCTAAGCAAAAATGTTGTAGTTTCATAAATATAGTGGATTTCTTATCAGCTTTGTCAGTGCTAAGCAGTGGGCTGGGGCAAGGTAATAAATCTCTTTGAATAAATTGGTTATTGTAGATGAACAGCATGATACATGAGGAAATATTGACTATTCATGTTTTCTTCCAGAATGAGATTTGTATCAAAATAAAGAACTTCTACACCAAAGTCATGTTCTGTTAAAAAATGAAAGACTATTATGCTTTTGTGATTGGAGGCAGAATGGGGTGAATTTGGGTCATATCTTGCAGGCTTTCAAAACTCGTAATTTTTTGATGGAAGGGCAAACCAGAAGATTTGCAAATTCATTTAGAAAGGGATGGGACAATGAAGAGTTATTTCTTTCCAGTTTTTCATTATAGAATTTGCTGCAAAGCAAAAATAGGAAAAGCAGGATAGGAAATCTCTATATTTGGATACTTTCCACCATACGCTTCTAAAATATATTCTTTGCAATTGAAAGACTGTTTTTACTGTTTTACTAAGGGGGAATGAAGCTGTTTTCAAAGGTAAAAGGACAGCAGGGGAATGGCATTAGGCCATGAGATTTCATGAATTTGGCTGCTGGCTCTCCTAGTTTGTAAGGTGGTGATGGAAACAGCAATGGCCACCTGCCTGCAGCAGGAATTCTCCCACCCACTAGAGGGGAGATTCATTTGAGTCAGTAAGTTCTCTTCTGGGGAGGGACGTTTAGGCTTACTGTTCATTTACCACTTCCTATAAACTGCCGGAGGATCTGTTCCAGTGATTGGACATTGTGATGGGAGCACAGTGGGTAGAAAAGAAAATGAAGTAAATGAGATGGTGCCTCTGGAGACATGGAGCTCAGATATGCGTCCCAAGGTCTTGCCTCCATTTTTAAAACCCTATGTCTACTGTATATAATAAGCTTTTACTTAGTTTTGGATTACAGAAACCTAGGGTAAGACTCCAGGATTTCTAAGCTGTCATTGCCAAATTTTCCCACCTTGGGAAAACACTCTCAGGTAGTGATGACCTCAACCTGGTTGGATGTATCATGAGATAGAGATTCTGCTTGGATGATATCAGCAGATATTGAGGCCATTTGAATGCTCAGGAGAGCAGGTTCTTGTACTCATGTAGCTGGGAAGGTGAGCCCAGCTTAAAATAGTAGTGAGGAGAATTGTTAGGGTTCAAAGGAATGAGGAAGGTGGATAGGGGTAGGTAGGTCCTGTTCCAGGAATACTGCAACAAGGACGCACAATCTGGGAGGAGTCCATAAGCACATGTCCCTGGCTCTCAGATGGAGAAGTCATCTTTAGACTTAGTGTAAAATGGGTTGCTGGAGGGATATTTCGAGCCAGATAGGGTGGTGTTCCCTCAGGTCAGGATGGCTGTGGAGCTGAAGTGGAACACAGCCAGGACCAGTTGTGGCAAGTGTCCCTGAAAGGGGTTGAGGGATGAGGCTGTGGGGAGAACCATAGACTGTCCAAATCTAAGCACAGTGGCAACTCAAGTCCACATCAGGCTGGCTGTCCTCGTAGTTTGGTCTAGCGCCCAGTGAGATAGCAGTGAAGTGGGAACTTAAAGTTCATGTCAACCCAAACACAATGGATTCTAAATTTTATTTATTGTATGTCAAAACTCCTGTGGTTTTGTAGTGCATGCTTTCTTCCATTTGTTCTCAGAAAATTTATTTATAAAAGCTGAAATTCTGCCTGTTGTAAAAGTAGTTGCATGGAAGAAGCATACTCCCCACGTTTTAACCCCCAAACATCTAATAACACAGGAGAATAAAACTGGAGGAGGATTTGGGATGTGGCCCGGCATAGCCTAATGCACCTAGAGAATCTTTGATTCTCTTTGATGTCTCATGCCTTCCTAAAATCCTTGTAAAATTGACAGTGTGTTATATAAAAAGCCATGCATCCTTATTTTAATATAATGATGTGTCAAATTGCTTTCTAATTAAAACCCTAATACAGCACCACATACTCTAGTTAAATGGGCTATAGTTTGAGAAGCACAGATTAAGTTTATGTCTCTCATCCTTGCTGGCCTTGTGGCCTTCATCAAGTTACTTCCCAGCTCTGAATCTCTGTGTCCTGTGTAGAATGTGAAGAGAAAAGAAAAGAATTTGCTCTAAGTATTAAATGAGAGACTGTGCCCTTAGTAGGCTTTCAATACATGGTAGTGTGGGTTTTTTTTTTTTTTTTTTTTTTTTGGTCATTTTAATGAATTGTAGGACTGGAGAGAAGTAGATGCATCCAGAAGAAGATGTTTTGAGAGGGCACAGTGCCTATGGAGACCAAGCATGTGGAGACATAGCCTTTCCTAGGAGGGAGCAAATGTAGAGCCAGGAAGAGCTGTGATAGCCACACATTTACATCTGGCACTTTAGTAACATCATATCATATCATATTGTAATAGGCTACTGAGGGGGGCAGGTGACCACTGACTGCTGCCTTTGCCCCTGAATGTGATTTCTCCCTCTCCCCCTTCTTTAGGAAAAGGTCCTCAGACTTCCTTCTTTTAATGTCTGTGGAAATGTTGCAATTCTTTAGTTGAGATTGAGTCATTTTTAGTTTCCAGTATTGTTATGGTCTCTCAGACATCAAATAAAAATGAATTTTCAATTTTATTTTCTTACTGTGGCCGATGAAAGCACAGGGTATGATTACCTTACATGTAGATTTCTGTACATATGGATGGCTTCACAGAAGCAGGGTCTTGACCCCACAACCCCACCATCAGTCCCTGACCACAGTCATGAGGGGTACAGACAACTCCTATCAGTGACCCTTCACAAAGCCTCAGTGTGCCATTGCCTGGGGCATATCACCAGATTCTGATCATTGTCCCTTGAGGGATGAGCAAAAATAAGAAAACAAAAAACACCAGGGCAAATTCTGAATATAGATTGAAGTGATAAGGCTGTGTTACTCTGGAAATAAAAGAATAAGTAGGGAATGGCTCTGTTGAATATGGAATTATTCAACAAATCCACAAATAAGGAAAAGAAAAAGAGAGTAACTCCTTTGAAGTGATCTTAATGACAGGTTTTTAAAAACAATAAAATAAAGCATATTTATTCATAGTTCCTCCTTTTTTTTTTTTTTCTTTTACATTTCACACAGAAAGGCTAACAGATCTTGTGGGTACCTTTACCACCATACTTATTTTATATTCTTAAATTTTTTTTCACATTTTTATACTGAAGAATAGGTATTCATCTAGAGTAACACAGCATTCCTTTGCAAAGCAAATTGGATTGTAGGTATCTAAATACTTTTTCTAGCCTTCAGGAATTTTTTTCTACACCTAGTGAAAGATTTAAATGCATCTGGCTACTAAACAAAGATAGAAAGGCCTGAAGTTTGCAGGTATGGAACCCTACAGTCGTTATCTGCCACATCAAGACTTTTAGGTTGGGCTTTAGGCTTGGCAAATAACAGCTGTCTTAGTCTGCTCAGGCTACCATAACAAAATACCATAGACTTGGTGGCTTAACCTGTAACAGAAGCTTGCTTTCTCATAGTTCTGAAGGCTGGAATTCTGAGATCAGGGTGCCTGCAAGGTTGGGTTCTGCTTAGAGCTCTCATCCCAGGTTTCATGAGGCCAACTTCTCACTGTGTCCTCACATGGCAGAGAGAGAGAGAGAGAATGAGAATGTGTACGCACGTGTGTGTGTGTGTGTTCTGGTATCTTTCCTTATAAAGACACTAATTTCATCATGAAGGTCTAACTCTCATGACCTCATCTAAATTAATTATCTCCTAGAGGTCCCATCTCCAAATACCATCACATTGAGAGTTAGGGTTTCAAAATATGAATTTTGGGGGGGGAAACACAATTCAGTTTACAGCTTCCTCTAACTATAGGTTCAATCTTGTTTGTTTTTTTTTTTAATTCCTAATGTTGGGCCTGGCTCTGGACAGCAAGATGCTTAGGGTTCTTTCCGCCTGAGGTTCTGGGTCAGTGCTAAAGCTGTTTTATCAGTGGTCTGAACTTAATGGTATCATCCTTTTTTTTCTTTTAAGATTTTATTTTTTGGAACAATTCCAGGTTCATAGAGAAATGGAGAGGAAAGTAAAATTCCCATATACCTTGGTACACCACCACTCCCCTCCACACACACAACGCACACAGCTTTTCCCAGTATCAACATCCTGCACCAGAGTGGTACATTTGTCACAACTGATGAACCTACATTGACATATCATTATCACCCAAAGCTCATAGTTTACACTAGGGTTCAATCTTGCTGTTGTACATCCTATGGGTTTTGACAGATGCATAATGACATATATCCACCATTGTAATATCATACAAAATAGTTTCACTGCCCTAAAAATCCTCTGTACCTTGTCTATTCATTTCTCCCTTCTAAGCCCTGGTGACCTGATGTTTTTACTATCTCCATAGTTTTGCCTTGTCCAGCTTGTCATTTTGTTGGAATCATGAAATGTGTAGCCTTTCCAGGTTGACTTCGTTCATTTACTAGTAGACATTTAAGATTCTTCCGTGTCTTCTTATGGTTAGATAGCTCATTTATTTTCTTTATTTTCTTATTTATTTTATTTTCTTTTTTGGATGAAGATGGCACTGTCTTTAATTGTCTGGATTCCTGCCCTTGACTTCAAATCTCTTGGTACCTAGATTTGGTCCCTTGTGCTTCCGCCAAGAGTCTGAGTCTCCAACTGTGCTGCTTAGATCTTGATCCTCAGCGTGTGGAACCCAAGTTTATTTGCTATCCTTCTTTTTTTCATTCATCTCTCATCTTAGATCCATGTTTCTTCATGAGCATAGCCTGGTAGTTCACTGGCAAATGTTCTTTGAGAGAAGTCCCTGGTTTTCTGTTCAGTTCAACCCAAAATTTGTTTAGCCTTCTCTTGTGCGAAGTCCCATTTTTGCTGGAACCCTCCTGGTCTGGTAGTTGATAGGTAGGGGACAACAATAATGCTATAGAAATGTTTGTGCACTTATTCCTGGTTAAATGTAAGTCTGTTCCAAGCAACAAACTAGAATTTTGGTCCTGATGAGAGAATTCTGCAGTGGTCACATGCATTCAGTAAAAAATTCACACACGTGCATACCTCCTCCCCACCAAACTAACAAACAAAAACACTGAAATAGTAGTCGAGATGAGTTATTAAAATATCTTTTTTCTTGTCATTTCTAACTGAGATTGATATTAGGGATTTTTTCGAAACTTACCAATTAACACTCTTTTTTTTTATGACGATAGAAGCATTTTTGTGTTGTTGCTGTTGTTTTTATTTAAATGTAATTTAACTAACATATAGTGTAATATTAATTTCAGGGGTAGAATGTAGTGATTCATCAGGTGCATATAACACCCAGTGCTCATTCCATCAAGTGCCTTCCTTCACGCCCATCCCCCACTTACTTCATCCGCCTACCTGACTACCCTTCAGTAACCCTCAGTTTGTTTCCTGTCGTTGAGTCTCTCATGGTTTGCCTCCCTCTCTATTTTTATCTTATTTTATTTTCCTTTCCCCGTTCTTTATAAAGCAAATGATTCACATGCAAAATGTATTACTTTCCCTTCTCCCATTCCCCCTCTCATCCTGATGTTAAACAGGTAGAAAATCCAAATAGTTGAGAAGGATGTTGGTAGTTTCATGTGTGCTGGTATTGTAGCAAGTTAGAATCTGAGAGCCAGGGCTTGACTCAGTATCACTAATGTAATACTGACTTATTTGGTTCAACTCTTTTATCACCAACTATAACTGCATTTTTTTTTTCCTCACAGAGAAATAAAATGGTATGATGCAGAAAGAACTTTGTTAAAAGCATTGGAACATTAACCTTTCTAGGTTTCTCTGTACTGATATAAATGGCATAATTGCATATTGTGTTTGAATCCATGTGGGAAGTCTGAAGCGATGTTGTGAGAATTTATATGCAGGTTGTTCAAGCCCTATGAAAATATAAAAAGCTGCTATATTGGAAAAACAATGCAATGTTAACAAAATGCATGGTTGTTTTACAATAGTAGATGCAAATAAGTTGGAGGAGAGAGGAAGCCAGGCTTGAGAAAACACAGCAATGGGTCAGATTGATAAGATGGCTGTTACCACTGGTATCTAAAGCGCCCTCTTTGCATGGTCTTTGAAGAGAATGGAAACAATACCATGAATTATGAATGTATGTCATAATTATGCTTAACTTCATTCACAATGACCTGTTCTTGACCCCATATGTGAGAACAATTTGGTAGTTGTTTCTTTTCCAATGGAGTGGTTGAAATCTCTTTTGTTTCTCTTTAAGTGAATGGCTAAATTCTTGGTTACAGAATTACAGATGATTTAATTTAACATGAAATGAATAAAAAATGGGCTTACTCCCACCTTGATTGCTGTCAGCATTTTAACAGTGGAAGAAGTACCTTTTTGTGCCTGGGATTGGACAAGATCTGAGGGAAAAAAGGTTTAGAATGCAGGGTTGAAGAAGCATCATGCTGTCTGTCCCCAGAGAGAAAAGAAATCTGTCCTCATTTTGAAATAGCTCTTGGCTATGGCTCAGAAACACTCAATGGGCAGCTTTAGAAATTGTAGCACTTTCTTTGACAAAGACAAAAATCACTGTATGTCTGTGTAGTCCTCAGGGAGATAGAGGAGGTTAAAAAGTAAAGGCAGAAGTTCTGTAATTGTAAATAAGTATCCATGTTATATTTTCATGTGTATGCATGTTTTTAAATTAGAAAACATGCATTCACCTGTAAATATAAGTAAAATATTCTCAAAAGTTTCTGATTTCAATTATTTTGTTCTATATTCAGACCATGTGTTCCAAACCTGCATTAAGGAGTATACAAGATGTAAATAAATTAATTAATGTAATTACTATATAAGAAGATTTTACCATAGTCTGAGAATGTTTTTTCATCATTATTCTCCAATCTTCAAAAACATTTTTACCCAAGGTGGGGTAGTCCTCATTTTGCAGTTGAAGTGAGCTGGGGCACACATCTTTTCCTGTTTTCTACCAATTACATCTTTCTTTCCCATATTTGAAGGTCTAATCTTAGATTTCCTTCACCTTTATATTGTAGGCAATAGAAACTGCCAGACTTAAAATCAGTTTTGAACTTGAAGAGTTTATATAGGGTCAATGGAGTTGGAAGTTAGGATTCTTTTTTGTTTAAAAGGTATTTCAACCAGGAAAAAAAACCCAAATTTTTTTTAAATCGTTGTTGTTGTCTGTATGAAACAGTATAAGAAAACTGACATATAAATGAGATAGTTCAACAATATGCTGAGATAAGGCCCAGAAAATTAGTTTACTTTCAAAATGTTTCAGAGTTGTCCTTCTGGAATAAAACCACCCTTAATGAAAATAGGGAATACTATTTTAAAAATTCCTTGACAGTACTGATGTGAAACCAAGCGTATTATCAAAGAATACATTCTGCCAGGAGAAGGCCTCCTATCTGACCTAATACATATCACTTTAAAAATGCTATTTGTTTGTTATTAATGTCGTTCTCAGAGAGTGGAGTGGAAAGAGCATGAACTTAGAAACTAAGCAGAACTAGGCCCAACACTCACTGAGTAGACCTAACATCTGAAGACCACTCAGAGTTAATTAATCTCCACACCTTCCTTGAAGGATTGTTTTAACAGAATTTAATGAAATAAAATATGTAAAACACCCAAGAGACTGTCTGCATATAACAATTTTCAATAAAAATATATTCCTTCTTCAATCCTCAATGTGGTATAAGGACCCAGAAAAAACAACACATAGTTTTCTCTTTCCTATGCATTCATCAGATAGTACAGGAGAAAGTTGAGTATAGATCACCTGACAGAGCCTTAAACAATCACAAATAAGTAATTTTGGGAAAAAAAGAAATAATTAGAATATAAGGAATATTCCCAATAATTTTGTCTTGGTGACAGTAAAAAGGCCAAGGCACTGCTGGGATATGCCCTAAAAGCCCTAGTCCCTTTGAGCATAGATGGAATTGCTGTCTTCTAGAATTGCTGTCCAATGACTAGAAAAACAACAGAGGGTTACTCTGTAAATTCGTCATCTGCCGTGATCACTTTATTCCTTGTATTTAATTGTGAAATTCTATTTTTTTGAGAGAAAAAAAAGGTCTGAAGTTTGTAAGTTTAGAGAAAAAAAATTATAATATTTTAACTAGTAATTACGAATGGACATAATTCTTAATTTAAATCACATATGATATGAAAAATATGAGATAAATATAATGTGGTGTCTCACATGTAAGAAATTATAACATCTCTGTATCTAAGTCAGCTGCATTTTGCATAGTACTTGTGAGATAATAAGATTTCATCAATAAATATTTGTTGTGTACTTAATCTATGTCAGGTCCTGGGGAGAGAGTGATAAATAAAGAAACCATGGTCATTATTTTTATGGGGCTTATATTACAGAGAAGCAGATGGTGATACACACTAAGAAGAAAAGGAAACAGAATGGACTGTAGCAGGTGGAGTTGAATGGTTAGGAAAGCCATCTTGGAGATGGTAACTACTAAACTAAGACCTGAAAGATGAGAAAAATTCAACCACATGAAGATCTACGGCAAGAGAACTCTAGGCAGAAGGAACAGGAAGTGTGGCAAAGTGAGCAAATGAGCATAAAGACTATGAGGTCTTTGTTCAGAGAAAAGGGGAAAACAGAGAGTATGGCTGGGGCCATTATGACAGAGGGTGAACTTGATAGGAAATTAAGTTGGAGAGATGAGTAGATTTTGTATGACCATGGCAAGGAGTTGAGCGTTATAAACTTAATTGAATGGAGCAGGTATCAGAGAGTTTCAAGCAGGGAGATGTCATGTACAACAATTGGTGCTATGTGGGGAATGGATTTTAGGGGACAAGAGCAGAAACTAAGGATATAATTTAACTTGTTATGGCAGTGGGCTACATGAGACATGATGGTGGCTTGAATCAAGGTCATGGAAATGAACATGAAAAGGTAAATGGATTTTTGAAAGATTTTGAAGGGAGAGCTAATAGGACTTGGTGATGAATTTGCAATAGGGGTGGTGCTTAGTAAGAGAAAGAGGAGATTCATGAGTAACTCATGGTTTTGACTCAAACAATGGAGTAGATGTTGCTGCTGTTTTTGATAGGGGTAGACTAAAAGTAAAAGATTTCAGGTGGATCTGGAGTTCTGTTTGGGACATGGTCCTGTTAGACATTCAAATGGAATTGAGTATGAGTATAGAGCTTAGGAGAGAAGTAAGAATTGAAGATAAAATATTTTAGTTCTTTAGCCTATAGATGGTGTTTTAAAGCCATGGCACTGGATTAATTCACTTGGAAGCATAAGAGAAGATCTAAAACTGGATCACTGAAACATTTAGAAGTCAGCAACACAAGAGAGATCCCATAAAGGCGACTGAGAAAGAAAAGCAGAAACACATGGTACAACCAATATTAAAATAATTATACCAACAAAGACGTTAATAAAAGCACTTTAAGTCATCATAATAAAACCATTTGAAGAAAGTGATACTGGTCTATAAGTGTGAAATACTCTTGAAAATTCAAGAAGATAAAGAGAAAAACCGGATCATGGGACTGAGAGACATGGAACTGGCTGGTGATCTTGTCAAGAGCAATTCTAATGGAATGTAGGGGATAGATTATCAAACGGAGTATGTCAAGAAGGTGATGTAGGGAAACAGAAACAGGCTCAGATGACTCAAAACTTCTGCTTCAAAGATAAGGAAAGAAACAGGAATGTAGCTGAAAGAGACATGGGATGGAATAATGACAGGATCGAAATGTGTGAATGGGCAGAATCCAGGACACAATCACAGGATGACCTTCAAAAGATAAAGTGGGATCATGCCATCTTTTGGAAGGTCAAGTATATGCCATGATATGGAAACTGGTAACAACAGCAGAGTATACTTGCTGGTGGGTGAGGAGAGAATTCCTGTCCGATGGTGGCTTTTGTCTTGAGTAGAAATGAAACATGTTATAAGCTGAGATGAGAGTTTGGAGGGAGAAAGCAAGAGATGTGAAATAATTTTATAGAACAGTTGAAGAGCAAAATTATAGGTCTGTGTTGAGAGCTCAATTGAAATGAGTAGTTAGTAATATTGCTTGGTCAGACTGTCCATGTATAAGTTTCCTGGGTCTGCCATAAGAAAGTACCACAACATGAGTGACTTAAAACAATAGCAATTTATTCTCTTGCAGTTCTGGAGGTCAGAAATCCAAAATGGAGGTTTTGGCAGTGTTGGTTCCTTCTGGGATTTCTGAGGGAGAAATTATTACATGCCTCACCCTTAGCTACTGGTGGTTGCTGGCAATCCTTGATATTCCTTGGTATGTAGATGTATCGCTCCAATCTCTGCCTCCATTTTCTCATGGCATACCTCCTTCTGTGTGTGTATCTGTGTCCAAATTTCTCCTTTCTTCTAAGTTACCAGCCATATTGGATTTAGGGCCCACCCTAATCCAGTGTGACCTCATCTTTTTTTTTTTTTTTAAGATTTTATTTATTTATTTGACAGAGATCACAAGTAGGCAGAGAGGCAGGCAGAGAGAGAGGAAGGGAAGCAGGCTCCCTGCTGAGCAGAGAGCCCGATGCGGGGCTTGATCCCATGATCCCTCGGATCATGACCTGAGCCTAAGGTAGAGGTTTTAACCCACTGAGTCACCCAGGTGCCCCCAGTGTGACCTCATCTTAATTTGATTACACCTACAAATGTTTTCTTTCCAAATAAGGTCACACTCATAGGTTCTAGGTGGACATGAATTTTAGGTGGACATGAATTTCAACCCAGTACCTTCAGCTGTAAACTTTCTTTTGATATGTTTAGCTGCTTGGGTCGAAATAATGAGTGAGTTTAATCAGGGTGATGTTTATAAAAATGTTTATGTTGTCATTTCCTGTATATGTTAACTTTAGGCAAAAATTTATCAGATTAGTATTGATAGTGGTTTTTGCTAAGTGAACAAAATGTATCTTTCTTTGGTAGGAAGATATATTTTTAAGTTAGATTGTAAGTTTTGTGTGTTTCTGATGACCTTAAATGAAGGGGGAAAAAGCTGAGAACTATACATCTTCTGCAGCTTAGCTTTTGATTTCAGATATGTTTTATTATCTGGATAATAGTCAGTCTGGAGGCCTGAGTATTGCCCCTATTCCAACAGTGACTTTAACGAGGTCCTGGTTCTTTTTTGTTTGTTTGTTTGTTTTAATTGCAAGGACCTCATTGATTTAAAAATGAATTCCTGCTCCTGATTTTACAAAGGAGAAAACTGAAGCATATAGGTGTTAACTGAATTACCAAAGGCATTATATTAAAATAGAAATTCAGTTGGTGGAACTCTTAGTGTAGTGTTATTTTTGCTGTGCCATAAAAATTGTTCTGAACCTTTTGTTCTTCATTTATAAAGTGAGGAGAATATATTCCTTGACTCTGTGTAATGGTTATTATAAGTATAGAATGAGGAGAAATAAGTGAAAAAAGATCTGCAAATCCTGTATTCACCCTCTTTTAATTGAGACCAATTTCCATAATTCTGGCTTCTGACAATTGGATCTTAATTCCTAATTCCCTTATTGTAACATTATAAGTATAATGAAGTGCATGTAAATATGAAACCTATGTCTTGCTTTAAAGTGAGTAAATACTGGAAAATGTGGAAATTATTACATTCCTTCTGTTTTACTCACCAAAACAACAATTTCTAAATATGAGATATCTTTCATTTCCATATCACGGATTCTTTCCTTCTATTTTCCTAATTATGTATGTATCTAGTTTTGTAGCAATAACTCCAAAGTTATCAATTTGTCAGTCTAGAAGAGCAAATAAAATATCAAGGACAGTGTGTTTGACCACATTTGCAGTTTGTAAACAGGTCTTGCTTGGGTAGCTCTGTTTGTGAAGTGGAAAAGTGGTCAACAGACCCTTAGTCCCTACAGTCCACAGAAAAGGCTAAATCGGCTTCTGATTTTTACATGATCAATTACATAAAATTTTGATGCAGTTAAGTGATGCATTGCTACTGTTCATCTCTTTGCACTCAAATTTAGCCTATGTTTACAAAGGGACACTGATCTGTCAGCAGATTAAAACAGTTATATATTAAAATTTGTCAGGACAACAGGTTGCAAAATAAAAGTTTATTTTCTGCTTCTTACACTTTCCTTTAGTGTACAGAATATGGGCCTACATTTCCATTTTAACCTCCTCTCCTTTCCTCTTCATTTTAAACTTACTGCCTCATCCATTAATTTACAGAATTAAAAACCATAACTGAATTCTATTATCTCTGTTGTGTGCTTTCCAACAGTGCACATCTAAACACAGCCATGACAGCCCAGCTCCAGTAGCCCATGTGATCCTTCCGTGGGAAGGAATATGAAAGGTAGGTGGTCAGCAGTGTCCATATCCTTAATGAATGTCAGCCCTTGAAGCTGGGCTCACCTGTAATGAGAAACTTGAAAACTTTGCTAATTAGAATCACCACTTTAAAGTAAAGGAGAAAAATCTATTGGCACCCTGGTCAGTTTCTAAAGTTCCTACCTAGCAACTTTCTCTAGTACAGATGACTTCTCCAGGCAGGGCCCATTAAGAAAACAGCCTTAATTTTGTATCCAGCAACTTCTTTTATGATGAAGTGAATCAATCAGAATGTTTCAGTGCTGAATAAAAAAATAACTATAAAGCCCTATTTGACATTCTGAACCAGTTTGCAAAGTTTGCTTGAATCCTGTGACATAGATAAGTGAACTCTACCCTATCATTGATTGAAACAACCCATGAACACAGTGTTCTTTGAAATAATCTCCAGTTCCCACTTTGGAATGCACCAAACAGTTGTATAGTCAGAAAGTAAGAATATAGCTAGCAGGTATAAATTCTCCCACGGAAGGAATAACTAGGAAGATATTACCATTATGGATCAAGGGTCATTACTAAAAGTTTTTGTCTTTAGTTCTGACTTATTGCAAGAAATGAGCTTTTGGCAAAGAATATCCTTTGGGTTCTTTGAGAACACTCAAGTGATCAGATCAGGTTCTGGGGTTTTCCTTGGACTCTGATAAAGTCTAAGAGGAAGAGCCTTCTGTTAGCTTTTAAGCTGGCGTCCCCTCTGAGAGGCAGCTGTTTCTGATTTTTGGGGTCCAGACAAAGCCTTTTCTCAGGGGTTTGCTGAGGGAGCAAATCTGCTCAATCCTTGTTGCTCCATATTCTCCAGTTCTGGGCATCCTCAACCTAACCGGTAGGGCTTTATCCCTAATAGTTTGTAAGCAACATCTGACACCCTTTGGGGAAGGAGCCAGAGAGCTGGGGCAGATACCACTGTATTCTACCTGCTTTCTCTGATGTGCTTGCAAGAACAATAAACTACAAAGTTTAGAATCCTAGTTTTGCGTTTGCTATCTGTATGCCCATAGGCAAGTTACATGACCTCTCTTTGTATTAATTTTATCATCCTTAAAATAGGAATTATGCTTTTGATAAGACTGCTCAAAGAATTAAATGTGATATTTTATGTGAAAATGCTCCTAGTACAGAGTAGGACTTACGTAGATAATTTTCTTCCCCTGAAACCTGGCATTAAGCCTCCAAGAAAGAATAGAGATCAATCAGGGTAGCTGGAGTATGACCCTTAGGATTTATATTTGGCAATTCCCTCTTGATATGGCAAATTAGTTCCTTTGCTTTGGGGAAACAAGTACTTCTGTCTCTGTATGCCTTCTTATCCACCCCCAGAATGGAAATCCTTCTCCATTTTTTTCATACTCCTAATGGTCTTCACTATCTTTGTATGGCTTATCTCCTTCTTTGTTAAGGGTGGGATGGGGAGTCCAATAAGAAATATTTTCTGGTAATGCCTCTCTAAAAGGTGCCACTTAGGTATATACTGCTGATATATTCCTGCCTTTATTATTTTTAAAAGATTTTATGTGTGTATTTATGTATGTATGTATGTATTTGAGTTGGCATGGGGAGGGGAGCAGAGGGAGAGGGACAAGCAGACTCTATGTTGAGTGTGGAGCCCAATGCGGGGACAGGTGGGGGATCAGTCCCTTGACCCTGAGATCATGACCTGAGCTGAAATCAAGAGTCTGACATTAACTGACTGAGACACTCAGGTACTCCATTTCTGCCTTTATATCAGTGCTTCCTACAAAGGGAGAAGCAAGAATGTCTTAGTCTTGCTAATAGAAGTAACCATTTGTCTTTAGAAATACCTTACAAAGTTTATTATCTACATTTTTTCTCACTCTTTTGTCCTCATTTCCCTGAAATACAGGATATAACCAATAAATACTTGCTAAAAGAATTAATTAGTTAGCTAGGGGTTGAGAAGGACTTGGAGGTATAGGTATTAGTGAGAGAAGGGACAGTAGTAATAAGGTGGTTGAGGGAAGACAGTACAAAGTAACCTCAGGAATCTAAAATTTATATTGGTAGAAAGAGTGAGTGAGAATCAGAGGAAAATTTAAAGACTTATAAGTCATCAAAGTAGAGTACTTGAAGAGTATTCAAGTCTTGGTATGATCGCAGGAATCCAGGCAAAAATAAAGTTACTAAGTAACCAAATTTTTTGACACTGACAAAGTTGGGATGCAGTAAATATGCAAAAAATATACTGAGTGGAAACAGGTTTACATATGAAGCAAAGGACTGACTATATAAAGCTAATGATTTAGTCATTTCAGGTGGCCCAGAGGTCTCATAGAATTGTTGAGTCTGGAAATGGTGTTTTCCAAGATCAAGAAGAGCAACTGTATGTTCTACATTCATGGTGAGAGGGAGAAAGTACATTGGAGGAGGTGCTCGTATCTCTCCCTGCCTCCTCTTCCTCCCCAGAGAGTGGATGGATATCTTCTTTAGGAATAAAACCTCACGAGTTCTGAGGTCTGGCAACGATTACCTTCCCTGACTGGTACCTTCACGGGCAGAAGTAAAAAGATCATCCCAGAACAATCCCACTCATCTACCCCACACTAATGCAATCTCAGCACAACAATACGCCTTGGAGACCATTAGGCTTAACCCAACTTGACCTTCATCTCTATTTTCTCAGCCCTTACAAGGAAGCCTGGGGCTTGGAGATCATCCCAGATCACTTCTCATCTCCAAATTGCTATGTAGATCCCCAAATCAAAACCCTGTACCCTGTGAATTTTTAGTCTATTACCAGCTTCTTCTGTGAATTTCTCCTTCAGAGAATTGCAGATCTCTCATGTGATGGCTGTTTTTCTTCCTCACCTCTTCTGCCACTGGGCCTGGAGATGGAGTAGTTGTTCTTGCTGTTTCCAGATATCACTGTTCACTCTTCCTTCTTAAAACCCTTGAACTTTAAAGTTTATGCCAACAGACTTTACCACTTGTTAACCTTCCTTTCTGTACCTATGTCATTCTCAGTCCATTCCTTGAAGACATCTGATTGTCACTCTCACCAGAACTATTCATGTGATCATTATTGATGATTTCAATATCCAAATCAATGATACTTCTAATACCCTGGCCTCGCTCCCTAGAACATTACTCCTCTACCTACCTCCGTCACCCACTCCCAGACTTCCTCCATAACTATCATACCAGAACTTTCTGTAATGGTGGAAATACTCTGTATCTGATGTGTTTGCTGGCCACCCAATATGGTAGCCATCAGACACATGTGATTATCGACCATTAGAAAAGTGGCTGATGTGACTGAGGGACTGTATTTTTTTTAATGTAACAAAAATTTAATTACATGAGTTTCCCATCAACACACTGTTCATTTAATAATGATTATATTGGCCCTTTCCATTGGTTGGCAGGAGGCTCTTCTGCCAAGAGTCCCATGGTTTCTTCCATATCATTTTTTATTGCCAGACCTAGTTCATTTTTAGCCTGAAGAATCACCTATTCTAGTGACCACCCTGAAGTTAGTCTTCTAATTTCTTAGCATCTTGTTCTGCTTTAACCATAATCAGCTTTTCATTTGTAATCTGTTCTGTATACTTTCTATATGCTGAATTTTTTAAGAATTTGCTCAAGATCATCAAGAATCTTTGTGTACGGGGGCTCCTGGGTGGTTCAGTCAGTTAAGTAGTGAAGTCCTGATTTCAGCTCAGGTCATGATCTTAGGGTCTTGGGATCAGCCCTGCACCAGGCTTCCTGCTCAGTAGAGAGTCTGCTTCAGGATTCTCTCTCTCCCTCTCTGTCTGCTCTTCCCCAGGTGCTCACACACACACACACACACACACACTCTCTCTCTCTTTCTAAAATAAGTAAGTAAATCTTACTTTTTTTTTTTTTAAAAGAAGAATCTTTGTATACAATATTCTTAACCTTTTGTGTGTACTCACACATATAGCCAGTCCCATAGGGCTAGTGGTCTTTTTCAACAAACTCACCATGATAGCTAATTTTAATGGCTCAATATTTAAATTTGAATAGTCACATGTGGCTAGTTGCTATCTTTTACAAGACTTTATCATAATCCAAAGCTATATCCTCTCTATAATTTTAAATTCAAGTATCACTAACAACTTTTAAACCATTACCTCCTACCTTTTCAACTCATTCACTCTCTTCACTACCCCAGTTATAGCAAAACATCTATCAAAGAGTGACCCCACTAATTCTATCCGCTTTCTTGATCCCATCTTGCTTCTTTGTATCCTTACTTTACTCTTGGTCTCCAGGGTTTATCAACACAAGAACAACCTTACATACATGTTTAACTCCATTATCTGCCTATCTCATCATCACACTTATTTGGCAAAATCTCAACTCTTTAACTGCAACTCTTCACCTACTCCAAACCTTCACTTGTACCTTAAACACGCCTAAAGAAAAGTACCAGGAGGGGCTTGGCTGGCTCAGTCAGAAAAGCATGTGACTCTTGATCTCAGGGTCTTGAGTTCAAGCCCCATGCTGGGTGTAGGTGTTAAATAAACATAAAACTTTAAAAGGAAAGTACACGATCATGCTCACTGGTTAGATTCTTGATCATTAATTTTAAGGGGCTCTGATGTTGGTCAAGTATCCAACTGCATTTCATTATCTTTTTACTCTTCTATTCTCCTAAATAAAAATTTTCACACTTTTTCTATTCTCCCTAAACATCTAATATGTTCTCTCCTTTCCAAGACCCTCGGCTTATGTTTTTCTTTTTTTAATGATTATTTGGTAAAGAAAATGCAAAGAATAAGAAGAGGACCTCACACCATCTTCCACTTCCTGTTTTCTCTTTCCTTTCTGTTCCCTTCCTGAAAAATTCAATATGTAAACTATTGGGTTAGGATCAAGCAAGCAGGTACCTTTATGAGAGTTAAGATGGCAGGAGGCAGAGAATAGTAAGGAAGGTGTCTATGGAGTAAGGCAGCCTGGCATGGGGCTTTAGAGCTCGCATTGGAGGAGTAGGTCCTCAACACCACACTTACACACCACTTTCTTTATTATCAATCATCATCAGTTATGAATTAATGGACCCTTCTAATTCAAGGCTAACCCCTCTGCTTGTCTACTCAATCCCATCCTCTCTTGACTAGTTAAGGACATCCATCTTCTCTTCTTCATCAGTTGATTTACTCCCATCAGAATACTAATACTCTGCATTATCTTCTGTTTAAAAATAAAATCCCTTGACTCCACCTTGTTCTTTAGATACTGCCCTGTTTCTCCTCTCTACTTTAGAACAAAATTCTTTGGAGGAAAAATGGTTTTATTCTCCATCTTCAATTCCTCTCCTCTTGTTCTCTCTTGAACTTATTTCAGGCATACTTTAATCTCTACCACTATTCTAGCATGCTCTCATCAAGCTCACTAGTGGCTTCCACATCGTTAAATCTAGTGGCCAATTCTTAGTACTCAATCATTTCACCTCTCAGCAGCATTTAGCAGATCTAAACAATCACTCATTTGGGGGGATTACTTTGTTCACTAGGTTTTTGGGGAAAATCTTGGTTCTCTCAGCTTTACTTAAGAATAATCTGTAATTTGACCACTACTGTCCTGGTGCTGTCCACAGTTGGCTCTTCTCCAGATTATTATAGTAGCCTCCTAGGTGGTTGTCTTGCTTGCATGCTGCCCTTTATTAAGTCTAGGCAATCTTAATAGCACAGCCAGAGATATCCTTTTAGATTTATGTCAGATCATACTTCTCTTCTGGTCAAACCCTCCCAAGGCTTCGGTATTGTTTTTAGAGGAAAATCCAGAATCCTCTAGGACCCAACCCTCTGCACCTTTTGGACTGGATTTTCTATCAATCTCCTGTCTCATCTCTGGGAATTGTCCTCACTGATTTTTCCTTGGGGGCTTTACACTTGTTCGAACTATAGGACCTTGACACTGTTTCCTCTTCTTCCAACTATGTACATAGATCTTTCCCTTATTTCCTTCAGAGTTCTACTCCAGTATCACCTACTCAGGGAGACTTTCCCTAACCACCCTATGAAAATAACACCTTCCCCCATGTCCCTGTTCCCAACATGCCCTATTCTGCTCACTTTGCTTTAGTTTTTTCTATAACACTCCTTGCCATCTGATGTCTTATATATTTGCTCGTCTATTTGTTTATTATCTATCTTCCTGGCACTAAACTGCCTTCAGTGAGGGCAGGGGTTCTCTTTAATTTGTTTATTGCCATTTTGCTAGCAGTAGAGCACTGCCTGACAGATAGTATGAACTCAGTAAATATATTGAGAGGTTTCAGAAATGAATAATAGATCCCATTCTTCAAGGTCAGATATTAATTATTCTGAGAGAAAAATCTATTAAGTCATTATGAGTTATTCATACCTCAGTGTAATTTATGTCCAATTACAGCTAAGAAGACCTGAGGGAGTGGGAACAGATGGGAATCAGGACACCTAGCATCCAGGAATTTTCCCTAATGCACTCTGACCCTAAAGTTCTTGTCGTCATCTTTGTTGCTTACATTTCATCAGCTGTAAAATGATGTTGGGACTAGATTGGAGGTTTTTAGCCTAGATCTAGGGACTGGATGTCCCCACAATGAGTTTTAGGGGATATGAGCATCTTCTATTGCTATATGAAAAATTTCAAGGCCATGTAAATGTGTACATTTTTTTTTTTCAGATGAGAGAAAGTTATGTGACCCTGAAATAGAGTAGAAGTCCTTGAAGTCTCTTTTCGTCTTAACTTCATATGATTCTAAGTTTTGAAAGAGGATGACAGGAGGCAGCCTGATGCTGCTCTACACAGGTAGAAGGCAGTTTTCATTCTACCACATCCTGAGCAAGTCACTCCTCTTCTCTTGCTTTGTATTATGTGACTTTTAAGATGAAGGGTTGGGACTAAATGGTCCAAAGTTATAACTTTTGACTGTAATTCAGTATAAACAACACTGACAAAAACAAACAAACAAACAAAACCTGTATTCAGCTTGGGAATTCAGACGGGTCTTTGCTGGGCCATCAGCAGGCAGAATTGTAGATCTGCTAAAGTTCTAAGAGCACTTTGAGGTAAGTAAGAAAGGGAAGATAGAGAGGTGGTTCCTGCCTATGACTCCAGCTGAGGGATTCAGTGACCTCCTCAGAGACAGAAGATTAATTCTTATGGATGGATGACTGGGAATGGAGAAGAAAAAGCTTTCCTGTTGCCCCTAAAGAGAGGTGGAGTCTGATTCCTTAAAGTATAACCTCATAAATGCTGGAATAAATTCTGGAAAATATTCTTTATAGTGTTGAAGAATTTTATTTTGAAGGGTTAAATGGGTGTGTGTAGTCTAATGCTCCCTCGTTATTCTACTTTTCTCATTAGAATTCAGATAACATTTTTGTTATTGAGGAAATGAATTTGTCACAACATGCATAATTTTGATTTGTTTCATTCTCTTAGCTCTTTCCCCCTGCCCTCCAAGCCCTTGCTAATGCCTGCTATTTCTTTCTTTATAAATGTGTCCTGGTTGCTCTGGAAAAGAAATTTATGACTAGGTTCTAAGAATACACATGGCTTTTAGAGGAAGTTGTTTGAAGCCTCTCCTTTCCCAGACAAAAGGAGGTTGGGGACAACAGTGTGGAATGTGGAAGGTTGATCCGGTAATCCCCTCATTCTTTCATTCAGTACCCACTTCATGCCAAACACTATGCTGAACACTTAAAGTCAAATGAGACACACTCCCTGTTCTACTCTCTCTCAGCTATGGCAAAACAGAGCGGGATGCCCTCACCTAGGGATTTGCTCTGGAATCTACTCTGTGAAGCCTTGTTGCTCCTCCCTCCCTGGAAGTGGGGAGGCAGGATTGTAGGATGACAAGGACAGTGTCTTTGGCCAGTAGACAAGTTGTCTCCATTCCTCCTGCCGGGGAATGGGACTGAATAGGGTTTTTTTTCCGGGCCTGGCCCAAACTGGGCTGTGCCTCGAGGGCCCATTAGGCTGCAGGTCACAGCAGCTGGAGCCCAGGCGCCCAGAGCCAGTCACGCGTCTGTGCTGCCCGCTCCACGAGGCACAATGGAGTCATTGACTATTTATTTACTCCGTACAAAAAGGCTGCTGTTGACTTAATTACGGGAGCCTCCCTGCCACCCCCTGGATCTTTAAATGACTAACAGACTCTCCATTGCCGCTAACTAATCTCTCCTTAACCTCTGTGAATCCTGAGTCTCCCCAACCTGGGCGGGCGCAGTAGGTAGACAGGAGGCACAGAGATTCCGCAGTGGTGTCCAAGAAGCTGGAGACCGGTGGTTTTGCTTGAGAGCCAGGTGGGGTTTGGAAGGACTGTTTCGGTGTGTTGCAGGACTAGGCTGAATCAGGCGCGAGCCCCAGGGCGTGCGCGGTGGCAAAGCTGAGCCAGGCTCCGGTGGGGGCTTAATTTTAAGGGGGTTGCAAAGAAAGATGCAACTAAAGGACAAACTCTTGTTCGTCAGCCAAGACAATCCGTGCCTGGAGACGCAGAGCCTCCCTCCTTTCGGGCCTTCAAAATTACAGATTTGAGTGCCGCCGGGGATCAGGGCTGCTGGGGGACTCCGCAAGCTGCGGGACCTCCACCTGGCCCCTTTGCAAATTGTCTCCCTGCTCAGGGGCGGCCTGCTTCCCCTCAGCCTCACTTAAATCTTCTCTCAAATCGCTGCTCGCCAACTTCCTCCCGCGGCAACTTGCTAAGTCTCTGCTCTAGTTAATACTGTAGGGCCGAGGATAAAATAGCAATGGTATTGAATGGATGTTGACTTATCCGACCCAGAGGAGCAGAAATCAGAGATTGTTTGCAGAAGCTAATCGTTTCTTCTGAGAAGCAGGGGAAGCCTGTACGGCTAGCCGCCATCGGCTCCTCCCCGAAGCCAAGCCACGGGGAGACTCCGGGTCTTAGGTGCTCCTCCCCACCTCCCGCCCAATAAAAAATCCTCCAGGGAATTTAGACAGGCGGCCGCCTGGCCGGGACTGCTCTCCCGGCTCCTTTCTCCAATGTCTGAATTTGCGACCTCAGGTTCGGCGCCCACCAGATCGCAAACCCAACTTCTTTCTGCAATTTGCTTGGGTCGATAGTTCAAAGACCTGGGCGAGGCGGGTGGCGCGTAGCCGTTTGTCATTAAGCACGGGCCCCGCTCAGAGACTTCTCGCCAAAACCTCTCCCCTTGACACTCGGGGGAAGTCTCTGCTTTCAGCAACGGAGGCGATGCGAGGTGAGGTGCACCGACTCCAGGCGTCTAAGGGGGTAAGGGCAGCGCGGGGGGAGAGCGTTAGTAGTGTACACAAGAGGTGTAGGTGGGGGTAAGTCGCAGGTCAAAATCTTTACCGCAAACCTCAAAGGGAAATGACAGTAGTTGGACTAAAAGGGCCACTTTGGAGACTACCAGCTGCTCCCCAAATCCTGGCGGTAGAGAAGTTTCGTTGCTATGGTTTCGAAGAGGTATAAAATCCACCACCCAGAACTAAATGTGCTCGGGCTCCTTGTACGTGTTGTCACTACCGGGGCCCGGCGAATTCCTTGGGGGTTTGCATCACCCTCTGACCGAACATCTCAGTCCTGGTCGCTCCATCCCAGAGCAGGCGGGGTGTGTGCGCAAGAGATGAAGTCCCGGCCAGGGGATTTTTAACGTCCAAGCCTGGAGGCGCCCAGAATTCTCGCACTTTCCCTCCTGCTGTCCAGGGGCGAGCGCTGCGCCCTGGTGGCCGCAGCCGCCGGGAGTGTGCAGGGGCCGCGGGGAAAGGAGCGCGGCGCCTTTAAAGCAAGAGGCGAGGAACCCCCGCCAGGAGGCGTGTCTGTCTCCGCCGCCGCCGCCGCCGCTGCTCCACGGTCTCCGTCTCCGCCGCCGCCGTCACTCGCGCTCGGCGCCCGCGGCTGCGCTCCTCTGTCCGGGAGCCGCAGACTTCCCGCCCGACCTCCTCCGCCTGCTCCTCCCAGAGGACCACCCCTCCCCCTCCCTGCCTACCTCACCCGCAGCGAGAGGTAAGGACTCCCCCCGGTGGGCTCTGCTCGGGGCTGCCTCCCGAGGTGTAAGTTCCCACAGGAGGGACCGGGGGTGGGCGAGGGGCTTTTAACGCCTGGAGAGGAAGAAGGCGAACAGCCGCGCCGCGGAGCCGGGTGCGCTCGGGGCACCCGCTGGACCGATTCGCTGCGAGTGGCTTTGTCCCGCTCGCCTCAGCCAATTCCCGTCAAGGATACAACTGGCTCGGTTGGCTGCGGGCGCTCGCGTTCTCCACATAAAATAATTTAATAAGTGGACGTGTGAGGAAGTGGCCTCAGCTACTGGGACTCACGCGAGGCGAAGAGAGACAGATGGCAAGAATCTGTGTATCTGCCTGCGGGTCTGAAGAACTCCCCAGCCTTCCTTCCATCCGCCCAATGGTCCATGAACCCTGCTCTTTAGTTCTGCGCTGAAGTAGACATTGATTTTAACCAACGCCAGTATTGAGGGCTTCTGCAAAAACTCGGAGGGTGTCCCATTAGGGTAGGGGGAGTCACCCTCCAGGGTGGATCATAAACGCTAAAAACTTTTAATGACTCTCATCCCCTGACATCTTTACCTTCAAGGAGTTCTTTAGTAAACACCACGACCTAGCTGAGACTCCCTAGATAATGATTTCCAGTTTAGGGAATAGGGGACGTTAGAAAACTTACTACTACTATCCTTTCGGTAACACACAGACCACCTTCTAGCATTTCTTCATCTTCATACTGTAAGTATTCTGTCATCAGAAATTACCTTATGGGTGGATGATTATTTTTATTTCAAAAGAGATGATTGATTCATTTGAATCTTAATTAGCTTGTAGTTTAGTTGCTGGAAGATAGGTAATAATATTTCAATTTTGATTTGGCTAACTTTTTATAGGAACCATTCCTGTAACCATCAAGACAGCTTTCAGTGGCCTTAGAAACTTATTAAACAAACAAGCAAAATGAAACACACAGAAGGAAGGTGATTGAGAAATAAGTGATGCCTGAAAGTCTTACCTGTTTGTTTTCTTCTATTTAAAACCCACTGGGGATTGCACAGACTAAAATTTTTAAAAAGAAAAAAAAATATGATTCCAGGGCATGTAAAGCTATTCCAATTCAGTTTCTTAATTAAGATACACTTATTTTTGGCATCTAAAAATTAATTAAAACTCTAAGTGTCATTAATCATCAATGCAGCAGAATGTTGGTGGAACAGCTGATATGTGTTCGGAATCACAAGGGATTGCATAGCATAGCATTCATAGTTAGAAAGAGTGAAGTGCGAGTATGCAACAGTGTGTTTTTAACTGATATCAGCTCTGACTTTATTCTCTGGCACCTCTAATGCCACGGATGAACAGCCTGTTTATTTTAGCTTAGCTTACACACAACAGGCCACACGCATGGAAGAATAGGTCAGGTATTACTATAAGATGAGGTTTCTCAAATGTCATGTAGCAGCAGGACTTTGGTGACAAGTCAAGTGGAATCCTTAGAAAGAATTCCGTGTGGAAAAATTTAAATATAGATATGGTGTGGAAGAACCTTTGAAACACCTTTGAAATTCAGGTTGTCCTGGGATATGTATTTGCTGTTTCTTACAAAAGGTATAGGCATTGTCTTTTTAAACGTTATGCTGTAGGGATTATTACACATTTGTACATGCCCCAGCAGGTGGCAGCTAACTAGAATAAGATTCATTTTCACTGGGAGAATAGGAAACTAAAATTGCTTCTCAAGCAATAGTACCCAAGAATAAGAGGTCATTAGTGTCAGTAAATATAAAAACACAGTGAACGATGAAGCTAATGGCATTTTGTTGTTGTTGTTGGAACAAGCTTTACATAAACATGATGTGCATTTTGTTCTTTGCTAATTTATCATAGGCTTGATATCTCTTCATGTCAGCCTTCTCTCTCTCTCTCTCTGTGTGTGTGTGTGTGTGTGTGTGTGTGTAGGCTTACTTTAGATACAGTTCTCTCTGTGTGTGCATGTATGTGTGCATTTGCAGTTTGTCATCTCTGCTTTGACCTTGGAGCCTACAGAGCTTTGGCTCTTAGAAATCAAGGTTGCCATATGGTTAAAATAGATAAAAAGCAAATGAAGCTATGCAATAAGGTGTGTAAATCTCACTATTGCTAAATATATGATTGTCTGACACCAAATCATATTTTTTTCCCTTTGAGAAAAAAGAAAATTACAAAACTAGGACAATTTTAAAAAGAGTTCAATATGGTCAGTGACCACTATATAATGACTATCAATCCTTCATATAGCCTTAGCTATATGAAGGTATCAGAATTGGGGAGAAACTTGCAATAACTTCAAAATTGCCCTACTCTGAGGTATCTTTTCTACTATCAAGTCTTTCCATTCTATTATTGAGGTGGTAATCTTAGGATTTTGTTGTTTTGATTTAGATTTTGACATTTTTGTTTGTTTGTTTGTTTGTTTTTTGTTTTTTTTTTTAGGGTTGTTGTTGTTTTTGTCCTGGGAGTGAGAAAAGTTTAATGAAAAAGAATGAGAATTGATCTGATTACCCTTGTAATAGATGAAAAGCTGAAGGTGGAGAATTCAGCCAATAACTAATTGTGTATTTTAGAAATGTCTTTAGCCACTGAACATTGGCAGCATGTTATTCAGTATTCTGAAATCTTGGTGGTCTTTCAGGCATTTTTTTAAATACTGAGAAACAGTAGTTTAGTGCTCATGAGGGAACTCACGGTTAATGTAGATGGCTTTTGTAGTAGTATGCCCTGAAAAGGATGACTGTTTTCACATCCTGGGTAAGCTAAGCAATCCCAGTAAGTCACACTGAAATATACACAAAACACAGTTGAAAAAATAGTCCTCTTGACAATGTGAACAATGCAATAACTCAGATTCCCAGACTCTGTGTAGTAGAAATATTCACTTTGTCACTTCAAATGGCACATTACCCATTCAATGTACTACTTTCAATGTACTACTTCAGAATAAATCAATGCCTGGAGCGCTGTCCACGGTCCTGAATAAAGGTCGTCTCCTATCTTGCAGAAGTTCAATTAGACAGGTGGACTTGCTGTCTGTGATGCTGAAGTCTTTCAGATTAGTTGACGGATGTAAATGAACCAAATTTAGCATATGTGCAAAATTGGTTCTTTGGGGACCAATTAATAGTAAGAAAAATTTATGATAGACTTTTTACTGTTTAATATACTGAGTAAGAACTTCATGAATCTGGAAGCTTATCTTTCACTTTTCCAACTAGATATCCAATAAATAATCCCACAAAAGCCAAATAGCTTAGAATGCTAGTTTTAAGTAGAGAAGTTACAACTGTAACGTCAAATTCCATTATGTTAACAGAATATGTGAACAAGGACTTACGGTACATTTTGTTTTCTCAGGTTTTATTAAATGCTAACTAAACTGCAAAACTGCAGTATTTTGATTAGTCAAAATAGAACATGCTATTTTCATGTAGTGTATAACAATCATATTGACAGATGAAAAAACTAAGAATATTTACTCTTGCTCTGGCTGTCATTAATTATATCTGCTAGGATCAAAAAGAGAAAGAACAAATAGAATAGGATAAATGAAACAACAAATACAGAATGTATTGGACTATACATGTCTTACAAAAGATATTTTAAACATGGACTGAAGGAGTCGCTAGAAACCCTTGGTTTTAGCACAAGGTGTTCCTTTTAAAGTGCTCAAATAGTCAGATTATTTGATTGAATTGCCTGCTACACTGCAGAACTAGTCATTCATGATACTTATTTTTGACACTGCAGTTATGCCTCCATCTTTTTTTTTTAAAAAGTCAATGCCCACTTAATGCTTTTGCAAAATGTAGCTTTATTTTCAAATCAGCATTTTATAATACCTTAAGAAAAAATAGAGTAAGAAAATCACTATGATGGAATGAAAACATTACACTGTTTTCTTGCTATCTGGAATAAATAGTACTCATATCCCTCCCTATTAAAAGATTAGATATTCCTCAAATAAGGTAGAATCTTATAATTTTTTCATAAGTTTTAACCTATGCCCTGTTATTTGGTTATGAAAAGCAGATTAATTTTAAGAAACAGATCTAGCCGTTTTTGCTACTTTTGTGCTACTTGATCACTTTAAATATTAATATGTATAATATACTTATTACTATCTCAGTTTTATTTATGAATGTAAAATATTAGGACTGGGTATTTTAATCTCTATGCCTGCATGACAGCATATTACTTATTTCAGCAACAAAATGTGTTTTCATGTTAAAAGAATATATACTTGTGTACTTTTCTTTTCCTTGAATAAATTGCACCTGATGAAAGCCAAGTCAGTCACTGCTTGAAGACTAAATATTCTGACCAGAACACCAGATAATAATATGGCATTTTTAGGCAAAACTCTGACATTCAATGTTGCCCAAACTATGATCCCATATTATGCCTCTGAAAGAAAAACATACTCAAAAAACCAAAATGAGAAGTAATTGGGCATAAATTATTGAAACCCTTGGAGTTTGTTATACCAAATTAAACATCATTGTCTTTATACATAGGCACAATTATTTTAGGTGAGCTAAAAAATGTGTGGAAAAGTATGATTCCTTCTTTTTAACTCAACACTTTTCCTCCTAAAAGACCACTTGAAGACATCTTTTTTTTTTTTTAAACCCCTCTTGTAGTCATCAAGGAATGTCCACTCAAGTTTTTAAATTGCAATTGCACTCCAATCTATATTCACTCCTGGAACAGAATATAATTTTCAGAATATAAAGAAGACTTTCTTTTAACCTAAAGACAGGTTATATTTGTAGTAAATTCCTCTGCCTTAGACCACTTCCTTTTTTACAACTCCTAGGCAAAGTGACTTTGGTTTAGCTTGTCATTTATTAAAATTCATCAGCTGATTGTAAGAAGTCCGTTTGCATACACCAGTTACTCTCTTAGCAAAGACTCTTATGGGAAATAAAAGCAGTTTCTTCCGCGTAAATAAATCGACTTCTTTCTTGAAACTCAAGGCGGGCGATGAGATCGGTTGCATAAGAGATATTGGGAAGCTCTCTGGCAGGGAGCCTTTACAGGCAAGCAGCTATCTCAATTTTTCTCACTTAATCTTGGCTTCACGTCAGAAGCTGTGCAGCAGTGCAGTAGAATAGGGCCTGGCAAAACCTTTGCGAGCAAAGCGCCTTTTGTGCTGGGACTGTGGTTCGCTACCGACGCCTCGGAGGTTTCCAAGGCTGGATTTCCTATTGATTTCCCCCTCCTTTGCTTCCCCAGGCTCGCGCGGCCGGACATTGTGGGTGTGCGTGCAGGATTTCTCCCGGATGCTCCCCGACTAACATGGATGTCCCACCATCCCTTGCAGTGGAAGGTTGCTCCTTGGCGCAGTGAGTGAGGAACATGCAGCGATTGCTAATGGGTTTGGGAAGCGGAGACTCCTTCCTCTCTCTGTGACCATGCCGTGATCGTGTCTGCGGCCACCACTCGACGCATCCTCATTCCTACCCGAACCGGGAGCCTAACGCTAGATCGGGGAAGTGGGTGCCGCGCGTGTGGACACAGAAACACCATGAAGATTATTTCCCCGATTCTAAGTAATCCAGTCTTCAGGCGCACCATTAAACTCCTGCTCTGCTTACTGTGGATTGGATATTCCCAAGGAACCACACATGTATTAAGATTTGGTAAGATTCCCCATCTCCCTCTGCTGCCTGGTATCCGGCTCGGAGGCCGCCGGATGTAAACAGGCGGGCTCCCTCTGACAGGCGGGTGGGCTCAAGGCATTCCGACCTGTTTGCAGTTCCGGAGCCTCCCGGGGTTTTAAAGAACCCCCGCGTGTCATTTTCTTTCCTTTTCTTTTTCTTTTATTAAAAAAAAAAAAAAAAAAAGCCCCGGGAGGGTGAAATGAGTGCCAGTGTGTGTGTGGTAGTGGTCGCTGCGTTACCTCCAGACAGCAGCCCGAGATGGTGATGACGCTGGGGGCACAGCCGGCGCTTGCGCCCGCTGGTCTCCCCGGGAGCCTTGCTGGCTTGGCGGGCGGGAAGCGCGCGCCGGGGCTCCACGCCTCTCAGTTTGCGGGGCTCTAGAGTCAGTACCTGGTAACTCTTCGGCAAGTTGGCAAGTTGGCGTCTGTCCGCTTCGGTCTGGGACCCGGACAGGTCCGCAAGTGAAAGGCGCTAACCCTTTGGATTTCTTTTGTGAACACAGAGCCTTTTAGGTGAATTTCCCCGCTTTCCCAGCCCCTAGTGCCCTTAAGGGGACACGGCGCTTTTAAAAATAGTGTTGTAAGGTAAAAGCCTCTACTTAGCAAGAGGAGGCTTTTTTGTTTTGGGCTTTTGTTTTGTTTTGTCTTGTTTTTAACTTTTGAGTCCTCCTCTCACAGCTTTCTGACGGCGCGCGTCCTGATCTAATGAATGATTAACAGTGGTGATTGGGGCGGAGAGTAGTCGTGTATGGGAATCTCAGTATGCATCTTTATTTCATCGTGGCATGAGAAAAGAGTCGAGTGGCAGTTATATACTAGAGGAATCTATCACTTTCCTGAGGAATCAGGGTTCCTGTAGAGCGCGAAGGGAAATCTAAACGTGGGATTCCGTGGAAACGCTGGTCAGAAGGTTTGCTTGGAGGAAATGAAGAGTGGGCAAACTCAGCAGCTGTGGAGGGCCAATGGAGTTTTAGTAGGAGCAGAACTAGTGAGGGAAAGTTCCCTTAAGTAGATAAGAAGGGGAGAGGAGAAAGCCAGCCAGGTAAATGCTCCCACTGTGGGTGCCTCCTTTGACTGTTCAAGTGGATTTAGACCAAAGAGTGCAAGTAACCATATAATCCTGAGCATGTGTTTTTGAAGTAAAAACAGATCCATTAAGTCAGTCAAATTTAAATTGAAGTGATTGCCTGCATCTCCTATCATGTCCACAGCATCTTCTCGCTTTCCTTTTTCCCATGTGCTTTTTCTGTAATGATAAAATCATCTTTCTCAGGCTTTGTGGAACCAGGGTAGGAATGTTTTTCACGTATTAAAAAGGGAATCCTACCTTCCCCTCCCCCATTCAGGACTCCATAAACACCTGGAGTCCAGAAGGCTGGTAATGACAAAGAGAGACAACAGGTTATATCTAAATTCCTACTGTAGCATTTTTTTTTTTCTTTCTTCATGCCTTTAGATGGTACTTAAGCACGTTGCTCTTAGCAACAAGCATCCACAGGAATGCCTGTTCCTTTGGATGAGATTAAACAGGTCCCTGTATCATTGAAAATGTGTGTGCGTTCAGCTGTCCTCCTTCAAGCATAGTAAATGCTATAGTATGGTAGTTTTGCCCAATATTTTGAGTAGTACAACCTACTTATTTGGAATACTGAGGTATCTTCTGAAATGTGTTTGGGAATGAGTGTGCTTTAGTGTGTTTGCTTTCGGTCTGGGTGGGGGAAAAAAAAAGAAGACTTGGAACCGAAAAACTGCCACCAGTAATCTAAAGATTTAATTATTGCTGGTCTGGTCTTGCAGCACAATATTTGCTGAATCATTAGATTGTTACATTCGCTGATCATTTCCTATCTTCATATTAAAAATCTTGGCGACTGTTGCAGAGTGTGTAGCAGCTTTCTAAAAGAGCTGACACACACACAAAAATATATGTTCCTAGACCAATGCTTACTAAGAATGTCCTTAAGAAATAGGAGAGTAGGCAAAGACCTTCTCACAGTGTCTTGATACCCTAAAACCAACAGCTCAGTTTTTAGATAACCTGTTATTTTCTCCATTAACTTCAAACATCTTCTACATGGAGATCTATTTTCTCTGATTTCTGACCTGAGTTACGGGGAAAGATTGTGTACATTGTAATCAGTAGACCATTTCCCCTGTTGGGACTGATTGGATGCAAAGAGTTTTTTGGGGGGTTTTGTTTGTTTGTTTTTTTCCTTCTGGGGAAACTTGTTTTGAGTGGACTGGATGGTTGGTTGAGAGTGTATAAGCCATTCTTGAGAAAGGTTAATTTCAACTTTGACTCAAAGGACCAGCCAAAGCCTCATCCTTAGCTCCTTGTCTTGTAAGGGTAGGGTTTGGATTTGCTGCTGAAACAGTGGCCTGCCAGGTGCAGGTGAGAAAAGCTGCCTCCACTGAAGAGGTGGCAATTAGTCCTTTCCTCCCTTCCCCCACAGGCTAGGCTTGACTAGAAGCTGCCAGCAACCCAGCGACTCCATTTCGGTGCTATAGCAACTCCTGAGCCCTGCTAGGAAGCTTCCCCAGCCCCCCTTCCCCTCAGGTGGTGGAAAACCACCCTCAAGGGCTCTATGCTGTCTTTTCTACCCCTAATTCCCACCCCCCAGATCCCATAAACCCTGCCTTCCATGTGCCCCCCTCCAAGGGCCCTGACCCTGTGTCCTATCAAAGTCTGGATTGGGGAGCTGTCTGCCCTGGGTGCTGACCCTTGCCTCATCCCTTGCATCTTCCCCCCACCCTTTCTGGGTACAAAGTTGACTTGCTTGCTCTGGGGCTTTCTTGCTCGCGCTCTCTCATTTCTCTCTCCCTCTTCCTCTCTTTCTCTCTGACTCCAGCACTCTCTCTCCTCTCTCTTATACACACACACACACACACACACCCCGCAGGCAAATGCACTCTCGCGATGCAAGTCTGACACTTTGGTACAGTGACTCCTCTCTAGTGCCCCCAAAATGTAGGCAGCTATGCCTGGGAGCGCCTCTGTCCCGGAACACACCCTTCCCACTTTGGCTGGCTCCCCCTGAGCTTCACACCCCGGCCTGTTCCTCCTATGGCTTAGCAAACAACTCCGAGAGAACTTGTCTGGAACATTGACCCTAGGGCGGTTTCCCTAAGCTTTAAGACAGCCCAGGACAGTGAGGGAAGGGATGTATGGTCAGCCAAGAGTCAGCTCCTCCGAAGCAAGAGGGCTGGCGCCTCTCCGTGGGTTGGGCCGTTTGTCTTTGCTCCTAGCTGTGCACATGTTGGCTTCTCCACCTAGTGAGAGGATATCAGGGGACAAAGTGGATCCTGGACAGTTAGAGTCAGTTTCCCCACTCCAGGTCAGGTCAAACGTTCTCAGAGCCAGCTTTTCCAGGTGCCGGAGAAACCCCCACTCCGGCCGCTACCAGGCACTGCGGGTCCCAGGGCCATGTAAATGAGGCACCTTTGTGTCTCTGCAGCTGCGTCCTGGTCCCTCGGGTAGTTGGAGAGGGCAAAGGCAGGATCCTTCCGTTCTTGGGGGCTGCCCCCAATACCACAGTCTCCCTGCTGAGCTACTGCAGCTCTCGGTACTTGAACACTGCTTCTGTTACAGGAGCCTCCCTTCCTTCCTGTTCTGTTCAGACCTCTGCTTCTGGGAAAGCGTGGGTGTAGAAAGTGGCTCTGCATGGGGTGCTGTACTGGGCTAGGAATCCCTTTTGTAGTTTGGGGGTGTGGGCATCTCCTTTGAGCAGTCACTCCTCAAGCTGCCGATCGTTGCCGATCTTCGAGGTCTGGCTGTTTTTCAGTCCTGATCTGAATTGGCATTTAGAACGCCAGGAGCAAAGACATCAACCCAAACTTTCTCCCAAACTCTTGGGCAGCTTCTCCAAACTAGTCGTGTCCGAGGAGCTGAGCGTGTGATATAGGCCACTTCTTTCCTCCAGCTGCTTTGACCTAGCTTTTCCTTTAAGCTTTCGGGTAGAAAGGCTTTCTTTAAAGGCTTTGCAGGCGAGGTCTTCCCCCTGATGCGCTCAGACCTCCTTGCTACTGCGCACTGGCCAACACTGTGGCGCAGCACGTAGCCACCTCCCAGCACACATGCGGAAAGTGAAGACAGCCAGCTCAGGGACAGCTCAGATAATAAAACCCACAATGTAAGAAGGAGTGGAAAGAGTTCCTGTGGAAATCCCCCTATTTGCTGGACATCCCGTGGGCTCCCACATATAAGAGTTAGTAGCAGATGTACCACAGCATCAGGGAGGGGGAGTGAATTGACTGAGCTTAGAAGCAGCCACTGTCTACGAGTTCTTTGAAAGAGATTTTTCTTCTTGTGGGAGGTGAGGTGGGCGGGAGGGAGGAGTGGCCTTACATCTGGGAGCAGGAAAACTGGCTCTTGAGAGGCGGGGATGGGGGAGTAATAGCGGCTACTGTTTGAAACAGATAAAGCCGGGCACACCTGCTCAGCTGAGCTCTGGAAAGCAGGGGAGGGAAATCTTTCCAAGAAATTGCCAATACAATAGCCACTAAAAAAAATATATCTATATATATCTATATATCTATCTGTTTTTCACTGAAGTTCTCACTTATTCTTAAAGCTCAAAGACTAACTCTTATGTGATCCATCAACAGAGGCACACTCATTTCAGAAAATGACTTTGAAAAATGATCTTTTCGTCCTCCAGAAATAGCACCCCTTCTCCACCCAGACACATGGAACTCAACACATTTTCAGGCTTTGTGAGGTTGTCTTTCGGAAGTGAACAGGGGTTTATATGTCAGTAGACATCTCTTTAGACGGACACCTTCTGCTTTTTAGTTTAATTCAAATGATTATTGCAGTGTGTTCATTCCCTGAATTCTCAAATGACACTGTTTCAACATTTACTCAGCACAGGAAAGTTAATGTGACTTGCTCCCACACAAAGGAGGAACATACCATAGACCAAACACAGGATGTATCATTGATGATCAGAGCTGTTTCAAGTCTATTCGCCATTAAATAGAGTGTTGCCTGTGATATAGATGACATAATCTTTGATTTTCTTTTAATTGTCAAAATTTCTGATACAGAAGACGCTTTGCTCTTTTGTAGTACAAATTAAAGGGAGAGGAATTCCATTTTTCTCTTTCTGTTCTTGAGATTTTATTGTGTTATTGTAGGTCCATTTACACTTGTTCCCTGAAAATTATCAGTATCCATTTTTCCACATCAGAATAGAAAGCAGTTCACTGTTCTTCAGGTGCACTGTATTGAAATCATCAGTCCACTGCCTCCATCATACCCAGGTTTGTGGGAGACCTTAAGTTTTCCCCCAGTAGAATGGTCTGATGTGTTGAAATGGAATTGTTGATTGTTTTATATTTGGGTGATGATGTAGCATTATCTTCTAYGGGCATTCAATTCATAGTGCAGTTATCGAGGTACTAGAAATGCTTCAAATGGACCTTAAACCCTAAATCTTAGCATGAAAGGTAAGGTCAAAAACCCCTGAAAGGGAAGGAAGTAGGTGCACATCATCATTATTGACTGGCCTAGATTAAACACCAAAGAGGAAGATTTCAATCTGATAACGTCATAGGGCTTCCTGTTTTTCTTTGCTGCTTCTGCTGACAATTTTGTAAGGTAATTAAATTGGCTGATTGAAGTCACGGTGGTCATGGGGTGATAAAGACCATTTGGATTTAATGGAATTTAAAACAACAGAGCACTGAGCACAACTCTTACCGAACAAGAATTTTAATGGCCCATTCTGGGTGCTGACTAAATAGAATGCCCTTAACAAGTTTAATCGAAAGGGCAAGGCAGATTAGCACTATCCAGTCTTTATGGTTGAAGATTGGGGAATTAAAATTATCCTTTTAAAAGACTCATTAATGCATTATCAAGATTTAATGTAGGTTAAATAAGCTTTCTTTGGATCTTCATCATATATGTGAACCTAGGTTTAGGAGCAAGTTTCAATAAGGAAATATTTTTAAGAACTGACCTAACAAATTGAATTATATGTCTCTTACTTCAAACAAAAAAGGCATTTAAAATTCTTTGAGAGTATACAGGGTATTGAGGGTAAGTGTTGATAATGAATTCTTTTCTGTAACTGAAAAGAACAAATTTGACTTTTTTGTTTAAAGTTTCATCATTTTTTTACTTACAAACAAAGCTTATCTGTAGTAGAAAAACTACAGAGATAATAAAGAAGTTCTCAGTGTAGTCCTAGGTTTTTGATCTTTTATGTTGTCTTTTTAATCTTGTCCTGTGTTTTTTCTCTCTCTCTTCCTGAAAATTCTGCATTTGGATTACCACATTTTAGCCCACTTAGGTCCCTTCTCCCTCAATAAAGGGTGGTTCCCCGTTTTACACTGGAAACTCTGAAGGACAGCCAGTCCCAACATGAAAGTCAAGCCTCCATCTATTATGAGATCATTCACACACTTTCAGCTGTTTCTTTCCTTGTGGAATTGTCTACTGAAAGCTGTCCATTCCTTCGATAATTAAAAAAGAAAAATTCCAAACCCAAGTTTGCGTATGAGAATCTTCAAGATTTTAATTGTACACAATTTAAAAATCTGTTTTAAAAAAATCTGAGTTGACAAAATTGAAAGCAGCAAGCAGCCTAGAAGTCACCAGTTTTCACCTTCCAGCCCGCCCCACATTCCACAGGTTCTCTAAGAAACACAGACTTTTCTCACTCCCTGTTGATCCCCAGACAAATAAGTCTCCTTCGACTCTCACCTCACAATTTTAGGGCCAAACATTTCATATTGTTGTATTTTCAAAGCAACAAATTTAAAAGCAATTGGTTTAATAAATCCAATCTGATAAAACCAATATGAATAGGAGGTTAGAGATGACCATCAAAATCTATCTGTAAGATTTTTTTTAATTTTTCATGTTATTTTTGTATTTGGCCTTTGATGTACCTCTGCATTTATGGCAGCATTCAAATATAGTATTTGCTTATAGATTGATTTCAACCATTTATTTCCTGAACTAACAACTCAACATTCTTCTCTGGATTTAGTGGAAAGCCAGGTCACTAGACAGCTGCAGGGCTTATGTGTGAAGATCTGAAAAAGTCTGGGGAGGGGCTCTGGGTGGTGCAGTTGGTTATGTCTACCTTTGGTTCAGATCATGATCTCACAGTCCTGGGATGGAGCCCTTGCATTGGGCTCCCTGCTCAGCTCCCTGCTTCTCCCTCTCCCTCTGTGCTTTCTCTGTCTCTGTCTCTCTCAAATAAATAAATAAAATCATCTTAAAAAAAAAATGAAAGAGTCTGGGAGGCTGTGGCTTTCAGTTATTTTCCCCGCGGACACATGTAATTCTGTCAGTCTTCCCTTTTGGTTACACATTTGCCCTCTTCCATGGCCTTGTTGTAAGACAAATATTTTCTGGAAGGGAGAACACATAGTCCCTAGACCGTAAAAGTTAGGCTAAGTTTATTATATTGATTGATTCTGTCTGTGACAGAGATGCTCAGATACAGAAGAGACTACCCCGTCCCTAAGGGAGTGCTGAGTGACTAGCACTGATGTGAAGGAGAGACTGAGAAAACAGAGAAACCAAATTCCACTGGATAGTCTTTTCTAGATTTACTGCCAGCCATCTCAGTGCTTTGTAAATTGATCTTTTTGCTTGTATTGGTCCAAATCTTTGAGGATATGTGATTATTTTAAATAAGATGTCAGTGATAGTCTTACATTGACATATCTCTTCCCAATCAAAAGGATCTTTAAATACTTTGCATACTCTTTAAAAATCAACAAATGACTTTTCCATCACTGAACTAGAACAAATATTTGTAAAGTGTTGCCTCTACTTCCCATTTCAGTGTCCATCTCAGTCTTCCTACTTTGAGTCCTTGACCGATCACGATGGGAATATTTTTCAGCTTAAATGATCAAACAAGCAAAGCAAATATTAAAGAAATGTCCTGCTTCAGTATGGTCATAGGCATTTGATCTATTTTATGTTGTCTTTTTAATATTGCCTTTCTTTTTACCAACTGAAGCTTCTGTATTCAGATTATCATAGCTTGTAATGGAGGCTCTTCCTTGCCCAGAAGAAATGAATATTTTCTCAAGACGTAGGGGGCGTTAGAGATGATCAAATCTAGTATCCTCCGTTTGCTGATGAATTGCCAAAAGCAGTTAAATAGCTTTTCAGGTCACAGATAATTAGTTTCAGATTTTACACCCAAACATGAATATCCTGATTGTTAGTCTAGTGATTTTTTTCAGTGAATTATGTTATTTTCCAGTGTAGGCTCTCACTCTGTGCTTTGCATCCATTTTAGGAAAAGCCCCTGGTTCTAGGTAGCTCCCCTAAAATTTGCCTACTTTATTTTTTTCATCTTTCTTTCATAGAACATTCTCTCATAAGGGAGGGGGTTGAGAGGGATGGGTTGGCCCAGTGTGGGTATTAAGGAGGGCATGGATTGCATGGAGCACTGGGTATTATATACTAACAATGAATCATGGAACACTACATCAAAAATTAATGATGTACTGTATGGTGACTAACGTAACATTAAAAAAATTATCTCATAGATTATCCCTTTTCTCTTTTTCTCCTTCTTTTTTGTCATTCTCCTTTCTCCTCTTCTGTGCCTGCCAAGGTCCTCTTTCCCCTGCGTCCATAGCTTAACCCCTTCTACTCATACAATAAATAGTAATTGAGTACATATTATGTGTCAGGCCAATAGAAATCTAAGACCTAGCTTCTGCCTTAAGGAGTTTGTAGTCTAATTAAAAATATTTTATATAGAGAGGGAGAGGGGCCAAAAAGATATATAATAGTTGTTTAAAGGAGACTATTGTGGATTTGAATTTTTATAGAAGAGATGTGACTCTCACTGAGGCCTATAAAAAATTGTGTGATAGGGAAAGTGGGGGAGGAACAGAGTGTATCACTGACAATAGACTCAGCACAAGAGAGGAAATTTAGTCAGAAATTAAGAAGGTGATCTTTGGGAGAGGGAATGGACCAGCTCTGTCCTCCTATCTGTCTATCTATGGAAGATAGAGAAGGCCTTGTTTTTTCAGAACTTTAATATTTACGTCACAGGATTTCAACTTCTGTATGTAGCCTCTGGAAAGCCATTGAAGGTGGAAGGATGAGCTTTACTTAGTGTGCAACAAGCAGTCAAGTGGTTTCTTAGGCTGCTGCTTGTGTTTTATGAAGAATAAGTGGATCCCTCTTCTCTGTCTTACTGAAATGAAAGCAAAGGACCCATCCTTGTCCTCGATCATTGAAGCCTTTAAGAAGTTCTTGGTCTGGGATCACAGATACCTTTGAAGTGAAACCCTGAAATGAAATAAAGCAATGTCCTTTTAACATATGGCCAGATGACATGATTAAGTGAAGAAAAGTTTCCTGTTAATCTAAGGAAAAATGCACTGGAGGACAATTTAAAAGTACTCTTAGCTTCTTTGAGGAATAAAAATAAATAGTCTCCAAGAAATTCTCAATGTTTATTGTCTGACTTGAAGAGCTCTTCATTCCCTGAAGCATTATATATGTATATCTATATAATAATTATATGTCGCTATGTTGCAGTTTATATATATTATGTAATAAAATTATTTTAAATTGGAATATAAAGTTAAATTAAATTTAAAAATAATTTTAGATTAAATTTAAAAATAAATTTAGAACTCTGAGTTTAGTTGTTTATGAATGTTACTCTTGATTTTGTCATCTAGTAATCATAAATTTTGTCATCTAGTAATCATAAATTAGGAAAAATAATTAAATTGTAGTGGACCTTGGTTTCCATGCCTACAGAATTGATGTTACTTGCTATGTGTCTATCTTCCAGGGAAGATATTGGAATTAATAAGAAAATATATAGAACATTCTGCTTAATAGCAGAAAATGACTTTTAGAATTGAAAGTATAACTGCTTATTTACTGTGTATATTTGAAGCAAACTAGTACTTGTAAATTTCATGTACATTTAATTCAACTTCTTAAACTGTGCATAAACATTAAAATAGTCTGTCTTTTCTAAATTACTCACAAATATTCTTCTTCGGAATGCACTTGAAACTATTATAAACACATTGAAAAGCATTTATCATCTAATAGAACAAACTTATTCTGAGTTGGTTGTTTTATAGAAGATCAGGGCCATAATTTCTGTTTCTTCTTTAACATTGGGAGTTTGATTGGCATTATCAAATATGCAGAATGCAAGTAGGAAACAAGCCATAGCTAACATAAAAAATAATACGCAAAGACATCATGCTAAGTCCTTTCATTTAAGATTTTTCACAACTGCATAGTTTTTCTAGTTTTTGGTCACAAACATTTTCTGGAAAGCTGTGTGTGATTTCATATATACTTCATTCTGCATCCATCTGCCCATGGTGAACTTTTAGCTGTTATTCAAGTTTTGTATTTCAAGTCCTGCAAGTGACTGTATTTGATCCATTAGCGTTGATTCAGGAAAGCTACATAAACAGATTTGATATGTTGTTTGGGATAGATAAGTGGGACTTTTCTATGATTACACTGGCATCTTTATCAAGGAGCTGTGTTAGGCAGTCTTTGTGGAGCTTACTGTTTAAGGCATATTATAGACTTTGGTGCTATCCTTACACCATTAACCTCACTATCTTTCCAAAAGTATTTCTGACTTACCTTTAGCTCTTTTTTCCCAAGATCTACCCAGTGGTAGCGGGCTCAGCATAGAGGTGGGTAGAGACAGGTGAAGGTGCCTCCTTCTCTCCCACCTGCCACATTGGAGAATCCAGGGGACCATTTGGAAAATTGTATTCAACTTATAGTACACTTTAATGTTTGGAATTTCTTTTTAAGTTTTCAAAACTTCAAAATATTAAGTTTGTTAGGAAAGTTTCTTGGATGTTGAAGATAATGAGGTTTTAGATCAGTGATTCTCAACCATCAAGAGTGGGATCAAGGAGAGGCAGCCTCAAGATTTTTATGATAATCTATCAGAGGGATGGACTAAATACACGTTGAAAAACACTTTCCTATCTTAAGTCTAGTTTTTGGGTTTCCTGGAAGCAGCCTGCCCATCATAGCAGAACTGATGCTAGAGCAGGTGAAAATACAGTTGAATTCTGCCTCCAGGGCATGAAGGAAAGAGCAGTTTTCCATTCAGTCCTTTTTTTCCATGAGGATTCTAGTTTGATCCCTCACAAAGCCTTCCTGGAGATCAGGGGTAATATTCCAGTCACTCACCATCATCTTGTTCTGTAAGATACACTTCTTTTCCTTTTGCTGTTCCATACATTGATTGTCTTACAATCTGGACCGAGTTTTGCTTCTTCTAAAAGGTCTGTGTTAGACAGGGATTCTGTAGGTTAAATTCAAGCATTGCGAACAGACTTTGATCAGGCCAATGGCTCCCAAACCTTGTTTCACTCAGAATGGAAGGAGCTTCAAATAATTTAAATCCCTGGTTCCCAAACCTAGGTATTTTGTGGAAAAAGATGTTTAATTTTTTTTGTTTTATTTAAATTCAAGTTATTTAACATATAGCATGTTATTAGTTTCAGAAATAGAATTTAGTGACTCATCAGTTGCATATAACACCCAGTGTTTGTTATATGAAGTGCCCTCCTTAATACCCATCACACAATTAACCCATCCCCCCACTCACCACCCCTCCAGCAACCCTCAGTTTGTTCTCTCTAGTTCAGAGTCTCTTACATTTGTCTCCCTCTCTGTTTTTAACCTATTTAAAGTGTTTCATCTTTTACAGCTGCATGGTTGTAGTACCTTTGATTTTTTTTTATACTCCTATGTAATATACATAAAAGAAACAAACTCTAAAGGCAGGTTGAGAATCAGTTACTGAGCTAGATGCTCCAAAGAGCAGATGGTTCAGTTTTCTGGATTAGCAGTTGATGATCATGACTAGATTGTATATAACCATGAGTAAATTTTATAGGTGAAGATTGTGGCTTAGATATTTTATTACCTCTTATAACATACATGGTGCTGGTCACATAGTATACCACTGGGAAAGCTGACTGATTCTTTTAAACCTAAGCATTTGAACAGTCATACTCATATAACTGAGCCCACAGCCCAAAGAGACAATAAACAGGTGTTATTTTCCAAATAATGTTTAAGATGTTGTATAGTTGTGGGACCTTTCCCTCCTAACCTCCTACCCAGGGAGCCCCAAATAGATCAATTTAAAATTTAGTTTCCCCCAAGTCTATCAGAAAATAATTCTGGTAGACAGTCGCTGTTGGACACTGACTTGGTTGCCAAGAATACATGTAAATAGCCTGGAATCTAGGCTAAAAATAGAGTGTAACCTAGGTTGTGTTCATTAGAAACCTCTTGGATGATTGTATGCCCACCCCTACTCCCTGCTTCGTTGCTCTGATTACAGTCTCTGGGTCATTGTTAAGTCATGGTGCCAATCTGGACATGATGTTTGAATTTGAAACCAGAATACTCTTATGTATTTGTTTAAGATAGACATTGTCAGTAATTCCATATGCCACTTCAACATTAAAACTGATAATATTTTTGTCCAAATTATTGGTAAATATGTGTTTGTCATATTTGCTGCCTACTAGGATTAAACATTAGTTTGTTAAGTATATTCCTTTAATTTAACTTGCCGTTTGGGAGACTATACAGAATTATATAGACCAGGCACTTCATTGATGGTATGATTTTAGTACATGTAGATTGTTTAGATAGTCTAATGTATTAAAATCATCATAATCACATGATAATCATAGTTTTAAGACAAATATTGAAGGAATTCATCAGATTAAGTTTACCATTCCTCAGAAGTTTCTTTTTTTAAATTGCGCTAAACAATGTTTACTAATTTGTGTTCAAATATTATAAAGTCTTTCAATTAAAACAGTTCAGAGGGCATTTAACAATTGAGAACTTGTAAATATGTAATTTCAGAAAAATGTATCTGCTGGTGTGCAGTACTTTGGAAGACAAATTATGAAAAATTATTTTATATGACATGATTTCACAGTACATTTTATTTATATATATTCATCTAATTGTAGTTCCAGAATTACTATGTTTTTAACCTCTCCGTTTGTGTAGGATGAATTTATATATATGTAGGATATACAAAATGCTTATAATAGAAGAAAAATTAATAAATTCACATTTGCTCAAGGGTATTCATTTATTGGTTTTAGGTTGGAGTCTCTGACTTTATTAAACTTGATAGCCACAAGTAAATATTAATGGAAGTGAATTTCTCTAAGTTCGTTGACTTTTATACATCTTTTATTTCCTAGCAGGTAGCCAGACTACATCAGCATTTTCTTTTTTTTTTCTTTTTTTTTTTTTAAAGATTTTATTCACTTGACAGAGGGAGAGATCACAAGTAGGCAGAGAGGCAAGCAGAGAGAGATGGGGGTAAGCAGGCTCCCTGCTGAGCAGAGAGCCCGATGCGGGGCTTGATGTGGGGCTCTATCCCAGGACCCTGGGACCATGACCCGAGCTGAAGGCAGAGGCCCTAACCCACCGAGCCACCCAGGCACCCCTACATCAGCATTTTCAATACAAACAAGGATAGAATCTTAGCTAAGATTTCAAAGTACCATAGTTTATAAGCAAACTGTGAAGAGAATTTTAACCGTCCAATTTGTTTATTGTTCTTCTATATTGTATCTATTATAAGGCCGCTAAACTTGAATATAAAATATCCTTGCATATTAATAAGAAACGGCCCTATTTAGTGTAAGTAATCTCTCTTCTTCTCTTATTAAAATTATTCTTCAAGGAAGAGTGATAAAGCTAAATTGTTTATCAGGAGATAAAATAATGCTTTGTACTATGGTTGTAAGGAGGATGCTGAAAGCTTCCTATCAACTCTGAATTTTGATTCCATTTTTAATTTAAATTAAACATCTAATTAAAAATTAAATTGCCATTCAGTTCACCAAGTACTGGTGAATTTACCAGATACCAATATTGGTATTATTGAACACTCTCAATATTGGGCATGTTCAATAACTTCAGCATTGGTATCTGGTTCAGCTCTTTGATTATTGATATAAAACAATATTGAGAAGCAAGATATAATTAAAGCTTCAGTAAATATGAAAGTTTCCCGAAAATATGGTTGATTATTTTAAAAAATACATTATATGAAGATTCCTAATGGTGCTGTTTTTTAACTGACAGGCAGCAAGATGTATGTTTCTCTTTTCTTTTTTTTTTTTTTAAGATATATTTATTTATTTATTTATTTGAGAGAGAGAGAGAGAGAGAGAGAGAGCATAAGCAGGGAGGGAGCAGAGAGAGAATCTTCAAGCAGACTCCTTGGGTACAGAGTCCGACTTGGGGGTCAATGCCCAAACCCTGAGATTATGACCTGATCAAGATTTGGCCACTTTACCTACTGAGCCACCCAAGCACCCAAGATGTGTGGCTCTCAATTCCATTCAGTAGGTTCTGTTTCAGTATTTTATTTCGGTACGTTGTTAGAATGAAGATTCATCTTACTGACTTTTAAGGAATTTACATTTAGTTTTATATAATGTATTAAAATGTACATATATGGGGACGCCTGGGTGGCTCAGTTGGTTGGATGACTGCCTTCGGCTGAGGTCATGATTCTGGAGTCCTGGGATCGAGTCTTGCATTGGGCTCCAAACTCCAAGGGGAGTCTGCTTCTCTCTCTGACCTTCTCCTCGCTCATGCTCTCTCTCACTGTCTCTCTCTCAAATAAATAAATAAAATCTTTAAAAAAATAAAAAAAATAAAATGTACATATATGGAAATAACTTTCTTCTAATATTTAGAGGAAATATATTAACTCTAATATATACCATATAATATACTGCATATTTCTAGTATATAATATCTATAATATTTACATCTCTGTGCAAGCAACTACTACTTCGTTTCATTATCTATCTATTCATTCATTCTTTTAATCATCCATTTAACAAATGTTTAATTGATTGCCATATGCCAGATACTGTGGTGGGTTCTAGGACACTAAGAATGTGAGAGTAAGAAGAACAAGTTCCCTGCATCATGGACCGCACACACACACACACACACACACACACACACAGGTGAAGAGAGAGAAAGGGAACTAGTCTAAATTATTTAAAGTATTTGATTTGAGTACTGTATTAGTTAGGATGTAGACTCAGTGACATATCATGGAAATATCCCTCTGCACCCTGGAAAATCAAAACAAGACAAGATGTTCACCTCTCTTCACACACGAGTCTAGATGTGGGTAGTGCAGGGGTGGTGTACTGGTTCTACAGCTTTCTGGGGTTCATGATGTTTCCAGTTCTCTATTCTAGCATCTGGATCTGTCATCTGGTATGGCCTTTCTCATAGGCTAGAGTGGAGTTTTAGTGATCTCATGCACCTTCCTCATAGCAAGATGGATGGACACCTTCTGGATGTTGTATTGAGCTTTTACCTAACATCATGTGGCTACAGCTGAGCAAATAGGAGGCTGAGAATTGAAGTCCTACAGTGTGAAACGTCCTCAGCTGAAGATTTCAGGGTCTATTCCTACAGAAGTCATGGAGAGTGAATACTAAAGCACCGCTGCTATTCTCTGCTCTGAGCAACCAAGTAAACATGTTAGGAAGGAACTTTTTAGAATTTTTAATGTGTGTGTTTGTGTGTGTGTGTGTGTGTGTGTGTGTGTAGTCATAAAGTAATGCTTTGTAGCACATTTGGAGAATATAGAGAAGCATAAAAATGAAAATAAAACTTCTCATAATTATGACATTGAGCCAAAAACACTGTTATCATTTTATTTCTATTTACTAGCTTTTAAAAAAAATTAAAACAAAATACTTTGGTTGAGTATCAGGGTAATATATATTCATTGCAGAAAATAGAAAATATATAGAAAATCATAATGTAAGTATATATCACCTATGACCTCACCATAGGTGACATTTTGAGGTTTATCCTTGAATCTTACTGTACATGTTTGTTACTTTTTTTCACTGAACAGTTTATTGGGGTATTTTTCTTTTTTTTTTTCTTTTTTCTTTTTTCTTTTTTTATTTATTTGACAGACAGAGATCACAAGTAGGCAGAGAGGCAGGCAGGAGAGACAGAGGAGGAAGCAGGCTCCCCGCTGAGCAGAGAGCCTGATTTGGGGCTTGATCCCAGGACCCTGGGATCACGACCTGAGCTGAAGGCAGAGGCTTTAACCCACTGAGCCACCCAGGTGCCCCACCAAGTATTTTTCTATAACAATTTTTAACAGTGTGTGGCTTTCCATCATAGAGAGGTTTGTCATTTATCGACCAGTCTCTCTATTATAGGATCATGAGCTTGGGTTTTGGGTTTAGACATACCTGAGTTTGAACTTTGCTCTGCTTCTGTGAGCTGTATGACTGGCACGTGTTGCTGAGTCTTCCCAAGTTTCCTTACCTGTAAAATGGGAATATTAATATTATCTACCATACACGGTTATTTTTGGGATTAAAACAGGTAAACACATATAGTGCTTAGTGATGTGCCTGGCATGTAAGTACCTAACAAGTGTTATAATCTGTCAATCATTTAATTGATTTTGCCACACAGAGTACTTGATTTTGGTAATTGGTTCAGGCTCATTTAGATCAGATACTTGTGGATCTTATGCTGTCCTCACAAGGGCAGTTGGACCCCACAGAAGTCCTGGGATGTCCCTCAGGTCAGTGGGTTGCCCTTTAGGAACATGAGGGACCAGATGGTCGGCCAGACCCAGTAGACCATTAGACAGGTGACATATAAATATGGTATTTCTCTGCAGTTGTAGACCTGGCCCTCTCTGCCTGCTTCCAAGGATGAGGCCCTGTAGCATCTATGATGAGCTGGGGCTAGGGGAGGAGGAGCGATGGTTGCACAGCACTCCTCTCTTTGCTTTTTGATTTGCTAAGCAAATTCCAGGTGTTTTACTTGTTAATGACATTATCATCCCTGATGCGTCATTATTTTCTGTAGGGAAATAGAGTTGTTTGGGGCTTTCAGGAAATTAAATTGAACTTCAAAAGCCACTTCCACATAACAATTAACATTTGGAAATGGGTAATTCCTCAGGGTTTGTTGCTAGGTTAGTTTTACCTAGCATTTTTCTTTAAAGGGTATTCTCTTAAATAGTAGATTTATTTGTTCTATTTATTTGAGATGATATTTTTAAAAACTGGACATGTTAAGGTTTCATAAATCCCTGGTAAAATGGTATAAAAATGTGTGGCTGGAGACTTTAAGCCAGAATAATGCTGTGATCTAGAGTGGGAAATTGTAGGTGACTATCTGGGTTCTATATTTGAGAGGACTCTATATCACCCGAAGGAGGTATCTATTGGCCTGCTCAGAAGGGATTGGTTTCACTGTCAGTACAGCAGCAGTGCCTGAGGGTGACTTCCAAATGCATAAGAAGGCAAATTTTCATGTGGCTGGTGGACACTATCCCCTTCCTTTAATAGTCTGTGGAACCTCAGCACTAATGTTTTCAATCCCATTTTAATAAGACAGAAATTCTAGATATTCTGTGTGTTGCCACTCTGTGTCTCCCTAAACATCCCTTTTCTAGCTACCCTGATGTGCTCTTCCTAATCTTTTGAGTTGCCTTTATTTATTTTTATTTTATTTTTTTATTGTGTTCAGTTAACCACTGTATAATACATAATTAGTCCTTGATACAGTGTTCAGTGATTCATTAGTTAAGTATAATACCCAGTGCTCATCATAGTTAGGGTGTCTTTAAATTCAATATTTTCTGATTTGCCCATAAATGGATACATCCACAGTGGAATCTTATATCCCAATCACTCCACCTCCCCATAAAAGGATATGGGTACTGAATTCTTCTTTGAATATTGTCACACATCAGCTTTTAAGAGTTGTTTCCAAGTTATGAGAGCCACAACCCATTGCCAATAACCTCCTTTTGCCAGGAGCCTGATTCCAGACTGATCTGGAAAAAGCATGGATAATGGGGTCTGAAAGATTGGGAATCCAGAACCAAGTCCATCACTTACAAGGTATATAACCTAGGGCAACTCACTCAGCCTTTGAGTCTCAATTTTCTTATTTAAAAATTAAGGATAATAACACCTCACTTACAGGATTCTTATGAGTCTTAAAATGAAATTGGTCCTTGTACTTGGGAAGCATCCAGAAATATCTCCTCTTTGTTATCCTGAAAATCTGAGTGTGGAAGAGCCGTTGAACAATAAACAGGGTAGCTCTATATTCTGCAAGAGCCTGTCTGTCAAATGCTGAGTTCTGTGTGTTTATTGACTGCTAGCTTCAGCTTCTTTGCAGCTGAGAAACAAATTCCGCCCTAGGCTTTTATACCCGGATCTGAGAGGAGGAAGGCAGGCACCTGTAATTATAGCAGCAGTGATGAGTTGTAGCTGAATTGCATAGTGTGTTAAGGCTTTTCTCTGCTGCTTGTCTTGGGTATTGCTATAGTGATTCTGGGAGTAACAGACAGTATTTTAGTAAGTATTTGTCTTTCTATTTTCCATCCTAACATAATCCTAGAATCTCTACAGACAGGCAAGTGTTCTTTTGTTGCTCTCTGGCAGCAGATAAAAGAGCCTATTATGATAAAGTGGTCTGTGTAGAGCTTCACAGCCCTTTTAGGGACTGGCACTAGATTACATATGGAAGGGTAGAGTGAAGACAGTTTTTGCACTGACGTTTGTAAAATCTTAGATTCACGTTTCTGTGAAACAAATACTACTCTACAGAAGTTTGAGACTCTAAGCCTTACAAATGCTTGTCTCTTGTTTCTTCATTTGCTTTCTTCATGGTGATGGGTCAAGAAGGCAGCTCACATTAGATCTTTACAAAGAGGTATGATGGGGTGGTAGGATTTTCTATGAGGGTGATATTTGGACAGGTGAGGTTAGGTGGGAGGGGAGCTCCTATGTTCCCTCTGCTAATCCCCTTTCATTAATCACTCTGTTTGTTCCTCTTTCCCCAAATTCTCATAATAGAACATTGATGTTCTCAACATCAATTGAACGAGAAATAGCTATTCTAAACAGCATCTGCAAAATGATGTTTATGAAATCTAAAAGAAAATGAGCCCTCAAACCCAGGTAATTTACCATTTTCTAATTTATTGGATAGCCCCAGTAACTGGGTCACCTTGACATGCCAAAGGAATTTTAAATCTTTACTGGAACTTATCAAGTGTGCTATTTTAATATGGTCATATTTACACGACTCCCCTTGCCTTTAAGAGCAGAGATAAGTCTCAACTATCTGTGCCCAAGATAGGAATAAAGAGAGCCTCTTATACCGCTTACATTATTTTCTCTCCTCTCTTCCCTGACTCATTCCTTCCCTATCGTGAACAGCTATGATGCCATGTCTTTTTTTTTTTTTTTTTTCCCTTCCTTAATCTAGGCAGCAGGCTGGCTTTAATTACTTCTCTTACTTGTTCTAGCACATGCTCTATTCTTCTTATGGGTATAGGGTCTTTTCCCGTCACCCTTCTGCCATTCCAGGATTCACTTCCATTTCCTTCTGCCCATAATTATCCTATTCTCAGTCTGTCTCTTTCTCTTTGTGTAGCTAGTGGCTTTGTTAAATAACCAAAATCTTATGGAGGCCCATGCAGAGAGGCTGGGGCATTGGTGGTGGAGGTATCTGGGCCATCTGGTAATGTAGAGGGGATGGCTGAGGTCCTGACATGGACTGTGCGGCTACAGTGACCACATTTTATAAACTCTTAGTTACCACACAGGTGTGACATGTAGGGGTAGACTTTTAGGGACAGTGGAACAAGTGTGGTTGAAACTGAGACTGTTCACTACATATTACATAAAGAATACTTATATGTGTTTTGCATTTTATATGCATCTGTGCATACAATATTTAGTCCCCATAATAAGCCCGAGAAGTAGGTGCTGTTGATTTCCTTTCCCAGTTGAGAGAACAGGCTGAGAAAGTTTGAGTAGTTTCCCCCAACTATCCCAGATGTTGAGTTTGAAGCTGTTTTAGACCTCCAACACTATTTTCTGACCCTTTCATCTCAACAGCTTTTAGTTGAATTTAGTGGAATTTCGCTATTATTAAATTGGCATGTGAGGTTCCCCGAGTGTACTGTTGGAATTAGAGCAGGTGTTACCTGCTAGAACAAGAACATCTTCCTCAGCGGCGAGAACCATTGGTGTTTTGAAATGATTCTTATGTAACCTTTCCCAATTTTGGCTTACTCACTACATAGAGAAATGACATAGAAGAACACGAGTTAATCTAATTTCTAGAGTGGGACAAAGTTAAGATGATAATAATAATGGTGAAACTAACAATAATGATGTTGGTTACTTTTCACCGAATATCTACAACATGCCAGATACAATGCAGGGTTTTTTTTTTTTTTCCCATATATTATTTCATTCAGTCCTCAGAACTAGTGCATCACCCACATTTTAAAGACAAGAAAACTGAGAAGATAGGTGATTTATCTCTCTGGTTCCAGAGCCCATTTCCCTAGTTTGTCATATGCACTTGTTATGGCTTCTGGATATGAATAAACTCAAAAAATTTAAATGCCTACATCATATTTATCCATTCATTTATACGTATTAACTCATAAACACATTAAATCATGTCCATACAATTGCTAATATTTGGCCATTTTGGACCAAGAAAAATGGTAATTTTGTGTGGCTTAATACAGTGTTTCTTAAAATGTGCTCTCGAGACTACTAGCAGCAATGGCATCTGGGAACTTGTTAGAAATGCACGTTCTCAGGGGTGTCTGGGTGGCCCAGTCTGAAGTCTGCTGAGCTTCGGACTCTGGTTTAGTTCAGGTTATAATCTCGGGGTTGTGAGATCTAACCCCACCTTGGGCTCTGTGCTCAGTCTGCTTGGAGTTTCTCTCTCCCTCTCCCTCTGCCCCCCCTCACCACTACCCCTGACCTGTGCTCACTCTCTCTCAAAAAAAATAAATAAATCTTAAAAAAAATACAAATTCTCAGATCCAACCTCAGATCTGCTGCATCAGAAACTGAGGATGGGGTTTAGTAATCTGTGGTTTAACAAACTTCCAGTGATTCTAATACCCACTAAAATTTGAAAACCACTAGTTAATATATTTATTGAGCAGCTACTCCATGCCAGGTGCTGTATTAGTCATTGTGTTTATACCATGAACAGAAATGGACATGGTTTCTTGCCCTCAGATAATTTATACTCTACTGTAAAAGGACAAAGTTTTGAGTAGCATAAATATCATATTTATTCTTTTTAGTGATATTTATATTTTTATTAAGATTTCTAGATCTCTGCCGAATGACCATAATCTTCAGAGGCAAAATTAAAGTGAAAAAAGGGTTATCTTCCCATGACATGGGAAGGTAAGGTCAAGCAAGACCAACACAGATCCAGGTTGAGGGTGTGGGAACAAAGGTGGGGCTGTGCTCAGCACTATCAAATCTAGACAGCTTGGGAGCCTTCTCTGCTCTCTTTCTTACTCTGTTTCTAGGGGTGTTCTGTTGCATTTTGAGGCCCTGTTGGGGGTGGGAGGAGTACATTAAGTCTTCTTTTCACCACAAGACAACTAAGAATGTTTGAAGTAGGACTTGGTCAACCTCCAGCCATCTGGTTCATCAAGCTACAGATCTGCCTGCCTCTTGCTCTGGAAGCTTCATTTTGTGGGCAAATGACAAGGTCTCAGAAGAGACTTCATTCCACAATTAGTATTTCTCTCTTCAGTAAGCTATCAGCATGATATATAGGATGGGTGGCCCTTAGCAGCCTAGAGGTTGGTCTAGGATACAGTCACATAGAAGGAAGAGGAGAAGGCAGGGGTCAGTGGGTATGAAGAGCATTGACTGGGACCATTCCATTGTCTGGGTCTCTGCCAGTCTGAGGGGTGTGTTCCTTAATATATGCTCATTAATACTTTTTTATCCCAAAGGGAGACATTCCTAATGCTTTTTTATTAACCAAGGCATGAGTCTTAAAATTTTAAAGAACATTACTTTCCTGAGTAATATTTTAAAGTTAGAATCATTCTGGGTTCATATTTTCTTAATTCGTTACTAGTCAACTTTTTCTAAACAATACTTAAGTACAAGTAATGCAGCTAGAGTAAATTTTATTTTTTGTTTGTTTGTTTGTTTTGGTTTTGAAAGCATTTCTAGGTCATTTGTGCCCCCCCCCCCCACAAGAGAATAAACATCTGATGTATATTCTCTTTTTAACAAAACAAACCAAACCAGTATTTTAAAGCAATCTCAAGTAAATGAACATTGAATCTCACTTGCATTCCCTTCCTTCCATTGGTAACAACTTAGAAAATAATTTGACAGACTATTTCATGATGGAATTAGAACCTGAAGGTATGCAGGGGAAGGGAGGATGCTTTGCGATGACTTATGTTTTAAGTACTGATGGCACTTTTTTTAAATGACATTAAGAAGGTTGCTCCTATTATTAATACTTAATTTGAATTAAATTCCCAAATGTAATTCCAGCCTTGTTATAGGAGAAATAATTCATCTACACAAATAGCAGCAATTGTGTACTTAGCAAGGCAAGCAGAATGCAACTCACGCATCAGGAATGGAAGTCCCACCTCTGAGAATTCAGAATAATGCTATACATAAATAGTGTGGGTTTTCACCCAGTTGATTAACTTATACTTCTTCTGCTTTTACAAAGTGGGGAGAAATTCTACAGGTTGTGAAATCAATGCAAGCTGCTCTTAGATTGTATCCTTTGCTTGAAATCAGGATCCAGATTCTTCTCATTCCCTGAAAGACAAATCATATTTTTCTCCGGGAGTCCTTCAGAAATTCCCGGAGTATGTTCAAGTATGACATGAATAATTCATTTTACTCAGTACACATTACAGCACTTAACAAAGGCTGCGGCTAGAATCCCCTCCTCAGGGAAGCTAATTTAGAGCATCATTACAGCTCTGATTTCACAATGTTTAGTGGTTTTATGACCTACCTGATGAAGTCCTCCTTTATTCTTCAGTCCTTTTGGAGAAACACTTCAAGTTTAAAATTTCACCGAGTACATTCTTGGAAAGAAATAATCCCAGACTTTCATATTTACTCCATCACTACTCTCAAGTAAGATGAAAAAAGAAAAAGAAAAAAATAAACAAAGAGACACTTTTGAATATAAATTCAATCTACTGCTCACAAATTTTTCCTTACCATTGAAAATCAAATGGGATGATTTTAATGTCATATGTATATTTCTCCCTGAATTATTCAACATTGGAACATGACCAGGAAAACTAATTATGTGAATATATATGTATATGTAGACATCTCTTAGAACTCTCTATGGAATCTTTTGTGTATTTTCCTTGATTTATAGTACATTTCATTCTTATGGCTCTTGTGGGAATTCATAGGAAGATTCATGTTGTCATAATACCTCAGCGCTTTAATTTATTACCCAGTGGGATGTGTCCTACCAGAGAGCAGATGGGCCTGTGCATTTTAGCACATGTAGAAATACAAGAAGTCCAAAGGCAATGTTGACTACTTGGCTGTCCACCCATGAACTTTAGACTTTGTGACTTTACTTTCTTTCTCTATCAATCCACAACCACACAACACAAACCCTTGGCCAGTTTGAACACTCTTAGGTCTTTAGGCTGGAATGAAGGAATTCCTCAATAATTCTCTATAGCGCACAGCTGAGTATCTTTTCCAGACTGACTTTGTTTCAGCTTTCTAGACAGAACCTCGTTTTACTCTCGTGGATGGGTCAGGTAAGATTTTTCTTAGGTATACTTTAAAAAATGCTAGTAGGTTATCCCCCAAAAAGGGAAAAAAAATAAACTTCTTTATTTTTCAGGGCACTTGGCCAATATGCATATGAAAAGATGTTCAGTTTACTAGCAGTAAGGGAAAGGCAAATTGGAAGTAAGTGAAATATCACTTCACACTCATGAGCCTGACAGAACCAGAATAGAGTTGTAGAATCTAATGCTGACTGGGATGTGGGGGAAAGGGTACTTCATACAATCCTGCTGGAAATGTGAAGCATACAGCCTGTTTGCAAAGCAATCTGGCAGCATCTCTTAAAATTAAATATACACATGAAAGCTTTATGCTCATAAGATCCTATTCCATAGAAATAAAAGCACTATGTATAAAGATATAAGTAAATGGATGTTTCTTTCAATGTTGTTCGTTATGGCAAAAAAATGGAAATATAGTAAATTTCCATTAATACGAAAATCATGGAATAAGTTATGTCATTCTTATGTAATATTATATTACTATTAAAAAGAACAAATTAGTACTACACCAGATGACTTAGAGAGCTTTCCAAAAGATATTGTTAGATGAGAAAAGCAATAAATAAAAAAAAACAAAAACAAAAACAAAATACATACCTATGTAACAATATGTAATGTGCTGTATAATAACATGCAATATCTATTAAAATATAATATGTATAATATTTTCCTCCTTTTTTCAGTAAAATAGTGATAAAAAAATCCCTATATAAATATATATGCTTATGCTGTATCTATCAGTGTACTGTGTATTCTGTGTGTGTATTTTTGCTCATGTGTTGGTAAGTGTAGCTCTATGTGAAGTTACATAAATACAGAGAAAAACCCACTGATTATTTACGTAGCTGACTGGAAGAGAAGAGGCATAGATATATATGAAAAATGTGGGTGTAAATGGGGAGACCAAAGGGAGGGATCAAACAAAAAAGATAAATGGGGGACAAGGAAGAAGGCATATGAAAATACTTAATGTACCTGTGTGAACAGCTATATATATGTGTCATTACATGTGGAAATTAAAATATTTTCAGAAAATCTCCCAGTTATTCAAAGCTTAGTATGTATTAGCTTAATCCGATTGTTTTCCTCTGATTTTTGACAGAGGATGTAGGAGGAAAGAGAGGTGATTTTCAGGGGTGGGGCATTAGAAGAGAAAGGGAGTGTAGATTGAGTGGAATTTGGAAGCGGATGGGCTTTTGAATCCTGAAGAGACCATGAGATTGGAAAGTAAATAGATACCTTTTCTCTATTTTGGCATTTAATTGAGATTTGCGCCTTTAGGAACAGAAATGACCTGGCTCCAAGTCAAGTTGAAGAAATCCTGACTTACATAGCTTATTCCCATTTTTGTAGAATGGCTCACAAATCCATGTTATCCTTGACATTTCTAGGGAATTGGGTTCTTTACAGAATAGGACAGCACTAAGCTATTATTTATCTTTAATAAAGCACTTATTAAAGCTTTGACCACTTGGACAGTCTCAGTCCCTTTCCATGGGAAGCTTCCCAAAATTTGGAGCACAGCTTTGGGTGACTGTGGGAGTGGAAAATGTCTAGAGCCTGAAGAAAGATTATACAGATTACTCATGGGGGTTGGTTTCCCCCTCAGAAAATACATGTATATGGTGGTTTCTACTATTTTCTGAAAAAACAAAATAGAACAAACAAACAAAAAACAGAAAACAAACAAACCTGGATCTCCAACTTGCATAAAGTATTTAGAATTAATAGCAAATGCTATAAATTTTACTGTACCCAAATTTTACTGGTCAAGAATAAAAATTAATACAGATATTAAATGCAATCAATACAATTGATTATATTATTAGTGGAACAATTAGCTATATTAATGTTGACCAGTGCTGGTTTGTGCCAGTGCAACTATGTTTTAATAAATGTATTTTATTATGTAACTTATGTGATCATATTGCATATACATGGAAGATCAAAATAGTAAATTAAATTTTTCATAACAGCAGTACCTCACACAACCACTGGAAAGAATTTCAGCACATTCCATTCCTTTTTTTCTTTTCCAATATGCCTCTTTTTCCCTAAATTTTTACCCTGACTATATACAATTTTATGCTACTTTTCTTTTTAGTTTGTGTCATTAATTTAAAGCATTCATTAACATGAAGTATAAGATAAAAACATTAAAGATAGCACAGTATGCTTATTTATAAAAAGTTAACTTTTCCTGCAATCTATCCTATATATCACAAGCAAATTCAGATTTAAGATAAGCTTTGTTTACTCCTCTTCTAGACCTTTAAGTCTAATTGTCTTCCAAAGTTTTCATTCTGCTCTCCCTCTGACCAGCACTCTCCTGGCTTCTACTAACTCTCCTTGAAAATTATTCCAGAAGAGAGTATAAACCTATCTTCTGAACATCAGTGTCCCTCTCAAGGAGGGCACTGAAGGACACACTGATGGGAAAATCTCACTGGCACTGAAATCATCACCTGTTATTCCCAAGCTAGTTTTTACATCTGAGTTTCCTTTTTTTTTTTTCCTGATGGACCTTGCATTCTATCAGACTTTGAGGCTTAGAGGCATTTTTAATTTCTCTTTCTCTTTTTTTATGCACATGTCATATTGCACTCATTAAAAATATTTTCTTTAAGTACATTTGACCTTTGAATAGCATGGGTTTAAGCTGTGCAAGTCCACTTATACACAGATTTTTTAAAAAATAAATACAGTCTAATACTGTAAATGTAATTTCCTTACGATTTTAATAATACTTTTTCTTTAGCTTGCTTTATTTTAAGAATATAGTATATTATGCATGTAACATAAAAATGCATGTTAATTGACTGTTTATGTTATCAGTAAGGCTGCTGGTCAACAAAAGGCTACTAGTTAAATTTTGGGGGATTTTTGATATACATGGATTTTTGACTGTGTGAGGGTTAACACCCCACCCCCTGCATTGTTCAAGGGTCAACTGTAGTCTAATTCCTAATTCAAGTCCTCACTATCTTCTGCTTTGTCTGTTGAGAGATAGTGTAGCATTCTGCTTAAAGAGATGGGCTCTGCAGCTAGATGGCCTGGGGTAAAATCCCAGCTCTGCTGTGTAGTAACTATGAGTCTGGGCAAGTGTCTTAATGCCTCTTCTTGTCTCTGGTCTGTGACATGATAGTACTTACTGTACAAGGTTGTGGTGAGGATTACAGAATACCTATTAGCAGGTAAGCACTAAAAGAGCGTAGTGTCTGTTCTATTTGATTCCTGCCTCTTCCTCTCTCATCTATCCTACGTACTACTTCCAGATCAGTTTTCTTAAAATACAGTTTTACTTCTACCGATTGCCTCCTCCTTCCCTCTTACCCTCTCACCACCATAATGCTTTCCAAATGAAATCCAAACAACTTAGCCTGGTATTTACATAGGCGTGCCTGGTGGCTCAGTTGATTAAGCATCCCAACTCTTGATTTCGGTTCAGGTCATGATTTCAGGGTCATGAGGTTGAGCCCCACATCAGGCTCCCAGCTCAGTGGGGAGTCTGCTTGAAATTCTCTCCCTCTTCTTCTGCCCCTCCCCTCGCTCTCTCACTCTCATTAATAAACAAAAACTTAAAAACAAAAACAAAACAGTCCTACATAATCCAGTTTCAAGGTCCCTTTCCAGTAGTCCCCTGCATGCTAGACAATCCATACTGGGTTTGCTTTTTTTTTCCCCCCTCAAAATGCTTAGGATAAGGTTGATATATAATATATTTAAAATTTTATAAAGCAAAAGCATAGACTGAAAACTGAAACAGGGTCTTAGGGAGCCTTGCTGTGCCCCAAATTAAAATTTTGGTTTCTCAATTTCAGGAGGTCCCGTGAGAGGGTTCTCTGCTGCTGGAATGGTGGGAGGATTCTGGGGAAAACTGGGGCAGAGACTGGTTCCCTCTATACCCTCAGGTATAGATATGTCGGTATTTTAACAACTGCTATGGCAAAGTGAGGCAGATCAATTAAATATCAGCCCAGGCCAGATGCCTACCTTTTGAGTGCCTTCCTCTTGCTTAATTGAGCTTTTGTTGAAATCCCAACATATTCAAGAAGACCTAGATGAAATACCACCTTCTTTCTGATTGCTTTACCTTTCTGAAATCCCAGAGCATATCTAAATAACTCTATTTTGGAAGTTACACATTTGTCTGCCTCTTTTGTAGTTATTGTATACATGAACACATATAATTATGTATGATTATTTAAGTAGCTAGAAAACCTGCTTGAAGGCAGAGACTGTAAGTGTTTCATCTCTGCATCCATACCCTGGTGCTCTCATCAGTCAGTATTTGCTGAGTGAATAACTTTGAACCAACACTGTTTAATACACTATTTTTTTTTTTTTTTTTCCTGCCAGGGAATATACCTGGGCTCACTAGCACTTTTGCGTACTAATTACAAATGACCAGGTTTGAATTATGGTAGTATTTTGTCCCTGCAAATTCTGAGAGGAAATAAAAATCTGAAATATTTTATAAAATTAAATGATTTATTTAATCATTTAAATTGATTGAATTGATCAGTCTTTTGGATATTCTGCCTTTAGCTTGTCAGTCAGGTTGTCTATTGTATACTTATTCATTATTCATTTATCCAGTGAATGCCAACAATTCACAACTAAAAGATATCTCTAAGGTGTTGTAAAATTTTTGGGATAATCTGATGCATCACAGAGGTAAAATGTAACCTTTTTTTAAGAATAAGTTTTAAGTGCTTTTCTAATATTTAACCTTCAGAGTTATCTACTTAGAAAGTGGTTCTGGAGCCATTTTTTTTTTTCCTCAAAATATCCTACTGTGAGGTTTTCCTTTAGTTACCTCATTAGGAATTAGTACTTCTGTTGGAAGTAATGCTCAGTCCACATTTTTTATTTGTAAACAAAAATGTCAGTGATTTTTCTTTCCTGGGAACCAAGCCAACTACCAATGATAATTTCTGAATATGAATCATAGACACTAAAAATAAAACAAAAAATCTAGAGTTCTCTTGAGCCTGGTGATTGCCTTGTTGTCAACTCTGTTGGCTAGTTATCCTCTGAGAATTCTTTAGTACAGCTTTGATTTGTTAACATACAACTTTTTTATGTTGCCCTCCATATCCCAGTGAGAAAAATACATTTCACCAATGGTAGCTATTTTTATGGCATTAAATGAGAAGAACAAAAATGAGAATGTGTTTGGTTGGTCTGTTGTCAACATAAAAGAAAAAGCTTAAAGCTTTGATCCTTAAAAAAAAATTAACATTTGTGAAATGAATTTTAAATTCTTGGTAGGATGAGAATATCACTTTATATTATTTCTCATTTGAGTTTTAAAAGACCCAGGGCGACTTTGATAAGAAACAAGAAAAACTGTATTGAATAAGGAGGATTGAAAATTCCTTAGTTACATAAGGGAATTGTTAACATTATTAAGCCATTTTGAAAACTTCTACTTTTATAAAGGATCAAACATGAATGAAAATCCTTGTATTTGTTTTTTTAAAAAAGCGAATGTAATGAGAATCTATAAAGCCATAGAATGTAAAAGCAGAGAGTAACCTAAATGTCATGACATTAAATACCCTCATTCCCTCTCATAAGGAATGTGTCAGAGTGGTCACTTACCAGCTCAGTCTGCAGGTGGGGTAGGGATTTTCTCCCACCCATGTCTTCTGACTCCCAGCCCTGTGCTCTTCTACTGTATCACATTGTCATTCTTTCACGTTTATTTTATTATTCTCTCTCCTTTCAAATTCTTAGGGTTCTTAGTAGAATTTGCTATACTAAGATAAAGCCTTGTGAAAAACCAAATGGGTTCTTATTCACCAAAAAGTAAAATATTTATATTTGCATCTTAGCCTGAGTCAAAAATACTATTCTGTGTATGTGTGTTGCCATTTCATTTTCAGTTCTCTTGAGAACAGTAAGAGTCTTGGCGATCTTGGTCTCTCCAGCAGCATCTAGTGGGAGTAACTTGTGTGAACAGGGCCAGATCTTTTTCAGTCAAAATGCTTCAAAAGTAGTTATTTGTTATTCCTAATTCACAAGAACCTTGATACTGTCAGTAGCATGAGAGGAGAACAAGAGGAGAACAATTTTGCAGATGAAAGAATTCACATAAGACCAGGAGAAATGGTAACCTTGTCATTTCTAAATATTTCATTAACATGTAACTAAAAAGAGATGTAGTGCACACCCTAACTATATATGCATTGTCCTTCTTCCCTTATGTTTTGAGCAGGGCAATTCACAGCTGTGAGTCAGAATGATGGCATAAGGAACTCAGAGCTCTGATAATAGACCAAGAATTATCTTGGCAGAGAAACGAAGAGCAGTTACTACTGAGAGCCTAAAAAGAAAGTGCTAAGTAGATAATTAACATCTTTCTTCTCAGTGGCAACCTGGAAAAGTTCTTGGTCAGGAGCCATGAAAAGGTCTCAGGCCAATAAGAAGGGAGAAAAAGAACAGATTTCCACATGGAAGGGAGGGTTTTACCTTGTGTATGTGCTTGCTGTGTTTGTGTATGTGTGAAGGATAATGTGTGACCTAAACAGATTTAACTTACCCTGTTAGTTACCAGAGCAGGATTGGTGTCTAATATCAGTTTGGCCATTTGAAAAATAAGGCTACATGTTATCGGTTTGTTACATGAGCTTCCATGAATACCTTTATAACCATAATTCTTTGTACAGAGAAATAATGTCCAACACTGAATTAGGCTGAGAGGCATGAGGCTTCCTACACATGACCATGACTGCGCTCCTTTGGTGGAGTCACATGCAAATTTTTTTCAGACATGGACAATTGGTAGCAGGAATCATGTAAACGTTCCATGTCCTAGCTTCCTAAAAAAATATAATTCCTTATTAGAAAGCAAGAATCTCTATTCTTTTCTACTTTTCGTATACAGAAAGCTAATAATCCATCTTGAGCAACTGGAAAGAAATGAATACTTTTATTCCCAATAAGAATCTCGTGATTATGTAATTGTACTTTTCATTAGATCCTGTTGTGCTCTTCCCCAGACACCCCAAGCCCTCATATTTCTCCCCATGTTCTCAGAATTTCCTTCTAGGGCTTCCTGCCTGTGATCCTATCATGTTCTTGTTTGAATAGTTTATCGTATTTTAGATTTCTCTCTTCTGCGTCCCCCAAGAAGTATTGCTTCATGAGTCATTCATTCAGCTAATCTTTACTGGGATCCTGCTCTATGTCTGGCTCCTCCCTAGGTGCTTACTAAGAAGACAAGATCCCCATTCTAATGGAATTTATATTCTAGTGTCCTAGTTCCTTGGACCTTTCTTGGGGTAATTATCCTACTAAGGTAGTTTGTACTGTGGTATCAGTTTTAAACATTGGATTAAGTGATATTTCCTACCCAGATAACAGTCAGCAGAAATCTACGCTGTAAAGATTTATTGAACACCTAATGTGGTGGTGGACATAGAAAGGTGAATAAGGTTCACTTCTGTATTCTAGTAGCCTAGAGAAGGAGATTGGTGCCTATGTATTAAGGATGATAATTAAAAATAATTGTGTACTTCTTTTTTGCCTTTTTGGAACAAATTTATCCTAGTCTCTCAAGGCACCCATCTGCTTGGGGATAGGCAGGGGTGATGATTAGAATTACTTAAGAAAAGACCATGCATGATAATATTCAGTTTCTGTCACTCAAGTAGAGTTAAAGAGCACAATAATATGCTTATAAACTGGGCTATTTTCTTGAGAAGAGATCTTCTAAATATCTTTTTCTTTCCTTTTGGCAAATCAAGAAAAGATAATTGCATGTGGAAGGGAAAAACCTTCTCCACTATTATGGCTTTATAGAGCCAGAGGAAAAAAAGATGTGAAACAGAGAAAGAACCCCTCCCCCAATTCCAGACTATGACTTTAAGAAGGAGGAGGAGAGATAAATCTGGGCAACACAATGTGGTTAGGCCTGAGTGGACTCCAAGGTAAAATGTCTGAGGCATAGACACTGAGGTGAGAACTGTGGGTGTTTTACAACAGGAGGAAGTCACCTAAGACAGAAGCTGTGGAGGGCTTTGGGACTGGCAGAATCCTATGTGATCTTTTCTGTAAATTGGAGGTGATAATAACTAGTCTGGGAGCTGTTGTGTAGATAACACAGAAAAATTATTTGAAGGGGCACCTGGGTGGCTCAGTTGGTTAAATATCCAACTTGATCTTGGCTCAGGTCTTGATCTCAGGGTCATGAATTCAGGCCCTACATTGGGCTCCATGCCAAGCATAGGCCTACTTTAAGAAAAAATTAAAAAGTACATAAAATGTCCAGTAAAGTGCTTGGCATCTGGAAAAACCTGAGAAATACAAGTTGCCTCCATTTCTTTTCAGTTTTCTTTCTGGAAGGACTAAATAAAGTAACTTCCTCAATGTTTGAAAAGATTCCAAAAACATAAACTGGCCTGGCTTGATACTTTTCTAGCTGTGTGACCTTGAGCAAATTGCATAAGCTCTTGTAGCCTCAATCTCCTCATCTATAAAATGAAGATAATATTGGTAACTGCTTTGTAGGATAGTTATATGGATTGAAAGAGATATCATATAAAAATGTGCGTGGGGCATCTGGCTGTCTTAGTTGGTGGAACATGCGAGTCTTGATATCAGGGTCATGAGTTCAAGCCCTATGTTGCATATAGAGCTTATTAAAAAATAATAATAAATTTTCTTAAATGGCTTTACCCCCGTATTTTGCATGTGGTAAGGGTATAATAAATATTTACTAGGTCTCTGACAATAGAGAACACTTTTTGTTCCTTCTTCCAGTCTTATGTGCCTAAAACTTAGCCTCAATTTTTTTCTTCATTGAAAGATACCTACTTCAGGTACTTATTTATTTTTATTGTTTTAACTCCATGTTATGTATGCTAAAAAGCAAGGTATGTAGTTTTGTATTTAGTATTCCACAACAGAGTAGGTGGTTCATGAGGATAAGAACTTCTTTTTTGCTCTGAACCTATAGGTAAGCAGTGTAATTAAAAAAGAAAGCCTATGTTTATTTATCCCCTATTGCCTGCATTTGCAGTCACCCAATTAATGATCATCAGTTGCCTGTGCAAATTACTCCCAAGACTAGCTTAAGGAACACTTTATGAGTCTTGCAGACCAGGAATAGATCTTAAAATAGTGACTAGGGATTCAAAGTCCCCCTTTACTATGCTAGAATAAATAGTGCGTGGCTAGTCACAGTCACATGGTGGCCCCAAATTTCACTGTGGCCCATTGGTACAGGTGTATATATGTGCTTTATAGATCATCCTTAAGTATAGAATAAGATCTGGCCATGGGTCTTTCTTTAAGACCGGCAAATAGTGCAAAGAGGGTTTCCATGCTTGCTGTTTATTCCTGTGGGTAAGATGGAACCACTGGCAGTAGAATTCTAGAGACTTGCCCCAGAAGCTCCCCCTGGAGGTGAAAAAAGGCTGATGAGCCATATGCGTGTCCTGGGATCCTTCCTGATGGAAGATTTCAGTAATTCAGCCTCAAGGGAGATATGGCCCAGGTCACCTCCTGAGAAATGGATTCTCAGAAAGTCTCCCTCTTCTCAGGCAAAGTCAAAATAGTAGAATCTGAGAAATGGAAGGGGTTTTGAATATCAGCAGACTTCAGGGTCTGATTCAGTGAACAGAAGGGCTGACATGTAGACTTTTCTCACTAATTTGAATCCCTTTTTTTTTTTTAATTTATTGGAAGAGGCAAGAGAATATTGAGCCATTTATATATCTTCCCCCCTGAGACGTTTGTGAATCTTGGGTAAAATTTTATAGCTCTATTGAGTTTAATTTAATGGTTGAAATATCACCTTCTGGACAAGGAGATTGAAAATGTTCACTTTTCCTCCTACTTTCTGGAACAAAATAAAGCTTTATATAGGTAGGGAAGATTTCCTAATGTTTCTGTGGTTATCTAATATGTCACATACCTGATCCCACATGGAGGGCTGCCCTTTTTTCTCAAGGATCTGTCAGACGTTTTAGTGAAGACACCACTCCAGATGGGACACTTCTCTTCCCAGATGGTCGCCGTAATCCCTGAAGGGAAAACAAAACCACGAGAAACAAAGAATAATTTTTCTTATTTCCTTGTAGCTACCCTGTGAGGACTCCGGGTACTTGGCAAATTTGTTTTTGCTCCTGAGGAGGAGTCTGAGGAGAAAAAGAAAATTGCGTCCATAGAGATTTTAGGTTTTTCAAACCGAGCTTGCGTTTTCAAAGAAAACAATAGATCACAAAGTCCCAGCTCTTAAGAGTTGAAATTGTTTTTTCTTTTTCACTGGCACCATTTTTTTTTCTTTACTATGTAACAATTTCTAGATCATATTTTTGAGCGCTTTCATCCAGTACCGCGAGTGTACTTTTCTGTTCTTTTTTAATGTAGTGTGTGACTCAGCAGTAGTAATGACGTCTTGTGCTTCATTTCCCAGTAGCTGTGGTGAGCCATGGTATAACGCTGACCTGGTCTGATGTGGGTTCAGTTCTACTGGCTTAGGTTCTACTGTTCAGAGCAGAGATCATTGCCCTCAGGACTCAGTCTCTGCCTACCCTATTTGAACTGTGCCAAGAATTAGACAATCCCGCAATTAGCTACTCCATTATGAAGACATACAAGTGGCTTTTTTGTTTGTTTGTTTGTTTTAACCAATGAGGGTTTAAAACAAAAAGCAGGATGCAGCTACGGCTGGGCTTTCCCTTCCCCAAACTATCTCTCCCAGTTTTCTGGTAACACCTCTAGGCCTCTCTTTCTACATTCTCCCTCTGCCATTGCCTCTGTACCAATGGCTCAATCAATTTCCTTTACACAAGTGGTTTTTAAAATCTCTGTCTCTAATCCTGTGCTCTTTTCATGCCATCAAAATTTCCTTTGTCATCTCAAGAATCATGTGCCCAAACAGATCTCATTTTCTTCTTCCCAGAATCCGTGCTTTTATTCCTACTAATACCAAAGAAAGTCTTAAGTTACGTAAACTCAGAATCTTGGCTTTGTCTTTGACTTTTTCCTCTCCTTACCCTCATGGCTAAACATTTCCCAAGACTTGGAGACTCTTCAGTTTCAGAGAATCTGGATCTGGCTTATTCTTCTGTTCATAGCTAGGTACTCATTTTTCTACATGGATGATTCCAGTGGCCTGCGTCGTTTATGTGTCTGTTTTCATTTTCCCTTCTTTTGTTTCATGTGGAAATATTAAAATGTGCACATAATATTTTTTAAGATTTTATTTATTTATTTGACAGAGAAAGAGATCAAAAGTAGTCAGAGAGGCAGGCAGAGAGAGGGTGGGGGGAATCACGCACACCGCTGAGCAGAGAGCCTGATGCGGGGCTTGATCCCAGGACCCTGAGATCATGACCAGAGTGGAAGGCAGAGGCTTAACCCACTGAGCAACCCAGGCGCCCCTGTGCACATAATTTTTTAAGTTAGGATCTATTGTTTATCCTTTTTAAAATTCAGTTTGAGCATTTCTCTAAGTGTAACATTGCTTAGTGCATTTAAGATAAATTTGGTTAATAGATTCTATTCAGAAGTCTTCAGGAATAAATCTTTTGAACAAGTTGATGTATTTATATACATATATATATGTGTATCTATATATAGTATATATACATATATATGTATCTATTTATATATATTTAAACATTTATATACCTGCATTTTGCTAATTATTAGTTCTATGAGCAAAACAGGCAATGAGGTTTTTTTTTTTTTTTCCCAAATTGTGTTTTTGGAGGTTCATGTATATTATAGTCTTACAGTATGTTTTTTGAGTATCTCAGAATATTCCACAAAACAGAAAGCTTGATTGAGATGATGACAGTTTTTTTTTTTTTTTTCTTTTTTTGGTACTGAACTCTTAGTGACATTGTTACTTTCTTTTTTTTTTTTTTTTCAGCTGCAAGGCTATGTACAGAAACGTTTAGCATTTGCCTTGTGAGAAAATGTTCTGTGGCAAAGCTTGAATAGAGTGGGGGTGTGGTGAATAATTAGGTTTCTTCCATATTTAGATCCTATGATTTATGTTACCCCTGCTTTTACTGGAGCAAGATTTTTATGTGGGAGCAAGTACTAGTCTGGATAAAGAATATGTAATTTGGGGAATTGGTATTTTCTTCAAATTTTTAGGTTCTTTTTGTTTCATCATGTGTAATATTTTCCTAGAACTAAATCAGTAGACTTAAGATCTCATAGTTTTTTGTTTGTTTATAAGTGGGGGCTTTTTTTTTTTGTAAAAATCAATAATGATATAAAGTTAAAAAAGGTAATAGATTATTTAAAATTCTATTATAAATTTCTTCTAAATTAAGATTAGAAATGTCCTATATCATGGTTTTAAAGTAGAGATTTTTATCTGCTTCATAATTGTGTAATACATTACATGTAATTACTTGCAAATTTAACTACCTATATGGATATATATATATATATATATATATATATAATTTGTAAACAAAATAAAAACAACACCTCATAGTGTCCTTTTGCAGCCAGTAGTTGGCAAAGAAATCACTCAAATTTACCAAGGACGGAAGGAGAGACATAAAACTCCTGTCACTTGATGCTAGTAAGCAGTCGACAGACCACATCGCTGGCTCATTTCCATACTCAGAAAAATCTTCAGTTTTCAATTCTGACAAAGGAAAAGCATTAGCAAAAATGTCGCTTTGCATTCCTTCATGAAACCTATTTACTTAATGGAAATCTTAGCAAATATTTTTTTCTTTTATTGATAATGGTCTAGCTACATAATAGAAACATAATGTAGTAAGCATCTAATGTACTTCACAACTGCCAAAAATGGTGCCAATTAGGACAGAAAGGATTGTTCTATTTCCATTTATTTCAAAGACCCTTGTTATATTTTTTGTTGCTATGCAGTAAATATTATGATTAAAAATTTCCTACTCTGTTTCTCTGGTATTTCTGTTATTATGCCTTTAAGAACTTGTAATTTTATAGATTTCTTAGGAAAAAGAGGGTGTTTTAAATAAATGGGGGTACATTCTTAATATCTGAGAGAATAAGGAAAAGAGTACCATAGTTATATCCTTACAATACATAGAGTATACTACTACTCATTTTTCCCATAGTATCTAAACTGTCCAGCTTGCCATCTGAGTGGCCTTGGGCTACTAACAAAATTTCTCTGAATCTCAGATCCTCACCTGTGAAATCTGGAGAGATATTTACAGGAATACTGAAATGAGTACAAAAAATGATGTAGGTAAAGAAGCTAAGAAGGTGCCTGATAATTCCTGCTGTATCTCCTTCCCAGCTCACCTTCACATTCCCTTCACATTCCACCCATCTTCCCTCAAAGAGGTTATGTTTTCATTTTGACAGACAAAAACGTACATCAAAGGAAATAACAGGTAAAGCAGTGGGCAGAGAACATAGAATATCGTGGAAACAAAACTTGGCATGAAACCCCCTAAGCTCTAGGAGTCCTTATTTTGCCACCAAACAGCTCTAAAACCTTGGTTTGATCACAAAGTCTTTGTGTGTCTCCATTTATCCATCAGATGAAAGTTTAAGTGGGTATTCTTTGATTAAATGCCAATTTTGTTATATAGATAATAGGCTCATTGTAATTCTACTAGGTTATTGGTCCTCATGGATTGAAGTAAGTGATTAGAAAGATATCATGGAAGAAGGGGGACATGAAATGGGCTTTAGAGGTTGATTAAGATTTGGTTAGTTCGGGGGAAGGAATTCATTTGTTGTTGTTTTGATCTCAGCCAGCTGAAATGTTTTAATTTTTCACAGAATGACATAATTGACCAGAACAATTTGTTCTGAAGTGACACTGGCCATTAATTTAATTGCTTTAATTCTTTAGATGAGTTGTATTTGAGAGATTTAAAATCACAAAGGGTAATGCGTCCTGTGAATAGCTCCATTATTGCACTTATAAATAAATGTTTGTGAGGAACTCCTGAATGGAACATAGATCTTTCTAATATACGGTCCTCTGGAAAGACCAAAATAATGCAGCCTCATTGTGAGATCACCATCAATAAACATGTGCTCAACATCTTTTTTGTCCCTGGCACACTCTTCCAATGAATCCCTATTTGTAATTAATAAATGTGTGACATCATTACTTTCCAGTAAATATATATAAAGTAACATTTAAAAGTGACATGTCAAATTGGATTAGTTTTTGTTTTGTTTTGTTTTGTTTTTGGTAAACTGACAGAGAGCAGGATGCTTTAAAACAAAGTCACAAATAAGGGGACTTTAAGAGTCATCACCATATAGATGGCAATTGAATCCCAGGGAATAGATTTGATGTTCTAGAGGGCACATTCATGTTTACAAGATGACATGCACTTTCGTAAGCTCTATTGATTTTTATGACAATAGGAGCAATGACTATTGAAGTTTTTTTTTTTTTTTTTTTTGCTTTTGTTTTTTTTTTTAAAGACTTTATTTATTTATTTATTTGTCAGAGAGAGAGGGCGGAGACAGAGAGAGAAACAGGCTCCCCACTGAGCAAGGAGCCTGATACGGGACTTGATCTCAGGACCCTGGGATAATGACCTGAGCCGAAGGCAGCGGCTTAACCTACTGAGCCACCCAGGCGTCCCGACTATTGAAGTTTTTGATGAGTATATAGAACTAATGAAGTTTTGTATATTTTAGGTCTTCTTGGTTTCATTTACCAAGCTTGATTCCTAATTTTATCTCGTAATTTCTAAGCCTGGGATGTAAAATAGGTTCATATGTATCTTAAACAATTGTTCAGCTGCTCCTAGCATATTTGGAGCTTGGTTACCATTTTGTTGGGTGTACTCAGCTTGCTTACTTCCTGAAAGTAGGTCCCATTTGGTCCATTATATATTTGTGTGGATTATTCCTACAGCTCATTATTCCATGGAACTCATCTCAGAGATAAGCTTATTTATATTTGCTTGTACTTTGGCTACCAATTACTTGCCCAGTTAATGTTGTTCTAGAAAGCAGTAATGGTATATGTTTTCACTGGAAGCCCATGGATCAAAGTAATAACTTCATGCAAAAAAAAAAAAAAAAAAAAAAAAACCCAAAAACAACAACAAAAAAATCTTGGGACTTTTAGCTTTAGAAGGAAGGTGTAAGTCTGGCAGCTACTTAATGCTTCATAGGCTCTATTATCCACATATTATCTCATCTAACCCTCATAACAACCCTATAAGAAAATTAAGCCATATCTTACATTTTAGATGAAGAAATTGAATTTTAAAGCTAAGTTCCCTGAGTTCACACAAATGGACATTTGACCCCAGGATTTTCCGTTTCCAAAAGACATGGGGTTTTCCCCATTATACTCTAGTGACTCCAATAAACATTCATGTTTTTATCCACTTCCTTTGTTAAAGTCATTATCATACATATGAATATGTATATTGAACATTAATTTAAAAATGGAAGTGAAATGCACTGTAGCTGAAATAACAGAAGAAAGAAAATATCTCTGAGATTTAGGCATTATAGGCATTATCAGTGGTTATCTATTGTAAGGTTCTATTAAGATGAACATTTGGTTTGGTATACCTCATTGCTTGAACTTTACATTTTGTAAAGAAAAACGATGTTCTCCCTTAGAATCTAATGAAAAAAAAAAAAAAAACTCTTGAAAAGATTCCTAAGGAGTATTTATATTATTTATGACAATTAGTGAGCATCTGGGATTAAAAACTGAAATCATGTTAATAATATTTCTATTAGCAGATAACCATCTCAATGAAATTATGAAAATGCTATGGAATGAACAAATATTAGTGGATGCCAGTGGAAAAGATAATTTTCAAGAAAGATATACAAGATCCCTTACACGTAGTTGCAGAAAAAAATGATGGAATTTCAAATAAAAATAACCTTTCCATGCCAAAGTCCTTGAAAAAGAATCTATTAAAATAATAAAACACCAGGAAATAATCAAGGTAAAGTTAGATAGAGGGAAATTCAACAGAAATAGGTATAAGACACAGCATGGACCAAATCTTCTTTCACAAAGGTCGATTGATGTCAACAAAAACTAGAGGGAAATACTAGATTTTATGTAGAAATGAACAAAGTTGCAATTTGGCTCAGTGCATTAACTTAATCGGTAATTAAGATAATCCTGCTGAGGCACTTGAATCTCTATTTTTTTACCCAGTGGTTTGGATTCTCAAGAACCATAGGACAAATGCTTGCACTGTCGATCTGGTTAATCAGCCAATTCTAAGACTGGTCAACTTTGAAGGAAAATCATTTGAAGAAGATTATTATGCCCAGTTGGAAGTAACTGGACTGAGGAACTGAAAGCTGTACATCTTTCTTCCTGTGTAATAGAACCTGAAACCATTCAGGCTGTCCAACAACTCTATTTCCTACCTAGTTCTTTTCAGCTTAAGAAATTTAAATTTGTGACCAGATTCCAACTGAGGGCCCCTCTCTGCCCTGGTGTATATGGACACACTTATTCTTATTTCCATCTGAGGGTGGAGAGCAGCTCAAACCCCTTTCCTTAGATTGACAATGTATTACTCCTTCCTGTTGTCTGTCCCCTGCTTCTGGATCAGACCTAAAGACTCTTCTTATTTGCCAGATGCCACAGGAAACGCTATGTTTTATTTGCTTTTGTATATGTATACATACTTCAATTTTACTGAAGATTCACAAAGAGGAGAGTGTTAGACTGTGTAGCTATCTCCCATTTTACAGGCCTTAATAACCTTTATATTCTCTCTAACTTCAATCCTTTCCAAAAGCCAGCATCTCCACATGTATCACTCCTCACTGAGGGATGCTTTCTTTGTAGTCTAGTTTCTCTCTCCTGCCACTGTGGGATTCCTGCTTTTAAGGGGATTGCCCCTGCCAGACCAGCCTATACTTCCTAGGATATGGGTGAATCAGGTATTACTTCCATACCAGAGATTAAGAACAAAAAAATGGTCACAGTTTTCTAGTTTTTTTCTTTTTCTTTAGAAGGTCTAAAAGTTGTTCTTGCAATGAAAGAATTGTTTCTGTTGTTGGTTTGGTCATTTTGTTTTTGCTTTGAAACTGGAAATGTTCATGCTACCCAGAAGATGGTGTTAACCACTCTAGAAGGTGATCTACCTGCTTGTGATGATAGATCACCAGTAATTCTGCCTTGATTTGCTCTAAGGTCTGGGAAAAGCTTTGTGAAGTAAAGAATCTATATTGCCTCATTTTGTTGCTGGAGCCACAGAGTACAAGAAAAGAGTTTGGGGAACTTCTGTAGTGAAAGGATTTGTACACTTTTGGGAGATGCAAGAAAAGGATGGGCAGAGCAGGTTTTCTTAATTCTTTTTTTTTTTTAAAGATTTTATTTATTTATTTGACAGACAGAGATCACAAGTAGGCAGAGAGAGAGAAAGAGAGAGGAGGAAGCAGGCTCCCTGCTGAGCAGAGAGCCCGACATGGGGCTCGATCCCAGGACCCTGGGATCATGACCTGAGCAGAAGGCAGAGGCTTTAACCTACTGAGCCACCCAGGCACCCCGGTTTTCTTAATTCTTAAGAGAGAGAGATAAGGGATTAGATTTCAAGGGCTAAGAGTGGGTGATAATAATTTTAAAGAAGGAAGAAACATTGGCTGAGATTACAAGGTCTGCTAGCTGGCAGGAAAGGATAGCATGGATTTCTGGCTTCAGCCACAGATGTGTCCTGAAGCCTGATAGTTGCCTTACGTGCTGCCAGATTTCTTGAAAAACTCACCAGAAACTTCTGTTTTCTATATGCTGACAGTGGGTTTAGAAGGGAATATAGGATTCAAAGAGTGATAGAAGGACAAATTAATGAAGAGCCCCTTTGAACTACACCTGGGGTTGGCAAACTTGTTCTCTATGAGGCCAGATAGTAAACATTTTCAATTTTGTAAGACATATGGTATCTGTAGTAACTACTCAACCCTACCTTTGTACCATGAAACTAGCCAATACATAAATGAATAGGCATGGCTGAGTTTTCAATAAAGCTTTATTTATAAAAGCAGGCAGTAGACAGATTTGATCCAAGGATGGTAGTTTTCATCTCCTGTCTAGACTTTTCATAGATTTCTACAAATCAATTTAGTACTGTGCATAATGTTGGCAAATCATGAGTGAACCAGCAAAGAAACAACACAAGGTCTTTTTCCAGTTTCACTCTTTTTCTTGTAGTGTTTACAATAGGATTGGATATGAATACTTTCAATTCTACTACCACCTCTCTTTGCATTAGACTCTTTCATTTTCATTACTTTTTTCAATGTAATAGAATGTATCACAGAGTGATCATGCTAAGGTTTGCTGATTCCCTCTTTTAAATATCCAAAATAGGAAAGGGGTCTTCAAGAAAAGGTAAAGATATACATACTTACGGAATGGGGAAACTAATAACATTCTATGTGGAAGTTAAAAAGTGAATAACATACAGTATTGCTTTTTCTTTTCAAGAATTAAACAGAACACTTGAGCGAAAATAAATGGAGGAAAATATCTCTGTATGTGGAAAATACATTATCTCAAAAACTACATAATTGAATTCCAGTTTACATAGGGAAATACAATTGACCCTTGAACAATGTGGGAGTTAGGGGTACCAACCCCCATGCTGTTGAAAATTGGCATATAATTTTGACTCCCCAAAAACTTTAATAATAGCCTACTGTTGACAGGAAGCCTTACCAAAACGTGAATAATCAATTGACACATATTTTATATGTTACATATATACTGTATGCTTATAATTAAGAAAGCTAGAAAAAAGAAAATCATAAAGAAGAGAAAATACACTGATAGTTCTGTACATATATTTATTGAAAAAAAAGTCCTTGTGGGCGAATGGGTGGCTCAGTTGGTTAAGCGTCTGCCTTTGGCTCAGGTCATGATCTCAGGGTCCTGGGATTGAGTCCCCCATTGGGCTCCCTGTTCTGCAGGGAGCCTGCTTCTCCCTCTGCCTCTCTGTTGGTCTTTCATGAATAAATAAAAAAAATCTTAAAAAAAAAGAAAGAAACATCTTTGTATAAGTGGACCCACACAGTTAGTTCAGACCTGTGTTATTCAGGGCCAACTGTGTACTATCATACAGAAAAGCACTGAAAATATCTGGTGACTGATGGAAAAAGCAGATACATTAAATATCAAAATAAATTATGTGGTTGTATTGTGATTATCCCTCAAGACAAATGAGTGGATACATGTTTCTAAGTTTTAATCAGGGAATTCAATTTTGTTCAGCTTTACCTTCCAAGGCAACAATAAAGTTAAACTTAGTGAGTAAATTTTGGGTGCAAGGGAATGTTTTTTTTTTTTAAATCACTTTAAAAGTAATTATCATTTATTACATATCAGTGAAAATTATTTCTGAAACTTTTAGTAGGGTATTTTCAATATGTGCATATACTTTGGAGACTCTAAACTAAAGCCAGATGATAGTTTTCTCTTTTTGTTGATTACTTACTCTAGAAATATGATTACTACCTGAAATCATTTGCACTGTATTAAGTGTAATTTGCAATATCTCAGTCTGAAATTATATTCATTCTTAAATTACTTTCTTTCCTTCTCAAGGCAGAATACATCCTATGTGTTGAGATAAAGTGTGGATGGAATTTTTTCTTTTATTTTTTATATAGTTATGACATCAATAATTTTTAGAAATCTTTCAGGTTTATATTAAATATTATAACCAATTTTTAGTTAAAATGTTTTATCTCTAAGTCTTGTCAATTCGACAATATGATTATTAAAATACTATTTGTAAAATACATTATGTTTCTGAATTAGAAAAGAAAACACTGTTTTATATTAGTCTGTGGTGACTTCTGATTCTAGTTTTCTTTTAAAGGTGGTAATTATCCAAATTTAACAAAATCTGCTCAATATATATGCTGAATTCACCTTAATTGCATTTTGTTATAGAACCATACAATTTACTCACTAAGAAAGAATATCCAATTTGGGAATTGCTGTTCTTCTTTCTTATTGAAAATCTGTACCTTTTTTAGATTAAAAAAAAAAAGGTACCAACTTGACCCATGTGGTTTATGTTACTAACCCTTTCTTTATTAACTACTTTGTCTACTCACCACTGCCTGTATCATTACTGAGCCATGAGCATTTTTCCTCTTGGATGAAAGCTTCTCTGTTTTACTACCATATCCTCCTGTCTTCTTAACCCTTACCAGTTCTGCCCTATCTACCCTCAGTGTCCCTCCGCCCATGTGCTTTTAATTAGTTGCCTCTACTTTGCTGTATGCATGTTTCATTCGGTTTTGAACAAACTAATCCTCAGACTTGAACTTCCTCTCAGACATTTTTTCTTTCTCTTCTTTATGTTACCCAAAATGTGACAACATCCTTGGGATTCCTTTCCAGTATTGATTGACTCTCTTTCAATTCCCTAAAAATCTTGGAACCAAGAGACAGGCTCAGCATATGACTTGATCTCCACTGTGTTATTCTCCTCTTCCTTGATAATTTAAGTTTTGGGTTGATCTCCCTTGGTGGCTTTCTCTTGACATTGCATTTGTAGACAGTACTCATATTGATGACCGTTGACCACTCCATCTCTCATTGTTTCTACCTCCTGAAGCCTAGTTGCGTTTGTCTCTTCAGTTTCAGCCAGTTTGAGTGCCCCCTAACATTGTGATTACATTCTCTGCCATTACTTGAGAGTATTCTATTTCCAAAATTTCTGACTCTGAACATACTTTCTGTGAACATTACATCTTATTCCATCCTCTTTTCCATTCTCTACTCCCTGCTCCACCCCCATAATGAACTTCTTATTTATCTCCTCCCCCGAGTCCTTCTGTCCTTCTCATATGCCTTCTACATCTTGTTCATTCTGGTTCATCTGCTTCAGTGTTCGGCTTGTACTCCAGGGACAGCCATTTCAAAAAACATACTTGATACCACTTTAGAATCCATTGCTTCTTTGATCTTCTGCCAATTTCCTTTCATCCTTCCATAGCCCTACTTACTCTCCTGTGTCTGTTTTCTCTTTTGTAATGGGCCAGAAAATTTAGTTGATGTGGGCTGTGGAACAAAATGAATGCTAACTCTACAACAAATTCTTGCAATTTTACGGCCGTGTGGTCATAACCACGTTTCCTATCTCTGGTTGACTCATTTACTAATGTAGCTGCGATAAACCTCTCCAGATTTCAGGGCCTGCATTGAAACTACGTCTATATGACTCTTTGCTTATCAGTAAGACTGAGATATTTGCCTTATTTACGTTAATGGACATTGTAAGAACTTAGTGAGATAATGTGTAAAAGCATATAGTTTTGCATCTATAAGGGCTGGGCATCATTGTCATTCCATGGGTACAGCTCATGCTTTACCACCTCTGTCATTCGTCTTGATCTCTGCCTGTGATATCCTTCTCCAAACTTCAAGACTTAAATGCTTTTCTCTTCTTTGTTACCTCTTCACAGTCAGCACTCAGCTTGTTCCTATTGGTTTTGCTGAGTAGAATCTTTATCTTTTTGATAATCCTGCCTACAGGCCTCTGTGGTTCTAGTGTCTTTGGTAGTAGTTAACCCAATCTCTATCCAGTTGGACAGAATATATGTTCGCTGAACCAAGTTCAGTAGAAATATAAACTTTGCAAATTTAGAAGCATGTTCCTGATAGCAAAGGTTTGAGTGAGTTTATGGGTTATTCATAGGACTTTTGTGAATTTTTCATCCTTTCTGTCTATGTAGTTCATTGCTTACACTCCATAACAAAGAGTAAAATCCTTATTGAGTAGAATAAAATCATACAGCGTTAACAAAACAGATTTAAAGTGGCATTGATGCCTCTTTATTGGTAATATCTTTCTTTTATATACTAACTTTATGGTTTTAGTTGCATAAGATGGTTGTTTTGTAAAAGCTTAATCACATTTGCGAATCAGGCTCTTGGTAGTGAGATGTTATTTCAGAACATCCCTGAGAAAGGAAGACAGATTGATAGATCACTTTAAAATTCTTTGGGAGAATTACTTTCAAACTAATCTTATATTTTCAAAATTGTTCTTAAAAGTTCTGAATCTTGAAGGACAACTGGATTAAATATCAAAACAATTTTTAAAAACATTCTACATTCATGACTTCGGTAGTATTTTTGTGAGAGAATTTATGGAACTGCCACGTCTGCATTACTAGCTAGAGCCACTTGAATCCCCTTTTCTGGTTGCTTCTAAGACACATTGAACATGGAAAGGACCTTATGCAGATACCACAGTGTTTCTCTACCTTTTCCCCCCTTCAATTCATCTATGTGGTCTAACCCATTTTCTTCTATAAGATTTGCTTTTGCCATGGCAGAGAACGGAGGGAGAATCGGAATTTTGGAGACTTGGAGGGAAATTGTTTGAAAGAGTCCCCTAAGATTTATAAGTATGTTCTCCTAGGAAGTTGTTCCCCTTTACACAATCTCCAGTAGAGGACTATAAGCTATAAATTTGATTTCTTTTTAGATAAATATATTTGAACTAATCTGACCCAACCAAAAATTTATTCAACAAATACTTAGTGAGTACCTATGGCACAATCATACAGTTAGGCATAAATTTTGTACATTAAATATTTCCAGCATGTATTCACTCATATATATGTAATTCTGATAAAGCTGATTTTTCTGGTTTATAAGCCATTTTGAACTATGGGAAGGGAAGGGAGGAAGCAGGTTTTACAGACAGCCACAAAAGGATTGCAAGAATTCACAGATACATCCTGAGAAAAGGGAGGATACATACTTCTTTTTCCCAAAACATGTAACCACACACTAAAAACAGAAACAAAAATAAACAAACAAAAAAACAGACATAAGACTCCATAGATTGGACTTTGGCTAGCACTGTAATACTAGAAATCTCTTTGTAATTTCTGGAGGCCCTGAGAATTTAGCAAGGTTATGATATGGTCCAACCTTTCAGTTTCTCATGAGTGCTCCAAATAAACAAAGGTAAGCTGGGGCCAATAGATTATCCAGGTGCAATGGAAAGTAGAAACTACATTATAAAAGGATTATCATTTAAATGATACATTTTATTTATTATTTTAAAGTTTCATTTTCTAAGAATTGAAGCTGAGTAAAGCTTTTTAAAACTTTCGTAGTCTTAGGTATATAGCTTTCTTATTTATGCAGATAATTGAACTCCCTCCCTTTCTCCCTTTTTCCCTCCTTCCCTTTCTCTCTTCCTCCTTCCCTTCCTTCCTTCCTTCCTTCCTTCTCTATTGGTCCAACACACACAAACACACACATCCCCAAAGCAAACACAAATAACCAATCAAAAAACTGTATTTGAAGTAGTTTGATTTTCAGTTCTGTTTAATCCCCCAAATATCTGACAAATAACTAGATTTTTCCTTATCTAAAGAGTACCAAAAATTTTAATCGGTTTTTAAGTATTCATTTGTATTAGACTGAACCATGTGTAATAACTAATATTTGGTCATTTTGACATACAAAAAGATAATTTTACAAGGTTCAGACTAGAGAAATGAATTTTTTTATTAAATTATGTTTCTTATGGAGAAAAAACTGACTTACATAAAAATCAAAATACTAACAATTCATTCAATAAATATTTAGTGAGCACCTGTTGTGTGCCACATGCGTGATTCTAGCTATGGAGAATATAGTAGGAAACAAGTCAGATATGTTCTGATCCCCTGTTCTTCTAGAGTTTATTTTCTAGTGAATATAGAATTAAAATAACTGAAGTATAATGTCAAATTTGATTAAATCCTATCTATCAAGAAAATGAAGAGGTAAAGGGGAAGGAAAAAGTTAGCATAAGATCAAAGCTAAGGGTTTGGGCTCCCTTATATAGGGATGTCAGTGCAGGCCTCTCTGAGGATAGGGTTTCGGAACAGAGACCTGAATGCATGAGGGAGAGATCTGCATGACCACACTGGGCAAGAACATTTCTGACACGGGAAACAAGTGCAAAGATTGAGCCCAGAAGGAACTTGGGTGTTTGAGGAATTGTAGGAAAGCTAATGTACCTAAAATTTATTGAGCAAGGAGGACATTAATAGAAGAGATAGGAAAAATAGTCAGGAACAAGGTCATACAGAGGCTTGAGAGAATTTTGGATACTATTCGAAGGGAGACAGAAAGTCAGTGGAAGGTTGTGAGCAGAGAGTTATATAAACTGATTTGTTTTAAAAACATCCCTCTTTGTTGTATGGAGGATAGATAATGAAGGAGAAATAGTGGAAACATGTAGCTTAGTTGAGAGCCTAGTCCCAGCGAGCAATGATGGGAATGGAAATTAATCTCTACTATTAACAAATGAAGAAGGATGTCTCAATGCTTTTTCTCACATTTTAGGTTCTTTTAAAAATCTTATTTATAAGTTTTTAAAGTTGTGTTCCATATATATAAGATGCGATTCTTCTCAATCTTTGCTTTTTTATTTTAATTGAGTTTTACTAAATTTTTTTTTGTTTCAATGTTTTATTTGAATTCTTTTTAAAGTTAGTTAACATATAATGTGATATTTGTTTCAGGAATAGAATGTAGTGATTCTTCACTTACATATAACACCCAGTTCTCATCACAAATAACCTCCTTAATACCCACCACCCATTTAACCCATCCCTCCACCCACCTCCCCTGCAGAAACCCTCAGTTTTAAATAGTTTATATGTGCATGTGTATGTATGTATATGTGTGTCTTTTTGTCTGAAAGACTATATTTTATAAATTTCACATATATAAATTATGATGTCCAATATATTAGATAAATGATATGCTTAACTTTATGACCATAATGTCCATATCTGTTACATATTAATTCATCTGGACTTTTTGATGATACATACTGGTGGTTGTGTACTATATATATATGACATTGACAGTCAGGGTCTACCTGAAGAAACCTGAAACTGATATATCCCTTAGGCCAGAATAGTTTGCTGATACATGAATATTTTTTACCTGGTTAAAATAAATATCATTTTTGATATGCAGAGACTCATACCTATTTATTGAGAAAGATAACATTTTTATATTAGTGACTTCAATCACAACTCATACATCAGCAGAGAAATTATATATAAATTGATAACTTAAATGATTCCATTAGAAATCTAATACATGAAATCAAGTTTTGTTTTTCTTTTATAAAATTCAAAAAGGCTTATGGTAGAATGGGGAAAATACTGAGTCTAAAGAAAAAGTGGTTCTGCTTCTGAAATTATTCTACCAGAGTACTCACTTAAAGATTATGCTAAGTGAAATAACTCAAGCACAGAAAGATAATTATCATATGGTTTCACTCACATGTGGAACATAAGGAATAGCACGGAGGGCCATAGGGAAAGGGAGGGAAAACTGAAGGTACAGAGGGAAGGGCGTGGAGAGATAAGTTAACCAAGTGTTGGATATTAAGGAGAGGGATGGGTTAACCCAGTGCTGGATATTAAGGAGGGCACATGTTGTGATGAGTGCTGGGTGTTATACACAACTAATGAATTGTTGCACACTACATCAAAAACTAATAATGTACTTATACATTGGCTACTGAACATAATAATAAAAAAATTATAAACTGTAAAAAAGTAAAGCAATAGGTTTTGGAGTTTGCTCAAAAAAATAAAAAAGAAAAAGAAAATGTACAGTTCTTACTTAGATACATGATATAAGAAGGAAAAAAGCAAAAATAGTAGGTCATATATAGAAATAGAAAGTTATGAGTAATAAGTTTGTTTTCATTATTTACTTTCTGGATTATTATTTGTGTTTCATCCATTAATGTAGTTACAACCTCAAGACTCTCACATGATAGAGTAATTTTATAAGTAACTAAAAAAAAAAAATCTTTGTAAAGTTGTTGGCAAAAAAACACTCAAGATTTAACAATAGTAATAGCAATGATAATAGTAACAAATGTATTAAAATATTTGTATCCTAATAGAATATTTTAATATGAATTTGGCTTTCTTATGATAACTTTTGAAAAATAGAAATAAGCATTAAAATATATAGGAAATGAAAGGAACAAGTATTTTAACCATCCATGCTTACATAGTTATGGTAATACATAGTTATAGTAATAACATTTGATTTACTGCTGAGTCAACATAACTGTATAGAAAATCAAAACTCATCTTGGTTTTAGAAAAAAAATTTAATATATAAGAAAGTTGTATCATCCATCTAGTGGGAAAAAGGAGGCTTGTTTATTAAATAATTGTTCATGGGATATCCAAATGCCTATTAGATAGAAAACAAATAGAGAAAATATTTGAAAGAGACACATGAAATACCATTGTATGTGGAGTTTTTGTGAGTTTATAAAAAATCTTTACATATTAATGGAAAAGTTGAAAAAGGACATGAAGTAAAAGGATTCACATACCAAGAAATGTAAATTTTCTAAATAAGAAGTAAAAAGGAGATAGATTTACTATATTTTAAATCTTATCTATAGTTGAATAAGGCAATAAAAAATTAAAATAGTTATTTGATTAACAAACTGGTAAGGAGTGTATTCTTTGTTTTCAAAAGAACAAAATGATTTTTACCTTTTATTTTATATTACTCTGTGTTTTTCATTTTTTAAATAAATATATTACTTTACATTTGAAATAAACACAAAACACAGTTTAGCTCTAGATTTTCTGGAAGCCAGGGCAATATGAAACACTTAGCACTATATACAATAATCTGATAAATGAACACATCTTTTTTGGTATATATGTACATATAAAGGGTGTACATAAGGAACAGTAACAGCAGAATGGATAATAGCCTTAACAATGTCTTTTTTGGGAACACTTGTGGTTATTTCTAGATCTTTCCCTTTAATAATCCAAGGACTTTATGTTAAAATGCAACATGGTTGGGCCTCTGTGAGAGCAATATTAATTATCTGACAATATAATGCTAATTATCAATTAAGAGGTGACTTGCCCACCCCTTTGACATGCCAACTGTTTCAGCTGCAATTTTGACAAAGCTTGGATAGTAATCAATTTAGGGGTAAATCTTCTGGTGTGTGCCTGGAATACAGATATTCTGATATTAAAGGAAGACCAATTTGCTTGAGCAGGAGGAGGATTTTTTTTTTTTTAAGATTTTATTTATTTATTTGACAGGGCGAGAGAGAGCACAGCAGGGGGGAGCAGCAGGAAGAGGGAGATGGAGAAGCAGGCTCACCGAGCGGGGGCACAAATGCAGGACTTGATCCCAGTCCTGGGATCATGCCTGAGCCGAGGGCAGATGCTTAACCGACTGAGCCACCCAGGCACCCCAGGATGAGGGTGTTTTAATTCCGTTATGATTACAGATGAGCTGACATATCTGTCTAGTCCTATATTATGAATTTGTATTTGGTCTTACACAAATGTGTTTCTTAACAATATGGTGAAAATTTACTTAATAAGAATTTCGAAATTAAGTACTGAATGTGTATGTATATGTGTATATGTATATTATTTATATACACGGTATTCAAAATTTCTTAATTTTCACTTTAAGGCTTGTACAAAAAAGATATACTACACATGGAAATATTTCATCAACATGATATCTCACAATTGAGTATTTTGAGCTCCTTAGGTAGTTAAACTTCTCTGTTTTTTTTCTGTATGTTTGGCATACTGACAATGCCAAAGGGAGCAAATTTTAGGAATTATGTTACTCATTAACATTGATTACAACATTGATTACAACTTTGATTTAGGATAAGTTAATTTAATCAATATTCTTGGAATGAATAAAAGTATCTAATAATTTTACTGAAAAATATAATTAATCTATAAAAATTGCACCTCTTTTAGTTAAATTATTTATACTGAGAGGTTCTAAAAGCATTTTTGTTTGAAAATTTACAATGCTAGTGTCAATAGTAGAATACCTTAAACATATAGTTGTATAGTTCTTTCGAGATATTTCAGATACCTTTAATAAATATTTCAAAATATAATGGAGGAAGACAATCTGATAAGAAGACATTGAATGTGATTTTTTTCAAGTACAGAGACTATACTACAAAATAAAACTGGAAAAAGTTTGAACAATGTGAACATCTTCCAATTTCAGAAGAGTCTGAGAAAAGTGAAAGAACATCATGACTTCCCAAAGTATAAAATTTTTACTCTTTGTTCTTTATAAATTGCTCTTGTAAATTTACTCTTCAGTACATTGACTAATAGACTCCAAAATATTACTGAGTCTGTTGAAAACCATTCCAGAGCTCAGATAAAGTACATAATAACTTCATGAGTATATGGATCATGGCATTCTAATATAAAAAAAAACAACAACCCCCTCCCCCAAAAAGCCCAAAATAAAACAAAGCAAAACAAAAACCTACCCCCCCCCACACACACATACACACACGACAGAGAAATCTGGGAAATCACAAGTTGTATCCAGATGGCATGAAATTTTGTAGCTCTAGTAATAATAGATTCAGAGAGTGAAAGTAAAACATGACAAGAACCATCATAGAGTCTGTTTAAATGAATTCATAGTAAATTGGTGGATTAACCTTATTGCAATATGGTAATATATTATGGTAACATTGCCCTCTCTGTTACTATTATTGATTCTATGGAGTTTCGGAATGTGACAGATTGAAAACAATGAATATGCCAGAGATTTTGTCGTCTCAAGACCACATGAAGGATGTGATTCTGGACCAGAAACAAATTCAGAGTTAACGTCAGGATTTATTGTCCAGATCCCAACTGGCTTATGGTGTGGTGTATACAAGAGTAAATATTTATTTTGCTAGTAAGTAAATGGCACCTGTGAGTGTGGCAGAAACTACTCCTTATTTTTCATGATTGCCTGCATAAATTACTTTAACCTTTTTTTTTTTAAGATTTTTTTTTTTTATTTATTTGACAGACAGAGATTACAAGTAGGCAGAGGAGATAGGCAGAGAGAGAGGAGGAAGCAGGCTCCCCATCGAGCAGAGAGCCTGATGTGGGGCTCGATCCCAGGACCCTGGGACCATGACCTGAGCCGAAGGCAGAGGCTTTAATCCACTGAGCCACCCAGGTGCCCCTAGTTTAACCTTTTTATTATGGTATTTACTTTATTTAATATAGAGTGTTGTTAAAAATATCTCCCAAAGGAACACACAAACACAAAAGAAATGAAATGGAAGTAAAAAGAAAAAATAAAAAAAGAAAAATATAAAATATTGAAGAAAAGAGGGAAAGAGAAATAGGAAGGGGGGCAGGGAAGGAAAAAGAAGGGAGGGAGGGAAGGGGAATAATTGTGGGGAGTAAAGGCAATTAAGTATTTTTTTTTTGTGTAAAACCCTGCCAGTTATTAGTGGGACTCGATTTCCTCAGTGTAATCAGAGAACATCCTACTTGGTAATCTTCAAGGTGGCCTCAGGTCTTTTGGATTTGATGCTGTTAGATTGCCTGAGTTTCCTTTCCCATTCCATCTTTTCATGTATTTTATAGTTTAGCCTGATCTTACTACTTTTTACCAGTCCTAAACTATTCTTCCCCTTTTGTGGATTATTCACTGCATAGTTTTCTCTCACTCTTTGTCTTATGGCAATTCTATTTAATCTTCATGGTGAGCTTCGTTGTCATTCCTATAGCCTCTTTGATTCCCAATCCTGAAATTAATTTCTCCTGCCTCTGTATTGATGTAGTACTTGTTGGTTTATACCTCTCGTACTGTCCTTAATATTTATCATCAGTTATTATTCATATGGTAGTATCTTTGAAGGCAAGGGTCATCTGGGTTTGCATTCTTATAAATTTCATAGTTACCAGCAGTCCTTGATTATATTAGGCAGTTGATAAATTAGTTGAACAGATTTGGGTTGATTGTGACATTTCCTTCCTACTTGTTTATGATGTCTTACATAAATTACCCATACAAAAGCCCCCTTTCTGGGACACAGAATGGACTGGTCGGAAAAAGTACAGAATAAAATTTGGATTTGCATCCCATTTTGAACTTAATTATTGTGTGAACCTGGACAACTTATTAATTTTTCTAAGATTAAATTAACACTGATGGTGGGTGCTATCTACCTCTCAGGGCTTATTATTAGCATTAGTATTAGTATTAGTATTATTTACTTTTTTAAAGATAGATGAGATAATACAGTTAATGTAACTGGCCAGAGGATGTGCCCTCTAGATGTCAGTTTCCTTTTTATACCTTTTTTAGTAACTATTAGAAACTTTGTTTTGAACTGCTTATTTTGTTCTGTTATTTCACCCTTTCTAAGGAGGCACTCTTGATATTTAATATTATCTATTAAAGGGCAAAAAGAAATACCAGCTAATATCGAATACCTTACCCAATAAATTCAGTGTATTATAGCTTGAAATATTATTGTAATTAATTTAAATCACTATATATGTGTTATGTATGTGTGTGTGTATATTTATATACATATACATAATTTAGATACTCTTCTGTAATTGATTCATAAAATATGGAGGGCACTTTTTTTGGAGGGCACATTTCTTATGAAAGTCACACAAAGGCTAAAATGGTATTTTAAAAAACATACATAGAAACAGAGCATATGGATATGCAAGAGAAGCATATGGATCTCCATATGTTAAACACTTTCTTCAAGAAACATGGCTATACTATTGATAATCAGTATGGTATGGTGCCCTGATTTAATTAAAGACTAGAGTCCATTTAGTAGTAGAAAAACCCTGCTAACATTTTAAGAATAACTTACCCTCTGAGCAGTGGTTCTCAAGTCTGGCCACATATTAGAATCCGCTGGGGGCTTCTAAAAACTATTAATGCCTGAGGTCTCACCCAAAGACATTGTTATTTAATTGCTCTGGGGGTGCAATGCAAGCTTGAGGGGTTTTGTTTGTTTTTGCTCTTGTTTTTGTTTTCTTTTTTTTAAAGTATTCAGTTAAGATTGAAAACTATTGCTCTCGAAATATCAAGTAAGACACTGCTTTCAAGTTCCTTTAAAACCACTCCATTCTATGATTTTTTTTCTCCTAAAAAGGTGGCAATGATAGTATGAAAGATATGTTTGCTCAACACTTAGGTTGAGTCAGTTCTAAGCATCAAAAATTGAAGTGCCTTGGAGCAAAAACTAAATAATGCAAACGGTATCTTTATTGGAGAACAAGTTAGGTTTCCATTTCAATGTGCTCCTTTATTGCTTTCCCATCTTTAAAAAAGTGGTATTATAGTTCGATGTAAACCATGTGGGCTAAAAAGGGGTAGTAAAACACTGAGAGCATTGTCTGAATGTGGTCGGGAGGAATATCTCACCACTCCGTAGTCTTGACTTCAACAAGGCATCAAAATTCAATCCATGTGATTAATGGTAATAAAAGAAAATAACAATTTTATTTTTGCAGTAAGTTTACATCTTTGGTTACTATAAAAAGGCAGGTTTTTGTAACATGATAGTGCTAAAAGATTTTTCCTGGTTAAGGTATTGCTTGTGAAAATGATATATTGACTTTCCACATATGAACGTTTTCAAAATGGATTTCCCTCTCTACATTTCAGTGACCTCCAATAGATATTATTATTCAACTGTAACCTGCCATTAAGATCAGAATAAGAAATAGCAACTTTGGGTTTTTTCATCTTTTTTTGTTTGTTTGTTTTTGTTCCATTCTCAGTAATTTCTTTTTATATTCATCTTCAGATTTATCCATCCTTGGCAATTTCAAGCTAGAAGAAACAAATTAAGAAAAAAAATTAATTGACTTTATTTGCTTTAATGCTGCCAGCCCATATTATCTGCTTTCTTAAATGAGTTTGGAATTGCCAGCTTTGAGGGTATTACACTCCATTTTGGGTTGCTGCCAGCATATCCTGAGCAAATATATTTAAATCAAAGCTAAGCTGCTTAAATATTCATGTTATGCTCTTATTATGGTTTAGAGAAATGTGAAACCATTTAAGATTTGCAAACCTGTTACATGGCCAAAAAATGTATTTGAACTGTCAAAAATATGCTTTAAATTGATAACGTTAACCTAGTTTAATAAGGAAAGGTTTCCACAGTCTTATTAGTTGTGATGCATTAAAAATGTTTAATTTGTTTGTGATTTTCCAGTCACTAGAGCAATACAAGTGTAATATTTTTCTTCTGAATTATCTATTGGAAATGATACCCCCTCCCCAGAATGTTATGTTATTAAATGAATAGACTCTTCCATTCTATGTGCTTTATATCTATACTTTGATTTTATAAGCACCCTTTTAACACATATACATTGAATTTTATTGTATTAATATTCCCTTCTTATTTCATTGACATGTTTCTTTAAAATTGCACACATTTTAAATTTTATATAAAACATCAACTTATTTCCCAGTGACAGGCTTTGAGTATTCCCAACTGCTTGAACAAAGCATAGTATACAAAAAAGGGCATAATCAAGAAAGCTGAACATCAGATAATCAGTATACGAAACAATAAAGGAAAAGCAAAAGTGGAGAAACAGAACTCATACTGTTAATACAAGGGGCAAAATTGAGCCTTCCTGTTGCAGACTAAAGCAAGCAGCCCTGTTTCGTCGCGGTCTCCTTCCTCTGCCCCTTCTCCTTTTTCTCCTCAGTCTTCTTTTTTGATTGGTAGCATTACCAGTTGAAGATTTAAAGCATCTGACTTTGTATAAAACAGGTTTGTTCCCTTTACTGAATACAAACTATTCAGAATTTTAAAGTTCCAGAATAGCAAAATCTATTTATTTTTAATCATAGATTCTAATGACAGTAGAATGATCTGTGATTTATGTGATGGAGCATTTCTAAAGCATTCTGAAGGATTCAATATAAATTCATGAGATACCCGTGGGAATTGCTGTCGTCCAACCTCCAGCCCTCACATGAGGATGCCCAAGCATGCTAGACCTTCCCATCAGGGAAAGAACCTGGAAAGCCAGTGCAGCCATCCCAGACAAGATGCTGGTTGTGTTTTATGCCTTCTCTTTTAATGTTCACATTTCAACATAGGAGACTGATGAGTCACAGCAGTAGGCCTGGCCATGAGACTGTATGGTATAACATGCCCTATTCTGAGCTTTTTAAAAATAATTTCTAAAATAAAACCTTTGGCGGGTCCAATCAATCCAAACATTAGCTTCTACAAATTCCACTCTCTATGCTGTAGTGCTCGAGAGAAGTTCTGATGCATTTCTCCGTGGGGAAACCACAGGTAGCTTTTTGCTTCAGTGAGACATAAACCTTACTGGGCCAAAGCTTGTGAGGATTACAGAAGCATCAGCCTTAGTCTCTGCTAAGAGAAGAAGTTAAATCCTATTGGTATAAATTTGATGGGTTCTCGAGATTTTCAGACATTGATCATGATCATGTGTATAATCTTCACACAAGAGTAGCTGTATTTTGTGAAATTCAGTGTTTTCTCTACCTGAGGATTCTAAATTAGATCAGCAATGCACAATCAAACTAGTTTTCCACCTTTTGAATTAAATAAATCTGTTTTTAGGTTCTGAACTGTGTACCATTTATGAAAGAGTGAACAATCTATTTGCTCTTAAGATGATACGGTGACTTTGCTAAGTCAGAATAAAAATATTCTGCTTATTATATGGACGGTGTTTTGAGAAAAAAGAATGTTCACTTTAAGGTAAACTAAATAAAAATTTGGTTTTGATAACATACTAATAAGTCTACTATTCTAATTAAACGTTTTCATTATAGAAGTTAAACAACGGTATCACAGAAAAATTGAAAAATAGGAGCAAGAAAAAGATTTTACTTATAACTGCCCCTAACATCTTTATTAGCAGTCTAGTTTATTTTCTTTCAGATTTTTATGCATTTATATTTTTCATAAACGATTGTGTGTCTGGCTTTTTCACATAAGATCGAATTCTATACATTTTCCATGTGGCTATCTTTATAACCATTAGGTTTTTGTTTTTGTTTTTACTTTTTAGGTTAAAAATATTGTGGTTGTTAAAAAAAAAGATATTGTGGTTGTTTTTAAATTATGATCAGTTCTAATTGATTAGAAATCCAGAATCTACTCCCAGGTTAGGATTTGGCTTGTAATTGTGAAACCTCCCCCCACCCCCAAAAAAAGCATGATGAAGGAAGCTGGCTATAAAGCTGACAGGAAGCTAATACATAAAGAAAAGGCAGCCCCTGATGTCAGTCAGTCCATTAGTAAGCAGTGGTGACTGGAGTCAATATTTTAATATTAAACATTATTTCTCCAAAATAAGGTTATTGGATCCCCCAGATATTCAAGGATGTCTAACTGAATGATTTGTTTTAGCCTTGGTTATACTCTGTTAGACTTTTCTATAAGACCTAAACTGTGGAGATTCTTTTCTTAAAAATGCTTTAAATTACACCAGGATCCTAGAATTCCTTTACACGTACCTGTGCATTCACAATTTTATATGTAGCAAATGTATTACTTTTAAGTGTTCTTTCTTTCTCTTTTCATATAATACTGCATTTCTTCTACTGTTTGAAATGATTTCATAAGACTCTCTAATTTATCTTCCATTTTGTCTTCCGTATTTTAACTGCTGGATTTAGTGGTAACAGGGATACAACTATCATTTGTAGGAGGTGCTGTATGGAGGGCCATCAGACTTGACAGGGTATGGCAAGCTGGAGTAAGAAAAGGGGACAGAAACTTTCTGGCAAAGTAGATGAATTGCTTTTTGCTGTGTTTTATATGTCTGAAAAAGAAGAAAAAACAAACAGTGGGTAATGTTTTCACAAATGTTCTGTTTAGTCTCAGTGACTTTAGCAATAGATTGTATTTTATATGTTGGACACATTTTTTCAAACCGTATTCCAAAATTCAAGACTATGCTTTTGATGTGCCTAGAATGGGAGGAAAGCAAAATTCTTCTCAAGAGAATGGGGAGTCCTTTTTTTTTTTTTTTTAAAGATTTTATTCATTTATTTGACAGAGACAGAGATCACAAGTAGGCAGAGAGGCAGACAGAGAGAGAGGAGGAAGCAGGCTCCCTGCTGAGCAGAGAGCCCAATGCAGGGCTCCATCCCAGGACCCTAAGATCATGAGCTGAGCCAAAGGCAGAGGCTTTAACCCACTGAGCCACCAAGATGTCCTGGGGGGTCCTTTTTAAATTTATTTTTTCATTGCCCCAATTCTCTGCTGAATTGTTCCTGTCTCCCTCCTTCCAGCATGCCGTGGACCTGTCTCCACTGTTAGTGCAGGGTTGTAGGTGCTGTGCCATAAAACAACTAGACCTAGGTTAGATTTATACTGCTCAAGTTAATTTCAATAGAATGTAGACATTTTGGGGAGTCGGGGAGTCTATAAATGGAGGGTTCAATAATTTTCTTAAATTTTTCTACAGTGGTCTTCCTGCCGGAATAATATGGATAGATAATGGTTTGATTTGGAAATCTTCATATAAACATGGTAAACCTGTATCAATGCTGTGGCCTCATTTAGATATGTTAAGGGTTTAGTAGGAGAGAGAATAGTGCTATTTACGACTTACTAGGGTAGTTTGTTTTATGCCAGTGTGTGATCTGCTTGCACTTCTGATGTTGGATGTCATCATAATCAGAATTGCTCCATAAGAACAGGGTCTGCTCTATATATAATTGAATTGCACACCTGGTAGTTTACCTTGAATTAGAAGTGACAAATTGAAAGGCTGGGGTACAAGGAAACTTAAATGTTGTTTTTTCTAGGAGTCAAATGTAAAATTTTAGGGAGATCGTTTAACACTTTTGGGTTTCTGTAAATGAGTTTTGACTAGATAGTCTTGAAAGTCCATTCCAGATCTGAAATGACTTTTAAATATTGCCTTGTTCTGGTTCCTGAAATTTCAGCTACTACAATAGTTTCTGCAGAGCAAGGCACTATTTGCAGGAACCTTTTATTAACATGTAACGTTACTGTGAAAGTAATCCATTATCCCAGTAGGACTCACTAACACATTAGGTCAGCTTATGAGATGAGCTGACCGGCATTCATCAGAGAAAATGTCTCAAAGGGGTGTTTGTGTGGGACCTGACACAGAATAGGCCCACAATAGACACTCGTGTTATTTGAAAAAGGAGATAATTTTGCATGTTTGATTCATGAACTCGATCTGGAATACAAGATAGTTCTAATATAGAGCTTGTCATTGGGGGCAGGTGGAGTCTAGATACCTTAAGGTGGTTGGGCATAGGCAGGAATAAGAGAATATTTTAAAAGGAAAAGAGGGATATTGAAAAGAATTTTAGAACACACTGAAGGAAAACTTAATGAAAACAATAAATGTTGATTTGTATATGGCCTAAATTGATAGGAAAGAATATTATGAATGCCTTGAATCCAGAAGGAGGTATTGAAATATTTTCAATTTGAGGTGGGATGCTTTCCTTGAGATGATTTATACTTAAACTTGATTAGCCAGAATATTGTTTGTCCAGGAAGCTACTTGGTGGTGGGACTTAGGGGAGGAGAGATATGGGATCCCCCAGATAGAGTTGTTCTGAAAATCAAATTCTGAATATCAGAGTGGTTAAGTTTAGCCAAATAACCAGTAATTATATGAAATAAACATTGTATATACTCTACCTAGAGAACAATATTTGGCACATAATAAATGCTCGAAATTTTTTTTGAAAGAATGGAAATAATGAGTCAACTTCAGATGTGTATTTGGTATGTGCAAGCATGCATTTGTATGTGAATACAAACTTAATTTTGAAAAAGTCAAGAGGTTAAAGAGGAATATAAGCTATATACCATATTTCTTACTTTGTAAATCTTGGGTTCTGGCAATATTGAGACTTTTATTTTTAGCCATGTATATTTGTATATCTAAATCTCAAAAGGTTTTTTTTTTTTTTGTCTTTTCAGATGTTATAATCAGGCAAAAAAATTAACATTCATAGATAAAAATATATCCAAACATTTTTCCAAAGAAGAAAAATGGCTAGCAGGTAAATGAAAAAATCCTCAGTGTCACTCATCATCAGGGGAATGCAGATCAAAACCACAATGAGATATCACCTCACACCTGTCAGAATGGCTAGAATTAAATAGACAAATAATAACAAGTGTTAGCAAGGATGTGGAGAAGAAGGAACCCTCATGTACTATTGGTAGGAATGCAGATTGGTGCAGCTACTGTGGAAAACAGTATGGAAGTTCCTCAAAAAATTAAAAATAGAATTACCATATGATCCAGTAATTCCACTACTGGGTATTTACCCAAAGAAAATGAAAACACTAATTTGAAAAGATATATACACTCCTCTGTTTATTGCAGAATTGTTAACAATAGATAAGATATGGAAGCAACCTATGTCTATCCATAGAGGAATGGATAAAGAGGATGTGAGATACACACACACACACACACACAGACACACACACACACTGTGGAATATTACTCAGCCATAAAAAGAAAGTGAGCTCTTTCAATTGCAACAACATGGATGGATCTGGAAGATGTAATGCTAACTGAAATAAGTCAGACTGAGAAAGGCAAGTACCATATGATTTCACTCATAGGTGGAAATTAAGAAAACAAATGAACAAAGGAAAAAGAGGCAAACGAAAAACCAGACTCTTAAATAAAAAGAACAACCTCCTGGTTGCCAGATGGGAAGTGGGTGGGGGAATGGGTAAAATAGATAAAAGGGGTTAAAAGTACACTTATCATGGCGAGCACTGATTAAATGTATAGAATTATTGAATCACATTATACACCTGGAACTAATATACCGCTGTATGTTAATTATACTTTAATTTTTAAAAATCTTCAAAAACATATGCTAAAACAGACACAATGCTAGAGGACAAACCCAGAGTTTAGGTGATTGTTCCTGGATTATTTGGGGGACAACCAAAATGGAATGAAGTTCATTTAAATAAAGGAAGCTATGACAAAAAAATGTAATGTTTGGTTTAGTTGAATTTTTGGACTGATTGCTACAAAATTCTAAAGGGAGAACTATGATCTTTTTTGTATGTGTATATGCTTAGGTGAAGTTAAGTACTGAATGAGTTAAAAATGACATCCTGACTCGGCTGCAGATATGTAACTGTCAGCAATCAAGCCATTGCATAGGAATTTATGGGCAAATTCTGAGTGCACATCTGTTTTTTTATTGTGTACATAATTTTAATATCAGCATCAATATTTTAAACTGGATAATCATAACAGTATGGGAAACGGTGAGGCATAAGCAGATGTTAATCAGTTTGTACATCTTGCGGTTACATATTGATTAAAAACAAATCTTGATCTCTTTAATGTATATTTAATAGAATAATTGCTTTTGTAAATTCTGGTAGCGTGGTATCAGATGTAAATTAACGGGGTGACTTGGTGTCTGGCCTTTGATTCAGGTCATGATCCCAGGGTCTTGGGATAGACCCCCATGTCATGCTCCCTGGTCAGCAGGGAGTCTGCTTCTCCCTCTCCTCCCTGCTTGTGCTTTCTCTCTCTCTCTCTCTCCTATCTCTGCCTCTCTCAAGTAAATAAAATCTTTAAAAAAATATATAAATTAACCGTATGGCAATATGGCATTTAGCAACTCTGGGATTTCATTTCGTTGCACGTGTATGTAACCTTGATTAGCCAAGATGCTAATTAGCCACGTTTCACTCTTATGGGGTATTTAATTTTTTTTTTTTCATGGCTAAGTCTGGCTTAATCAACATCTTGCCTTTCTATTTGTAGAAATAGATGTCCATTTTAGTTTCTAAGCATAATCTTTGGTCTCTGGACTTAGCCAAGTTATAGTTATTTGCTAACTACTCCAGTGGGTTCTTTTATTCCTTTTATCAAATTAGGAGTTTCAACTCTATCAATGCTTAGGGTTTTAGTGCTTCACAGAATGTTATTCCTTTGTGTGTTTTCTCCTACATGAGAAAGTCGTCCTGGAATTAGAAATTATAACTGCTTGATTAGACAACAACTCCTGGGATGTTGCAAAACCCTATGGCTGTTACTCTGAATAAAAGCAAAGGTAAGGGCTCACTTTGGCAGCAAATATACTAAAGTTGGACTGATACAGAGAAGGGAAAAGAAAAGCAAAGGCAAAAAGCATTCAATGTGAGTGAAGTGTGTTACAGTAAATTTAAGATCATTAAGCCTTTTTATATTGCCTTTATTTAAATTATGAAAATAATATTGGGCCTTGAAAGTAATTTATTTTGAAAGGCAAAAGTGAAGCACTCAAACCATCATTTTAAAAGACTCTTTTGTGGAAAGTAAGTATTCCATAAAAACATACTGTATGTATTTTAAAAATATAGATTTCAGTTAAGGTAGATAGTATTATTGCACTGATAACAGATGAAATTATTTTTGTTCTCTGTTCTACAACTGTTAAAGGAAATTTCCAGAAAAATTTTAACATATAAATAGAGAGAGTCACTGGTGTTACTTCAGGAAGTTTATGCAACTGACTTAACTCATCATGGTATGTTTGTGAAAAGCTATGACCCAATCTCTGTTTTTGACCAGTTTGTTAAGTATGTCCTTAATGGGGAAATTCATATATTTAGTTCAGTGTTCCCAGTATTTTTCACCTTTTGGCACAGGTAGAAAATGATCAGATTATCTATGGCCAAGTGAAGATAAACAGGAATGAGGATGCTGGCAATGCAAGTTACAGGCCCAAGCTTGGGCCACTCCAGCCTCCAGCAGCGCACCTCCAACGTGTGCACAGTTTGGGAAGCTCTGATGTAATTGACACTGAGCACTGACTCAGCCTCAGTTCGAGGCACCTCAGATACAAAGCTCCAACAGACAAGGTCAGGACCTTCTCTGTAGCCTGTGTCTGCCACAGAGACATTCACTTGGTGAAACCTGGCTCACCTTTGCTTTGCAGCTGCGTCTAACCCTACAGTAGCAGCTCTTTAGCCAAAAAGGGGCACTTTTGCCAATTCTCTGCCAGAGCTCCTTCTGAAGAAGCCCATTTATCCACATGGAGTATTACTATTTTAAATTTATTTCAAAACATAGGAATTCTCATTCTAGGAGGCGAGATTTATTGACTTAAAAATAATTTTGAATCCGAAAAAATATGGTCAGTATTGCCTAAAAAATTAAAACGCATCTTTTTTTATGATTATGATCCCCAATTTTTTTACTTTAATATTTGCTGGAAGTATAAAGTATCAAGATTCTTATTTTTGCAAAATTGGAGTCTTGATGACAAGGAAAAAAACAAAAACAAAAACACCTTCCTGGTCTGCCACTTGGGTAGGGGCTAAGACATTTCAGCATACCTTCTTTGCAAGAAAGGTTTTTTTTTTTTTTTTTTTTTTTTTTTTTTTTTTTTTCCCTTCTCTGACCAGAAGCAGGAACTGTCAGCTCACATGTAATGAAAACTATCCATGCATGATTTCTAGCCCAATTTGGCAAACACCAAGGGTCCTTTGAAAGGCAGCTGACATTTCTGATGATTACCTAAATTGAACTGAACCTTTGAATGTTGTCATTTTAAAGCATGTAAGAATCAGTCTAAAGAAGAAAGAGTTATAGCCATATAATACAATTTCTGTTGATGTGGAAGAAACCATTTAGTCTTCCATTTAGAAAGCACAAATTCATTTGCCATGAAGTTTAAGAAAATTTATCATGATATACTCTTACTGAAATAACTTTCCCAATCTTTGTTAACATATTCATTGACATAGAGGACTAAACACTTTTTTGTAGAAGGCACAATTTATTTAAACATGGTGGTGATGATTCTTCCTGCAAGTGTATCTTAAGTATGCGAAAAAATTTATCTATCTATATATGAAATTTGAGATTTAAAGTTTTTCAGATATATTGGACCATTTGTCGTGGCCAATGAGCAAGTCTCAAAATATAGAGGCTCACTGTAGTGCATCCTCAATGCATGCTTCTTAAAATGTTTTGTTTTTTTTTTAAAGATTTTTATTTATTTATTTGACAGACAGAGATTATAAGTAGGCAGAGAGACAGGCAGAGAGAGAGGGGGAAGCAGGCTCCCCACCGAGCAGAGAGCCCGATGCGGGGCTGGATCCCAGGACCCCAAGATCATGACCTGAGCCGAAGGCAGAGGCTTAACCCACTGAGCCACCCAGGTGCCCCTCATGCTTCTTATAATCTTATAGAGAGTATTCTGCTTGGTAACATTGAAATTGCACACCACTTGCTCTTATCTTAACTATGTCCTCCAAAATCTGCCCCTACTTCTGCCACGCCCATCTTTCTCCCAGTTTTCTAGATGTGCTGTGACAACTGTGAAGCCACGGTATAAATAGCCCCTCCTCTATGAAGCCTTTCCTAGCTTCTCCCAATTTGTCATCCAAGAAGTGTGCCAGTGTGCTCTCCTTGGAGCCATTTAGTTCTGTTTACACACAGACAGATGTTCAAACAAGAAAAAGCATTCCTCAAGAGTAACTATTTTATAGACCTAAGAGCTAGTATAGAACATTCTGATAGTCGTTACTCCTCAATTAGAAGTTTGTTTCTTCTTGACTAGAAGAATAGCTCCTCAAGTAAACTTTCATTAGTAATGCCACAGTGGTTTAAAAATCTAATATGTAGCAACATGTATTCTTAACGGGGACAGAAGCTGTTGCAAATAAACTGGAATGGTCCTTTGCAGTTTGGATTACTTTTTAAATGTAGTAGGAATGATACAGCACATTAACCCTTTGGCCCATTTTGTGTAGAGAGGACATTTACAATACCATCCTGGAGAAATTAGCATTTAATCTTTGACCAGCAGGGGGTTATCTCCACACAGAGAAAGTTCAATTTTCACTCTGCAATTTCTTCATTTTCTCTGGAAGGACACCTGGAAGAATTAAACATGGGCTCTCAAATACCAAATTGTGCGTCCTTAGAAGCCTAAGGGAAAGCAGAAGGACATTCCTGACAAGTCATTTTTTTCAGTTAGATGAAAAGTTGTCTTTTTTTATTTTGGCTTTATAACAAATTGACCCCTTGTAATGGAGTTTATGTAGGTAGTCATTTTATGATAAGTTAGAGGTGACATATAATTATTTTTGGTAGCAGTGTGTGTGTGTGCCCCATGTGTGTGTGGCATTGCCCTAGACATACAATAGGATGATATAACATGGAGATAATAAGAGGATGATACACTATGGAGACAAATGATAACGCAGAAGAGTTAGCTAATTTTCCAGTTCCTAAATCCTGGAGATGAGGCCATGTAGACACTTACAAGTGTTGGCTCTGGGTTTAACAAAAGTGAAAATAAACTTTTGAGACTTCATTTTTATTAGTTTTCTATTGCTGATCTATTATCACAAACTTCATGGCTTGAAGTTTTTCCAGTTCTGTAGGTCAGAACTGCTGTTGGTCTCACGAGACTAAAATCAAAGTGTCAGCAGTGCTGAATTTCTTCTCAAAGCTTTAGGGGAGAATCCTTTTCTGCTTATCTAGCTGTTGGCAGCATTCTGTTCCTTGTGGTTGTAGGACTGATTTCTTGCTCACCTGCTGGCTATTAGCAGATGGCTGTTTCCCCGTTATAGATATTATCACATTCCTTGTCTCATGGTCCCCTTCTCCCATTTTCAAAACCAATAATAGCTGATGGAGTCCTCATATTGTATTTTTCCAATATAGCCATGAAAAACTCCCCACTTTTAAGGATTCTTAGGATTACATTGAGTCTGCCAGGATGATCCATGATAATCTCTTCATCTCCTAGGCCATACTCTTAATCACATCTTCAATGTAACATAATACAATCACAGGTTCCAGGTTTAAGACATGGATATACTTGGGAGATATACATAGATATACTTCTATCTACTACAATGCTGAGGAAAATAATCTTAATAGTTCTCAGTCGCCAAAAACTATTTAGCGTTAGGGATTACCTGGTGAAGATCATTTTGGGTTAAATTGGGCTAATGAAAAGCATTGAGTAGAAAGAGTTTTGTAAGTTTTAAAACCCAAGTCTTTTGACTTCCAGTAGCTTTTCTACAGAGCCAGCACATTACATTCTCTGAAATTCTTGGCTATTTTAAGAGACATGGAGTAGAGAATTTCTTCATAGGGCTGTCTACTCTTAAATCTCAGTCTTGTCTTACTCGCTCTGTGATCTTGGGGAAATCATGTAACCTTTCAGGGCCTAATTTTGCCTAGGTAAAATAGAAATACTAATAGTAATCTATTTCAAGATGTTAAATATTAATATGTATTTCAATTAGAATTAGTGCCTGGCACAGCATAACTTATGTATAATTATTATAGAACCATACATTGCCACAATGTACCCCCAATGTTCTTCACTTATTAAATCTTTTCTAGTAAAACACTGTTTCATCTGAACCTGGACCTAATATCTTTCTTTTATTTTCTTTTCTTAAATTTTTTTTTTTAAAGATTTTATTTATTTACTTATTTGACAGACAGAGATTACAAGCAGGCAAAGAGTCAGGCAGAGATCAGGCAGAGAGAGAGGAAGAAGTAGGCTCCCTGCTGAGCAGAGAGCCCACCACAAGGCTCAACCCCAGAACCCTGGGATCATGACCTGAGCTGAAGGCAGAGGCTTTAACCCACTGAGCCACCCAGGTGCCCCTCTTTTCTTAAATTGATGGCCAATTAGGTGGGTATTGTTAGAAATTATTGTATTAAATTTGACAGCATATTTCCTATTTCTCAGGAAAAGTTTACATTCACCTAAGGGGGTGAAGGGTTTATTTGGAATTCTGGATTAGAATATATTATATTTTCTTTACTGCAAGCATTCTCAGCTCTTTCAATGCCCTAATATATATAGTAAAATTCTAAGAGAAGATAGAATATAAGGTGTATAGTGTTTCTCAAAGTTACTTGATTAGGGGTGCTTGGGTGGGTCAGTTGTTTAAGTGTCAAACTCTTGATTTTGACTGAGGTCATGATCTCAGTGTCCTGGATCAAGCCTTACATGGGGCTTCCCGATCAGCAGGGAATCTGCTTGTTCCTCTTCCTCTGTCCCTCTTTCTTTCTCTGAAGTAAATAAATAAACCTTTACAAAAAATTACTTGATTATTTTGATTATTATATTACTTGATTATATATTATTATAAGATTTTGTGGCATATTTTCTTAATTTCTGGGAACCCACTCAGGTGAAGTGGCTGTGGGTAGGATTAACAAAGGAACATGTGGAACAGATACCAGCACAGGCTTGGAAGCTGGCAATGAAGACAAAAGCAGAAAGCAGACTGTCGGGAAAATGGGATAATCTGTACAAGATCCAGTTAGCCTAAAGAGAGGGCCAGTGTCCTTAGCAATGATAAGAGTTTAGTAAGTGGTGTACAGCACAGGGATAAATACATGAAGCAATCATGTTGCTTAATTAATTAAGCAATTAATTAATTAATTAAGCAACATGATTAATGAAGGAACTTACTACTCTGGATTTCACACTTTTCATTTCATTTTGTTTTATTTTGATTTGGTTCCTCTTGAGCAGGAGACAATCTCAGTGTCACAGGTATAAACCTATCCTGTGGTTAAAGGCAATTGCACTGAGTTTTATTCTATTTGTTGTTGTTGTTGTTGCTATCTAATTTTTATTATAACTTCTTATAAAAATATTTTGTGGTGGATTCTTCTAAATAGAACAGTATAAGCTTTTAATTAATTAATTAATTAATTTTTTTTTTTTTTACAGTATAAGCTTTTAGAAGGGATTATACCTCGCAGCGTTAGAGTATGTGGAACATAGATCCATAGTTCTTAGTAAGCCAATCTTAATAACAGGACTCCTAAATTCTTGCTCCACTGTCTTGTGACCTGTAGCACTTGAATAGTCCTAAAATGCAGTGTGGCCAAGGAGGTGACATCTGAGAACAACGGATCCTGATTTTTCTTGTAGAGCGTATTATAAAAGCATGTTCTTAGACTGCAGATTTAGAGTGTCTGACCCAGCAGGTCAGCAGTGGAACCCAGGGCTCTCAATTTTTGGTGAGCTGTCTAGGTAGTTCTGAGCTAGGAGGCCCAGGGACCATCCTGAGAGAAATATCCTGAGATCTCAGTGGTAGCCAGAATATCCCTCCTTTACTGGGGAATAGCAAACAGAATACTTGTGTTATTTAAATCAAGGGAATTCAGATATATTAAGACTTCGGTCAGGTCAAGTATTTAGCAGCCTTTCTCAGAAAGAACATTATCCTCAATTTGGAGAATAAGATTAGATTAATTCAGTTGTTACAGAGGTTGAGTGCTGTTTTGAGTAGAGGGTGGCACTGTCTAAAAGCATGAGGTAAGATCATCTTCCCACATGAGCTCAAAAACAAGAACAACAAGAACAACAATAAATCAAAGACAGGTTTATTTAGATCTTGGCCTCCAGTCAATGTTGTTGTCATTGACACTCTAGACTGTTTTGGTTCACACTTATTCAGTTGTTTCCAAAATATTTCCTTCTGTCATTCCAGTGTTCTTAATTTGTCAGAGGATTTCTTTCTGGGTCATGGTTTCATCACCTTGAAACTCTTCAACCTTCATCCATTCATTGAATCTAAACTGACTTATTATTAAACTTATTCCATTTATCTCAGAGAAGCACAGTTTAGTCTATGAATTTATAAGATTTGACACAATATTCATTAAGATGCTTCCATTTTATGAATTTTATTTTATATACAAAGTAAAACAATTAATATACAATTGGTGCCATTTTTATGCCTTAGATTAATATTGGTATCTTACTATTGTTCATAACATTTCAGTGAGTTGAATTGCTCTGAAAATGACCAATTCTCAATAAGATATTCTTTTGTTGCAGCTTGCACTGTATTTTTACTTCATAATTAGGAGTCAGTTGCTGTGTAAATCAAATCATTTTGAGTTGGTGAAAACATGTTTGTTACTTCAAAATATTAATATTTTAAAAATAAAAGCTTCTCTGTACTTAAACTTGTCATGTAGCATATATCTTATTTCATTTATCCATTTTCCAGGACATAAATAACTCTCTTGAGAAGTAAACCTTTCCTTGAGCAAAGGAGGCATCATCTATTTCAGGCAACTCCAAATATCTGGTATATATTTTTTTGTTTTTTTTTAAAGGCTTTATTTATTTATTTGACAGAGAGGGAGTACAAGCAGTGGGGAGCAGCAGGCTTCCCACTGAGCAGGGAGCCCGACGAGGGGCTCAATCCCAGGACTCCAGGTTCATGACCTGAGCCGAAGGCTGATGCTTAACTGATGGAGCCACCCAGAAGCCCCTCTGGTGTATTTTGAAAGAGTTCATGTGTTTTCATGAGGTTTAGCTGGGAAACCTTGCAAATGATGAAGGATTATTCTCAAAATGTTTGCTGTGGACTATTTAAAAAATTATATTAGAATCTTTTACTTCTTGGCTGCCTGGGTGGCTCCATTGGTTAAGTGTCTTCCTTCAACTCAGGTCGTGATCCTGGGGTCCTGGGATTGAGCCCTGCATCCCTCCTATCCAGGTCCTTGCTTAGTGGGGAGCCTGCTTCTCCCTCTCCCTCTGCTGCTCTCCCTGCTTTTGCTTTCTTTCACTCTCTCCCACTCTCTGCCAAGGAAGTAAATAAAATCCTAAAAAAACAAACAAACATTTACTTTTTCATTGATTAGATTTCAGAGGGTGGGTGAAATTTGAAGGTGTTTATTTATTGCTTTCAAGTAAGTTGTAAAAATAATTTCCTTTCTTCTGAGATTTAAGTATCTGCTCATATGCATAAACAGTGGTTGTTATCAGTTGACACAAGAAAATGAAATGTCTATTCAGTCATTTCTGGCTTGGCAAGTTGCATATTGCAAGATACATTTCATACTCTTTTCCAGCAACAGAAATATGAATTTATTGTATAATTTAAAGCCATTTTCTATTGTAAAATTTTAAATGAATTGGAAATTTGTTGAAATTGAATTGTTTCTGGATGAGAGAAAGTACTATGAATGGGGAATACATATAAATAATTGAAAAGTGTATAAGAGAAAAGCCAAGAATTCATTTGCATTTTTTAATAAAGCCAAAGTTTCATTTAATTATACAGTAGTGGGCCTTAAATATATATTTTTAGTCAAGTCTGTGAAACTGCCAGATGCTAAAGTAACTTAGATAGGCCAATTATGGATTGTGTTTTATGAACATAATCAGAAATTTTATAAAAGATAAAAAGCTTTCAATGTGTGGATCAGAGATGAAGGTTTTCAGTGCCTCTGTATAGCTGGGTAAATGTGCGCAGTGATGCAGATGCAGAGTAGGGCAAGCTAGTCTTTCGTCCTTATTTTTACCAGTTGAATGAACTTGAACTCTAGCTCCCAATACCCAATATTGCCCTTACCTGATGGAGTGAGAACAAAGAGGGGGGAAATCCTGATAGGACACTGCTAAAGGAATACTTTTTATACCTGAGTATAATGTTTAATAATACCTTCCTACTCCATCCTTACCTTCTTGTATTATCCAAGTTCAGCAACATGAAAAAAAATCAACATAGGTTCATCGTGCTAAGTTTTAGCTTATGTACTGAATACACACATGAAACCTCCTACTGTGAAAGGTAACCTAGATTATATTTCACATATAAACATTCAGTATGTGCTGCTCCCATAGTTTTCCCTTCCTTCCTTCCTTCCTTCCTTCCTTCCTTCCTTCCTTCCTTCCTTCCCTTCTTTCTTTTTTCCTCTAGATTCCCATCAGTCCAGTTTCACTTTCTATTCCTCTACTAAAGCTTAATTTCAGATGAAAAGATTCGGTGTTCGAATATACTGGGGGCCTCAATCAGATAGGAACACCAGTTCCAATTCCAGTTATCCTGCATGTCTATTTATAGTATGCTTTCCCTTTGGGAAGGGCCAAGAACTTCAGTTGTTATCCATATGGAATACAATGGAAAATTCTAGGCAGATTTTAGTTCAATAATTTAAAAAAAAGTTGAAGTGTTCTCAGCCAGTAACTTGTGAAAGATGGGTGGCTTCGTCCTCTTGCAGTTTTGGTTTGCTTTTGAAACAGCTGCAAGAACCCATTCGCTTTGGAAACAGATACTGGGACACATTCCCCTGTACGACCATCCTTACTGGATCCTTATATAACTTACCAGGAAATAGAGCAGGTAGAAATTTTCTTGAACCATAATAATCTAATAAACCACAGAAATCCAAATCCAGTTATGAGAGAAGAAGCTTCACCAATTTTTATTAGGTGTCATATCAAGCCTGTGTTTTCTCACCCAATCCTTCTCTTTCCTTCCCTCACAACATAAATAACTCACATTCATTTTGTTCGGACAGCATTGAATGTGGACCCCGGGGAGAAGTGAGTAGCCCAGAGGACTACAGTTCCAGGGAAGCTATTGGGATGGAAATCACTGGAAAAATTTAAATAGGATTTAGGTGGCCATTTTTCAGAACTGTTGAAGGGAACATCTCAGTGTGACTGAGTTTACTAAGTGGTCTCTAATACTTACCAACTAGAAAATTCGAACATTCCATAGTTAATAACCTCTTTCTAGGGAAAGCAAAGGAGTTTATTCAAGACTGTTGGATCTTACGGTTTCAGATTTCTTGATCAATGAGCTAAGCTATTTTAACACATGGGATACTATTTACCATTTTTATAAGATTGAAACAAGGTGCAAATGAGAAAAGGGGAAGCTGTTTCTGGCATGCAAGACAAGACAACTTTCTTCCTCACAGTCCTTAATGCATGACTCAACCCCAGTCAAAGGAAATTATTTAACGTAGAAAATAGCATTCCTTTTCCCCTTTCTTCTGGAAGATGTTAATCCACGAGGTCTGTTCAGTTAATAGTCTGTCCAAATAGAATTTCTGTTTTTAGTTGCATATACTTAATGAATTGTTGAACACTACAACAAAAACTTACGATGTACTATGGGCTGCTTAACTGAACATAATAAAAAAAATAAATAAAATAAGAATTTCTGTTATTACTGATGAAGAACTGATATCATTGATAAGTAAACACCAATGGTTTACACATTCATAAAAACAGGTTCATTTAACTATCCGAGTTCAGTAGGTGGTGGGGTATTGACCCTAAATAGTCCTGTTTTTCTCCAATCTGTGTTTTAATTATGCTGAATTAAGCATTCCCTTCTCATCCTTTAATAATATCTTGAACACATTTCATAACTTTCTAGTCACTTTAATTTTTAAAAATCGGTCCAATTTAATACTTCATTTTGATTTCATCCCGTGCCATCTTCCAACTGCATGCCTGAAGCAGTGGGGCGGGGGTCATGATTTCTTGGAGTGATGCAGGTGTTGGGGGTATACTGTTCTCCTAGACATCTCTTCTTTCCTTTTCTTTAGGACCTGACTCCTCCAGGATGCAGAGGAGCAAGAGGCAGAAGGATAAGCACTATCTACTTACATCACTGCTGTTGTAGGTCTTTGTGTTGGTGGTCAGAGATTCTCTGGCTAACACTACCCAGATGCTGATGCCTGATACGTGGCTGACGTGGGCACATGCAAGTTCTTCAGAGGCTCTGTGGAGCCTTCCCCCAGGACAGGCCCTTGACAAGTGAGGATTGACCTGACTTTTCTGCAATTCCACTTTATCTCTCTCTTTGCCAGTTAAGCAGCTTGGTTCTGGGGTCTCCTTACTGGTGGATAGATCTCTTCGCATATCCCCAAAATGACTTGAATGTGGTCCTTTCCTTCTCATCTGAGGGACACTCTTAATATGCTTGCATGGCTATTGGTGGAGTGTGAGCTGCTTTGCTCACACTCTACTCTGCCATCTCTTTCCATTCCTCTTACTTTGTATGGGGGCATTCAGGAAGTTCATTCTCCAAGCAGCTCTCTAAATGAGGAGCAAAATGTCTCCCCTTCTTAGAGACTTCAATTTTTAGATGTCATTCTATATGCCCCTCACACACATATAAGCGCTTAGCTTTGAGAGTGGATTTTCTTCTTCTTTCCCGTAGAAGCCATCTTACCGTGTTGGTTGTGAAAACCCTCTCTCTTCCTCCCAGGAGGTCTCTTTTTATACCTTGGGGATAGGGGAAGGGGGGGGTGGTCTGTCTTGGAAGGGTGGGCTCAAGCTCTGTATGAAGGTCATTATCTTCAGAGACTTACTGACTCTTTGTCCTTGACCAATTACTGAGAAACAGTAAATTCCCTGCTCACTATTGTTCTCCACATCGGTAGTAGACTGTACAAGGCAAGTAGCAAGAAGCCAATTTACCAGATTCTTAGCTAACATTTGAAAGCGTAATAGCCAATACTCGACCACTTTTGTCCATCAGATATTTTACATGTGCGAAAACATTCGGCAGATTGCATGATTTACAGTACAACCATGATATTAGAAACCCCAATACACACATTTGGGGAGCAATTATTAAGGCAAATACAGTAACTCAAACATAAATGCTACCTTTTGATATACTCATTTTGTGTTATTAAGCAAAGTGATAACCACAGTTGCATCAGTCCCATATTTTCACTTTCTTCTCTTAATGTGCAATTAGCATTTTTTATTTGCACGTACATTGGGAGAGATCTGGACTTGACACCGGAAAAACTCGAGTTCAGATCTAGCCTTTTCTGGGTAACTGCACTGCTGTGACTTTGGGCAATCCTTTATCTTCTTTGGATTTTAGTATTTAGGAGCCTTATGTATAACACTTTGGTAGGTTATCTCTTGTATTATGCCTCATATTCTAATCCTAATATTCTTTAGAAAATTCCATTGAGTCAATAACTTATTGTGTTTGCTAGATGTTTGCCAAGTGTCACCTGATTTTACCATTCCCCCAGTAACCTGATATTCCAGGATGATTTGGTATCTATAACTTTTACATGATCCTATTAAATGGATTTTTAAAAATTTTTTATTTTTAAAGAGTTTATTTGTTTGAGAGAGACAGAGATAGAGCAAGAGCTAGCGGAAAGGGAGAAGCAGGGGAGCAGGAGGAGAGGGAGAAGCAAGCCCCTGTTGAGCAGAGAGCCCACCTAACTGGCTGGCTCAGGGCTCCATACCAGGATGGTGTGATGATGATCTGGGTGAGCTGAAGGCAGATGCTTAACCAACGGAGCCCCCTGGGTGCCCCATATAATCTCCTTAAAGTAAACCTTTAGATATTTTGACTTACTTATTTTGATTACTGCCATATAACAATTTAGAGACAAGATGATAAACATGTCTTACAGCTAAACACCAGGGTCATGAAATGACTTTAAGCATTATAAATAGTAGCTAACATAAAACCAAGATATTTTCTTTTTTGTGCAGGATCTATCTCTTTTTTAAAACTAAGGTTGATAACTGGCATTTTAGTCTTATTGTTATTTATGTGAGAAATGTGATCTGTTTCTTTAAAATAGTTTCCTTTTTTTAATACAATATTTTAAACTAAAAAAAAAATATTTAGTTTCCTAATCCATGAACTGGATGGCTTAAAGATCATTAAACCTTTAAACATGCATATGTAACCAAACCATAAGCACATCGGCAAGTTGGTATATTGAGATATTATTTTCCTCTTAGTGTGCTTCTCCTTTGTTAATACCACAAGTTTGGAATACACACACGCACACACACACACACACACACATCTCTAAAATATCAGTTTTATATAAGTCATGGTGTCCATAAAGAAATTTTCTTCAATAAATAATGTTTTCCTATTATCATGCCACATATGAAATATAGTTCTTTCAAGATACTTGGATGTTGGATTTGTATTTTTAAGCATTTTATTGTTATTTAGCATAGATTACTCAGTTACAGCATTTAGCATTTGTTTGCCATAGAGCAATAATCTTTCTCAAAAATATGTCTTCATAAATTTTTTTTAAAGTAGTATATGATTGAAGGTATATGGATTTCTCAACAGTTTCCTCTTTTGGGATAGCTTACATTTTGGGAATTTTGGCACCCTAAAGATTGCCTTTTCAAAGACATCCTTTCCTTTGTGCCTAATTTTTTGTTTGAATTTGTTTTCTTTATAGAGATATAATACTATTTAGAACCTGTGATTTTGAAGATTACCTTTTGTTTTGGTAATTTTCAAAATATGGAAGATTATTTATTTTGACTTCAGTATTCATATAGAGTCCTAAGAGACACATCATAGATTTCCCATACTGAATATATGCATTTAAAGTAAATATATCCACAACATATTTACAGAAATATAAAAGTGTCGGGTTCTCTTTTTTTCCCTACCCTTAAAATCAAGACAGGCTTTTATGGCTTGACAGATAAAATGTACAGCCTAAAGATTATTCAAAATTCATGAAGTTTATGCAGACTGAAATTTATTTTAAGTGTGTGAATAAGAAACAATTTCCATTTCAGGTTCTTTTTGAGCAGACACAATACATAATTACAATTAGCTGATTGGTAGCTATTCCTTCCAGTGATTTAAAATCATTATGCAGTTTGTTGCACTGTCCGCTTTCAAAGTTCTTGATTGCTAATTTTAAAGAATGATATTCATTTCAAAATGAGAGAAATGTTATATATTCAGAATTGGAAAGCAACAAATTGTATTCATTTTCAATTTTTAGTTTAACAGAAACTTTAGAATAGATGTGAGCAGGGAAGAAAAAGAGGTTTAATAACTAAAATTGAGACTGTCTATAATTGATCATCTCTTGCTGTGTTTATTCAGCCCATTTCAAGGAAATGCTCTCATTTCTGTATGATTTTTTTTAATAATACATCTTTTTCTTTTATTTCTGAGACTTCAGCCGTATAGTAAGAGAATGCTTTTTTTTATTTTTTATTTTTTTAAGTTTCAGGCAGAAAATAAAATTGACTTTTTGTCTTTTGTTTTTTTTTTTTTTAAGCCCCTTATGTTTAATTCAGAATCTGATATGCTGCTTTAGGAAAGTATATTAAATAATTTATTTCAGCTTTGAGGTTTCATTCATTCATTGTTTCTTTTGGGAATTTTAAGGCTTTAAGACAGGTGGCACACGGATTTTCTTTGTATGTTCTATATACACAACCCAGATTTTGTGAACAATTAGAATGTCATTCTTTGTTACTGAACAACGTAGATAGCAGTCATGTAAAAAATTTGGTTGGGTTTAATTTACAGCGCTAGTAATTTGTGCTTTATTTGGCCTGACACTACTTATTAGAAAACAAATACTTTCTTCCAGCAAACAAAACAGGAATTGAAGCTGAACTAAAAATTTTCAGTGACTAGTTCTAAGAGACTACACATCCCACCTTTGAGATACTCCGTATTTTTGTTCCAGAACCAAATAATAACTCAATCAATTGGTTATATTACTAGTCATGGGCCTGTTTTTGCCTATATTTTCAACATATTGGATGCCCTTAGGTTTGTAGCACATTGTATTTATCTGCTCTGTCATAAAGTAAAACACTTATGTTCATAGCTTTGAGGAATAGATATGATGATCGATCACAAAGCGGAAAGCACAAAAAACGAGCAGCAGATGTTACTTTTTCTCATTTTGACTTGTTTTACATATCACAAATGAAACTCAGATGACATTTTGTAGGAATATTGAACATCTCTCACTGTTAGCTAACAAAACAAAACAAACAAGCCCTCCTGCCCAGTTCTTTTTAATGTAATGTCTCCTCTCCCCCACATTGTCCTACTAATGAATCCTGTGTGGGATGCTTTCAGAGAAGTGGTGCAGAGTGGATTTGGGGTCAGGGGATAATGAAAAAGAACTAAAACTCTCCTTCACTGGGTCAGAGAGCTTTGATCATTTGGGACCGAATCAAATGTTACTATTGCTCTGTTCATTTAAAATAATTGAATTGAGTAAATAATAAAAAAGCTTTGGAGAAAGACTTTAAAATTTATTTACCATTAGAAAGGAAATATCCTAATCATTTGGACTGATGGTTTAAAATTGCAAAGGCATTATTTCTTAAGTCACAGAGTATTAAATGTTAAGCTTATTTGAAGAGGGCCAAAACAGCCAGAATATGGGAAAACCTTTAGCATGTATTTCTTACCTAATGTCAGTCTTATTTATTTTTAATATAATAAATGTCCTGAAGATTTATTTGGTCAATTAAAATGTTTGGCTTATTATGAGAAGTTCAGACTTAAATATTGTGCTTTGCATTGTTGCTACAGATTTTTCTACTAATATGTTATAAAAGCACTATGCCTCTAAAAATCTTATTTCTACGATAATCATATTCCAAGACCCTTACCCTCTATTTCATATTCCCATTAAGCTGTTACATGTATCACTGTTATATCTAAGTCAGTGAAATAAATTAAGATTCCATAAGAGAAAAATAGAAAAGTGGCATGTTTTCTTCACTTTGTACTTTCACTATCAAATTACACTGTGCATATTGGATATTATGTAACTTTTATGGGTAATGTAAGTATTTGATTATATATGATAGATACTGTTTAAAAGGAAGCTCACATCTAAAAAAAAAGTTCACAAAATACTGTTTATCACAATATCCACAATTATAAATTTTTAGGAAATCTGAAACGTGAATCTTTACATCAGTGATTTCTACTCTTCTAGCAGACAAATTTTTCTTTTTCCGGTAGTCCCATGCAAGCAAACACTTGAATGCTTCATTACATGGATCATTTGTGCTTCCCAGAGAACCAGAAGGTGTAACACTTGTGTTGATCAATTATAGGAGACTTCCCTTGAGGCCTTAGGAAAAGAATTCTTGAAAGAAATTCTTATCTGCTTTGCCTGACTCTCTCCCTGATGACTGATAACACATCTAAAGGCTAATATGTGTTAGAAGCTGACACACATTTAGGAAAGGTGTATTGTGCCCTAGAGATCCGATGCTTTCCTTCACTGACTAGAATTCTATCATCCTCTTGTGTCTAGTGAATTTAGAAAAGTCAGCTTGGTGGGCAAACATGTAACTGAATTTGTTATATTTTTTAAAAGATTTTTTATTTATTCATCTTAAAGAAAAAGAGATTGCGAGAGCGAATGAGAGCAAGAGCAGGGGGGATGGTCAGTGGGAAGGGTCAGTGGGAGAGGGAGATCAAATTCCCAGCTGAGCAGGATGCCCTCCATGGGCTCTATCACAGGACCCTGGGATCATGACCTGAGCCAAAGGCAGACAACTACCGAGCCACTGAGTTGCCCCTGAATTTGTTATATTTTTTAACATCACAATATTGTATTTGTCAGAGTCCATCAAAATGATATATTAAAATTGCATGTGAAATGTGTTCTAGAGAACGTAGTTAAAAGAAATTATTTTGACTAAGTTAAAAGTTGTATAGTAGACTTTAAACTTTAATCAATTTAAAAGTTGGATCAAGTTTTTAAAAGAAAATAAATAGCTGTTTTATCACTTTAATGTTTTTTTCTTTAATGAGAACTTTTATTTGTGTTTTTGGCTGGTTTGTTTTTTTTCCATTAGATTTTGTGTTGTGTTGTGTTTTGTTTTGTTTTGTTTTTTGAAGAGTTCAGGGTATACTACAATTCTTCTCTCTTCCCATAGCAAAAAGAAACAGAGTTGCTTATATCTTCTGTAGATGATGTATGGCACTATTTGGTAGATATAAAATGTCTTAATGACATAAAAGTTATATAGCCTTGGAATTTAAATGGCAAAAGGCAATATTTATATGCATGAGTGAAACCCAAGGAAAAGATAGATGGGAATGAAAATCATTAGTATCTATACAAATAGACTAAAATTTTATAACTGACACAGATTAAGAGTAGAAGAGTAGTTGAATGTTATAGGAGCATATAAAAAATAGATACTTTTAGATGTACAGTGAAATATAAAGAAAAGAGTCAGGAAAATGTCACATTTGATCTGCTTAATTGGGAAAATTTTGTGGAAGGACAAAATGCATACAAGCATATCATAAGACAAAACATTTCAGTTTTCTTTGTTGTAAGACATTGAAAAATATTAAAAGGTTTATGCCTTCTTTTTCTTTCATTCAAGCAAATATACAGCTAACCCCCAGAAAACACAAAACAATTGATTTAGAACATAACTGTTAATGGGTTCAGCCATTATGTGTTCTCCAGTGCAGATTAAACTACTAGAGAATAAGTAGCTACCAAATAGTTATTTGGTCTTCATCAGTCCTGCTTTTGAAATATTCCACAGTTACGGAATTGTTTGTTCATCTCTGCATCAGTCTCCTGCTATTTTTACTTTCATTTTTATTCGTTTTGGTGGGCTAGGAAGTGGAGAAATGCAAATATTCTCAGGAGAGGTAGTCAGTGCTTTAAGGATAGCCAACTGGTAAGGACTTTGCAATGGACAACTAGCTGAGACAAGTTGGTGGATAGTGTATATTGTAGTAATTAAGGAAAAAGGTTCTGGAGTCCATTGAGACTGGTTTGCATCTTGATTATATATATGATCTTGCTTTTTTAATCCATAAAATGTGACTGATTATGGTATTTATTTTGGGGGCTTGTTGGGAGAATCACGCAATAAGACACATAAAATTGGTACATGAAAGTATTTACTGAATCTTACTATATAGTAATTATTCTTTGGTAGGGAAAAGAAGAGGTGAAATTTTTGAGTGGTGGTTCTTAAAATACTCCTTAAGTTTCTCATGAGAATGTTAATGTTTTTAATGTTCATTTTAATGGTCTATAAAAAATCATTTTGCCTTATGTAGTTAACCACTGAGATGATCAGATGTTCAGTATGTACTACCTCATTTGCATCATATTCAAACCAAGTGATGTTAAATCAAGGATCCACAAATACGTTTTACAATGGTTACAGGAAGACAACAAGTTAGGATCTTAGATAATCAGAAATTACCCTATGTTCAAATATCAAGCAATTTATCATAGAAAAGCAGGAAACTATAGGTAATTCAAATTTATTAGTTGTAGAAGTTTCCAAATGTTATTTTATAAATTTTTTTGAAGATTGATTGATTTTATTTATTTATTTATTTATTTTAAATTTTATTTTATTTTTTCAGTGTTCCAAGATTCTTTATGTACCACACCCAGTGCTCCATGCAATACATGCCCTCCTTAAATACCCATCATTTTAAAACTCCCTATGGACTAAAGTAAAAACGATTCTACCTAGTTTCTGTTTATGTAAAAGAGACTATAAAATAAGTTAAGACAAGGAGTCTCTGGAAATATATGTTCTTTGAAGAAGGTGCCTACAATTTTTAAGTTTGAGACATACCTTAGGAGCTTGGAACATAAACTGAAGGGAGCTGTTTAGGGTGGTATGCCCAGAGCTGTGATTAAGTATCAGGCACCCTTGGGCTTTGGGTTGATAGAAGGGGGTAGTAGGTCTGTATTAGGGAGAAAAGTGGCTAGAGCATCACAAGTATAGTGAGGGGGGCTGAAAGGCGAATGTTTCATATTTCAGAATTTACTCTTGACCAACCTTTCTTCAGAGCTTAGCCCACCAAACAGTTCAATAGATTATGTTTCTCATTCATTATAATCTCCTTTCCTTTGTAGCTATTCTTTGATTGGGTGGCTAATGATGAAACATGGGGCTTGGTGCAGGATTCAAACATGTTGGCTACTTTTTAGTCCATTCTATTGGCAGGCTGTGGGCCTTTAACCATATGGTGAGGCAGGGCACTTCTATTCATTCTAGAGGTTTATTCATATCTGCCTGCTGCAAGAAATTAGCACTGTTCACACTTGTTTAGCCTTAATAAAAATCGTTTTAGCTGAAGCACAGGGATAAGGTCACCATCTGCCACATAGAAATGCCAGTATTAAATGAGCAACAGGAGGAAGGTGTCTTTCATTCTTAGGGACTTTTAGAAAGAACTTCAAATAGATTAAGTACTAATTGATTCCTCTCTTCACCAGTTTAGACCATAATTTACATTTTATATTGTCAATTGCATTGTAACAGCTGTGGAATCTACCAGTGTATCATGCTTGCCATTCCTAGGAATAGCACTACAGGTAGCTTTTAAAAATATGAATGTCTTTAAAATCAAATATCTACTGTTGGTGCCAGATACTGCTTGAAACTTAAACTGAGACAGCTGAGCGAGCATCTTCGATTTTTTAAAACAACGGTTATGTAGATTTGGACTATGAACTATCTTTATGAAAAAGTACATTTTTATTTTTATTTTTATTTTTTTAAAAAGATTTTATTTATTTCTTTGACAGAGAGAGACACAGCTAGAGAGGGAACACCAGCAGGGGGAGCAGGAGAAGGAGAAGTAGGCTTCTGCAGAGCAGAGCGCTAGATGTGGGGCTCAATCCCATGATTGTGGGACCATGATCAGAGCCTAAGGTAGATGCTTAATGACTGAGCCACCCAGGCATCCCAAAAAAGTACATTTTTAAATGGGAATGTATAATATGAATGGGATTTTATGATTAATAGAACTTCATTGAAAATAGTAGACTCAGGGGCACCTGGGTGGCTCAGTGGGTTAAGGCCTCTGCCTTCGGCTCAGGTCATGATCCCAGGGTCCTGGGGTCGAGCCCTGCATCGGGCTCTCTGCTCAGCGGGGAGCCTGCTTCCCTTCCTCTCTCTCTGCCTGCCTCTCTGCCTGCTTGTGATTTCTATGAAATAAATTTTAAAAATCTAAAAAACAGAAAATAGTAGACTTAATATGGTTCCTAAACCTAAATTTTCACTTGAGTGGGTTTTTTTGAGTCCTTGAAAAATATTGGGTACCTCAAAAATCAGATTTCTTTATGAGAGGATATCAAAGATATCTACATGACACTCTGTTGTTATATCTGCGTCCTGTTTCTTCTAGTGAATGTTTACTTTGTTCAGAATGTTCTTAAACAACTCACAGTGGTGACTGGATGAATGATTTAAAAATGGTTTTAAATAAAATCAGAATGTTGAGATTGTTAAAAAATGCATTATATGCAAAAGAACGAACTATATTTTATCTGTGTTTTTATAGCATCTGCTTTAAAAGGTAGTGCTAAAAATTGAAGCCTGGATCTAATGTTAATGAATATAACATACATTTTCCCTCATTCCACCACTTTTACCTGGTTTAGTTGTATTTAGCCTTTTGTACATTACTTATAGCAGTATGTTTTCAATATTCAAACATGGAAGGGCATTTTTATTGAAATAGATCCTGCTGTTCATAGCTACAAAATCAGCAGACTTTTTCAGCTTAGAGGAAAATGAGACACAAGAGGCATGTGAATGTCAAACACACAAACACAAACAAAAAAAATGTATAATGAACACAGAAGTTGATAGTAACTTGTTCTCATTTTATTTTGGTTTTCCAAAATTAATCTTACATAATTATACAATTAAAGAGAAAATGTCTAGACAGATCTAAGCTCTCATTGGTATTAATATGGTCACCAATCTCCTTTCTTTGACCATTCTTTTTCTGTAACGTTTGTTTCCTAGCAGTCTGTACTACTTATTCTAACTCTGTTAGCAGTGCTTATGAGAATAGCTGTTTCAAAGGTGCTGTATGAATAGTTACATTGCATAAGTCTTAATTCTCAGTGAGTGAGAATTTTGTTCTTGTGGTTTAAGATTGACGTGACTTTGGCATAGTTGAAAAACCCGCCAACTCATTTGTCATTATGGCTATTTACCATGTGTGTTTATACAGAGGCTTGTAGGAAGATCAGAAGACAAAAAGTTTGAAGTTACCAGATAATGTTTTGATTTGTTAAAAAAAAAAAAAAAGTCAACTGAGGAAATTTGAAGATCTCATTGGCTTTATTAAGCAATTTCTGAATTAGGCAGCATCCTATCCAGCAAGTAGAGAGGAACTTTGAGAAGTTGTACAAAAATGGAAGATTTTTATGGAAAGGAGGGAAGGGCAAGAAGTTATTAGTAAAAGAGAATAAAGTATTGTTCTATTGTTATAGGTGAGATCACCTTCTCTTAGGGGGAAGGGCAGAGGATCTTATTAGGTGAATTTCCTCTTCCTTTAGGGAATGGAGAGTCCCTGTGATGGATTACCTCATTGGTGCTGACCAGAAAATTCCAGGTTGATTGGTTTAAACTTCAATTAAGTTTTGATCTGCTGTCCCAGGGGCAAGTGACTCCACCTTAGACCTGTGGCTTTCTTTTTAACAGATTTTTAAAAAAATTAGCTGAAAAAATAAATGCTTGTATTTTTGAGTTTTCTAAAACCTTTTACTGTTGAAATTATTATTCTCAACATATTTTATCTGTGGTTAACTTTAACTCTTTTCTTACCTGTTAGAACAATAAAAAGTTATTAACATTAATATATAAATTACCTATTTATTTATTTATTTATTTATTTTTTAAAAGATTTTATTTATTTATTTGACAGAGAGAGATCACAAGTAGACAGAGAGGCAGGCAGAGAGAGGGAGGGAAGCAGGCTCCCTGCTGAGCAGAGAGGCCGATGCGGGGCTTGATCCCAGGACCCTGAGATCATGACCTGAGCCGAAGGCAGCGACTTAACCCACTGAGTCACCCAGGCGCCCGTATAAATTACCTATTAATGAAATGGGTTCTGTTATTGGTATTTGTACACACCAAATATCAAATGTCATCACTTAGATGTCCTTTTACTCTTTACATTTAGACATTGAAAATGCTTTACTTTGTGAATGAAAGTGAATAAAACTCAAATATTTTTCATTTAGAATTTTTCTTGATTTTTTTTTGTTATTTTATTAGAGCAGTACCTTTAATTGTATATTCTGAATTGTTTTACTGGAAAATATTCCAATTTTGAAAGGCAAAATCATACTACATTCAATACGGAGTATTGTGGGACTTGCCAAGCCTATAAATTTGTAAAGCAGCACAGATATCAGCAGAAAATGCAAAACATATTAGTTTTAGCCTCCCCTACTGTGCTCCAGGCAAGTCCAATCCCCTTCCTTCCAGGGGTTTCTGCAAATCTATAAAGGCTTGTGGTGGTGAAAGATTGTGTGGTTAGGTTATCCTGCCAAAATAATTTCTGCTTATTCTGGGGAAGTTTCTGTTCTGCAAAACATCACTTCACAGAAGAAACCAAGCCTCTTTGTGAACATCCACAAAACAACCAGTGAAACCAATTATTCCCAAGAGCAGCAAACCTTGCTGATAATTTTAGGAGAGAAAATTTGGGGGTAGGTTATATCCTATCAATGCAAATGACTTTAAATTGGAGCTTAAATAAATCTCCTATTTTGGTCCCAGTTTCATAGCATTTCACTGACTCCCCTCCTCTTCCTCTTATCATCCTATTTAATGTTCTCTTTCTCTTTCACCAGGAGGAAAACAAATACCATTTTCATACTATAAAGGAAATCTTATTTTTTCTACTTCTTACAAAGTCTCACTATTGCTTTGTTGCTTTGCTTTCACCTCTGTTTTCTATAGCCTGGTAAGACCTCTTCTCCAGATAAAGAAAGTTTCATCCCTAATGGAATTTTTGGTGCCAACTATTAAGATAACCTTTTATTTATTTATTTATTTATTTTTTACTTTGTTACTAAGAGATCGTGAAAACAACTGGGTTTCATGGAAAATGCACTGATTCATGGTCCCTAATTTTGCTTTTCCCTCAGTCATTTTGTTAATCTTGGAAATATTAGCCTATTCAAAAACGTAGGAATATTCTGTAATTACAGATATTGGTAAATATAGAATTAATTATTGAGAGCTGAAAGCAAGAAAAAGTACGAGTGAGCATAAAGTAAGTAGGTAATGAAAGGAAAATAGACTGTAAAAGTGTGTTGACAAACAGGAATGACAGCCAAACATATAACGGATTTTCTGTGAAAATGTACTTTGTGGAAGACACCTGGCTGGCTCAGTTGGTAGAGCATGTGACTCTTGATCTTGAGGTTATAAGTTCGAGCCTCACATTAGGGATAGAGATTACTTAAAAATAAACAATCTTTAGAGAGAAAAAGAAAGAAAGAAAGAAAGGAAGGAAGAAAGAAAGAAAGGGAAGGAAAAGAGGAAGCAAGAAAGACAATGTATATGGGAACTCAGAAGACAAAGCCTAATTTTAAACCCAAGGATAATTTTGATGTCAAAATAACTTTGTGCCTCATTCCTCTTATTCTAAAGTTCATGAAATTGAAAATTAAACTTAATTTTTTTTAAATGTAACTGAGGAAATACATTGTTTTTGCATTTTTCAAGGACTCTTTTTATTTGGGATTAGAAACTAGTAGCATAATTTTTGAAACCTTTTTTTTTTTTTTTTTTTTTCCCGAAAAAGAATATATAGGCTGTTTTTGGTATTTGGAATCAAAGCAGAATGCCATTTCAGCAAATAAATTCTGAGCAGATCTCAAAGGAATCTTTATATTTTGCTATCATTAGAGCCATAATTTTCAATTAACAATTAATTAGTTCCCATCCCACACGTGGAATCTTGGAGTGTACCCTTGAAGCTAAAGAGATATGTCTCTAACTATTTATAAAACTAAACTTTAGAAGGCATTACTTAATACTTCATAGAAGATAGTATTTATAAAACAGTGCTTTGTTATAATTTATATAAAAATCATTTGGTATTCAGTTAAAGTTTATACTTATTATACCTTTTGAAAAGATAATTTCAGATTATTTTTGAGTATTAAATACAGAACATTTTCAGGTCAATACAATTTTATTTATTTTATTTCTTTGAATTACAAGTAACAGATTAACCTAACAAGTATTTCTAAAGCATTTTGCAATTTAAAAGTGCTTGGTTTTGGATTTAATAGGTGAATGAGTACAGACATATGCCAATGATTCTTATGTACATCAGTGTCACCGAAATACTAATATTTTTATTCCCCTCAGTAAATTTTCTCCCTTAGATTCACTCATGTAACAAACACTATTGAGCACCTTCTATTGTCGGGTCTATGTTCAGCACTGGTAGAATAAAATCAACCATTCTCCACTTTCTTAATGGATTTCCCAGCTTTATCAATAGGCAAGATGGGGGTGTCAGTGATATGTCTTGGGTTGGGATATGCTGCCCTGATTAAATGGGGGTACAAAAGATGGAGATTCACAACAGATTGGACAGTTCAGGCTTTCCAAAGCAAGTAACACCACTGGACATTAAAGGATGTGTCATTGTGAATGCAAGAAAAGAGAAAGGCACTTTCATGCAGAGAAATCATAGTGAGAAAGATTGGGTGGGACACAGCTCTGCATTGTCAGGGTGTTATCAAGTCATTCAATTTTTCTAGGAGAAAAATATACATGTGAGACCGGAGTTAAAGATGGGGTTATGGAGATAAGCAGAAATGAGATCAGGAAAGGCTTGATAATTTAAACTAAATACTGTGAATAACAGCATAAAAATAATGGATCTTTGAAGTCTTTTGAGCAAAGGAATGGCATCAGATTTGTATTTTAGGAAGGTGACTCTGGAAATGGTTGGAATGTAAGATGTGTGTGGGGCAGGCTGGGGAGTTTAGGTAGATTTGAAATACAGAAGCAAAATGAGAGACCTGTTAAGAGACTATTTTAGAGTAATCTAGACAAGAAATGAGAGGTTTGGACCAAAGCAGGAGAAATAGAGAAGAAGTAATGAATAGATGATTGACTCAATATGATTTAGGGACCAAGCGGAAGTGATAAATGATGGGAAAAGAGAACTTTAAAATCATCTCCTTCATTATCTACGACTTGTATAAATCTTTTCTCAGTGACCACCTGAGGATATTTTTGCTTGATATTTTAACAAATTGTACAATGTAAAACCAAGAATAATTTTATATTTGATAGGTTTTATAAGAACTTATTTGCATCCAATCTGTAATTTTTAATATATTAACTGCGTGATAGAAAGATGCTTAAATGAAAATGGGTTTACGAATGAGTCATAACAGTGTTATATTATTCCCTTTGTTTTGATCTTTTAAAAGCAGTAATCATCATTTTTAAATTTCTTTTTTTTTAAATGGATCTTAAAATGTTGCAGAATTCGTAGTCGTGTTAAACTTTGTATGGCATTCTACTTTATGATACCTGTCCTCCTTAGGGTTTTCATTGTGACAAAGGTTGTGCTGGGCAAGGGGCAATGTTGTAACTTATAGCAATTTTTACTATCAAAGGATATTTATTAAATAAGCAGCTTCTACTTCTTTTAGATCTTCTGCAGTATAATTAGTAGTAGGTGCAGAAATGCCACTTCTGACTCTCTTGAGTCTGTGTCAGTGTAAATGCTTTCTTGAACCACATTCTTGCTTGTCCAGATATTTGTTTTAAGCAGAATGTTACCTTTAAACAATCACCTTTGAAAATGTCATCCTTGCTGGGGCACCTGGTTGGCTCAATCGGTTAAGTGTTTACCTGTGGCTCAGGTCATGATGCTGGGGTCCTGGGATGGAGCCCCATGTAGGGATCCTTGTTAATGGGGAGAGTGCTTGTCCATCTCCTTCTGCCCCTCCCCTGTGCTCATGCTCACTCTCCCTCCCTCTAGCTTTCTCTCTTTCAAATAAAGAAATAAAATCTTTAAAAAAAAAAAAAGTCACCCTTGGAGTGCCTGGGTGGCTCAGTCAGTTAAGCATCCAACTCTTGATTTGGGATCTGGTCGTGATCTCAGGGTCATGAGATAGAGCCCTGCATCAGGCTCCATTCTCATTGGGGAGTCTGCTTCAGATTCTCTCCCTCTCCCTTTGCCCCTCCCCCAACTCACGCTCTTTCTCTCTCTCAAATAAATTAATAAATATTTAAAATAAATTTAAAAAATAAAAATATTGCCCTAAATAACATAATTTCTAGACTGTTTATTCTCTTATTGCCCTGTGTCAACTTTTGTTGGCTTACTTTTCCTATCTCCTCAACCAAAGAGTTATTTAAAATTACTTAACTGGTTTAAAATTAATATGAACATTTTGTCAACATATTACTTAGATTACAATGAAAAATACTGGACAGCTATTTACAGTGTTCTATAGATTTTTTCAAGTGAAGGGAAATGTGTCAGCATTGGCTTATAACCTGAGTTTAATTCATTTATTTTCTTATAACTTTGCAGTCAACCTTATTTTCATTTACACCAGATATTCTGTGAGTCTACTGATTGCAAAAGACAACAAAGAACAAAATGAGAATTTCAGCAAAGCAGATATTAGTCCCAGTTGCTTGGCTCTTTTGATAACACATATGAATTATTCACCATCCATATTTAATAGCATATGTTTTACTCCTTAATACATCTATAACCATCCACTTCCAGAGGGAAAACTGTCCTGCTGCTTATGGTTGTTTAGTTTTTCAATGAAAGCTGAAGAGAACATTGAATATTTCCCCAAAGACCCACTACAGCCTGAATATTACTACTTTAGCATATTATCCTCCATTGTGTTTTCTGAAAAGGTTTCCTGGGGAATCCGATCAGATTTTTTAAAAAATTTAAAGAACATTCTATTTTGAAAGTTTTCTAATTGATTCTTACACTGGTAGACATTAAAAATTTATATATATGTACATATATATAAATATATGTATTTGTATGTTGATAAGTTCATATTTATGTCATTAATATGAGGAAATGATGTCTGGATAATATTAAGATGATATTTAAGCCATTGTCTTAAAGGGGCATTGAAAACCTCAATAATAATAATAATTATTATTATTGTTAAGGATTATTGGGATTTTTCTCAGACAGTAGAGAAGTTTGTGGCAAAGTATATGTCTTTAACCTAGAAAATATTGGGTTTTTTCCTGAATTATTTCTGTTATATTTCAATCATTAAATAGATTATATATTTTTAGACAACTATGAAATTATAAGTGTAGAATTTAGGAGTTCAAAATGCTTCTTCTGTTATTGACAAATAACTTAATCACTGGAAACATTTATCACTTTTATCGGCGTAGCTGACAGACAGCAGACTGCTGCTGTCTTGCAGGAATCAGGCTGCAGAAGCATGTCATAATTCAATTGAAACACATTTCTCCTATCAGGAAAACTAAATAGCATCAAATACCCTTGACTTTACATAGTGTGGTGACAACAACCTTGACTAAACACAGATCATCTGCTACAGCAAAAAGAATAGGTCTAAATATCTGTATACTCAATCCTGTGTCTTACTCCCAATTGTGAAAACTACTCATAGTTTTAGAATCATTTATTTTGATAGTACCTTAGCAATGAGATAATTGGGTTTCTTTATTTTATAGATGAGAACATTCAAGACCCTTAGAGGTTAAATGAGTTTCCTAAGATCAAACAGCTCGTTTGTGGCTTAGTAGGGATATAATGCAGGAATCACAATCTCATACCAGTACAGTATCCTTTTTGCATTGCATTATATTTATTTTTTAGCCATAATAAACTAATATGAATGATTAGCAATTTTTCTTTAGCCTTTCCAACATATATATTTCATGGGAATTTTCTGTAACTTTGAAAACTCCTAAATTATTAGGTAAAAAATATACTTGTGACATTTTTGGGGAACTTGCTCTATGATATTTATATGAAATATGGTGATAACTTTGTTAGTCATTTTGTTTTAGTCATTAATTCTGAAAAGTAATTCTTATGGAATTTAGAGAAGTATTTGCACCATAAATATTAGTAGATTTGATTATAATAGGGAGGTTTTATAGGGATAAGGGCAATTATATTGAAATATACGTAGATGATAAAACATGAATATAAAATGAAAGTCTTTAATATGAATATTTGTTTAGAAGAATAACACAATTACAGCTACATTTCTGCATAATAGGCAAAGAAAGCTATAGTTCTTTTGAACTATGATATGTGATACAAAGAATATATCTTTATATATATGTATATATATTTGCTGTTTTTCTTGTTGGTAGAAAATGTATTTAGTAGGTACAGTTATGCTATTTTGTACTTAGTGAAATAGCTTTACTTTTGGGGGGACAGGACTGGTGATATGTGCATAAAGCATTGTAATACAAAATCCATAGGTTTTTAGTTATGATTTCTAGTTATGCTGTTTTATGATTACATGAAATTCAATCAATCAACCTTTTAGTAATACAGTTGATGAGTTTTGGTGCATCTTAATCTTGTGTCAAGATTTTCCCTGGGAGAGGTGTTGCCTGGGGAAAAACCAGGCTCCAGTATTTTTAGTTTCCTTCTCCCTAAAATTTTTAACAGGTAAAGTTCAGGTAAAAGAAAAAAAAAATGAAAACAGCCTTGAAGTGGAAAGTTGAGTAATATGACCAAGGGAAATTTCTAATTTGAATGGGTATGGGAGACAGAAGTTTATGGATCAGTAATGGCCAAGTGTTTATGAGGCTTGCTTCTTTGTGCAGTGTCCATGATATTACTATCAGAGCAGCATAATGGAAATGGAATTTGGCAAAGTGGTAGGTAAATGAGCAGATTGTGGAAACCTACCAAATTGAAGGGTTTTCACTCCAAGCTATAGATGAGAGAAAGTCACCGAGGCATGTGAACCAGAAACCACCATGAGGGAGTATGCCCAGAAGATAATTTCATGCTTACTTTTAACATTGGAGCCCTCTTAACCAACTCTTCAGTGGGTGAAGGAAGACTAATCTGGGAGAGAATCTTACTAATCTATTAGCTCTTTACTTATGCTCTTTTATTGAATCTGAAAGTGGGCCTCAAAAATCCACTCCATCAAATCTACATCCATGAATTGACAGTGGTAAATCAGAGCCAGTGTTTCATGGAAATGAGTTTTGGTCTAAAAGATCAAAGCCACTGGCCATTCTAGGTCTTAGTTTGTTTCAGAACAGCATTACAAATGTGCAGAGGTCTCCCCTCCTCTCAAGCCTCAGTGCTTCATTTATAAATTGGTGGTAGTAGTATCAGTCCTACCTCAACTATAGCATTTCTATAAAGAAAAAAGGAGATGATGTTTTTGAATGGAATTGTCATTATTTTTCACTATTGTTTTACAGTCATTTGACAAAGAACTTTGACAACCATCTTATAAGATATATATGAAAATCACCAACATCTAAAACACATATACGATGTGACTTACACATGGTAACAGACATAATATAAGTTATGTATAGGAACGCTATCATGTGGCTAACACATAACAGTCCCTGCATTGTTAATTAGTCATTTGTTCAGTTAACAAATATTTATTAATATTATATGATAATTATACTATATAGTGCTTTAGGTGTTGGGAAACAAATAAAAAAGATAAAAATATTTGGTTTCATGGAACTTGCCTTTTGGCAGGGAAATAGCAAAATTAGGCAGAACTTTCTCAGGGTTATATAGGAAATGACACATTAAAACTAAATAAGTTTTATTATATCATTTCATTAGTCAGTAGGAGAAGTACTACCCATTAGAAGGAAAATCTGTACTGTTATTTTTTTTTAAAGATTTATTAGTTTTAGAGAGAAAGTATGTAGTGGGGAGAGTGGTAGAGGGAGAGGAAGAGAAGCAGTCTCCCTACTGAGTGGGGAGCCCTATGTGGGGCTCAATCTCACGACCCTGAGACTATGACCTGAGATCATGACTGGATCAAAATTAAGAGTTAGATGCTTAACTGACTGATCCACCCAGGCACCCCAAATCTGTATTATTTTTTAACTATCAAGAAGGGTACAACCACTCTAATCTCTCTAAGAGTAAAAAATATGAAGTCTAATTCTTTTGATTTTTGATGAAAATGGATATTAACTATAAAGTATAAATTCTAATCTTTACCTTCTTTTTATTTAGACTCTATTTAAAAACTAAGTATAAGGACACTCTAAATAGATCTTAAAATTATTAATGCTTCTAATAATATTTTTATAACATCTCCTACTTTTCTTATTAGTAATCTGTCCTATATTTAACCAAGTTATTCTGACCTGTGTAACTGTTACTAAAGAATGTAAAGAGTGCCTATGAGAAGCTTAGAAGTCCTATCTATAGAAGTATAACTTCCATAGTCTATGATCCTCAGATTAATGCAATCTCTTCATAGGCCTTGTGGGTAAAGATTATGAAAGCAGTCATGGATTGTGATTTTTTGTAAAAACCTTTGATTGCATTCTGTGGGTGAATATCTTTATCAACACAAGAAAACAGTGCCTATTGTTACAGTATGAACACATTAAAAGTTCTCACAGTGTAGGGTGAATTTGGTGTGGAATTAATCTGAGAGGTTGTTGAAGTCATTTTCACTTAGGGGGCTTGTTCAAGTTATTTTAAATAATATGGATGTACATCTCTGTTCATTTTGGGGAAACCTGAGTTCTAATTTAGCTTTACCATATGTGATTTAGAAGCTACTTTTTTTTCTCTGGGCTTGTGTTTCCTCATCTAAAATAAAGTGGCCAGACCAAACGATATCTAAATTCTTTTGTTGAGGTTCTTACATTTCCACATACACACAGTTTTTGTTTTTTGATTTGCTTTGTTATACTTCTGCTTAATTTTTATTTTATTTTTTAATTTTTTTTAAAGATTTTATTTATTTATTTGTCAGAGAGAGTGAGCACAGGCAGACAGAGAGGCAGGCAGAGGCAGAGGGAGAAGCAGGCTCCCTGCTGAGCAAGGAGCCCGATGTGGGACTCGATCCTAGTACCCTGGGATCATGACCTGAGCCGAAGGCAGCCGCCTAACGGAGCCACCCAGACGTCCCATACTTCTGCTTAATTTTTAAAAATGATTTTCTTGATTTTGCATTCCTGATAACAGGTAGATTTATCCTTATTACAGGGGGTGAATTTATATTTATAGAAAATATGTAAATATAATTATTGGAGTTTCCTTTATAATGCTGAGAGTTACAGGAAGAATTGGCAGGCTATAGGAAAGAGAAGCTAAATAGTATTTCGAAAGGTGATTATTTTTTAGAAAAATAAATTCAATTTTGCTTAAAATAGTTTTGTCCAAAGTAATGATAGAATTGAACATCTATATTTTGATTCAATTCTAATACTGTTGCTCTTTGAATACTTGTGACCACTAGATTTAATTTTTGAACGTAAACCTACCTCTAGAAATGCCCCCATTCATCTGTGGGTCCAGATATTGCCAAAATGCGTAATATTCAAGGAAGCGTGTACCTTATTTGCATAAGAAGGTGATACACGATTAGCTTTATTTCAGAAGTAAAAATCACCATGAATGTCATCCTAGATAAACATTATTTTCCATTAAGTGACTATAACTAAAGAGCCATGAAAAGTGGAAGTAGGACACTTTATATTCCATGGGAACTCTCCAAGAACCAAGGAAATGCCTGGGGGCCAGTTGATTATTCTACTATGAAAACCCATTCATTTAAAACACAGGTAAAATCCAATTGGCATTTTTGTTTCCCCAACATTGGTTTATTCATTTTTTTTTTCCTTGAGAAAGTGGTGGTATTTTAAGCACATCTGTAAGAAGCTGAATTTGTGAAATCACCATTTTGCCTATTGTGGTGACATAGTATTTGATTTTCATGGCAAATTTACCAATTTATTCTGTTTTGTAATTGAACAGTAGAAGTCAAAGAAATCTTCTTAGAGTCTGTTCAATTGCCTAGCCGGGTTTCTCCAGGCAAGTGGTGCTCTTCCATGGAATTTTCATTTTCTAAGTGTGTGATATGATTTTAGAGGATTCCAGATAAGCCCAAGTATCCATCAATACTTCTCTGACACATATTATGGATTATGAAATCTCATCCTTAGAGAATGTGTTCTCTAAAAGAAGGTGGTTCTAGAAGTATATTTTATCAATTTTAAAACTATGATATCTTTTCCTCTGAAAGACAGATTCAGGTTCAATATTATAATATAGTTATTAGGGAAAGGGAAGTGTTAATGTGGTGATATTCTTTTTTTTTTTTTTTTTAAGATTTTATTTATTTATTTGAGTGAGAGAGAGCACGAGAGGGGAGAAGGTCAGAGGGAGAAGCAAATTCCCTGTGGAGTTGGGAACCTGGCGCAGGACTCAATCCTGGGACTCCAGGATCATGACCTGAGCCAAAGGCAGTTGTTTAACCAGCTGAGCCACCCAGGTGCTTGGTGGTGATATTCTTAAATAACTATAGTTGTTAACTGAATATAAATATGACTTAATCTGGTGAAAAGCATGTTCAGCATTATACTCTCCTGTCAAGAGATGGAGCAGTAGCAGTGGTCTTTATTTATAAGGACTGTTTGCTTTGCGTAGAAGAATCAAACATGGATGTTTAAAGAGATAACTATAGGCATTGAATAATAATACACTTAGAACTTGCTACATGCTAGGTGCTATGCTAAACATCTTTCATGAGTCATCTCATTAAGTAATCAAAAGGGGGAAGTGGGACTATGAAGTGGGACTACTGATATTTCTGGTTTGCAATTGTTAAGATAGACATAGAAAGCTTAAGAAACATCTCCAGAGTCATAGGGTCTGTGCACATTGCTGAGAGAGTAAAAAACCTAGGAAATCTGATTACAGTATGTGCTTTTAACCTGAATTTATCAAGGGCTATAGTCTAGACAAGAATTGTCATAGGCGTCCAGAGGTGGCAGTGATCCTTAAAGAAGAGATGGTGGAGGAAAGGGACTTTGGTTGTGTTCACAAATGTGTCTTATATTAGCTCATGTGGCCATAACAAAATGCCATAGACTGGGTAACTTAAACAACAGGCATTTATTTTTTTACAGTTCTGGAGACTAGAAAGGCCAAAATTAAGGTTCTTGCAGATTTAGTTCCTGGTGAGAACCCTGTTCCTGACTTGTAGACAGCTATTTTCTCACTGTGTCCAAACATGGAGAGGAGAATAGGAGAGCTTTGCTCTGTCTTCTTTTTATAAGAATACTTGTTGCATGACCATTCTTATGACCTCATTTGAACCTAATACCTCCCAAGGCCCCATATCATATATCCAAATAGCATCATCTTGGGGAGCAGAGCTTAAACATAAAATCTTGGGGGCTCAGACCTTTAGCTTATCTTGAAGAGGTCATTACTATAGGATAAATGTTGATAAACAAGATCACAGTTACATTGATTTTAAATTTATTTATAAGGTTATTAGATATACTTCTTGTTGATATTTGCACTTTCTCTGGTATAACTCTTCCAACAAGGAGAAAAATAACAAAACTATATAGTACAGTAGACCTAGGAAAGTAATGACAATGACAAGAGCAAAACAAACAAAATCATTTTACTTTAGGCTCTAGGCTAAGTTTATTTTCATAAAATGTTTTTTGAATCCTAATTTCCATTTCTGATAATATGATGAACTGGATGTTGCAAAAAAATATTAGTGATGCACAAACGTACCCCAAACACACACACACTTTTTTTTTTTTTTTTGAAAGTGAGAGTCATCCATCTTGTGAGAAGGTAAGAGAAATCTTCAGAGATCAGAAGCAGTGAGAAAGTTGACATCCTAAAGTCTGCCACTTTTTGGTGGCCTTTGACTTCACTGAGCCACATATGTGAAGGTCAGGGACAAAGCCAGGGCCTTAACAAGGTGAAGGTTGGGAGCAAAATGTCTTCCATAAGGCTGCAACCCCCAAGTAGCTACTCTTTCAGTGAGTAAATGAGAAAAAAGAAGGAAGTCAACCTTATCTGTCCAAATACAAAAATGTGTCTGTCAATCTAGACTTGTTTCTGGATGAGGGGGATAAAAAATCTTACACTCATTTGGGTTGGGATATACACTGCTAGTACTGATGGCCTAAAAAAATGCCAAGTCAGAATTACAGTTGTCTTAAGTTGGTTCCCAGGCACATGGCAAAAGCAAACACAGATCTGCTCTGGAGGAAGGCACTTTAATTTGTTAATATTTGACTTATGAAAATGTTTTAATTATAAAAAATTCAAACATATAAATATGAAAAGAGTAGTACATGAATATCCATATACTCGCAATTGAACAAGATTCACCACTTGTCAGTATTTTGCTAAATTTGCTTTATATCTGTCTCTTGTCTCTGTCTCTGCCTGTCCATTTCTCTATGTCAAACCATTTGAATGTGAGTTGCAGATATCATAATACTTTACCATAAATATTTCAGCATATATGTCCAAAAAAATACTCACCTTCATACCATACTACTATTATTTTCATTATACCTAAAATAATTAGTAGTAGTTCTTTAATATCTCATTCCTAGTCTATATTCAGATTTCCATGGGTGATGCTAAATCATCTCTTACAGTCATTATTTTCCCTAACTAGAGTTCTGTTGTACATTATGTAATTTACACACACATGTGAATACACACCCACACATGCATACACATATTTATATATGTGTGCTATATATATATATGTATATATATTATATTATACATTATACACACACATATGCCTGTAGTAACTGAAAGTTCTAAAAGCTCATAAATTTAAAATTTTTGACAAAAACTCTTTCCATTATGTACTTTCATTGCATCTCAGGAGATGCAAGAAATTAGGTTGTTGCCCTTTTAGTGAAGCTAAGTAAAGTTGATCACTTGGTAAAAGTGGTGATTACAAGATCTTCTTGCAAATATAATTATTTTGTTTCTGTTGCCATTAGCAAATTATCCTTAGAGTGCTTTGCTTCTAGTTGAAAATCTTGTTTCCGAATAACTCTGAACCTATTAGTTTTAGCATCCTATAATGATACTAGCTGAATCAATTACTTTATTGAGAGTTGATATTCATCAGCTGATACTTAATACTTATTAGCTGATATTCTGTTCTAATGATGAATTTTCCTTCATCAACTGGGAAAGAACCAAAGTTTCTCATAAAAGTAAAGCATTATTTTTTTCCCTCTTCAATTGCCAATTCTCCCAGATGTGGACATAATAGTCACCTCTAATAAGGGCAAATAAATTAGTTTCTCCTTCCTTTTTTTTGTCTTCTGAGCATCACAATAGGCTCATTTGAAATATTCCATGAGTTATAATAAACTACAGTTACTGTTCCTTTGAAGGCCACATTGCCCTAAACTATCTCCTGTATCTTGTTGACATGACCTCATTTGTTTTGGAGGGTTTCTTTCTGTGTAGCACAAGAAGTCCTAGACTACACTTGTACTTACCCTGTCCCATACCTGGAATTGGGCATTTACCCAGGGACTCCCAGAGTTTAATGACAGATCCCTTGGATAACTTGACCAGTAATATGGGCTCTCTCTCTTTCAGGCATACACACACAGAAAATAATAATAAATAATAGTAATAATAACATATATATATTTATATATATTTAACATATATATAAATATATATATGTTATATATATAACAACATTTGTTAATTAACAAATAACATTTAACAAATAACAAATAACAAATAATTAACAAATTTAACAAATAACAAATAATTAACAAACAACATTTGTTAATAATAACAAAGATACGTATCACTGGAGACAGAATAGAAAATAAATTCTAGAATCACATTTTTAAGACTATGAATATTATAATTATCATATTAAGAAAAATACGTATGATAACTATATTAACATGAATAAAAGAATAGATCAGTGACTTACCAAAGAAATAATAACAAAAAGACTATGAAAAATAACATATATTTTTTAAGTATTTTAGATTGCTTAAATAGTAGATTAGATATAGCTAAGACAATTAGTGAACTCAAAGATCTGCAGAATACTCATAGTATAGCACAGATGTGAAAGAGAAAAGTTTTCGGTACAGAAGATAGTGGAAGAACCATAATGTACCTTTAACCAGGCTGCTAGAGGGTGAGATTAGAGAGAATAGAAGAAAGGCAACTGTCAAAGAGGTAATGTCTAAGAGGTTTCTAGAAATATTAAAGACAACAACCCTCAGTTTAGGGAAATCCAACAAATCAAAAGAGAAATTCATACCTAACTACATTGCAGTGAAACTTCATAATGTTAAGAACAGACAGAAGAGTCTTAAGATCAGCCAGACAGAAAATATAGATTACTTACAAAGGAACAAAATTTGACTTACAGCTAACTTCTGAATAGAAACAATGGAAACCAGAAGTTAGTGACATAGTATCATCAGATTTCTGAGAATTATATACTCAGTAATATTACTTTCAAAACATGGGCTAAAAGAAAAACCCATTCTTAGACCACACACACAAAAAAAATCAGAAATATTTACTAACCAATGAATCAACACTAAATGAAGTTTTAATGAATATAATTTAGGAAGAAGAAAAAAGAGCCTTGAAGTGAAGTCAAGGATACAAAAAGAATTATCAAAGAAAATGATCAATATATGTGTGAATATAAATAATCATGGATTATAGAAAATTGAGTTGATGTCTCATTTGTAAAGTTATAAATGTGAACTAAAATATTAGACAAAGGTATCATGTAGATCTGAAGCATAATAATTGGAATTACAGCAGTCTGTTATCTTTGCATTTTTTTGGTTAAAGTTAGGTAATGTTAAGTTAATGTATATACTATATTTTTTAGAGTAACCATGGAAAGAATAGAAATAACTATTTAGGGAAAAATGAACAGAGTGGACCTGCAGCAGTAATCAGAAGTCCAAGCAAGGAGCTTGAGCAGGATGCAGTTCTTGCTTGTGTAAGAATATATTCTTTAAAAATATCTATATTAAAACACTTAAGTTTTAAAAACTGTAACGATTATTGGAGTGGTGAAGAAGTTGGTGGAAGAGTAGGAGGACCTTAGCCTGCTTCATCCCATGAAAACAACTAGATAACTATCAAATCATCATAAATACACCAGAAATTGACCTGAAGACTGACAGAACAAACTTCATAACTAAAGGTAGAAAAGAGGCCACATTGAAGAAGGTAGAAAGTGTGGATATATGGTATGGGGGAGAAACGGATCCTGGTTGCTGTGGAGGAGAGGAGGTCATGGTTGTGTAGAAGGAAATAGAGAGTGGAGCACAAAGGGAACACACAAGATGATATTTGTCCATAGCTATTGGCTTGGAAAATGAGGGGAACTGAATCTCATGAGTTCTTGCAGCCAGAGAAGCTTAAATACTGGAGTTTTAAAGATGTTTTAAAGATTTTATTTATTTCCTTGAGAGAGAGAAAGAGATTGAGTGAGAGAGAACATGCATGCACAAGCCAGGGGAGAATCAGAATAAGAGGGAGAAGCAGACTCCTGACTGAGCAGGGAGCCCAATGAAGGGCTTGATCCCAGGACCCTGGGATCATGACCTGAGCCAAAGGGCAGATATTTAACCAACTGAGCCACCCAGGCATCTCAAAGATTATTTATTTATTTGAGAGAGAGAGAGAGAGAGTGTGTGTGTGTGTATATGTGTGTGTGCATAAGTCGGGGGTGGAGGGGCAGAAGGAGGGAGGAAGCAGGCTCCCAGTTGGGCAGAGAACCTGACTTGAGGACCCCGGGATCATGATCTGAGCTAAAGGCAGGCACTTAACTGACTAAGCCAACCAAGCTCCCCTTAAAGCCTGGAGTCTTAAAAGTCAGAGCAAGCTTGGCTGGGATAGAGCCCAGAGGACACTAGGCTGCCCCTGGAGAGAAGGCAGGCAAAAAACCGGGGGGCAGACAATGTGGAAACAGCAATCTGAAGAGTGCCTGGGGCCCACAGTAGGGAGTTTATTTGCTCTTCTTAGAGCATGACCCTGACAGAGACATTTCTAGGAACAAAGGAGCTGGGTGACTGCCACTTCCCTCCCACATTCCTCAGTTTAAATACAAAACCACCTGCAGGAAGCAGTGCAGCACCAACACTGGCTGCCTAACTTGCTTACACTAAGCCCCACCTCCCTGAACTCCCACAGAAGATCAGCCCAAACCACTACATCTCCTAACCAGAGAGTTTTGCAGGGCCTCAGTTCTCATGGAGGTGGTGACAGGTCTCATTTCACAAGCAGATCAAAGCACCTCGTTAAAACTCACCATATTTAGGGAAGGGACCAAACACTGCCCGCAGCAGACAAGGGGAACCTCTGCAAATGACTGGCCTGAAGGATAGAGCAGCTAGAACACAACAGCAGAGAAGATGCAACACTCACTGGAGGCACGCCCTGATGTACCAGGCCCTGGACACTACAGGACCTATTCTTCATAAGGCTATTACTTTAAGGAGCTGGGGACATAACAGACTATTTTAACACAGAGAAGAAGTCAGAGATTTAGATAAAATGAGAAGATAGAGGAGTTTATGCCAAGTAAAAGAATAGGATAAGGTCACAGCCAGAGATCTAACTAAGCAGAACAGATGTAAGTAACATGCCTGATGGAAAATTTAAAGCAATAATCATAAAGATATTCACTGGGCTTTAGAAAAGAATGGAAGAAAGACATCAGTGAGACCGTTACCACAGAGATAGAAGAGTTAAAGAAGAATCAATCAGAGATAAAGGGTGTAAAGCCACAAAATTAGAGACATGCTTGATACAACGAACCACAGGCTGACATTCATATTATAGGTACCCCAGAAGAAGGAGAGAGACAATAGCGGGCATAATACTTATTTGAAGAAATAATAACTGAAAACTTCCCTAATCTGGGGAAGGAAACAGATATCCAGATCCAGGAAGCACAGAGAATTCCCATCAAAATCAACAAAAGCAGGCCAATACCAAGACATATTGTAATTAAATGTGCAAAATATAGTGAAAAAGACAAAAGATCTTAAAAAAAAATCAGCAAGACAAAGGAAGTCCTTAACTTACAAGGGAAATTCTAAAGGATAGCAGAATTTTCAACAGAAACTTGGCAAGCCAGAAAAAAGTGGCATGATAGATTCAAAGTGCTGAGTGGGAAAAATCTGCAGCGAAAAATACTCTATCTCCAGGAAGGCTATCATTCAGAATGGAAGGAGAAATAAAAAAGTTTCCCAGACAAACAAAAATTAAAGAAGTTTGTGACCACTAAACCAGCCTTGCAAAGAAATATTAGGAAAAGAAATACAAACAAAGCCTAAAGCCAGCAGAAGGAAGGAAATAATAAAGATTGGAGTAGAAATAAATGATACTTATTTATTAACTAAATTAAATATTAACTTATAAAAACAATAGAACAGATCAATGAAACCAGGAGCTGGTTCTTTGAAAAAATTAATAAACTTGATAAATCTATAGGCAGAAAAAAGACCCAAATAAATAAGATTACAACTGAGAGAGGAGAATCACAAGCAATACCACAGAAATACAAAGTATTATAAGAGAATATTGGGAAAACTATATGCCAACAAATTGGACAACCTAGAAGAAGTGGACAAATCCCTGGAAACATCTGAATTGCCAAAACTGAAAAAGGAAGAAATAGAAAACTTGAACAAACCAATAACCAAAAAAAAAAAAAAAAAAAAAAAAAAAAAAAAAAAAAAAAAATTGAATCAGTAATAAAAAAGAACTCCAAACAAAAGTTAAGAATTAGATGACTTCACAGGTGAATTCTACCAAACATAAGAGTCAATACGTATTCTTCTCAAACTATTCCAAAAAACAGAAAAGGAAGGGAAACTTCCAGATTCATTCTATGGGGCCAGCATCACTCTAATCCAAAACCAGATAAAGACACCATAAACAAAGAGAACCACAGGCCAGTGTCTCTGATGAACACATATACAAAAATCCTCAATAAAATACTAGCAAATCGAATTCAACAATACATTTGAAAAAATCATTCATCACTATCAAGTAGGATTTATTCCTGGGTTGCAAGTGTGGTTCAATATTTGTAAATCAATGTGATAAATCACATTAATAAAGGAAAGGATAACAACCATATGATCATGTCAATAGATGCAGAAAAAAAGCATTTGACAAAGTACAGCATCCATTCATATAAAAATCCTCAACAGTGTGGCTTTAGAGGAAACATACCTCAGCATAATAAAAGCCTATATGAAAAACCCATAGCTAATATCATCCTCAATAGGGAGAACCTGAGAGTTTTTCCTTTATGGTTAGGAGCAAGACAGAATGCCCACTCTCACTACTTTTATTTAACATAGTACTGGAAGTCCTAGCCACAGCCATCAGACAACAAAAAGAGATAAAAGACATCTGAACTGGTAAGGAAGAAGTAAAATTTTTACTATTTGAAGATGGCATGATACTATATATAGAAAACTTGAAAGACTCCATTAAAACCTGCTACAACTAACAAATATATTCAGTAAAGTTGCAGGATACAAAACTAATGTATAGAAAAATGTTGCATTCTATCCACCAATAATGAAGCACTAGAAAGAGAAATCAAGAAATTGATCCCATTTACAACTGCACCAAAAAACACAAAATACCTAAAATTAAACCTAACCAAGGAGGTGAAAGGCCTATACTCTGGAAACTATAAAACACCAGTCAAAGTAACTGAAGATGACACAAAGAAATGGAAAGACATTCCATGTTCACAAATTGGAAGAACAGATGTTGTTAAAATGTCTGTACTACACAAAGCAAACTACATATTTAATATAATCTCTGTCAAAATACCAACAATGTTTTTCACAGAAATAGAACAAACCATCCTGATATTTGTATGGAATCACAAAAGACCCAAAGCAATCTTGAAAAAGAAAAATCTGGAGTCATGACATTGCCAGACTTCAAATTCTATTACAAAGCTGTAATAATCAAAATAGTATGGTACTGGCACAAAAATAGACACATAGATCAATAGAATGGAAGAGAAAATCCAAAAATGAACCCGTAATTGTATGGTCAATTAATATTTGACAAAGCAAGGAAGAATACCCAATGGGAAAAAGACTGTCTCTTCAACAAATGGTATTGGGAAAATTGGACAGCAAAAGAATGAAACTGGACCACTTTCTTACACCATACACAAAAATAAACTCAAAATGGAAAGATTTAAATGTATACCTGAAGCCATCAATATCCTAGAAGATAATATAGGCTATAACTTCTTTGACATTGGTCATAGCAACTTCTTCCTATATATGTCTCTTGAGGCAAGGGAAACAAAAGCAAAAATAAACCGTTAGGACTACATAAAACAAACAAACAAACAAACAAACAAAAAAACCTTCTGCACGGTGAAGGAAAAAACATCAATAAAACTAAAAGGCAACCTGTGGAGTGGGAGAAGATATTTGTAGATGACATATCTGATAAAATGTTCATATCCAAAATATATAAAGAACTTAAAAAATTCACACCTTAAAAAGATTATCTTGATTAAAAATTGGCAGGAGACATGAATAGAATTTTTCCAAAGGAGATATCCAGATGGCCAACAGGCACATGAAAAGATATTCAGCATCATTTACCATCTGGGAAATGCAAATTAAAGTTACAATGAGCTATCACCTCACACCTATCAGAATGGCTAAAATCAGCAACACAAGAAACAACAGGTGTTGGCAAGGATGTGGAGAGGGGAACCCTCTTACATTTTTCGTGGGAATGCAAACTGTGTAGTCACCCTGGAAAACAGTATGGAGGTTCCTCAAAAAGTTAAAAATAGAACTACCTTATGATCCAGCAAACATACTACTAGATATTTACCCAAAGAATACAAAAATACTAATGCAAAGGGATACATGAACCCTAATGCTTATAGGAGCATTTTCTACAATAGCCAAATTATGGAAATAGCACAGTGTCCATGGATTGATGAATGGATAAAGAAGATGTGATATATAAATAGTGGAATTTTACTCAGCCATAAAAAAAGAAAGAAATCTTGCCGTTTTCAAAAGCATGAATAGAGCTAGGGAGTATTAGGCTAAGCAAAATAAGTCAGTCAGAGAAAGACAAATACCATGTGATTTAAGAAACAAAATGAACAAGCAGGGGGAAAGAGAGTGAGAGAAAGAGAAAACAGTCTCTTATCCATAAAAAACAGACTGGTGGTTGCCAGAGAGGAAGTTGAGGGGGGTTACATAGATAATGGGGTTAAGGAAGCGCACTTGTGATGAGCACAGTGATGTATGGAAGTGTTGAATCACTATATTGTACACCTGAAACTAATATTACACTGTGTGTTGACTAATTGGAATTTAAATTGAAAAGTTGAAATTAAAGATGGAAAATAAAAAAAAAACTTTAACAATTATTATTTTACTGATTATACTGCTTATAAAACTAGTAACTATTTGTTACAGAGATTTTGGAATAACAAATTATACAATTCACAGAAAATGTACTTCCTAATACATTTAAAACCAAATAATATATCATTTAATACTTTATAAATATATGTATATAGATATAATAAATAAAATTACCTATAATTCCTTCATTTAGAGATTGTCAGTATTTTGTTGCATCCTCTTTAGCCTTTTGTCTATTTTATCTCCTATGTTATCTGTAATATATAAATTTCTATTAATATAATTATGTATGTTACATATTATATAATATATTATCTATGTTTCTATGTTACCTACCTACCTACATAGCTGTCTAAATTCCCATTTATTTATTGTGTCATTCAGCTTTTAACATACAGGTAGGATTGGACTGGTTTCTATGCATTATGGAGAGTTCATTGACTTCCCCATGATGTTTGAATTCTAGGGCATATAGACATCTCTGGTTATTTTTTATGACAATATCTTAAATTGGAATTATTCAATAAAATGTTAGGAATGTTTTTAAGGCTTCTGATTCACATTGCCAGATACCATAAAGGTTTTACCAGTTTATATGTCAAACAGAGTATATGGGAATATACCTTTCACTTACCAATACTTGATGCTATTATACAAATTCCTGTATATATGAATATACATATAACATCAGACTTTTCTAAATAAATATTTAAACTGATTTTATATTTTTTCCAAAATTATATACTAAGAGAGGAAAAAAAGATGAAAAATGAAAGATATATGCTGGTATTTTGTGTATCTGGAGTTTTCTAAGGAGAAAAATAAAATAGCCAAATGTCTGCATGACCGAAAATATCCAACCTGAGAATAAAGCCTTTTTTAGGAGCAGTGATGTGACATAATGCCTATGATTTACTTTGGAAATATGCCCATAACTCCCATTAGTAATAATGAAAGTTAATGACGTGCCTTATGGGATCAGACAATGGTCTTCAATATTTGTAACTACTTGCTGGGGTAGAAGCTATTCTGTATTGTCAGTGGGTGTCAGTTTGTAATTACAAATTGCACAAACACTATGCATGGTATGTATTTTGCCAACAAGGATTAACTTGGCATCTAGAAAAATGTTTCATTTTTAGCGCCCAAGAAAAACAAAATCTGTGCCTTTTAAAGTAACAAGGTTTGGAGAATAACTAAGCACCCGTGAAACAGAATTTATTGCTTTCACATTTAATGAAGAAGAACATGTTTTTGGACTTTTTGAAATTTAAGTGATCATTTACTAATGTTAGTCCCAAATAATGAGTTAGAGTGAGTTTTTAATTAAAAAAAACAAATCTGTAGTTATCCTGATCTTGAAAGTCACTTTTATTTTGGGCCCCATTAATTAACTCAGGTTAGCTGATAACCTAAGGATTTGAAGAGAGACTGATCAAGTAAACCTTGGAAATAAATTTGATCTTGGTTTGAGAGATAACTTTTTGACTCGATGGCTCCTGCTTTTGTTTGGTAAAAGGGACGAAGTAGGCTAAAAAGTTTTTAAATTAAAAAAAACACACACTTTTCATGAGGCTAAATGATCTAATGTACTCTCAGCTCCTCTGCAGTTCTCACTCACTGTTCCTAGCCACTCTGGTCTTTCCAAACACACTACATTCCTTTCAACCTCCAGGCTTTTGTACCTGCTGTTTCCTTCTTGATGTATTCTCTTTTTTTTTTTTTTTTTTTAAGATTTTTTATTTATTTATTTGACACAGAGAGATCACAAGTAGATGGAGAGGCAGGCAGAGAGAGAGAGAGAGAGAGGGAAGCAGGCTCCCTGCTGAGCAGAGAGCCTGATGCGGGACTTGATTCCAGGACTCTGAGATCATGACCTGAGCCAAAGGCAGCGGCTTAACCCACTGAGCCACCCAGGCGCCCCATGATGTATTCTCTTTTAGTTACTCTTTTTTGATTCTCAATGATTTTTCTTCTTTGAGTAAACTAACTTAGAGGTATGTTTTCTGTTTTTTTCTCATCACACTTTTTTTCTTTCTAACACTATACTGTTGCCATAACCTGGGATTCTGTAGTCATCTTTGCTTATTTAACCCATATCTTCCACATTAGATAATAAGCTCCACAATGTTAGAGATCATGTCTAATTTTTTAGCCATCTGATTCCAATGCCTGCCATAGTGTCAGGCACATAGTATGCTCAATAAATATTTTGTTGACTTCGTGTAAAATGAATGACTAAATGAGTGAATCGTAAATATGCACAGTTTGAGGGGTTGAATCTATTCAGTTTTTACTGAGCTTTGTTGAAATATGATATTTTACACCTTTGATTTTCACATTTTAAAATGAAGTAATAACATTTTTGTTCCATCAGATGGGAGTATGAAGTTAAAAAGAGCACTGAATCTGTCATTTATTCTTTTTTTATGTAACTAATATCATAAAATGTCATACTTAGTACATAAGATTTATCTTTATCTTAAAAGTCCCATATGTTCACATTCATAGCTAATTTAAAGTTGACTTTGTATTCTGCATTTTTAAAATGTTTTGAAATTTTACTTTAAAATAAGAGAAATTTCGGTTAAAATCTTCTAAATTATGCTAACGATGCCAATTTAAATGTTAAACATTTTTACAAACTCATTTTTTATTGATAAGCACATAAATGCTGTAAAGATGGGATATGTTTACAAAAAATATGCAATGATAAACTTTGCTTTAGAAGAAGTTGATAATATATCAGTGCTATTTTCTTGTGCTTACTAAGTACAAATAGCTTGGTCAATTAAAAAATATTCTATTTTCTTTAGCAAACTTTATGCTTTTTATTGATACTTGAGTATTTTTATAGTTGTAATGTAAAGACTGTTTTAGAGCGTTCAGTTCTTTAGCAAATAAATCTTGGGACTATATTGGGTTATGAAGTGGCAATGATAAGTATATTTTAATATACTCTGATTTTGTGATTCCTTTAAATACCTGCTTTATTTTTATGTTTTTCTTTTTGTTCCTCTCTTAATTGAAGTATAGTTGACATACAATATTAGTTTCAGGTGTATAACATAGTGATTTGACATTTCTATACATTATGAAATGAACATGGTAAATCTGGTTACCATTTGTCACCATATAAAGTTATTACAAATATTATTGACTATATTCCCTATGATGTATTTTCATCCCTGTGACTTATTTATTTTATAATCAGAAGTTTGTACCTCTTAACCCCCTTTACCTATTTGCTCTTCTCCAACCTCCCTCCCCTCCGGCAACACCGATTTCTTCTCTGTATTTATGAATATCTTTCTGTTCTATTTATTTCATATTTTATATTCTACAAGTAAGTGGAATTTTATGGCATTTGTCTTTTTCTGACCTATTTCACTTAGGATAAGACCTTCTAGGTCCATCCATGCTGCCACAAATGGCAAGATTTCATTCTTTTATGGCTGAGTAACATTGCATGGTATATATTTATACATAATATCTTTTTTATCCATCTGTCGATTGATTGCCATTTAAGTTGCTTCTCTGTCTTGGCTATTATAAATAATGCTGCAGTGAACACGGGAATGCTTATCCTTTTGAATTACTATTTTGTTTGGATAAATATCTAGTTGTTTTTTTTTTTTTGATAAATATCTAGTACTGGAATTGTTGGACTGTATGGTACTTTTATTTTTAATTTTTTGAGGTATCTCCATACTGTCTTCCATAGTGGCTGCACCATTTTACAGCCCCACCAAGAATGCAAAAGGGTTTCCTGTTCTCCACATTCTCACCAACACATATTTCTTGTCTTTTTGTAGAAAATTATTAATTTTGCAGAAATGTATGTTTGCCGTATTTCTGTCACTAAAATTTATATTTTCAAACTGGACTGTTTTCATGCTACTTGTAGGTTTATTTATAGGTATAGAATGAGCAGATACTTTATTTTAGTAGTGTTTTAGGGCAACAACTGGACTGCAAAGGCTGTGACCATGCTTGGCACTTACTTAGTGGTCACTGAATATTTGTTTACTTCCTTATTTAATTAATTGATGAAGAGGCAAAGTGAACTGATAATTTCCTTTAGGTAACAGGGAAGGACCAGATTGAGTATTCTAGGTTTTCAGTATTGCATAGATAATCTCTATTTATAAAGCATTCATTTACTTATAATATATAATTTTTGGCTCTTTGATTTTCTGGAATACTGTTGGCAGACAATGTCATCCTCACTTAAGAATATAGGAACCTGAAACACTGGGAAGTGAAATAATTTGACCTAGGAATTAATTAAATAGTGGTAGATTCTAGATCAAAGTTCTTAAAATAAATTCTGTCCTTTATCAAACTGTCAATATTGATTATCTATATATGCATAGAAAGAGTTGTGTTTTTTCCCCAAGAAAATCAATTATCTTTCCATAGTGAATTTTTTTAAAAGATTTTATTTATTTATTTGATAGACAGAGGCACAGGGAGAGAAGGAACACAAGCAGCGGGAGTGGGAGAGGGAGAAGCTTCCCGCCAAGCAGGGAGCCTGATGCAGGACTTGATCCCAGAATCCTGGGATCATGACCTGAGCTGAAGGCAGACGCTTAACGATTGAGCCACCCAGGTGTCCCTCCATAGTGAATTTTTAAAAATCAGATGAGTCGGGGCACCTGGGTGGCTCAGTGGGTTAAAGCCTCTGCCTTCGGCTCAAGTCATGATCCCAGGTTCCTGGGATCGAGCCCCACATGGGGCTCTCTGCTCAGCAGGTAGCCTGCTTTCCCCTCTCTCTCTGCCTGCCTCTCTGCCTACTTGTGATCTCTGTCAAATAAATAAATAAAATCTTAAAAAAAAATTCAGATGAGTCTAGGAATTCTAAATTGTCAACTAAGTTTAAGCCTATCACTATAATGATAAGTCAAAATTTATGACTCACAGATATATGGGATTTACATTAGGAATAAGAGGTTTTCAGTTTTTAATTTTTGTTTAAATTCTTACTTGCATTGCTGAGATTTGGAGTGATCTGGTAAGTTTTCTAGATTACCATACTGTTCTTATATTGAACTAAATTTGTGGAAAAGACAATTGATTAATTTTCAGGTTAAGGTGACTTTGCAGAAAACTACTTTTGGTGAATGGTTTTCAACCTGGTCTTGATGAGTTTTAATATACTTGGTGACTTTTCCTCTGTGTAATATTGCATGAATTTAAACAGGTAAACTAGATGTTAGGAAAAGTATGAATTTTCTTCTTCTTATAGTGCTCTTGTCCAACATGATTGATGGAAAGTAAACACAAAAGCACATCTCTGAAAGACTAAAACTATTGTTTGAAAACCATTATCTCTCAAAGAGATACTCATATTTATTAGCAGTTAATGATATTGATAATAACTCATTCTTCATCATTAATCAGTATAGCATCATGGGACATGTCCACTACCAAAACCAAAACTAGGGTGGATCACAAGTCAGCTTTCCAATTTCATCAGGTTGACTATATCTATAAACTGTATCTACTTTTCAGCATTTTATTTTATTTTTTTAAAAGATTTTATTTATTTATTTGACAGAGATCACAAGCAGGCAGAGAGGCAGGGAGAGAGAGAGAGAGAGAGAGAGAGAGAAGGAAGCAGGCTCCCTGCTGAGCAGAGAGCCCAATATGAGGCTCGATCCCAGGACCCTGGAATCACGACCCGAGCCGAAGGCAGAGGCTTTAACCCACTGAGCCACACAGGCGCCCCACTTTTCAGCATTTTAATGTAGAATAATATAAAGTGTGTCAAATGTTTAGATCACTGTCTAGTGAGGTACTTGATAAATGCTGGTTATTGTCATCAATACTTTATAAACTTTGATAACTTTCTTCTAGAGTGTTCTTTTATCAAAAAATATAGCATGCCATATATCTTGAGATAATTATAATGTTTTCCCAGACTAAAGACCAACTGCCTTGACAATCATGTAAGTACAGAGTTAGAGGTAAACAAAGCTTTCAAAAGCTATTCAGAGTCACAAAAAGCATCTTGACTAAAAGAAGTATCTGGGAAAAACTCTTAAACACTTCACTCTGTATTTTAGCATTAATATGTGATTCTACATAAATATATTTCAGATTTTTTTTATTCCATGAAATAGGGAGGACTACTTTTCTAGACATCTGTTCTAAAACAATTTTTAAAACTAACCGGGGAGGCTAGGAACTGAAGATAGTTTCATTGTTTTTTCTAGAATAAGCCATTAATTAAAAATTTCAAGATTAATTAATATTATCCACATAATAAAAAGTTTGAAATCATTATAGTAAGCAGTGATTTTTTAATCAAATTACTTATACCAGTTATTGTGCTTTATAATTTTAGATGGCATAATTGCTGCACAGATATTTCAGTGGCAAAATATGTCACATTTATCTATTCAATGACCAGATTTCCTTGTGTCTAGACATATTCTGTTGGGCTTTACATTCATATTGACAAGTGAGGCAATTATGAGTCAGCATATCCTGTAGATTCTATATCTGGCTTATCCACTTGTATTTTTTCAAAAGCAGCAAAGTCTATAGAAAGAACTTGAGTAATCTCGTTTGAAACCGGCTCTAATGCTTACTAACACTGTGACCTTGAGAAAGTTTCTGAGCATCTCTGAATTTTAGTTTCCTCATCTGTAATATTGTGATAATGATTAATATAATAATAAAGTATTACTTATTGGCAAAACATAACGAAATTGATATATGAAAGTAGACACTCTCATTTACTGTTGGTGAGAATATTCATTATTAAAACATATCTATAGGACAATTTGACATTACCTATTAAACATTAAAAAGTACATTCATTCCTTTTGGCTTAGCAATATTTCTTAGAGTATGATCTACAGAAATGCATTGGTACAAATAGCCATGTAACAAGGATATTCATTGCAACATTATAATAGCTAAATTTAGAAACACTTAAATATCCATTATTAGGGAAAAGTAAATGAATCATGGTATAGTAATGCAGCACAAAAAAGAATAGATTGAAATGAAAAGATCTCTGAAATGGAATAAGGGAAAATAAATCTCAGGTTATGGAAAGCATGACATTTTTATGCAAAAATGTAACAATAAAGGTAATTAATATGTAATTACATGTTATATTGATTGATTAACAATATGTGTTTTTCTGTACTATTGTAATTACATTGAAGAGCACTAAAATGATACACAATTAGCGACAGTAGTTTCTTTTGTAGAAAGTGTTAGGACAGTTGGATGTTGGGGTCTGGTGAATACATTCACATGTAATGTGTGATTTGAAACACTAAAGTAAAACAAATAATTATAATTTTTTTTAATAAATGGGGTAATGCCTTCTTTCCATTGTTATTAATCCACTTGACATCCTTGTAGTTCAAAATTTTCATTGTATTACTAGATTCTCACCCAAAGTGGGAAAGAGATACTCTGGAGTGTAAACCAATTCTTTGTAGTCCATAGAGCTTTTTCAATCTACATTTTCCATGTCCTTCCCTATTTGTGGCCTGCCCTTCTTACAGAGGGGGATGACTGCACTAGTGAGGTGTGGTTGACAGGAAGGCTTGTGTGCTTTAGGTGATATTGCTAACAGAGGAGAAGGGGGCCTATGAAAAATTAAAACCCAGCATCCAAGGGAAAAGCAGAGGAAAAGATCCCCCAAAGAAGACTAAGAAGGAGTAAACAAAAGGATAGGAAAAAAACAAGAGATTGGAGCCTGGAAAAGACAGTTTTCAGAAGGAAAGGAGAGGTCAACCATGTCAAAACCTGTAGAGAAATCAAATACATTGGGTATGAAAAAGAGTGTTTGTTTGTTTGTTTTTAGCACAGAGTATTCCTTGTTGACCTTAGTGAGAACAGTTTCAGTGGAGGTGCGGGGAGGGGAGTTAAGATCCAGTCCAGAGTGAATTGGTAAGTAGGAGATGAGACCACAGGTATAGTAGACTATTCTTTTTCAAGACATATGACTATGAATGGCAGGAAAGAGGGAGGGAAAAATGAGGAGAGGCTCTTTGATCTCTAAAATCTTACTGAGTTTTTGAGGGAAACTTAAAAAACATCATTTATCCAAAGTCATCATTTTTGGTAGACATCCCAGAATCAAATGATTAACTGAAAACAATTAATTCCATTCCCTAGGCATACATTTTATAATTGGTTTTTCTTGGAAGAGACCCAAAGAATTTATATTATTCTAATTTTGACATTTTTCTTGATACTTTGCTGATATTTTTGATGGTCAAAGGAGGTGTTTAGTACCCTTACAAATTTCCTAGTCCAAATTTATTATATCTATGTTTTATGATGTAAGTTTTAGAGTGTTCCTCTCTACTCTTTCTATGGCTTGAAAAAAAACTCCTCAGTGCTTTGATGCTCTCCTTGGTTTTTAATAAGTAAAATTTTGGTCTTGCTTAGGGCTTTCTTTTAATCCAATTTAATGCCTCCTCATATTCTAGGTTGGATTTAGAAGCAGGCAAGATGGAGCGCCTGTGTGGCTCAGTCATTAAGAGTCTGTCTTCAGCTCAGGTCATGATCCCAAGAGTCCTGGGCCCCGCGTAGGACTCCCTGCTCCATGAGAAGCCTGCTTCTCCCTCTCCCACTCCCCCTGCTTGTATTCCCTCTCTCACTGTCAAATAAATAAATAACATCTTAAAAAAAAAAAAAAAAACAGGCAAGACAGTGTAACAGGAAGGTGTGGGAGGAGGAAGGAAGGGAGAGGATAGGCTTATCTAATAAATGCTCTGTGGAAGTTATCAGGAAGATACAATCCATGAAGTTGCTTAACTTGTAGCATTATGGTTTAACTAAAAGACTTCTCTAAATAGTATTCCTTTTATTTTATAGACAGACTGAGGCTATATATCTATATCATAGAAATTGGAAAGTGGGTAATAATTAATTACATATTTATCTTTGATCCTACTCAAGTAATTGCATTTATCTGTGAAACACCCTAAATATTGCATGTCCTTTTATATAGTTTCCTAAGATATAGATAAAATATATTTAAAATATTGTGCTTTACAAGGGATCATTTGTCACTAATAATACTCAGGTACAAAGATAATCATGTTACCAGATCAGTAAGCTACATTTTATTTTTATTTTTATTTTTATTTAAGACATTACTGTAGAAGAATGTGGAAAATATAGAAAATTAAGAAAAAACCAGGGGCGCTGGGTGGCTTAGTGGGTTAAAGCCTGTGCCTTCGGCTCAGGTCATGGTCTCAGGGTTCTGGGATCGAGTCCCACATCGGGCTCTCTGCTCAGTGGGGAGCCTGTTTCCCCCCACCCCCACCCCGGCCTGCCTCTCTGCCTACTTGTGATCTCTGTCTGTCAAACAAATAAATAAAATCTTAAAAAAAATAAAGAAAAAACCCACTACCATAATTCAGATTTTGCCATTATAAAATTTTTAGTATTTTTTTTCTTTCAGACTTATTTTTTCATTTGAAATACTTTAAATTTTGTGTTGGTGATACACAGGATAAGAACAACAGTGTAAATTATACTGGGTTGATTATTATATCCAGGATTAGGAGTTGACAGCTTGTATTTAACAATAGAATCTTTAGTTAAACAGGTATTATATAAAATGCTCTGTTTTATTGATTATTGCATTCATTGGAAATTATTTTAATTATTTGTGGAGTTTGTGAGAAATAAAGCAAAATCTTATTCAAGCAAGAAGTCGCTTATTAGTTTTGTAGCCCAGAATACCCCTTGTGTGAGCTGTATATTTCCTACATCCCATCAGAATTTGCATGAAAGAATGTGTTCCCGGACACAACCATGGTGAGTTGTAGAGAGGAATGAGAAATAGCTGGTTTTTGCAATTCAAATGTCCTATTTGTTTAGTCAGTATTTTTTGAGATAGGTGTACTAGGTAAATAATTTTTGTTTGTTTTAAGGAAAAGCCTTACTTGGTAAAGGGCAGCTCTGCCATTGTTTAAAAAATACTGTTTGATTAGTCTTTGGTGGATTTGATGTCTTAGATTGTCAAGGACTGCATCGTTTTTATTTTCTACATTGTTTCATTAACATACATTTCTGTGTTTCATTTCCTTTATGCGTTTTCCGTGACACTGCTTTTCCGTCTTCTAGGACCTGGCTCATTTTGTGCTAAGAGAAGTTCATTTGTTGCTTACTTTAAAAAATGTCGCTCAGCTGATGTCCTTTGCCAATGACTTACAGAAGTTTTCATATACAAATCAGCTGGCTCTAGCCTGGTACTTCCTTGGGAGAAAAGTGAAGAGTGTTTCCATACCTTGTCTCAGGCCCGCTGACTGTCCTTTAGTGCTTCAGTTCTCTGTGACTTCTGTAGTTATTAGGAGCAACACTAAACTAAAAATGTGACTGGTCCTATTGTACGAGGCGTGGAAAAGTGAGATAATAACACTAGAACAATACCGCTCGTATTACATAGGCATTTCTTTAGTGAATGCATAGGAGTCCCCTCAGTCGAAGTTTCACAAAGTACCAAATGTATTAGCTAATGTACCAGTTTAAATTGAGAAGTAAGGGAGGGAAGAAGGACAGTTAACTCTCAATTCCAAGACTCTAAAGCAGAGTAGACTTACATGGTCTCTAGTGCAGACAACTATTTGAAAAACTTAAAAAGAAGAAGACATTTTATTTTTTGTCTGAAAAGTAGAGCAAAAGGAGTAGCAATCTCTAATCATTCCCTTGATAAAGTTTTTTTAAATACTAAAATATATTAAAAGTAAAATTTAAAAAGGCATTTTTAAAATTTAAAAATTTAAAAAGTAAAAGTTTTAAATTAGGATAGAATATACTGAGTAGGCTAAGAAATTACAAACAAATATTCCAAATACAAACTTTTTTGAGTGCTCACTATGTATTAGGCATCACTATAGCACTTTGCATAAATTAACCATTTATTATCATTCTATGAAATATTTTATTTATTTTTTAAAAGATTTTATTTATTTGACAGACAGAGATCACAAGTAGGCAGAGAGGCAGGCAGAGAGAGAGGAGGAAGCAGGCTCCCTGCGGAGCAGAGAGCCCGATGCGGCGCTCGATCCCAGGACCCTGAGATCATGACCTGAGCCGAAGGCAGAGGCTTAACCCAATGAGCCACCCAGGCGCCCCCATTCAATGAAACGTAGACTGTAATTATTCTCATTCTTCAGATGAGGAAGATAATGCATACTGAGATTCATTACCTTATCCACAGTCACACGGCTGTGACTGTGAAGCTGGCTTCCAATCCCAGCAGTTAACCCTAGCACCCACATCACCCCTACTGGGCCACTCTCTAGTTAGGAACATTCTTCTTGGGATTTAGGACTCATTTCGGAGAGGGTGATTTCTTTCTAAATGAAAAAAAGTTGGGCCAAATGTTTCCTTTTTTAATTTTTTTATTTTCACATGAAATTTAATTATCCATATCCTTCCCGTTGCTTTAATCCTTCAACATAATATGGAAGTATAGGGAATATGTGTTCTGTGCCTGAATGACTCCAAACATATTTATTTAAAATGATTTTTAAAAAGTACAAATACGGATATTTCTAAACATGTGATTTTAGAAATGAAATTTTCAACTTCCACTTCTGTATTTGGCTTTATGTATACTAGATGAATACATAGTTTAGAAAGGTCAGAGTTCCATGAAAATGCAATTAAAGTCATCATTTACAGGTGTTTTTGTTTTCATTTTCATTTCTTGACTGGGTAGACTAGTGATTGAGAAAGATCAATAGAGCTTTTCTTTCTAATTTGGAAATCAGCTGCAAATACTGTTAGCTCCTGATGTACTTTAAAAGACTAAGAGTTTTATAAATTCAAGGATCTTCAAATTGTACAGCTAAGTGCATATCATGAGCTATGAATTGGATAAAGATATCAGGGACATTTTGCAAAAATTAATCTGATACAAGGCACATTTTAGGTTTTCATACCAAATAAACCATTACACTAATTTGAAATTGATCTAAATTAGGTTGGAGATACTTCACTGATGAAAATCCTCTGTTCTTAGTGTTCTTAGAGTGATGTTCTCTTGATTTGTTCAGACTGTTCTCTCTGGAAAGTGGGAAGGATAACCATGTGACTTTCCACACAGCTTAGAAACAGTTAGGACCACCGTGTTCACGTGAATTCTTTCATATATTTAATTGAACATGACTATTAGGGTCAGATGTTTTATTTTTCATGGCCTTGAAAATTTGATTAGCTGTTTTAGGAATCTTGAAATCATATACTGAGTCCTCGAACCTCATTCAGAAATTTACATTCTTTACATATATAATTACTGCTAGTTTGGAAAGTCTGTTCTTTAAAGTTCCATATAATCATTGCTTTAATTATAGAGCACTTTATTTTAATAAATTGTGCTACTCCAAAGAGACGACTTAATTGGTTTTAGAGAGGGAATTGGCTATTGCCTTAAAGATGTATCTATTTGTTGCACGTATGCTTACACATATCAATGATATAACTTTATGCATACATTAGAAATATTTCCCACTACTTTAGGTTTTCATCAGAATTTTGAGAACTTAGGTTTAAAGAAAAAATCCAAAAACTTTGAAGTTAAAAAAGATGAAGATGTATAATTTGCACAATGGGATATTAGTCAGTGGGTGTAAGTATGAGTGGGTTATAGCTAAAATAAAGAAAGTGAATTATAGAACCATAATGTGGAATGAAAAATGCACATTGTAAAGGACCACTTTAAAAAAGTGGAATCAGTTTATACGTTGAAAAGAGCATTGAGTTTAAGAGAGACTTTGAATTCCATTTTTACAAAGCTCAAATAGAATAAAAAACTAAGCTATGCGATACTTAACAATATAAAAATAAGTGTTCAAATGATTTTTAAAAGAAGGCAAGAGGGTGTCTGGGTGGTTCAGTCATTGAGCATCTGCCTTCCACTTGGGTCATGATCCCAGTATCCTGGGATCGAGCCCCGTATCGGGATCCCTGATCTGTGGGAAGCCTGCTTCTCCCTGGTTGTGTTCTCTCTCTTGCTGTGTCTCTCTGTCAAATAAATAAATAAAATCCTTCAAAATAAATAAATACATAAAAGGAGGCAAGAAGAATGGTAAATATGAAAGTTAGGATAATGCCCCTAGCAGGAAGATAAGGGGAGAAGGTGATGGTAATAAATTCTAAGATTTAGATTAATGATGAGTTCACAAGTGTTAGTTTTAGCATAATAGTTCATAACTCACATAAACATACATTATTTTGAATTTACCACATATTACAATAATAGAAAAAGCTGAAAGACAATAGTTAATTTTCTGTTTGTCATTGTATATACCTTCAAATAAACTAAAGAAGTGGGAAATTTAGGCAATTAAGTAGTTATGTCCACATGGGATCAAATAACGAGCTTACTGATACATATATATATTGTACACATATGTATTACATATATATATATAAAATAGGTAAGACTAAATCATCCTGTCTGAAAGCTTCATATTTTGTTTCACTATTTAATCTTCATTTCAATGGGAGAATCATTTTAGAGCAAATTTAAACATATACAAAATTAAATTGAACAAAGATTTATTGAGTTCTCAAAACTTGTTAGATAGCTTGCTGGGTGCTGCTCAAGTCCTAGAAAGAATAAGATGAATTTCTGCTCTTCAGGATCTTGAAGTTCAATGCAGACAAGAGACCATAATTCCAGTTAGTACAAATTCTGAAAATATAGTGTTAGGTAAATTTAAATGAAGAAAGTACTCGAGACTAACCCATCCCTTAATATTAAAAGAAAATAGAGTAAAGCAAAGCTTTATGTCACAGCTTATATAGAAAAACATGAGACTTCTAAGTTTTGTCAACTCTTTCTTTGCTTTGATTACTTAATAAGCTTGTATATCCCCAATCCTTAGGAGTTTCCTTTTCAAGATATCAACATATAAAGGAAAATGCCTCAGTTCCATGAAATAATTATTTCAAAGATATGTTTCTATCAGAGACTCAGCCTGTATGGTGCTAAAATTTATTTATTAAGTCCTATATCTTCAATTGGAATCAGTTTGTATGTTGAAAAGAGCATTGAGTTTTAGAGAGACTTTGAATTCCATCTCTGACATTTTCTGTCTATATGACTTTAGGTATTATTTAACTTTTTCAAGTCTCAATTTCTTCCCCTTTGCATTTGGTAATGTCTACTAGACAGAGCTGTGAGGATGAAATTTTATGATGTATACAAAGCGCCTAACTAACCCGACCACAGTGGATGTTGTTTGTTTATATATACCATAGTGCCAGATAAGATTTGAGGTCATTTAAAGATCAGGCCTTCAGTACATGTAAATTGGATTTTTTTAAAATACTGAACTATTAATCCCTAGTTCTAGAAGGTTGTATGTGTTGAGTGACTGAATATATAAACAAGTTGACCATTGAAAGCTGGCAGTCGAGGATGTTTGAAGGCTACTCTAAGTCAGCTACCAGCAAATATATTTCTAAACACAAATGAGCAGGGCCATCTTGATGGCCCAGTCGGTTAAGTGGCTGCCTTCAGGTCATGTCGTGATCCAGGGGTCCTGGGATCCAGCCCTGTGTCAGGCTCCCTGCTCATCAGGGAGTTTGCCTCTCCCTCTCCCTTAGCCCTCCCCCCTGCTCATTCTCTCTCTCTGTCACAGAAAAAATAATATCTTAAAAAACAAAACAAAACAAGACACCAAAAAAACAAAAACCACAAATGAGTGGTTATCATTCTGCCCTGAACTGAAAGCTTAGGAAGAAGTTACAGAGAAGCTGACTACCTTGTCTCTGTAGTTTGGGATGGAATGGCCACAGAGAAGGAAGAGGGAATGATCCGGGTAGTGAATGAAGAATCTGGGAAGCTCTCCATTTGCTTCTGAATTAGATATTAACCTTGGCTTTGTAATTTAGTTTGAAGTCTGCTTATAAATTCCAAAATATCAAGAGTATTTATAATCAAATAGAAAGCAACACATGCATTCCAAATGATATTTGTATTATTTGCAGTTTGGTATTTTCTGCCCTATTGCTTTGCTCTCTTAGCATAATCATTGGCGTTGACTGTTGAAATGTCACTACTATGTGCACAGCACAGTGCAAAGAATGTAGTTTACATTTCAATCTCTTTCATCTATTCTGCTCAACCTTCTTTCCAAGAAAGAACCAAACATTCATGAGGTATTTTAAATATGCAATGAAAAAAAATAAATAAATATGCAGTGTTTTGCTACTTATTTAGAAATGTATGTAAATCTCTTCCAGATATTTGTTAGTTAATTATAATTAACTCACCAAATTTTCTGTCATATATTTTTAATTAATATAGAAATATACATTTAATTCCATTTTAAATACATGGCTATCTCAGTTTTTAAAGAGGTATAAGTAAACTTATTTCAATGACATTGAAGTGGGATTTCATTTATTTTTTCTTAAATAAGATCAATACCCATAACCTGGTAATTAGATGCTTCAAGTATAGGGACACTTGGGTGGCTCAGTGGGTTGAGCGTCTGCCTCTTGACTTCAGCTCAGGTCATGATCTCAGGATTCTGAGATCAAGCTTCACATGAGACTCCAAGCTGGGTGTGGAGTCTGCTTAAGATTCTCACTCCCTCTGCCCCCACCCCACCCCCACCTTGCTCTCTCTTTCTCAAAAAGAAAAGAAGAAAAAGAAGAAGAAGAAGAAGAAGAGCAGCTGCAGCTTGTAAGGTTATTTTGAGTCTTTGTAAATAAAAGATTGGAAGGTTTTGATTCTAATAAGCATGTGTTTAAGCATGAACGCTAAAAACTAAAAAAGCATTTTAGCTTTTTTTTGGAAGGGAGGGTGAGGATTAGAGGTAAAGTTGTTTAAAATGAATTCATCGTGTACTTTTTTTTTTTACAAGTTAAACAATAGTTTTAATTCCAATTATTAGCTAGATACATCTTAGTTTTTGACAATGGTTTGCTTTTTTAACAGCAAAATTATTTCAGAGGTGCTCAGGTAGACCTAGACATCTTAATCTTAGGTCATTTGGTAAGCAAGCATGTAAACATTTTAAAGGAACATTGATGGAAGGCAAACTGGGATTTCAATGAAAGAAAGTGATTCTGCAGTTATCCTGAACTTAGCCAAATGTGCACACTTACATATCCTGAGGAGTGGTTTAAATCTTTGCTCTTTGCACCTGTTTTCTAGGAGCAAGAAGAGACTCAGATCACCACTGAGTAGTAGAACATACAAAACTGGACTATTTTTTTTTTCTGTTCTCAGGTACATCTTAGCTGAATTTAGGAAATCGTATTAAATATCATTTCTTTATAAAAGAAACATGATTACCTTAGAATTGCTATGCTGGTTTATAGGATTCCTTTGGGTTTCAAAATTTCATTTTTAATCCTATGTTATTTTCTGTAGATCACTTACCTTGGCCTGGAGAAAATGACATTTAGATGTCACCAAGCAATTCATGATCTATGGACTTGTGCATGTGTATAGAAAAAAAAATGTATGTTGAAATTAATTTTCAATGTATTTATCAGGCCGTTGGTTGCATTAATATAATATATGGCATTAAGCATTTCTTACTTGAGGAAACTTGTACATATATCTACGCTTCTTACAGTTAAGAAGAAGGAATATTTAGTTCAGCTCTAGATTCCAAACACAATTATGATAGTAAAGTTCTCAAGAAGTACAACTAATATTAGTTTCATAGTTTATTCACTTACTGTTCAGAGTGTGTTCCAAGGATCAGCAGTATTGACATTTTCTTAGAGGTTGTGAGAAATGCAGATTCTCTGGCTCTAATCCAGATTTACTAAATCAGAATCTACATTTTAACAAGATCCCCAGGTAATGCATATGTGCAATGAACATAAAGAAGCACTGGTCTAATAGGTACTTAGAGGTCTTGTGGTCCCAAATTGTTACTAACTCAACATGTGAAGATTGTATAAATGATGAAAGTATAATATTCACATTAAAAAATCTACATTTATAGGTTCTAGTGTTTACAAACTGGAAAATTACATAAGATGGGCTATATGAACAAACTTTTTAAAAAATTGATACTGTATAATAAAAATGTATTCCTTTATTAAAAAATAAATTCTGCTAAAATTTCTAAGGACAGACAATGGGCTATATGGAAAACCAATAATAAATTATTTATTTTTCATTCAATAATCATTCCAGATACGAAAACCAAAACCATTCAGCATGGTACCTCTTTGTTTTAGTATATTTTAGCCAAAATTGAAAGGTAAAAATTTAACCTATTGATAAAGCAGTGTATGTGAGGAGAGATGGAAAGACTTGTTGCAACAATTGAAATTGTATCATTTCATCTAATTATATCAATAAGGAAATGAGAAAACTGGGCTGGTTTTATATGGAACTGAAAGAAATTGTGCGCATAAAGAGAGAGGTGAACATCACTAACATTTGTAATTTATTCAATCCCTGGTATGACAGAGAATGCTTATTTTCAGACTTAACAGGAAATATTTTCCTGGATTGTGCCATGGGAGGAGACTTGTGGCTTATCAGGAAGGGATGAAGGAGGTGGTGTGGGGATGGAGGGTGGTGAGTATTCTCAGGCTTTAGGTGGTGGTAATGTTGCTGCCACAGGGCCAATCCCATCATCCTTCTTGAGGTCTTCTTGAGCTGCCTCTATTCCCATGTTTGTAGCAGAAGACGATGTTGTGTCTTTTTCTTTAGCTAGGTAAGAACATGGTCTGAGAGTTGGGGAGGAGTAGATCTTTAAACAAAACAAAACAAAAAATAGGGTTACTGTTGCCAAAAGAAGGTGTAATGCATTGCAGGCAGGCAATCAACAAAAAATATCCAGTAGAGCAAGATTCATAAAAATAGAACATTTTTTTTAAGATTTTATTTATTTGACAGAGAGAGACACAGTTAGAGAGGGAATACAAGCAGGGGGAGTGGGAGAAAGAGAAGCAGGCTTCCTGCGGAGCAAGGAGCCAGATGCCAGGACTATCTATCCCAGGACTCTGGGATCATGACCTGAGCCGAAGGCAGACGCTTAACGACTGAGCCACCCAGGCCCCCAACACAGAACAAAGTTTTTGACCAAAAGATGATATATTCTTTTTATGGTGGAAATCATGTTAGAAACCTGATCAAATCAGCTGTCACACTAAGTGATTACAGTAAACTTGTGAACATCCAGTTACGTGGGCTTTAGTAGAGTTGCTATGTCACCAAGTAAATATCTTATGGGACTGGGAATACTCATTATAAATACCTTACAACAAAGGGAGTATTTTAAGAATTTATTTATCATCAGAAGCTCTCTATCCCAATAACAGATTATTATAATTTAATTCACTAGTGGGCCCCGTGCGTTCATGCACTTTAATTAGGAAAGTACTGGATAAAGATTTACATGTCTTGACTTCTTTATCCTTGACTAGCAAATTTCTTCGGTCCCGCTCCCTTATTTGTTAAGTGAAGCTAATAGGAAGATCTTCAGTATCCCTCCCAATTCTGTAGAATAACAGTGGCACAAATAAAATGAATATTAAGTATAGCAAAATCCTCCATATAGAATTATTAATGTGACTATTATTTAATGTTAATTTTAAATTTATTAGTACAATGTGCAATTGTACATTGCTCATTTTATTAAGCACTTTGGATCCTAAGAAGTTTATAATATATATAAACTTTCTAATAATTCAATTATTAGAAAGATACAAATATATAAAACAAGTTATTTTCTCAAGGTTTCTCTTCTAGAACATTAGAAAATACAAATAGAAAGTAGCAGTACTCATTTATGAGGCTGATTTTAATAATAATTATATAGTAAAACAATCAAGATATTTTAAAGGAATCTTAGTTATGATTGGTTTATATATTGGTTAAAAATAATCAGTTTAAGGACATCTGGGTGGTTCAGTTGGTTAAACATCTGCCTTTGGCTCAGGTCATGATCCCAGGGTCCTGGGATAGTGTCCCTGCTTCTCCCTCTCACTGTGTCTACTGCTTTGCCTGCTTGTGTACTCTCTATCAAATAAATAAATAAAATCTTTAAAAAATGATCAGTTTAGAAAACCTACCGAATCTTTTATGGAACTACCTCTGATCAATGACTGTATTTGTAGCGTAATTCTTGGTATTTTGAACACATAGAACACAGATTGGTACATAACACTTTTTGGTTGAACAATAAAGGACAACTAGATAACTACTCAAAAAAAGATGTTTATACAAAGTTGGGCCTGAAAAGTGTCATTTGTGAAAGCCACAGTTTTAAAAAATTGTTTAATATGTCTATTTGCAAAAATACATGCATACAATATCTTTAAAGACATTATATTTACTTACGAGTTATGTATACATATCCTATATTATATGTTTTCTAAAATATGCAAGGTAGAAATTTAAAAGGATAAGATAATGATGGAATAATTGATATTTTTAAAAGAAAAGTATTTTCATTCATGGTAGAAACATTTTTGTTCTGGCTAAAATATAGAAATAGAATAATGCTAACATTTTTTATGAGGTAAGGCAATTGAATGTGAATATTTATTTTTATTAAACTGGCTTAACACTGGGGTGCTTGGGTGGCTCAGTTGGTTAAGCGTCCAAATCGTGATTTTGGTTCAGGTCATTATCTCATGGGTTGTGAAATCGAACCCTGCAGGGGGCTCAGTGTTTAGCAGGGAGTCTGCTTGGGATTCTCTCCTTCTCCTTCTGCCCCTTCCCCTGCTCTCTCTTTCTCTCAAATAAACAAATAAACCTTTAGAAAAATAAAAAAATAAAAAAATAATAAATTGGCTTAACACTTTGACTTGCAGGAATTGAAAGTCTGGTTCTAAAGTTTGGTTTATTGGTTTTAATTGCTATCATAACTGAAAAATGATTCCTCACAAAAGTATAGAGATCCAAATGTTGGAGGCAAATTGTCATCCAAAAATTATGACAAATATTTTATTGAAATTCAGTTGATGAATTTCCATCTCAATTGAAATCAATTAGATATTCTAATAAACTAACCATAAGGTATTAAATATACATTTTTAACAGATGTTCTTAAATTCTGTAAAACAATTTCATAATGAAAATATTTGTAAACATCAATTTTGACCATATTCTCTTCATAGTATTTATATTTTTTCAATAAGCCACTCTTTCATTTTGCTATAATATTATCAGCAAAACTTTATGTGACACAAATGACATTTACGGTCATTCCCATCTCAATACAAAGTATTATGAAGATTCACTGTGTTTTAAAAGTCTTCTTTTCATATAATTAACTGCATTTGTTTTGTTTTAGAGAGGGAGAGGTGGGGAAGGGGCCGAGGGAGAGAGAATCTTAGGCAGGCTCCATACCCAGCATGGAGCCCGATGCAGGGCTCCATCTCACAACCTGGAATCATGACCTGAGCTGAAATCAAGAGTCTGACAATTAACCTGCTGAGCCACCGAGGTGCCCCTCAAATAATTAACTACTTTTACAATATCCTCTCACACTTGGAAGTCTTGTGGGTTCAAATTCTTTGTCATAATATTTTGCCTATGTTTAACAAAAATAGTGATTTTCATGTATGGTAGTATTACTTTATCTTTGACATGGTATTTTTAAATTCCAGTCAAATTTATAACCAATCATTTGTTATATAGTCTTTTTATTACATATTATTTTTTAAGGAACTCATTTAATGTTAAGGTTATAAATTATTTAATGCAATTTTCCCTTAATGTATTATTAATAAAAAATGTAGAACATGTTTATTTTATTGAAACAGTCTAATACTCCAATCTGAGACACATTAGAGATACTTATGTTTCAGTCAGTTGTGTAGCAATCCTATTGCTTACAAAAGAATGAAAGTGATGATGATGGAATAAAGATCTTTGTCTGTGGGGCAAATTTATGATGGTACACTAGAACCCTAACAAAAGGTATGCAGTATGGAAACATATAAATAATGATCAAATAACATTTTCAGTATTTTTTAGAGAATAAAGTCAACTCTTTTTGTCTAGAGTCATAGAAACATTGAAATTCTGAAGTGACATACATATTTTTGAAGACATCTTCAAATCTTTATGTCCTGAAAAAGGTAGAACAGAGAATGTCTTCTTAATGGTATACTGATCCCTTATATTTTAAATAACCTGAAAGGAGGCTGTCTATATTTTATATACTGTTCATTTACATGCACATAGCTGTAATAAAATATAGACTTTCTTAGATTCAGTTAGAAATTTGGCTGCCTTCCCGGCAAAAGGCAAGTATATAAAAACTGAATATCCTCATCTGTTAAACAAGTTGGCCTCTTTGGTCCTTAATATATAGATATATTTAGTGATAACATGACATCTCTTTACTATGTTTTGTAAATTTCCAAGTAGAAAAACAATCTGTGTTTTTGACTCTGGTAGTTAACAGAAGGTAGTCTTGTGTTCCAAGTTAGGCTTCACTTATCGAACAAATTGGTGAGATTTTCAGTTCACTATATAAGCATTGGTCAATTGCTTTTTTCCGGAATACATTTTCTTTCCTCTGCCCTTTCTTATTGAATAAGTTAAATTAAGGTGCTTATCTTCATCATTTTTACTTTTCATTTAGCAAATCTGTATGTTTTATAGGACCTGTTAAAATACTAAATGGGGGACTTTGTGCAAGGATATGAAAATCTGGAGGAGAGCCAGCATGTTGTAGAGGAAAGAGGGCTTTCTGCCTGGTTTAAAACCAGGCAGACTCTGAGCCTTTGAAACCCAATCTTACTACTTGCTAGCTGTGAAACTTTAGGCAAGTTGCTTACCTTGTGTGAGTCTCAGTTTGCAGATCTGAGAAGGGAGGTTAAGTGTTAAAAGAATTAAAATGTACTGTACAACATGGAGTGCTCATAGTAGATAAGTATTTTATATGAAGATGTTACTGTTAGACAAGAGCCAAAGAAAATTTGAGCAAGTTTATTTTTTTTTTACTTTCAGTAAAATATTAAATGTGATACTTATATTGTGTAGGGAGTCCAAGCATCCCCAAACGGTCTCCAAATGTAATATATTATACTTTAAAATAGGTAGCATGATGTATTTTAGTCAGGCAACAATGAAGTGGGAAAACACAGTTTTGACTTTTCAACCTCAGTTTTAATTATTGAAAATGTGTTGCCTTCTGAGCAGATATTGAGTATTTAAAATCAACATTTGTGATTTTACTCAGTGCCTTTCTGTTCCTCAAGCAATATTTGGTTACTTAATAAAGAATCATATTAATAGGCTGAAGTTATTTTAAGAAATATGTGTACAGAGAGAGCAAATGTCGGTTCTAATGGCTATAGTGCATAGTCATTTTTTTTGTCTTACACTTCTCATAGTTAGGAATTGACTCTCTGGTGTCACCATATGATTATGTAATTATTTTAAACTATAGACTTTTCAGCCTAAAGATAATCTTCTTTAGACACGGAAAAAAATTTTTTTTTCCTCACAAAAAGAGCCATTATGAATATTTTGGATCCCAAGTATTTTGAGTTAGTAAGCCTGTAAGATGAAGTGTTTATTGGAGTGTGTCTTGTTGTTAAGACAAATCTGTTGGTGTTAAAGTTTTTAAAAAGTGCTATAGCTAGTGTTTGTTTAATTGTAGTTAGAGAGAATAGAGTCACTATTAATATACTGCAGCATTTAATGACACTTCTGTGTATAATAAAAACACAAATGCTTTCATTAGTTAAAAAGATGGAAATGGCTTTGGGTCCTACTTACTTAGGAGCATTACTTTCTCCTGTACTCTGTTTGAACTTCAAGCATATATAATTTTCTTTTGTTAAATATGTAATTTGTCAGCTAATCAGCACAGATTTATTTCACACCTTTTCTGTGGTGGATGTTGTGGTGGTTATGCGAAATACAGAGATTGTAAGACAAGGTAAGTAGCTTCCCATCACATGGAAGGGATAATAAATTGTCTACCTGAAACAGATAGTAATATTTGCTGATATATGAGTAAGCGACAAACAGTATTTCCCAAAGTATCTATGAAACATTATTTCTTTGAAATGCTCTGAGAAAAATATTCTATGGCCAAATGTGTTTGGGAAATGTGGTCTGATATATATTTCTTTTAGAGATTTACAGTACACTCTAGCATATTAAAGAGTCTGAGAAGGACTGAAATAATGACGCCAGTAAAAACTGTTTGGACAAGTAAATTTCCAGGCTTATTCTATGTCCTGAGTATCTTCCATAGAATGAACCCACTTTTAGAAATGCTCCTTGATTTAAAATCTAATTAATCCAGCTGAGCATCCTTTTAAAGGATGTGAAAGCTTCCTTTCTATGATAAAATGCTGATTTAACAATAGCGTCACTTTTAAAAAATACATTATTGAGGACAGTGGAGACTATTAAAACTTTTCAGGAAGAAAGTTTGGCAAAACATGCAAAAATATAAAAAACATAAATGCTCTTTTGCTTAGAAATCATACTTCTAGAAATTACCCAGGTTCCAAAGCTTTTAATGGCTAAGCCTTGCCTCTGAACGAAGGATAATCTCATCAGCATGCCATGCAATATCCATGGCAACATTTCCCAGTACACCTTGGGATATACAATATATGTTGCGGAGATGAAAAATAGAGACAGATTTATGGAGGTCTGAAAGGTTGGGGAAAGATTCATGGAGCAGGAGGTACTTAAATCAGCCTCAGTGGATGGGCAATATTTTGATAGGAGAATGGACATCATTCTACACTTGATACTCCGAATTCTAAGTCCAAAATGAGCACTTGGCACATTGTAGAGTTAATTAAAGACTAATACACACATACACACACACTCACACACACTCTCACTTTTTTTTTTTTTTTTTTTTTTTTTTTGGCTAGTGGTGCTGTCAGGCAGTGTTCTAAGTACTTTATTTTATCTCACTTGGTCTGCAAAACCATTCCGTGATATGGATACTATTCTCTTCCTCTTTTCTGGTCATAGAGAGTCTGAGATTTCATGTTATCTTCCTGGGTTATACTGCTACGGGATGTTGGAGATTCCTATCCCCATGTTAGAGCCTGTATTTTAGCCACTAACTTACCTTGTTGTAGGAAGATCATCTCATTAACTCCTCAAGTGTAAAATACCTTTTCTATCTCATTCTTGAGGAAAATGTGATTTCTTCCTTATCATACTGAAACCATCCTTCTTTGATTAAATTATTGATGAAATACTAAAATAGAAAAGATATGAACCACCACTGTTACTTGAGTTGCAATTGTATGTATGGAAAAAAAAAATACCCAACTATTTACGTAAATTCTGAACTTCTCTTGATTTGAAATGAAACCAGTCAGATTGCTTATTTGGGTCTAATATTTGACTTTCTTAAGAAATTTTATAAATTCTAATTTCTGTAGTGTTCATATGGGACAGTTTTGATAAGTTGTCTTTTTTTTTTTTCTTTTAGTACAATCAGACAGAATTAAGACTGGAGCTTGGTTTTTAAATGAGCTCATCTATGCACTATTCATAACAGAATTATGAGAAATGTATCTACCTGCAAATATTGACTGGAAGACATAGACTGCCTCAAAAATTACAGGGAACCTATGGGGATTCCAAAGGTATTCTAACTTTAAAGTCCAGCTCACTTATAAACTGTTATTAATGAGGATCATGTTTAGATTACTAAGGTAGTAAGAATCCTGAAAGTTGTTATTTTCTACATTATTATAAAGAAAGAGAAATATTTCCCATCCTATAAAATTCTAAATAACTATCTATATTTTTCACACTTTTTCTGAATTTTCATAGTAAACTGCTATTCTCCAGGGAATTTATTTTCTCTAACATTAAGCACTTTCTTTTTTGTTTATATATTCTTTCCCACATCAAACTAGTATGTGAGGGCGCCTGGGTGGCTCAGTGGGTTAAGCCTCTGTGTTCGGCTCAGGTCATGATCTCAGGGTCCTGGGATGGAGGCCCACGTCAGACTCTCTGCTCGACAGGGAGCCTGCTTCCTCCTCTCTCTCTGCCTGCCTCTCCGCCTACTTGTGATCTCTCTCTCTCTCTGTCAAATAAATAAATAAAAAATTAAAAACATCTTAAAAAAAAACCTAGTATGTGAGATATTTGATAGAGTTCAATAAGCATCAGAAATAATGTACAGAGGCTAGAGTAGCTATTAATAAGCCACTATTTTATATTTAATAATATAGATATTGAATAGTCAAGAACAGGAAGAAAAAAGTACTTAAAGAAGAGATTACATTCAAAACACTGATTATTTTACATTTCAAATATTCTCAGATTTTTTTTTTTAAAGATTTTATCTGAGAGAGAGATAGAGAGAAGGCACAAGCAGGGAGGGGAGGGCTGAAGGAGAAGGAGACTCCATGCTGAGCACAGAACCTCATGTGGGGCTTGATCCCAGGACCCTGGGATCATGACCTGAGCTGAAGGCAGAAGCTTAACTGACTGAGCCACCCAGGCATCCCTCAGATCTTATATAGTCAAAGGACCAGGTACTTTTTGTTTATCTGGTATCTATTTTCATTTGGCACTTTGTTTGCAACTCTGTGTATGTATAAAGTGTATGTGATAATAAACAATATGAATGAGAGTTACAAAAATACAAAAAAAGTGATCATGTAGACAGTAAAGCATAACCTCTTAAATATTCTCATTGTATATACTGTGCAATGAGAAATGACATCATTACAGCACCATGAAGCAGAGTAATGTCTTGAGATCTCAGAGAAAAAATTAGTTTTGTTTATGGTTGTTTTTATAGAAAATCTATCCAATTACATTAAAGATTTCAGAATTACGAATTTATATATACATTGACATACCATGTTTTTACATACACAAGAAATCCAGTTTCTAGAAAAAAATTCCCCCAAATTAAAAGAAAGTTTATCAATAAAAGAAACAAAATTATAATGTTTGACCATGCTAGCTTTTCACCACTCACATAATTATCATATGTTTTTTCCAGAAAAAATAAGATTTCTAGATTAAAATATTTACAAGCAATTTCTATAATTAGTATTTCCAAAGAAACGAAAACATAAAAATTACTATTTCAAAGATAAATGCCAATTTCAATGTTTAGTAACTAAAATTGCCATATCTATTCTGTCTGAGAAAAATAAACTACAATATAGACCAAACTCCAACAGATTTTAATAGACTTTGAGTTATGTTTATAGCAGGCCATTTTCTTAGAATTCATTAACAATGAAAATATTGAGATAAATCATTAATTTTACTAGAAAATCAACACCTAACAAGCGTTATTTTTCTGTATGTTTTTAGAAGTATTATTTTATGGAATCATTCATTCAGGGGACCAGCCATTTAAAGCATCTTCATGCAAACTTTTATTTGTGTGTTTTTGTTATTACTATCTTTGTGTTCTTGAATTTTATATTGCATTAATTAGCAGCATAAAACTGTGTTCCCAAATGATTGAAGTTTTTGATCTTCAATTATTCAAATTAAAGTTTTGTCCAAGGTTAAAATATTGGTAAAAAATTAGCAATGTATTAATCAGAAATTAGAATAGAATTATTTTATTTTAAAATAAGATAAAATGAAATAAAGTAACAGGGTACTTTTAACTTAGGATTATTATTATACAAGGGATAAATGCTGTCTAGTTTTCTTAATAGTGAATTAAAGTTATTTGGAATAAGTTGTAATGTGGAATAAGATAACTACTCTCTCTTTCTCCTTTTTCCTATTTTATGCATTCCATAGAGAAGATAGGAAGTAACCTAATATAAGGAGCTGAACTTTATTTTCATACCCATATGAAAAAAAAGGTTTAACTTTCTGGAAAATGCATTGTTTAGATTTCATGAATTTCAATCAAAAGTAGGACAGAGTATTTGTGTATATTTAAGCAAGTTTCAGTGACTATTTTGGGCATTTGTTTTCATGAATATTTCTAGAGTATTATGGAGATTGTGTCTCCTTAGAAATTGGATTACTGTAGGTTAGATATGTGCCTCGTATCTCCTTAGAAGTTATTAGAATTTTAATGCTAAATGGCCACTTTCAACAATTTCCAGAAACTAATCACTTAGATTCTTTTGCAACAATTTAAACCATGAAGTTAATTTTAGTTAGTTTCTCAAAAGCACCTGTTATCTCCAAAATCAGGGTTTTGCCCTTCCTGATTGATTGATTGCTTGATTCATTTTTGCTTGACACCAGGTCCTTTCCCCTTTCTTGCCCCTTTCATTTACCTAATCACTGTTCATCATTTTGGTGTCTGTGTATTAGTCCAGATAGGCTAGGTTATGATACATTATGAGAAAAGACCAAATCTCCATGGCTTAGCACAGCACATTATTTCTCACTCGCACAAGTCTACTGTAGATGGAGGTGGCTGTCATTGGCTGTCATGTCCTTTATTTGGTATGTTTTGTCTTGTAACATTGTGATAACAGGAAGAATATGGAGGAAGAGAGCATGAAAAATTGTACAACACTTTTTAAGTACTTCTTTCTGGAAGTATAATTTGCCTAATGGATGGAAAGAAAATGCTTGTAGGCATTAGTAATATCCACCAAACTCAGCTTAAATAAAACATTTGTGTATCTTTTTTTGAAAACTGCCCTCTCTCCTGATTTTCTCCAGAAACTCTCTTAATGTCTTGTTCTCTCTTTTCATAATCATTATCATAATGAATTTTTTATTGTCTTATTTTTTTTTACATCTAGATGGTAAGTTCCATTACTTCTAGAACTACAACCATTTTTGCTCACAATTTTATTCACAATAACTAGCATATAATAAGCAGCTAGATATATATCTGTTGAATTAATGAAGCAGAGTACTAAGTAATTAAGTTGGATCTATGTTGATTGTTCTTGACTCTCTCATGGTTTCATGTATGATGATGTGCACATGATATGCAATAAGTGAATTCTTTCTTAATGGTTGAAACAGTTGTTTGTTTAGTACATATTATATATGTGACACTATTTGAGAAAATCTGTGTTAGGGAATGATTATATTACAGCGTGCATAGGAGAAAAATTTGGTAGCCAGAAATAAATTTTTCATAAGATATTTCTGTGAACTTACTCCCCGACCCAATTAAGAAAACACTTATTCTAGAGCTACAAAGAGAAACACTATGGTAAGAACTTGATGGAGGGAATATAGGAGAAGGGGTGAATGAGGCACAATGTCTGACCTCAAAGAGTTCACATCTCCTGAGGATAATATGTACATATAATCATGACTGTTGCAGAAAACAGTATAATGTTAAATATAAGATCTGGGGCAATGATTCCTAGATCAACCATCAACAATAGCTTCAAGCTAGGAATACCAGGGAGAGTTTTGTGGAGAAAATGGCATTGGATGTGGGTCTTAAATTCTTGAGAAGTTGAGAAGGGCAGAAATTCATTTCAAACTGATTGGAAAAAGACCCTCTACTGAATGCATATTAATTAAGTAGTTTTGGGGAGTGCTCATCAGTATTCTCAGTTCTTTTCTACTTATTATAAAAACAGAAGTCAATGTTTCCCTACTCTTTTAATGTTAGGTGGGCCCACAGGCTAATTAGGTCAATGGACTTAATCGGAAGTGATATTTGTTATTCTGGTCCAAATTCCTGAAGAGGCAGTGCTTGATTTATGTGCATACATACACATATACATATATATGTGTGTGTATGTATGTAACAAATATTTAAGTTTCTAAGAAAGCGGTATCAGAAAATTAAGATAGCAATCAATTTTATCTACTAGAGGTGTGGCTGGCACTTTGTGTTCATGTCCCTCTCTGTCAACTTTAAATCCAAGATTATGGGGTTTAATAAATGAGATACTCAGAAAAAGTCCAAGGCCTGCATGGTGTAATTTCTATATGCAAACAGTAGTGGACAGTAAGTAGACTGCCAATATTTTGGCTAGCAATTGACAACCTCATATCATATTATACAAATTAATTCCTCTTCACATTAGTAGGAAGCTTAAGAGTTGCAGGCTCTTGAGGGCAGTATAAAAAGTTTAGCTTATCAGGGGTGCCTGGGTGACTCAACTGATTGGATGTCCAGCTTTTGATTTTGGCTCAGGTCATGATCTCAGTGTTGTGAGATTGAGTCTTACAGCAGGCTCCATGGAGCCTGCTTAAGATTTACTCTCCCCCTCTGCCCTCCTCCCACTCTCCCCTCTGTGGGAAAAAAAAAAAAAAAAAATTATCTCATCAGTTAGAATGCTTTTTTGTTTGTTTGTTTATTTGCTTTGTTCACATGATGCCAAGTGTGTAACTTGACAGCTTTCAAAAACTGAAAAGACACTGAAATGAGTCTTGACAAAAAGCTGATGAGAAGTTAGGTTATTTAAAGAAGGCTATGCATATATATTCATTTTAACCCAAGAACACACTTTAATTTTTTTTTTTTTTAAAGATTTTGTTTATTTATTTGAGAGAGAACAAGAGAGAGCAAGCATGAGTGGGAGGGAAGGGAGAGGGAGAGGGAGAAGCAGTCCCACCTCCCGTCACCCCACTGAGCAGAGAGCCTGATGCTGGGGATCTATCCCAGGACTGTGGGATCATGACCTGAGTCGAAGGCAGAGGCTTAACTGACTGAGCCACCCAGGTGCCCCAATTTAATTGTTTTTGATAGAATTATTTACTTTTTATCTTTTACATATTTAATCATGCAGAAATGATAGTTTATGTTGAAGGCAGATCTATATAGGTCTATATCAATGGGTTGAATGTTTGTTCTGGAGGTGAGGCTTGTGTTTATGGTCAGCTCCAGCACTTAAGTCAGCCCCCTGAGTTACGGATCCTGGGGTTTCAATAGTCCAATTGTGATAGTGTGTGGATTCCTGTTAATGACAAATAATTAGAACCTCTTCACCTTTTGGAAGATTGAGTCCTACTACCAGATATGTAGGAAACAGTAAAAATAGGGAAAAACATGTTTTTGTTTTTTAAGATTTTATTTATTTATTTGAGGGAGAGTGAGAGCACACAAGAAAGGGGAGTGGCAGACAGAGAGGGAGAAGCAGAACTCCCTGTTGAGCAAGGAGCCCCATGTGGGGCTGGATCCTAGCACCCCAGGATCATGACCTGAGGTAAAGGTAGACTCTAAACCTACTGAGCTACCCAGGTGCCCCAGAAAAACACTTCTAATGCAGAAATATATAGGAGCTTAGATAATAATTCTCCCCTTTTTAAAGATCTGATGCCTTTAAAGAACCAATTCCTGAATTCAAAGAAGAGCAAGCTATTGAAATCATTCATATACTTTCATATTCTGGTTTTAATTTCTTGTGCTTCACGATAAATCAAAAGTCCCTATTGTCCAGCACCCACTCTATAAAAACTAGGAAGTTTACTGTGACTTTAAGACATGACCTGAGTGAGCAACTTTATGAAAATAATGTGCATGTGCAATTATACACTGTCAATTCCGTTATAGGAGGAGAATGATCAACTTTGCATATTAATCAGGCACAGTTTCCCACTTTCCTCCTCTGAGTATCAGCGCTGTTTTAAGGACCATATAATGGGACAAATAAAAAGAGAGGAAAACAAACAGCACCAGTGCTATAGAAAGTGTGATATAGTAAAGAATGAAATGGGAGCGAAGCACAGGGGGGATACACTGAGACCCTGGAGTTAGTGTGCATAAACTGAAAAAGCCGATGCTCTCTGGAAAAGTTGTGGAGTAGAATAAATTCCTTAGATGTGTGCACAGACCAACTATGCTCTCGGATCCTGTCTGGCTAGTCTCTGCAGATGGCTTACTTTGCATTATTCTCTACAATCACACTTAGCTTCAGAAAAGAGAACTTTGACACCGTGATCATTATTAACATTCTTTTTTCATTATTAATATTCTTAATAGGTTAAAAATTTGCTTTAATTTTCAGCCTTATGATGCATTTCATGATTTAGTAAATATATGATACTTTTAAAAATTGGTACTTATCGACAGATTTAAAAAAAAAGAAAATTGAATGGGAGAGTTGTTTGAATTTTTAATAATTAGGGTAGATATGTAAAACTATACAAAATTGCTTGTTCTTAAATATTAAAGAAAAACATAAATCAGTGTGTTTCACTTTGTTTGCTGAGGTACTTGTTGGATAATTGAAAAATACAAAAGTAACTGCTAGATGACATTCTCTCACCTTAGATATGGAAGATTAAATAATGGCTGATGTATTGACTAGTACTAATTTTCTAAGTTCAGATGTGTAGTTGGAGAAAGTCACTTTTCTCTAGATAGTTGGGGCTTCATTAGGGGACAGAGTCGCAGAGTTAAATGCTGCGTGCGGCTTCTCATGACACGGAGAGGAAGGCACTAGTCAGAGAGGAAGGCAATTTCTCACCCCTGCACACAGTTTTAGTACAAACTGATGGCATAGAGGAGGCAAATGGAGTGACCTCTCAGGCCATGGGTCCTTAAGAAAACCAAGTTTTCCTGGGGTTCAGAGGTTCCAGTGAGTAAACACCAGTGTCACAGACCTGACCTGTGTCCAGTAGCCTCAGGCTGTCCCAGAGTGAAGTCTTCAAATTCTCTTTCTGTTGGGTCCAACAGCATGTGGCCTCTGTTCTTCAGAGTAGATAGATCAAAGGCAGCACTTTGCTCAAAGATGGCAGGTAGCCTAAGTCAGTGCCCCCATTCCCCCAAGCAGAAACCACCCGCTTGTCCTTTTAGGAAAGTTAACTGTTAGCCTGCACACAGTGTACTGCCATCCAAATTAGAATGGCTACATTAGGATCAAGCTCCATTAGCTAATTTCAGATTAGAGGCCCATAGGCTTTATCTCCTTCAGGAACAAAAGAAAGGAAGTCTCTTTACAAAATGGTATTTGCTTAAGAATCCCTTAAAGCTCAGCAAAAGAGGATAGCCTGCAGGACCTCTTATCAAGACAGATATATTATGGTGATAACATGGATAGAACCAAAATTTGGAAGAAAAATCGACTAAAAAGTCAATTTCCAATTAAAAAATCAGTTTTCAGTTGCCAGAAGGGATTTTTTTTTTTTCCAGAACATGTCAGTCACTTTTTGATTTTGTGATTTTGATGAAGGCCAGTCTTGCCTGCTTTTTCCACCACTTTCAGGGTTACATCCAGCTGTGCACAGAGAGGTATTCCTGGTGCTCTTCAGCTCCGATTAGGAGCAGACGCCAGCAGTGACCATCTTAACAGTTGATTTAAGGGAATGACATCTCATACAATAGAGGCACAGTCTAGTATGCATACTTTAGTAACATTCTGTAAAAACACATTACAAAAATAGGTGCTCTTTTCTTGTCCACCCACTGTTCTCTAAGGAAATTTTGGCAAGTGATGACTAGTGGGTGATTATATATTTAATCCTTCCCTGTAGTGTAAGGCTTTATCACAGGGTCCCTCAAATAGTTAATTCTTTTCAAGAGCAGGTTAAGTCAAGATGTCTTGGTGGCATGACATGGAGTTGGAAGGTGCATGGGCGATGGTGTCAGACTGCACGGTGTCTGTCCCAGCTGGACCACCTAGCGTAATGGGTAATGCTGGGCAAGTTTCTGAACCCACCTTGACTTCAGTTTCTTCAGCTGTAATATGTGGATAATCATAGAGTTCCTGCAAGGAGAATTAAATATTTTAATTCATATAGAATGGGGAGAAAAGTGTGTGGTACTCAGTACCTGGTAATTATTAACTATGATAATACCAACTAACTACATTTGAAACCTTTGTGGCCATAGCTTCTGGAATTAAGAATATTTCAGATTTTACAGGGTGTCTGGGTGGTTCAGTTGGTTGAGCGTCTGCCTTCACCTCTGGTCATGATCCCAGAGTCCTGGGATTGAGCCCCGCATCAGGCTCCCTGCTCAGTGGTGAGTCTGCTTCTCCCTCTCCCTCCGCCACTCTCCCTACTTATTCTCTCTCTCACTCTAATAAATAAATAAAATCTTAAAAAATGAATATTTCAGATTTTAGAAGTCATCTGTTCTCTAAATTTTGTAATACCTATTTTAGGGTCTGGGGCAGAAACTTTTTTTTAAAGATTTCTTTAAGAGAGAGCATGCATGTGTATGGGTAGGGGAGAGGGACAGAGGGAGAGAATTTTAGCAGAATCCGTGAGATCATGACCTGAGGTGAAATAGAGAGTTGGAAGCTTGACCAACTGAGCCACCCAGGCGCCCATAGAGCAGAAAGTCTTAATCAAAGACTTTGATATTTCTGTAGTCAAATCTAGAAAATACGCTATAAAGGATGAATAAAAATTGTAAATAGCCTCAATCAGTTCAGGTAAGCTTTTGCTATCAAATAAGTGACTAATGAAACAAAACAAAACAAAACAAAACCAAACCTTTTTTTGTTAGAGATTTTTAGATTTTTAAATTTCAGATAAGGAATTGCAAATCTCTGTTATATTTTCTTACATCCCTAAGGCAGACTGGACCCTACAACAGAATGGCAAGAAACCTGGAAACAATAGTGGCAGAGCCATTCTTTGTGGTTCTCAAAGTATTGATGACTCAGCCCTCACTATAGAGGGGGTTGGCTTCATTTGGGGGTCCTATTATTCAGTTAGAACTAACAGACATCACACATAGAATGAAATGATTCCTTACTAAAATTGCTCTGCTTCATTTTCAGAAAACGTATTTGCATAATTTGGTCTTGCTTCACTACTTCAGAAATTCTACTCTGTAGGAGACATTTAGCCTCTAGCTTTAGATCATCCCATTTTCTTTCATTTCCATTTCATCCCATTTTCTTTTCTTTCTTTTTTTTTTTAAGATTTTATTTATTTGACAGAGATCACAAGTGGGCAGAGAGGCAAGCAGAGAGAGAGAGAGCGGAGGAAGCAGGCTCCCTACAGAGCAGAGCGCCCGATGTGGGACTCGATCCCAGGACCCTGAGACCATGACCTGAGCCGAAGGCTGAGGCTTAACCCACTGAGCCACCCAGGTGCCCCCATCCCATTTTCTAGAGCTCCAGGGCTCTACTGATGCCCAGAGGCAGGGGCTGACCTTCAAGGTTTCAAAGGGCCCACATTTCTCTGTTTGCTCTCAGTAGGTTAGAGTAATATCTATGTGAACAAGGAGGTTTCATTGAAAGGTTGATTTAAAGTTCTAGATAAGAAAATGCCAAACCATCTACATAATTATGTATGTCCAGAAATCACAACTCCTTTTGTGTATTTCCCCTATCATGTATACTCACTACATGATGGGGCTACAAATTCATGGCATTCTTTTTTATTTTTATTTTTGTTTATTTTTATCCCATTCACCTGTGGCATTTTTTTTTTTTTTTTTGGTTATGAAATTTAAGATGAGAAAAGAGCTTTTTATACAACTTAACTGGCCTTGAGAAAAGTTAACTTGCTAAAACATGAGGTTGACTGATGCTAAGACTTAGTCTATGAATATCTTCTCTTAAGGGCAAAATCCATGCCATTCACTCCATCTGATTAGTGGTCCAAATGGAGTGTTAAGCTAGATTTCTTTCTCATCAACAAAAAGCTGGAGTGCCTAGGAGCCCTATGTCTACAGAAATTAAACTTGCATTACTATTCATATACCTTATTTCTTTATAGATTTCAAAATTCTTTTGGGGTATACTGATAATGGCAAAACTCAAAATACAGTTCATAAAATTCAATTTATCTCTTTCTGTTTTTTAGCTTCCTTACAGTGTAACACCATCAGCGAATTAACTTTGTAGAATTTCGCTTGACATTTAGAAAAATGATGTCTAAATGAATGCCTTCCCACCCAGTAATTCCATTATAGTCTCCAAGGCTCACCACTCATTAATTGCTTTGCTAATTGCCTTATGAGAAATTGCTATTTGATAGGTTTTTCTCCTTTTTTCTTTCTAAAGTCACTGACAGTTGCTAATTTGCTTACTAGATAATTTAGGATAAGTTACATAATTTATTTGAGCATTTGCAAATAATTTCAACATAGTGAATTCTGAATTGCCCTTGTGATACGATGTTCTCTGTTGTTCTATTTTTGACATTCATTAATTCAACCATTTATTCCACAAGCAAGCTTTGAATGTTTATTATGAGCTAGGCATTAATCCGAATACTGTGGAATTTATAAAAGGGTTGTTGTCCTAAAGGAGCTTATATTCTATTAGGGAAAGAAACTAAAAGAATTCAAGGTTGAAGTGATAAATTCAGGGAAGTAGACAAAGTCCTATAGGAACTCAGAAGGATGGAGATCACTTATTGCTGGGGATTTAAAAAATGGTTTAATGGAGGAAAGTGCTTTAAGTAGTATATAAAGGATAAATGAAATTCATTTTTTTATTAAAAATTGATTTAAATATTACCCTTTATGTTGATCAGGAAAAGACTAGCTAGGTAAATATTGGTACACTTTTAAAATTAGGTTGATATTAAAAATCAATAGATGTCTGAATTTTCAGAATGAACAGATGGAGGCCTGTGCACTATACGGGTACACACTGGCTGAATATGAACTATACCTATAAATAAGGACACAAACCTACATTTCTATACATGGAACTTGCTACTGTATTTTTAAAAAACAAGTTCAGCAGCCTCATGTATAGTATGATCTATGTGTATAAAATTATACATGTAAAGAATTGTCTGAAAAGGTGTTCAACATAAGTTGAATAGCATTCTACATGATTTTTACCTACGTCTCTTATTTTTCTATTTTATTTGAATTATTTATAGTGACTGAGTCAATTTTACAAAAGAAATCAAGTAATTTAAAAATCATTATGTCAAAAGTTATTGTGAATAATATTTTAACTATTAGTCATAAATTAATGAAGGGCATGACAGTTATTAGGAAATTATATCTATGCTGTGTATTCATGAAAATAATGCAATTGGGCAGGGGCAGGGTCTAGGTGAAAAAAATGAGAAATACATATGAAATAAAGTTGGAAAACTAATTGTTAGAAAATCTTGGAAAGTCTTAAAAAATATAAATTTGACCTTATGTGATTGACAAATACAAAGAGAGACAGTAGAAGTTTTTCAGCTGAGTCCTGCTTACTAAAAATATCCTCCAATAGAAGTTGTTTTAGAAATAATCTTTGGAAGAGATTTTTTGTGACTAAGACTGGAAGTAAAGGTAATATTTAAGAGGTTAATGCAATAATCTGCAAGAGGCAGAGAGGACATGGAATTTGACAGTGGCAGTAGAGATGCAAGAGAAATTGAAAACATTTTTTTTTTTTTTTTTTTTTTTTGAGGGAGGATAAATGGAACTTACACATTTTCAGGGTAAGGAAAGCAAAGGAGAGGAAGGAGCCACTGACTAATACCTGTGATGTTAGCCTAAATAAACCAGTTATAATTGAGCTACAGGTTTGTAAGAAAAGTTCAGAGAAATTGGAGTGTTAGATTTAGAAGTGACCATTTATTTTTTTCCTTTCATTGTATGTAGAAAAATGAGAGATACGTGAGGTGACTCATCAAGTTTTACAGTTAAATGTTGAGTTTAAATACATTGTGCTTGAAGTGTGATAGAATATTCCATTGGGACATCTGATTAAATCCATCAGAAATATGAGTTGAGAGCTCTGTCAAGCCCCATCTTGCCCTTTAGTCAAAATTAATAATTCTTCTGTGGTCCCGTAGAATTATACAAGCCTTTAATATACATGCTCAAGGCTTTTGATTTTTCTTTTTGTCTCTACTGATACCTTGGGAAGGAAAGGGCCATGACTTTCATTAAAAAAAAAAAAATATATGTATACAATGCTTAGCCCAGTGCCAGTACTGTAGGCACTCAAAATTGTTTAAGTGGATAAATAAGAAAGGTGGCAAGGAACATACAGATTTAAGAGTCTTCCTAGAACTTGTAATGAATGTATGGGGCTGAAAGTCCTCAAGGGAGACAATATAATTATAAAAGGGCTTCCCTCAGTTGAGCTCATTCACCCACATAAGGTATAGATATAGGTATGGTTATAAAGGAATACTACCTCTTTACTACCTCTTTACTACCAGATACATAGTTCAAGCTCTAAACTCTTTCCTGCATTACAGATAAGCCAACATCCTGAACCCTTCTGTTCAAATCAAGGATTCCGACATTGAATGAATCATGGCTCTCCCCATGTAGTCTTTTTCTCCTCTTTAAGTCCTATTTTGGTTAATTGTGCCATTATCTAGTATATCAGAAATCTGGGATTTGAGATTTTCTAGTGCTCCAAATCTGATTGTTGTTCTATTAAATTTACTTCCTGGGACACCTGGGGGGCTCTTTCGGTTAAGCGTCTGCCTTCTGCTCAGGTCATGATCCCGAGGTCATGGGATTGAGTCCCTCATCAAGCTCCCTGTTCCCGTGGGGAGTCTGCTTCTCCCTCTCCCTCTACTACTCCCCCTGCTTGGGCTCTCTCTCTTTCTGACAAATAAATAAAATCTTTAAAAAAAATGAATTTACTTCCTGAGCATCTCGTATATTTATGCCCTGCTCTGCGCCTGCATTCTGCCACTGCTTCTCATGATTGCCGTTCTCATAATTATTCAACTAGGAACATTGTGATAACTTACCAACTTGTGCCTTGGTTCCAGGTTTACCCGTGTCCTCAAGCACCCACCATTAGAGAACAGAATTACCTTTATAAAACAAAATATAATTTTATTTATTCCTTTAAAAATGCCATAATGGCTCTCAATTGCTCAAGTTACAAATCACATGAGGGGGTGTGGCAGGGGCCTGCTGTGTTTTGAACTCTCTTTAATTTCATTGCTGTCCTCTACTCACTGCTTCAGCCATACCGACCTAATCATAACTCTTCAAACAATCCATACCATTTTGTACATGGTTAATTTTCTCTTTGGAATCCCCTTTTTTTTCTACTCTGAATAATTCTTGTTCATCTTTTAAGAACATAATCAATTACTACCTCATTTGAGTAGCATTCTCTGACTTCTGATAGAATTGACTACTCCTTTTATTATGCCCTGAATAGACCTTATGCCATGTATAGTTCCTGTCACACATTATTGCGTATACATGCCTATAAAAAGGGCTTTAGGCCAAGAACTCCAAGAAAGTAGGGACTGTCTGAGCCATCTTTTAGTCTGGCCCCGGATGCAGTGCCTGGCAGTTGGTAAACACTGAATAAATATATATCAAATTCTGCATAGAAGAGGACTGATGACTGAGAAGAAATTCTTTCTTTTTAGTTAGGCTCTTATTTGTGACCTCCCTAGAGCACTTCTAGGAGAGAGGTAAGAATAAGGACAGATTTCAGAAGTTTAAGGAATTAGAGAGTAGAGAATTAGATTCAGTGAATGTGGATAAAGAAAAATATATGCTATCCCAAAGGCATATCAGAGACCCAAGAGATTTTGGATGGGAAGAGACCTAAGGAAGAGTGTGGGCCACAAAGGAACCAGTGCAAACAAACAGACTTGAGTTTAAAGAATATGATTCTATAAAGGAAGAGAGGATCTATGAGGTCTTCTATGAGGAAGAGGGGATGAAGGTGAATGGGGAGAGGACTTTGTCCTATGTGTCTCTGTATATTCAATGTTTTCCACATAGGATTATTCAATATGTTTATATAGAACTTCAGGAAAGGAGTAAGGGTAGATATGAGGAGAAGAAGAAAGCATGGAAAAGACAAAGGGAAAAGATTTTGAAAGTGGGTGAGTTGAGTAAATTAACATTTAGGACTAAATGAACAATTAGGTCCAGCTTATCTCAGACTTTTCCATTTAGTTGTCAACATAAGTCTTTCCTCATCCTTGTCTTTTAGAACTTACTATCCATAGCCACATTGGGAAACTAACTTGAGGCCAGAGTGTAGAAGGTTTTAATGCACTTGGTAAGCACTTCGACTTTGGTCTTTTATGCAGAAGAAAGCTTTTTCTATGCCCTGGTTTTGTTTTGTTTTGTTTTGTTTTGGTTTTGGTTTTTGGTTTTTGTTTTTGTGGTTTTTTTTTTTTTTTTTGGAAGTGATGCTTTAGTTTGATTAAGTTTATCTGGCTAGAAGAAGCAAGAAAGTCTCCAAGAAGAGCAGCTATGAAACTAATCCAAGTATCCAAGCAGAAATAACAGTGTAGGGATTAATTTTTCAGTGAGAACAAAAAGAAGCACCGATGTGAAGTATGTCTGAGGAAAACTGGCAGAAATTGCAGATCAGTTCACTTGGGAGCTGGAGAAGAGGCTGAGAAAAGTCTGGGAGAAGGAGAGAATGGTACATTTTGTACCTTGTTATACTCTCTTCGGAACAACCTTTATTCTATTCTGAAAGGTATCATTGTGCCTTTGAAAGGATTTTTAGTCTGCACAACTATCCAGAGAAGGCAAGACTATTTGAAGATTTTAAGGGTCTTTTAAAAATAGCTGAAATGCCTTGCAAGGCTGTCACACCTTGCATGTTGACAATGCTATTAGACCATTCATGCTAATAGGGCACAGTAGAAACAATGTGAATTGTGCTCTCGTTTTGAGTGTGAGTTCCTAGCTACAAGAGTTCAGTGATTTTACTACATGACAGCTGTTGAACCACTTATTTTCATTATGAAGGAAATTAAACATCTGCCCCCATAGTTAATCACAGTCCATGACTATCCAGTTGTTGTTGCCACTGGAACTTATTTATCATAGTTTTATAGCATTTCTACACTTATTTTGCATTTGTCCTTTCCTGCTTATGAAGTTCTGATTTTTAGTATCATAGATCTTCTTTTCTTTCATACCTTCTCAACTCATTGTCATTAAGAGAAAAGAATTTACAGATTCAAGAAGCAATCCTTACAAAAACAGTGTATACAGATCAAGAAAATAAACACATTTTTCCTGATTATCTAAAAAAAAAAATGATGGTAGTAAGCCAATCAGAAGCAAAAGCTGTTCTATAAATCAAGTTTTAACTTTTAAAAAATATATATAATTTACACAACTTAGCTATATTTCAGGTCTTCAGAAAATAATGAGTTGAGAAACATATTCTCACAACTTTGTGTCTCTTGTTATTAATGACTTTAATTTGTTTGATATTGGTTGATTAGATGCTAGTATTAAAGGGTACTACTGAGTGCTTTTAGTTTCTGCTTCGAGTATGGAAAAGCTTCAGCATGGTTGTGGTGTTCACATATTTGAGAAAGGAATAATTTTTAAAATATGCTATTTCTGGATATACTATTTTGTTTTCTTACTCCCCAAATATTAGATCTACATGCTAGTACTATAGTGAGTGATTTTAAAGGCATCTCAAATTATCTAAACCATGCGTGAAAGATCTGTATTTTATGCTGGTCTTACTTTTAAATAAGATGCACTCACAGTGCAGTTGGTGGAAAGCTTTGTGAACATTGTCACAGACAGATGAGTTTTTATATAAAATTCCATTTAATGGTTTTAGTTATAAGGGCTAGTTTTAATAAATAATGTTTGAGGAACATCGTCTTTCTTTGTTTATAATTTCTTTGAAGAATATTATCCTACAAAACCAGAATAATGATAACATATCTTTGAGCTATTAAGTCATTCTAATAGCACTGAAAACAAAACAAAACTTGCCAATTAAAACATCAACAAAATTTTAGTATTTTTCTCTAAGGAAGAATAAAAGATTACTATCAGAGTGATTTTTCTCAAGGCTTTTGATTTTTCTTTCCTTTTTTTTTTTTTTTTCCTTTCTCTAAACCAGCAGATTTATAAGCCATGTACTTGAACAGCAAAACCATTTGCCATTTGGTAGAATTGGATGACATTTCATTTTTTCTGGGCAGATTGTGGATTAGTTTGACATTATTTTGCTGGGTTCTGAGCTACATCATTAACATATTGCTTATGACTAAACACAAAGTAGTTTCATTTTGTGACATAATACTCCACATTTTCTACAAGTAGTAAAAAGTAGGATTTCTCTGAAAATAACTAGGTATTGCTCCAGTCTTATAAAAAAGACCCCAGGATTCGATTAATGTAACAAAATGTCTCACTAAAATGGTATGTCAGAGGGGAATGAAAACCCCCATAAAGGCATGATGTGTTTACTGTTGATATTGCTAAATCTTGGCTAGAAATGAGAAACATTCATGAAATATTGGGCTTAAACTGAGATCACATCAGTATGGTAGCAATATCGCACTTGTCAACTAACGGAATGTAGCTGCCTGGTTGTACCACATGAAAATGAAAATTCACTTTTTAATCGAAGTTATAATTCTTTTCCTGTCCATGTTGGATAGCTTTTTGTTTTTAATGTAAAGAAAATAAGAACCAGGCAACTGTACTACAAGATGGCTTTGTTTGGAAAACCAAGGGAATAACAAACTGCTGATCATTTTTTTTTTCTTTTTTAAAGATTTTATTTATTTATTTGACAGACAGAGATCACAAGTAGGCAGAGAGGCAGGCAGAGAGAGAGGAAGGGAAGCAGGCTCCCTGTTGAGCAGAGAGCCCGATGCGGGACTCGATCCCAGGACCCTGAGATCATGACCTGAGCCGAAGGCAGCGGCTTAACCCACTGAGCCACCCAGGCGCCCTGCTGATCATTTTTTAATTGAAGTGGTGATTAAATAATTACCAGTGCTGTTATTTGAGTTCTTAATATATTTTCTCACATCCCATCTTTCCTTCACTGAGTTAACTCTACTCTATAAAATAAATCAGGCCACATTGTATACTTGTTGGCTCCTTTTCTATTTAAAAAGCAATTGTGGTACTATCCTTGTAGATGATATGGATGAGCTATGTTGAACAATTCTCTTGCTGTGATTTTTTACCTTTTCTTTTATAATGCTGACATATTTCAAGAAGACAGAACATTTCATTTCTGCAAAATGCTGCTTTTACTGAGAGTAAGCACCTAAGTGAAGTACCGTGCAAATGTTTTGGTCACACACACTTTCGTGTTTAAGCAAAACATCAAACCAATTAGCAAGCCATGCTTCTAAGATAAAGTATACAGACTGCTAACAGGTTTTAATGCATTTTTTCTCTAGTTGCATTAATGGATTTAATTCTGCCTAGTCGCATGATAGAAAAATCCTAAGGGATAAACTATAATTTTATATTCATCTAAGATAATTATTGTGCTAATTAACTGTTATTAATTCCATTTTCCATTTGTTTCCTTGACATTTTGAAAAGATAAAGGAAATTGTTTTTCTGAACTTGTTTTTAAACACCCCACTCTTTTTGCTACTGAAGGGTGTTCAGGAATGATGTACATTGCTCCAACATACTCTAGTCATGTTGTGCATTGGAGATGACCTGGTTTTTGCAATACCTTAGATAGAATGCTATTAAGCCAGGAAAAAATGCATTCAATTTTCAAGAATGATCTTAGGCATATCACACACATCTTTTCATTCTAGCATGTCCATCTTCTTCTAATTCACCCTATATGTTAGATTTTATCTAAAGGACATCTGTACGTTCAATTTTTTTCCAGGAGCAGAATCCAGCAGGCTGATAGTAAGGATGAGCTGCACACAAACAAATAAGAAAATACTTAGAAAAGATACTTAGAGGAATTACATCCCTTTAATTCTAATTATCTGCATATTATTATTTTTGTTCTGATTTATGTTATGCTTTTAGACAACATGACTTTCCTCTGGCTCCAGAATTGCCTGTAAGATTTTTAGATAGGTATTTACCAAACAATTTGGGTTATAAGCAGATTATTATTATTATCAATATTAAAATTTCCCTTAGTGAAATGTTGTTCATACGTGTTCATCCAGACTCTTCCAATGGGTGATAATTCTTACTTAAAAGGCCAGATTTATCCTAGTTTTAATCAATGCCACAGTATTGCAATCTAAATGAGCTTAATAATGTCAATTTTTATCTTCATAATGAGGAGAAAAGATAAAAATTCTAAATATGTGGCTTTTGAAATGAGTGGGGTATGCTGTTGGTCTGTTGTGGAAGTGGATCAAAATATACTGAGGCATGCTATCTCCTTTAGGTCCCTGGAGTTTTATTTAGTATATTATTCTGATAGAACTTGAAATGATATTCAAATAGGCAAGAGGAGTTAAAGTACTTCTGAAACCGATCCACTTACTCCCATGGAGCACTTTTGGCTCTCCATGTTTGACTCCTTGTTATTTATAATTCATATTAAATATGAAACATTCTTTTCAATAAAGACTGAAAAGGAATTTAAAATATACTTTATTTCTATTTTGTTGACACATCAAGAGATAATCTTATTTTGTTTGGTGAGTATTGGTTCCAGCCAGAGTGGGCCCATTATTATGACCTCCAAATCCAGTTGATAAAAACTGATTAGCATTTTAATCAATTGTTTTATGCCACAAAATGAGAGCAGCAATTGTTTTGTTTCAGTTTGGTTTTGGTTTGTTTTTGTTTTTAAGCAGATTGGGGAGACAGTATTTCAGGGAGTGACAGAGGCAAAAAGCAATGACTTTTTAGTGATTTCTTCATCTGTGTTCCAGTACTTGCGGCCAGATAGGCCTCTGTGCCACAGAGAGCAGGTGATCCTTTGGCAAGGTGGAATGGCTTTAGAGGCTTTCAGATTGTCTTGTAAACTTAGAAAAACTATTAATTTGCTATTTAATTAAAGAAACATGCATAGAGTCATCAGTTGACCTTCCCAAATCATCAGTGACACATCTGGAATGGGAACAAAAGACTCCTCTTTTCAAGTGCACTGCTTTACATATGCCCCGCCATAGAAAAAAACAATTCAGCAATGCCAGAGGGGACACCATGGTGTGAGTGGTCATCTCTGAGCACATGCCTGTCACACGAAGATTTTCCTAAAACCATCTACATAGAATTATTTGCATAAAGAAGTCTAAAATATAATGGAGGTGAAATATCCAAGATTGGACTGACTGCAGTGGAAACTGTAGTAACAGGAACTACTTATTACCATGGAAGCAAGAAAGTATGACCCAGAACTGTTAGAACAAATAAACAAATTCACTAAAGTTGTAGGATACAAAATTAATATACAAAGTCCATTGCATTTCTATACACCGATAACAAATTATCAGGAAGTGAAATCAAGAAAATAATCCCATTTACAATTGCAGCAAAAAGAATAAAATACCTAAGAATAAATTTAAGCAAGAGGGTGAAAGACCAGTACACTAAAAACTTAAAGATGTTGGTAAAAGAAATTGAAGATACAAAAGAGTTGAAAGATATACTGTGCTCATGGATTGGAAAAAATCTTGTTAAAATGTCCACATTACTCAAAGCAATCTACGGATTCAGTGTAATCTCTACTAAAAGTCCAATGACATTTTTCACAGAAATAAAACAAATAATCCTAAAATTTATGTGGACCACAAAAGATCCTGAATAGCCATAAGCAATCTTGAGAAAAAAGAACAAAGCTGGAGATCTCAAGCTACATGATTTCAAACTATACTATGAAGCTATAGTAATCAAAATAGTATAGTATTGACATAAAAACAGACACATTGATTGATGCAACAGAATAGAAAGCCTAGAAATAATCCCATTCATATATGGTTAGTTTAGTTGCAACAAAGGTGTAAAGAATATACAGTGGGGAAAGGACATAAATGGTGTTGGGAAAACCAGGTAGCTACATGCAAAAGAATGAAGCTGGACCACTACCTTATACCACACACAAAAATAAACTCAAAATAGATTAAAGACTTGAATGTAAACCATAAAATCCCTAGAAGAAAACATAAGTGGTAAACTACTTGACATTGATCTTAGTGATTTTTTTTTATCTGATTCCAAAGGTAAGGGAAACAAAAGCAAAAATAGACTACATAAAACTAAAAAACTTCTACACAGTGAAGGAAACCATCAACAAACAAAGAGCTACCTACTGAGTGAAAGAGGAGATTTGCAAGTCATGTATCTGTAAAGGATTAATATCCAAATATATAAAGATCCTGTACAACTTAATAACAACAACAAATATCCCACAAATAATATAATTAAAAAATAGGCACAGGATCTAAATAGACACTTTTTTTCCAAAGAAGGCATAAAAATGGCCAACAGTTACATGAAAAGATGTCTAACATCACTTATTATCAGGGAAATGCAAATCAAAACCACAATGAAATATCACCTTACATCTGTCAGAATGACTATTAAAGACAAGAAATAAATGACTGAAAAGACAAGAAATAACAAAGGTTGGAGACGATGTGGCAAATGGAGAACTAACCTTGTGCACTGTTGATGAGAATGTGAATTGGCACAGCTACTATGGAAAACAGTACAGAGATTTCCTCAAAAAAATTAAAAATAGAGCTACCAGATGATCCATCAATTCCATTACTGGGCATCTATCTGAGAAAATGAAAACACTAATTTGAAAAGGTATATACAACAGGATGTTAATTGTAGCATTATTTATAATAGCCAAGATATGCAAACAATTCAAGTGTCCATCAATGGATGAATGGATAAAGAAAATGTGATATATATATATATATATATACACACACACATATATATATATTTAATTTTATATATTTCTATAGATTTTATATTTATATATAAAATAACATAATATGTATTATATTTATATATTTAATACACATAATACACATTATATTACTTTATATATAAATATAATTTATATTTATATATTTTATATTTTATATATTTTAATTTCATATATTTTTAATTTTTTTAGGAAATCACTGTACTACCTGTTCGCCACATCCTCTCCGTTTGTTATTTCTTGTCTTTTCAGTCATAGATATAGATAGATATAGATAGTGTTGTGGAATACTACTCAGCCATAAAAAAGAAGGAAATCTTACCATTTACAGTGACATGACTAGACCTTGAAGATATTATGCTAACTGAAGTCAGACAGAGACAGACAAATAGAGCATGATTTCATGTATATGTGGAATCTAAAAAACAAAACAAACTAACACGGTGACAAAACAAAACAAAGCCCAGATTCAGATACAGAGAACAGATAGGTAATTGCCAGAGGGAGAGAGGGGTTGGGAGCGAGGGCAAATTGGATGAAAGGGATTAAGTAGTACAAACTTCCACTTATAAAATAGTAGGTCATGGAGATATAATGTACAGCCTGGGGTTTATAGTCAATAACAGTCTATTAATTTTATAAGATGACCAATTGTAACCAGATTTATTATGGTAAACTTTTCACAATATATACAAATATCAAAGCACGATGCTATACACCTGAAACTAACATGCCAATTATATCTCAATTTAAAAAAACGTATGCACAATGTCAACAACATTTGAAACCAACATGACTCTTGATAAAAACACCTTGTAGCCTATCATCTTTTGCTTACTGAATAGTTTCGGTTTTGTGTTTTTACTATAAAGCATACCTGCGGCTTGTATTTGCAGGACCAGCATTGTCTCAAGGTGCTATGACATTCAATGGGATTAATCAGAATATATTCTATATTCAGAATATAGAAAGAATTAATCTGAGTATAGTAATACCAACTGGACTTCCAGATATACAAATGAATTAGAGAGTAAAAATTACATTGGTCTGTGTTTTTATTGTGGCATTGTCTATTTGACAGTGCTAGGGAGTGGTATCTCCCCAGCCTAATTCTTCATATAATTAAAATTACCATTTTAAGCATTAGTAATTTATAAAAGTTTTTACCACTTATAATAGGAAGTTTTATTACAGGTAGTATATTCTTACTTAACTTTCTTATACATAGTACATTAAGAACATTTAAAATTTTTCTAGGCACTCTGGGCTCATGATTAGAATTATCAATTATAGATTTTGCTGTGACCCATAGATATCCTCAGTAACTTTTGTTTATTTAGCCCTACTTCTCTGCACTCCAAAGACTCCAATCTAATATGGTCTGTCCTGCCTACCACCTATAACTTCACTGGTGTTTGTGCTCCTTCTTCATGTTATTCATTTAGTTATGATTTCCTATCAATGTGAATAGGTTAAAAATGTCTACAGAACAAGAACAAACAGACTTGAGTAAACATATGAGACTTTCTTATGATTAAAATGTGGGTGCCCTTATGAATGTTTTATGAAATTAATTTCTGCTACCTAAAGCTGTCTTTTATCAACATCTAATTCTAGCCAAATTTCATGCGATTGCAATGCTAGATAGCTAACTTAATGATAACTGGAGTTATTATTCCATTTTGAAATTATTACGTAAAATATGCACAAATGAAAAAATCTGTCATGTGGGGGAAAAAGAGAGTTTCAGGGTTCATCTAGCAAGTCAATTAAATAATATTGAACCAATCAACGAATAATCATTACTTAGAGGCAAAGATTGAACTGTCACTTCATACCATTGGTTAGATAATGATTAACACAGACACTTGAAATAAAAAAATAGCATTTCTGAGTGGTAATTCACTTCTGATACAGAGAGTAAATCTAACCTTTTTTGGTTTTACTTACATTTTTATAAAGATTGAGGGTCACTTGGGTCATTCAGTCAGTTAAGACTCTGACTCTTGGTTTCAACTCAGTCATAATTTCAGGGTCGGGATCAAGCCCCGTGTCAGGCTCTGTGTTCAGAAGGGATTTGCTTGAAGATTCTCTCCCTTCCTCTCCCTCTCTGTCTACCCCTCCCCCTACTCTCTCTCTCTCTAAAGTAAAGAAATAATTATTTTAAAAAGGATCATAACGTATCAGATTGTACATAATAACCATAGATAGCAAAGACACATAAATATTTGGTGAAATAGGGTTTTTAAAAAATATATCCCTAATGGGCACATATAATAAATCTAAATTACTGTAAACTTAAATTTACTGTAAACCTCAAATTCCAGGACGTTAGTGAAGCTATCATGGAAATGGAGGAAAAGAAATAACTGGATTATTTGCAAGCTTTTCTTTTAAAAATTTTAAGTGATTAAAACAGAAAATTAAAATTTTGAAATGATTATTTATTATTATCTCAGATTAATCACCATAGGTTTTAAAATTAACTTTTGGTGTCTGTAGCAAGTCATCTGCTTAGGAGAGGTAGTACTGAGTGATAAGCACTCTCCATTTCCTTGTGTGGGTTTTTAATGGACATTCTCTTGTTTTCTTTGCTAATATGATATCTCTCAAATACATTAATTTTTGTCTCCTATTTTGCATTCTAGATGAGTAAGTCATAAACCCAATTTTCAATGACCCAAGTCATGTTTGCCAAAGAAAAATTTTAGTTGTAGGTTTTTTTCACATCTTAAAACACCAGAGTTCTACCTTAGAGCTCTGATTTTTCAAAAGGTGGCAGTAACTTTATTTACAGAATAGAAGTTAATTTCCATGCCTCAGTTTTTTTTTTCCATGCCTCAGTTTCTTAAAACTAAATTTAGCTACATGATGTCTCAAGTTTTTGCCTACTCTAGATCCACTGAATTCTATTAAAGATTGGAGGATGAGTGTGTGTCCATTGATATTTGGCCTTTGGATCTGGTCTGTGTGCCAAGAAATAATTATTTTCTTGGCAACTTGTCATGAAAGGTCAGAGCTTTTTGGCATTTTTTTCACCTGATCTTTTAATATTCATTCAAGCATTGCTGTTTTTCTGTGGTCCAATTTGTGGTCTGTGAAGATGTACATTCTTTTGCCATTCCATTTGCTAGGATTTTTGAGTCTATTCTGACAATTTATATTGAAACATGTAAGAAGCTGGTTGATGGTGCAAGTGTCAAATTAAAGTTTAGCCCTTTGTGGGAAATGGCAAAGAATCTAATGTTCATTGAAAAGTTAGGATGAAAATTTATGAGAGGCAGACTTTAACAAAATGCCAAGTCTTTCTGACAACTAAAATCAGTCCAAAAGGAATCTAAATTCCTTGCGCAGTGTGAGTTCCCCATCAATGGGTGTATTCAAAGAGTAGTTGTACAGTTTTACCATGGAGATTTTCAAAACCTGTGACTGGTTGACCTTGTCTCAAGGTTTTTTCTCATTTTAAGTTTCTATGAGTGCCAAATAAAATATAATTATATCGATTTTTGGAAATTTGCTTGAGTAAGGATTCCATGAAGAATTAGACTCAGAACATCTGTCTTTCTCGGCTAATGCATAGGAAGGAAGTCTCAATATTTTACAGTGAAATATTAGAGCCATTAAGCCTGGATTTCAACCGCAATCTGACTAGCATAAGCAAGAAAAAGAGAAACTTTGTAGGGTATTCATAGTTTGCAGAATTGAGTAAACAATTGAAATCAAGCTTTGGACAAAGATGGGAGCATGGCAGCCCTACATCTCTCCAGCAGAATTTGTGGACTTGAATTGATGACTCAGTTTCAAAGCCCTTCTATCCCTGGGTATCTATGTTCAGTATTCAAATTAAAAAAAAAAATCTGTTGGAACTACATCAAGTAATAATACTCCTATGGCCAAAGCAAGGTGTATGAAAGGAGCCCTTATATACTGTGACCACCAGCCCCACCAGAATCAAGGTCTAGGAAGAATATTGATTAAGAGTGGTATTATGAAGAGGGGATAGGTTAGGAGTTACAAAAAGAATGGGATGGAGGTGATGGGGGTTGCTGGGAACATGAAACAGTTTGTAATTTTGTATTCTATTTCTTTCTCCCCAGTGGTCTCTCATCTCCTTGAAGTCAGAGATATATCTTGCTTGCTGTTAGGGCGGCAGGATCTATGGTAGTCATTGGCAAATAGCTTTAGTGTAGTAAATATTCAATGATCAAACAAATGAATAAAGAACTAAATAAATTTAAGTGATGTAATTTAAAAGTTTACAGGACCATGTTCAATAGGTATAAAGAATACAATTTAACAAACTGTTGACCCAGTGACCCTCAGAAGCTATCAAAATACATGCCCACGATTGGGTAGTGAAGGAGGTGCAAGCTTCCATCTTTTTCTTCTTTTTCCATTCATTTCCATTTCCCCTCCCTCCCTTCTCCTTTGTTTCTTCCTTTCTTTCTTTGCTTTAATATGTATTACTTATATAGTTATAGGTCATAAAGATAATGAAAAATTTTTCTTTTATTAAGAAAATACAATTATATACAATGATATTTGAATGTTAGTTATTTTGTTTGTATTCTCACAATAGTTGAACACAGCAGATGGACTATAAGACTCTGCCAAAAAGTCTTGGATCCCAAGGTGTTTTTACTGTTTCCTGTGTTTCTAAGGAAACTGTAATAATCAAGTTTCTCATCTTTTTAAGCTTGATGAAATTCAGTTTAAAGGTAGAACCAATCATAGTTTATAATAGCTGTGAGAGAGTTTTCTTATGAATTTGAAGAATAAAGAAGAATCATAAGAGAATTCCAAATGCTGTTAACAAGGCCAAAATTATTGTTGAAGTCAGAAAATAACTATCTTTTAACAATTGCATATATATCATGTTCATTGTATCTATGTTTGATAAATATCCCTAGCAAGTCTGGGTTCTTTGCATTTTATAGGTACATAATATATATAAATGCTTCCATATCAGTAACAAACATAACTAAAGAGTAGTCACCATACCAAGATTGTGTTTTATGCACAGAAGCTAGAAGAAGCAGTAGTATCTTCCTTTAAAATGCATTTTTTTCTCTCATCAAATGTACATAAAGATGATAGCTTATACTATTGAAAGTATTATGCATAAGTTCAAAGCATTTACAAGTCAGCAATTTCAGACCCTACTTACAAGAAGCTGTTTGGGAAGACCATGAGGCATTCGAGCTCTTTTATAGTTATGTTATTATATAATAACTATAAGAGTATAAATGACCTCACAGCTCAAGCAGGAAATTAACTAAACTATGAAACATTAATGTTTCCACATAAAATGAAAATTCAGTGATAGTAAGAATGCTACATTAGTTAACTATGGCCCATTCTGCTTTTAGAACGTCACCAATGGCTATTTGATTTAAAGGCCGTCATGGATTTAGATTACTACTGATTTATTCCAAACCCATTGTTATCAGGGAATGTAAGAAAATGCAATAATTATGAGGAAGATAACTTCTTTTAATGGATAACCACCTAGGAGTTAAACTATATAAGGGAAAAAATTGTCTTTCAGGGAAAATTGGATTATCTTCTGTCTGTACTTTTGAAATATATCTTAAGGACAGGTAAACTCAAAGCCATTTAAAAAACAAGCAACAGACAAACAAAAGGACGGACCCTGAAATGGTAGATTTTCTGCTCACCTGGAATAGATCAATTTTGTAAGCACATGGAAGAACATCTAATGCAGGCAGAAATCAATGTGACTCCATGAGGAACACTTCTTTTTGGATTAATCTAATTTCCTTCTGTGCCAGTGTGACCAACTTAGTAGATCCATCTGAAGTAATATAACTTGACTTGGTGAGGCTTTTCTTTGATTCTAAAGTATATCCCAGTTAACTACCTGGGAAATGTAAACCTTTCTACCAATACACAAAGGGTGGGCCATAACTTGGGCCAGCAGGGATATTTTAAATAAGCCCTAGGCGAATTAATACCCAATATGTTTATGCATGATCTCAACAGCAACATCATAAAACAAAAAGGAACACCTAACAGTTATTTAGCCCTTATTATGTGCCAGGCATTATTCTATAGTATTTCTCTGAATTAGCTCATTTATTCCTAATGAAGAGCAGCTTTAGGTATTGCTTAAAGGTATAGACTCCCAAACTTGGGTTCCAACACCAGCATTATCACTTAGCTTTTGGCCTTGCGCAAGTTAGTGAACCTCTCTGTGCCTAGGTTTCTTCATGTATAAAATGGGAATAACAGTCCTTAGCCCTTAGAGTTTTTAAGAGAATTAAATGAGCTATTGTTTATAAAATACTTTAACAGTGGCTGTCCCTCAGCCAATACTACAAACATTTTGTTAGATAACTAAAATACAATCGAAACAATAAATTATCAATTACAGCATAACGCTTACTAAGGAGTTGGCCAAAATATTGCTTTTAATGATGATTTTCACACAATGCCCAGTGATAGAAAATAATTGAGCAAGCAGAGTATAATAAAGCACAAGTGCTGTGATCTCAGTGGGACACTGGTGGAGCATATGTCAAGAGCACAGTGCTGTAATTACTTAAAATAAACAAACAGTAGATTGTGTTGATGGAAGAGTGTCAAAAACAGCACTGACACTGAGTTTAGTACTTTCACCTCTTTTCAGTCATTATAACCAATTCAATTTCCTCCTCTTTTTATCCCCTCTCCCTCCCCTTTTTCCGTTCCTCCTTTTTCCTTCTATTTAAAAAAAAAAAAAAGAGAGAGAGAGAGAGAAAGGATATTACCAAGGAAAAAGCAATAACCATGTTTTTATTATTGAAAAACATTCTGGAGAAAACTAAGAGTTTGGACTGACAGATTATCTCTATAGAATATCTTCTAAACAGAATTTTAAGGTATTCTTGTCACAGGTCATCATTTCAGACAAAGCAAGATGGCCCGTGCTTTTGGATTCACTGAACCTGTTGCCAGTTAGGCTCGGCCTTCAGTGCTCAGAGAATGAAAACCAGACCCTGGTACTGCCTTGGAAGTGTGTGTGACTCGGTGTGCTGTAAGACCTGTGCCGTTGCTGTGAATCCTATGTAAATCATCACTACAGTGCTTCTCACTATCGCCTGTCCTTTCCTTCCTTCCTTTATTTGTTTATTTATTTATTTATTTATTTATTTATTTATTTTCTTCCCATTATTATTTTATTTTGGATTTCATCCCTCTGATATTCCTTCCTCCTTTCTATGCTACCTCAACACTTTTTTTTTTTTTTTTCCAAGTGAACTAACCTTCTTTGAAGGCCTCCTCAATCCTTGCTCTGTGCTTTTACACAATTTTATCCCCCAAATAGCACTTTGCTACAATTATCATGCCACTCATTATTCAGTTCGGGAAACTGAGATTCAGAAAATTGAACATGCTTCAGGCCCTCCACCTAGAGAGTGATGAAGCTGAAATTCAAACCCTGGTTTTCTCTACAATCTGCAGATTTCTTCTGAGCCTCATGATGAGTTGCACTCAAGAAGTAAATATGGAAAAGTAACTCCAAATAGAGTGTTTGTCTGCTCTTTAGTAGAATCCTATAGACCACCCTAGGTTTTCTGTATCTTTAAGTAATATATTCAAAGTGAAACACACATTTATTTCTTCATCCTTGACATTCTTTCCTCCTTTCCTTCTGAAGTTTCTCTTCTCTTGAACCTTTTGAAGCACACATCCTAATTGTTCCTTAGTTTTGGATTGTGTTCGTGACTTCTTAATACTTCTCTGGGAAAATTTAATTATGTCCCTGGGGACGTGCTCACAGGAAGTTGACCTTTTTTCCTGACTTTTGAAGCAATTAAGTGCTTGTCTGATCTACACTCTACCCAGGTGTAGAGAAGGCTCCAGTGTACCACCTCACTAATGTTTCTTTCTCACAAAACAAAGCCAACAGTGCTTCTTAGCTTTGTCTTCTAAGAGTCCCTAAAGGTCTAGTAAGCCGTGTGCATATTTTCAGACTTATTTTAAGAACAAATTTCTTGGGAGTCCACTGTTTTCTTTTTTCAAATTTTATGTACATTTTGCGTTTTCCTATGTAATACAGAGGTTTTTGTTGAAATATAAAAATAGGGCATTCCTCCAATCTTCAAGGATATGTTCCTAACCAGATTAGTGTATGATGTTTTTTTCCTGTGGATTTATGTTTCCCAGCACTAGGCTGGATGTTCTAGGGAATAGAAGTACCCCACTCAGAAACACAGACCTCAAGAAGAACCATGTTTCATCTCAGAACCTGCACAATTATATTATGGAAGCCTTTCTGAGAACACACGACAGTGTATAATTATAGAATACATAAGTATGCCTATTTGTGTTTCATAGATACTTGGCTTGGTTTTGGAGGATATAAAAACTAGACTATGAATTTGTTAAATAAGCCAATATAGTGCCAATATGTGTATACTCTTCTTTCATAAAAGCAACAGTTTTCCTGGCTAAGATGTTAATTTTGAGTTAATTTGAGGTACTAGAACCGTAATTATACCATTCACTTCTTAAGCAACAAACCTTTACGCCTTTCTCATAGAGACTTCCTAAAGATGTATTTAGATTTTATAATTAGTTTTCCTTTTTATAGTTAGCCTTATTACATGTCTGAATTTTTCACTCCTTTACCACTTCTTTCCTAGTTCCAAAAGATCAGAATTCTTGTATCTCTTTGCTGCCATTTAATTTTCAATATTATTTTCTAAACCAATCCCTTGAGCTTTCTCATTTCTCTGTAACCACTGCCCCTTCCCTCTTTCCCATGCAGCTGAACGGACTACAGTCTCTATCATACTTATTTAAATGTATTACAGGCATACGGTACTTTTCCACTTTTGGATTGCAGGCACTCAAAGGACATGGATGATTTTTGTTCACTTATAGTGTTGTAAGTTTTGTTGACAAATAATGAACACAAGAGGAATCTTTTCTGGGCTAAAGCAACTTTATTGTTAAAATGAGAATAACTGAGATTCTCTCAAAAATGACTTCAGAAAGCTGCTTACTTAAAACATTGCATAATAATCACCTCTAAAGATTAACCTGATACCCTTGGGAATGTTAAAGATTTTATGTTGGCATTTTGTTAAAAATTTTTCCATATTTCCACCAATAATTTTTCTATTAAGTGTTAAAGTTCTTGAAAGATCTTCTCCTTCATATACTGAGGGCCATTATAGTAGAGCAGTTAAAAGCAAACATCAGAGACAAACTGAAGGTATTAAATCCTGATTACACCACCTATCATCTATGATACCTTGAGGAAATTATTTAATCCCGTGCCCTAGTTTCAGAGGATAATAACAATTCTTGTGCACAGTATTGTTGTGTGGATTACATTAGTGATACACATTAAAGAATATAGAACAGTGCCTGACACATTGCAAGTGCTAGGTGCATATTAATTAATATTGTTCTATGATATTACTTTATTATCTCTTGAATGAAATTGTTAATAATGCCCTAATTCTAGAGTCCCTTTCATACCCTGTGGCTTTTCTGCTTTCCTGTAACTGTCATCTATTTTCGCTCCTCGAGCTCATGTCTCATTATGGAATAAATGTCTGTCTTCTGTAGTATTGCATTTCCTGTTTTCTCCTACAATGTGTGGAATCAGTGAAAGCAGAGGATGAGCTAAATATTTTAATTCTCCTCTCTGAATTACGTTTATTAGTCCGATGCATGGTGTTAGATTCATTGCCAGTTAATTTCTTTCATCATCATCATTGTCATCACAGTCATCACCATCACTTGACCATGATTATGATCTCATCATATCTAACATTTGTTGAGTGCTTAGGACCTGTGAGGAACTAGTTTAAGCACTTTACATTTATTAAATCATTTAATCTTCACAAAAATCACATAAAGTAGGTAATAGTATCCTCAATTATACATGTAGAAATGTGGAAGGAGTGTAGTTTCTCTTCTTTCTTCTAAGTCTTACCTTTGCACTGACTCTCAGAAGGGTTATAGCTGAAACATTCCCTTATAGATCCACGGTCCCATCCCTACTGAAGATGACACAAAGCCATTCAATGGATGATACTATGTTCATCATTTCCCCCATTACAATTTTGAAGATTATTTTGAAGGTTATTTTGTAGATTAAATATCCAGTACTTGAACACATGGATTAGTATGACTGGTGTGAAGCATGTACACCATAAATTGTAACATAGAATGAGAATGAATTGCTGTGTGGGGTTGTGTGTCATGCCTCCTCAAATGATAAAATGGAGGAGGTCTAACAATAATAAATTCAAAAAAATGGCCTCTAGTATTGCTCTGTGGTAGATGGGGCCAGCCTAGTGGGGTGGGAGGGGAAGGCTTGGCACTTCACAGAGACAGATGCTTGAATGGATTTTGCAGGTGGTTTTATGTTAGTTCATGGTGGGCTCATTGGCAGATCTTTCCCTTGGCTCTTTTAGTTCAATCCCAGCTTGAGGTGACGCTGTGTATCTCTGTTGGTGATACACATGCAATGACCTTGCCAATATTTTACCAATTCACATTAGAATATATTTCTATTTTCATCCAACTTCAATGCAGCAGGTGGTTTTTTTGTTTTGTTTTGTTTTGTTTTGTTTTTGTTTTTTGCTTTTTGTTTTTTTAAGGTTTTTAGAAAGCCATGTTATGGATGAAATTTCCTTGATCGCTGTTATGAGTCTGCCATTAAAATACAGGTTAAGAATGCCTTCTTAGATATCTGTTCTTGTTGACTTATTTAAAAATCTCATATGCAATATTTTGGACTGAAATAATGAAAACTGGCACTTGCAGAATGTCAGTGTTTCAGCAGCTTTACCTGGATTGTAGCTTTTAATTCTCATAATGGTCCAGTGAGGTAGAAACTATAACTATCCCCATGTTATACATGAGGAAAACAAAATATGGATGGGTTAAGCCTGAGGTTACTCAGGAGGTAGCTGAGTAAGATACTGCCCCCAGGCTTAACCCAGATTCTTTTTTTTATTTTAAGATTTTATTTATTTATTCGACAGACAGAGATCACAAGTAGGCAGAGAGGCAGGCAGAGAGAGAGAGAGAGAGAGAGGAGGAAACGGGCTCCCTGCTGAGCAGAGAGCCCGATGCGAGACTTGATCCCAGAACCCCGGCATCATGACCTGAGCCGAAGGCAGAGGTTTTAACCCACTGAGCCACCCAGGCACCCGAACCCAGATTCTTAACCTGACACCACCTCCTCTAAGAGCCATCCTTAAGCAGGGGGCTTCATTGCACAGACTTTACCTATAGCTATTTTACGGAGACATACAAAATTATAAGTTGAAGTTGTCTTTCTGTGTTTTCTGGTTTTTCCCAGCTCGCGAATAGGAGACCTAAGTTTTTATTTTAATTAGTATCATTGAAATCCATTAAATAGAATCTGTGGCAGCAGCTGTGTATTCTCACTTTGACTTGAAAACTACATTCATTGGTATCTTTTTAGTCTTTGGAAAGAAATCTATTGTCCATTATAGCTGCTACTGCTCTGAACTCTTTAGATAATTGTCCATGCAAGAGTCTGTTCTCTCTTCTTTGGGAAAATAACAATGGCATACTGTACTTCACAGGTGCAAAAACGAAATGATTTGCTCCATCATTTAGTTTGCTTAATTTACAGCTTTTTATGTTTAATTATGTCTATTGTTCATAGATTGGATATTGAGGATCCAACAAAGATAATATTTTGAATCAGCTTTGTAATGTCATTGAGTAGGTCTTACACTGCAGGATACTTAAATCTTTTCTCCAATTGCGACAGTTTGGATATCCTCAGGGGTTCCGAGCTGTCTTCAATTATGCCAGCTGTCTGAATGTGGAATGTAAAACTACTATTACAGTGGGGAATTAAATATTATTTGGCCCAATTTTACCTTTCTAGTCAAAAGTGAATAGCATGTGCCTGCATATTCAGTGAAAGTAGACAGATGTAGCATGTGCAAATATGCTGTGGGTACAATTTCCCTTTCAAAGCATTTATGATTCAGAGAGAACACCCATCTGCTGCTAATAAGTTGAGTAACCTTGGGTGCATTTCTTTACCTTTCTGGGTTTCTTTTTCCTTAACTGTAAAATAAAAAAGTTATTATAAATCTTTTGGAAGCCATTTGAGATAGAATCATGAATGTTTTGTGACCTTGAGAATTTTGTTATGCTTACCTCTGTGCTGCTTCGTCTCTCACAACCTGAAGAAGTCTCAGGTCAGCATCCATGTAGGGCACAGCTCTTGACTTTAGTTTCCCTAAGAATGAGGGACAAATGACTATGATCTCAGACAAATCTATAAGCAAATCACTGTGATCTCAAACTTCCTCCTACTTTATTACCCTCAGAGATGCGTGTTTCCTGAAAGCTTGTCCCGAAAACGCTGAGAACGAAATTTATGAGTATGGGGTTTTTCTTTAAAGATTTTATTTTTATTTATTTGTGAGAGAGAACATGTACACACAACTGGGGAGTGGAGAGGGACAGGCAGACTCCCTGCTGAGCACGGAAGCCCCTGCCACATAGGGCTCGATCCCAGGACCCTGAAATCATGACCTGAGCTGAATCAGATGTTTAACTGACAGAGCCACCCAGGGGCCCCTGGGATTTTTCTTTTTGAACCCAGGGCTTAGTAAGCTTCCAGCCAGCTCTTCAAGGTGTTTGTTCTTATTTAGAATTGTTTCATACAGCATTTTTAAGTAGGTGGCTTAGGTGCTATGCCTGGCTGTTAAAGAAATGAGGTGTGGTGGTCAATTTTTTTAAGCCTCTAAAGAGTGTTCTAGTTCATCTTTGAATGCCATGTTAGGTTATGCATAATTTATCATACTATTCATTTTAACACTACCCCTAGGCATGGGAGACTTAGGATATAGGGTTAAAGGAAACAAAATTTTAGGGGTTAAGATGACACTCTGGGACATTTATGATCAGAAGCCTACACCTCTTTTCAGTTAGTTATTGGATATGGCTATACCTGGATCTGGTCAAATCCCAAATATGTTCATTCATTCATCTAAAAACAAGAATTTGTTGTGCATCTAGCATGTGTCGGGCATTTTTCTAGACCTTGGGAACCCAGACAGACAAAACCTTTAACACCTTAAGACTTTATATGCCAAGAAGAGTTTGGCACTGGGATGGGAGTTGACTTTCACCCAAGTATCATCTTTATGCCCACTTATTGTAATTCTCCCCTTCAGTCTGCTTCTTTTTTGTCTGTTGGAATTCTATCTTGTCACAAAAACCAGACAGTACTAGGAAACAGTGAACTATTAGTGTAATAGACTATGTGATTGTGTAGTGTGATAATATAATGGCCTCTCACTTTTGGATCTGTAGCAAGGACTCTGAGATGGGAAGGTTGGCATAAAGCTTCAGCATCAAGTATAGTGCTGACCTATGGTAATCAGTCAATCATAAATATGAAATGTTGGGTGAATTTTAATTTGGTCTGTCATCAGGTTTGGTCATGGTGGGAAATAACTGGAAGAGAGGGAGGCATGCATGGTTTTCTCCCAGTGCCATTCCTGGGGGGTTGGAGAGAACACTATCTATCTACTTGTATTTTAGGAAAGAGAAGACCTTGGAAGTGGGAGTAAACTTACAGGCATAATGTGCAAATCACATATTCCTGTCATTTCCTCCTGGCAGTTGAGGAAATTGAACTGAAAGATTTCAAATATATTGTCAGAATTACAAAGAAAGTTACTCAGAAGTTTTTGATGCTGAAGGGTTTGAGGTGGTAAATTTAGCATTCTCTGCTTTAAGAGGTCAATCCTGAGCTTCTACCCAAAGGATCTCTATTCCTTGCCTTTTTTCCCTGGAAATATATTATGGGTCTCATGCTTTATAGTCTCCTGCTTATGCTCTGGCTGGATTTTTTTGAGTAAAACTTACGGTTTCTCTCCCATCCCCACATTATCTCCTCATTTTCTAAAGGAACATACAATAAAAGTGTTAGAGAAGATAATCATTAGAAGTTCTTGAACAATGCTTCCCACTCATCCAAAATTTGGCCCTGCTTCTTTTTGGCATTATGTATGGATGGGAAATCACGGTGTGTTCATTAGCTCCACTGGCCTTTGGGACAGTTCACTGCACACAACGTGGCACTAATCATGATACTGTTCTCAGCACAGATGTGTCTAACCTGCTGTCTGTACACCTGAGAATTGGAAAGGTAATGTGCTCAGGATTCTATTATAAGCTTATTTCTCGAGGCACTTCAAAAGCCACTAATGAAAAAGCGTCCTCTGCCACCTGAGGCTTCCTTTTACTCTTTCATTGGTGTTCAGAGATGATCAATGGGAAATACTCTCAAAACACTCTGTCTGAAGTTGAAACTATTGGACTCTGATAAGTTTTGGCAGTTCTGCACAACAGCATGCTCTTTAACTCCTGCTTGTAATCATATTGGAAATGTACATGATCGAATTACGCATCCCTCAGTGCTGTCCCTGTGACTGTTTCATCCTCACTCATTCACTAGGTGAGGTACTGAGAGAAAATATTAAATGTTTTCCAGGAACTCATATTTTGGAAAGTAGACAGAAAAAAAAAAACCAACATTTGACATACAAGATCATAAACATCATAATAGAGTTATATACAGAGTACCATAGGCATTATATGATATACCAATAGGTATTCAAAATGATTTTCCTTTGTCATTAGGATGTACTTAAAATGTTTCCAAGATTCTAGATGAAAAGGTTGAAAAGATGAAAAGGTTGAAATTTAACAAATTAATTGTAGAAAGAGTTAAAGCAAATGTGTTTATTAAAGGGATATGTTTCAGTTCTGGAAGCTGTCGTTATTTAAAATATTTTATTTTCTAGTAATTTCTGATCAGAAAAGACTTATTTTGTTTGTACCCTGCTATAACCTCGGCGTTGACAACAGTTTCTGGCACATAATACAAGTGAACTAAATATCTGATGAATAAGTGAATGATCCTTAAATGAAAAAAGGTATCACCATCAGAATTTTATTATAGATTCATAGCAGAAATGACCACAGGGAGATTACACTCAAGGGCTGAGCCTATGCAGAGAACTAATAAGACTAAAGTCGGTTTCCTTCTCTGTATGAGCAAGTTGAATTTATATCATGGAAGACAGAAGGAAAGATATTTGGGGATTCAGTTAAAACAACCAGTTCTGCAGACCACAGATGAAATTTTAGAGAACTGGATGGAGCCACAGTAGTCCAAAGTCAAAGTAGTAGAAATGAGAGCTAAAATAGAAAAGAGCCCAGACTATGCTTTAAACCTTATCAAGAGACATCTTAAATTTCAGTGTTCAGTCCATGCTTCCTTTTCTATACTGCCTTCCAAAAAGCTGCCTACAGACAGGGATAGCTGCCTCAGTGGACTGGTATTGTTTGGACCACTTTCCTGTCCATATGTGGTGAGATCTGGATGGGCTTCTGAAAACTAACCCACTCCTATGCCTGACCTGGCATCAGAATTTAAGGTGGGTTTCTCTCTGTAAGCAGAGGCTAAAACCATTAACGGGTGAATGGAATTAGGAAAGTCATGGATAAAGTTATGAGGGAGCGAAAGTCAGAAGGAAAAGAACATAGTTATACAGGATGAGAGGAGACACCAAGTGAAAGAGACACCAGTCAGCCTCAGAGGGACAAGAGGGAGAGGTTGCCAAGTCAGCTGAAGACTTTTTATTCCCTGTATCCATGTCCTTAGAATTCACCACCCCATAATCCCAACACACTTAGCCACACATAAGATTCGTTCTTTGCAATCCATCCACAAAACTGATTAAAATATTCACAAGTGCTGATTTGTTGCTGTTGGAATATTAGGTGGAATTAATCAAGAGAATTGTGTAGGTCAGACCATTTCCATCATTATATTTGGAAGAAAATTTGAATCTCTTCTAACTGCCCCCATATCTACCCCTGTTTGGGTTAAGTAGCCTTCCAGAGCTATGCATCAAACTCTGTATATATCACTGTCACAGCCATCAATATAGCTTTGAAATGCTCTCTTGGTGGAACTCTGTGTCTCTATTCTCCACTAGAGGGGGTCTTCTGGGAGTAAGACTGTGAATTATTTGTTTTTCCTATTTTAGTGCCCACCATAGTGCTACAAAAGTGCCCAGCACTGAGTATGTTTTTGATACATATTTGCTAAAAAAATCTGTACCTGTACATAGAAAGGATATCCTTTGTTATTAAATATACTGATTTAAATTTAGAATCTTTTTCCAAATTAACCATATTTATATATAACCACTCAAAAGTGAATGGGTAATATATGATAGGGTTACAGTGTAACTGGGTCATCTTGTAACTGGATAGAAAAGATAGGGAAAGTATACAACAGTGAGTTGCAATTGTATTTAATTTCTACATCACTCCTGATCATCTTTTTATATTGATAGCTGAAATATTATTGAGAAAAATTTCAATACTGAATACTGAAAGTATGCTGTTTAGATATCTTTTACAATTCACTAATTAGTTTTGAAGTTTCCTTCCACACTAGGGTTTGATATTTGGATTTTCCTGCTTCTGTTGTGACAATGCTTTTTATGCTAGTGACTCAAAACAAGAGTGGTGTTAGTCTTCAAAATAAATAAGGTTTTCACACAGTGATTGGGTATGCAGAGGTGTGCTGTGCTTTAAGTAGAATTAGTTTCCAGTCACCCCTCTGTTGTAATTATAGGGTCCTAGGGAAAGTTAGTGAAACATAGACCTTTATCACAAGCAGCATACATATCATGGCTCTCTTGATTTTTAGAAAACGGGTGGTGGTAGTTCTTGGCTCTTCTTTTCAATGTCAAGTTTAACATATTTACATTAAGAGACATGCAGGTATTTTAGAGTAACTTTGATTTCCAGAGATATTTGGCCTTCAAGGTGAGTCAAGAGAAAGATACATCCATAACAGAACATTTTGATCCATAATTTTATGTAATTGTCTTTCTGTTGGGTACATTTTTCCGTTACAAGAAACATTTATAATAAGCACTTATTTAACCCACAATTATAATATTTTGTAAAACTTTAAAATATGAATTATTTCAGTAATTGTTATTTTTTAAATTCCATTTTCATGTATGTGGAAACAAACACTTAAAATCTTGGCCATTTTGACAGCATTATTTGATTGATTTTTTTTTTTTTTTACCTATTTCTGCTGAGGTAAATACAAATATAAACATTGGTAATGAATGGAGAATTTAAAAAAAGTCCTTTATATGAGTAATAAATATCTAGCTAACCACTGGAACACTATGTATTAATATGAGAAAGAGAACCAAAATAAATTAATTAGTAATGAAGTAGAATGAGAAAAATAGGAACAATGTCATGAATGGAGTATTAAACATTGAAGTTTTCAGTAATTGATTACACTATTTAATGTTAGCATTTAATCAGAAGGTGCTGGAACAAGTACATTTTTATTTTTAATGATATGTATACTGCAGGTGTATCTCCATAAATGCTAATCATAAGGACATGACACTTTTGAAAGTCATCCAAAGGTTTTTTTTTCTATAAAACATTACAATAGTAACAGTTTAATCTCTTCATTTCGTTTTCCTACTTTCATTAGCAGATTGAGCTAATATAATAGATTTTTTTTTAAAGTTGATTTGTCGAGAAAAGCTACTATCACTCTGCGATAGGTATTGGATGTATTTTAAGATTGTTTCACAAATTTAACAGCTCTTCCTTCATATTCATTTGCTCTTTTTTAAAATTCAATTACAGAAGAAATGTGTCAGAAGGAAAATGATTGAACTATAGCTGCCATTTATTCAGAGCTTACTCTGTGCCAGGCACCTTATTAAATGGTTTACGTGCAGCAGGTTGTTTTCTCTTCACAACAAACCTGGGAGATTGGTGCTATTATCCCCATTGCACAAAAGAGGTAACAGGTGTGGACAGTGTAAGCCTCTTGCCAAGATCACTTAGCTAGTAGATGGTGGATTGAGTATTTAAACGGGTCTGTTTAACGCCAAGCCTCAAGCTCTCAAATACTATACAATAGGAACCTGCTTCATGGTGATATTTTGAGGAGGATGAACAATATGATGAATTTGTGGTACTTTTCAGTGGGTTAGAATAAGAACATTTTTAAGTATCACTAGAGTTTGAAAAGAAGTTCTGTAGAATTTTGAAATTATTTTTGACTTCATATAAGCACATATTTATATTTTTAAAATCTTTATACTGTATATTTAAGCTGCATTTTTTTCTAGAGGAGGTATATTTAAATTCTTGTAAAATTGGCTTTGGAGTTAATACAGTCTAATATAGTAAACTAGTAGACTTATGTATATAGTATAACGTGACATGCACTGTTAATTATTTTTCTAGATTCCTACTGACTGGAAATTTCTTGAATTATGTTTTTAGACAATTCAAGTGCCATGCAAATTAAAAGTGATACCCCTGATTCTCCGATTAAGATCCTTAAGTGTTGTCTACTACAAAGTCAAAATTAAAGTTCATCTAGTTTTGGTGCTAAGAGCAATTAAAAATATATATGTCAGTAATAATTTTCAAACAAGCTCATGATTTATATAACTCTCTATTAACTGAGGTGTTTTGTTAACCTGACTCCTATTTATTATGTGTACCAAACATGTTAAAGTTTTTTAAGTTGCTACTTAACTATGGGAGTTTAAATATTTAGCCTCAGTTCAATAAAGTGTTTTTCGTTTGTTTGTTTCTCTATTATATAGTCATGTAGCCTTCCTTAATTATACATCTACTGTTCTTTTTTTTTTTTTTAATATTCCCATTCCTAACACCTGTTCATGGAAGATGGTGGAATCATCACCACCTATCCACAGAAGCCACTCAATAAGAAATGAAGGCTCTTAATTTTTTCTCATCTACAACAGAAAACTTCTAGTGTGACATTTTCTTTCTTTTGCCTTCCATCTCAGAGGAGGGACAGTTCCTACTCAATTTCAGCTACCTGTGCACTTGGCATCTCTTCCTCTTCATCTCTTTCTACATCGAACAATGTGTATTCCCGTTGCTTGGTTTCTTAACTCACTGCTTCCAGCTTATAAATTTACTCAAGATTTCCTTCTCCTTAAATTTCTTCCCTCATCATTGCTTCACCCTCAAGTTACTCTCTAATCTCTTAACTGCCCTTTAGTAGCAAAGTGTAGTGAAAGTGTAGTTTTCCTATCTAATTACCACCCACTCCTTCCTTAATCCTTTATTATCTGGCTTCTACCCATAGCACTAAAGTGAAATCATTCTTACAAAGGTCATCACTTCCTCTAAATAGCCAAATCCAACTTCCTATTCTCTGTGTTCAAGCACTTAGAAACCTGTAGTGTTCCTACCCACCCAAGCCTTCCATATTCAATAAACGTTTCTTTTTTTTTTTTTTTTAAGATTTTATTTATTTATTTGACAGAGAGAGATCACAAGTAGAGAGAGAGAGAGAGAGGAGGAAGCAGGCTCCCTGCCTAGCAGAGAGCCTGATGTGGGACTTGATCCTAGGACCCTGAGATCATGACCTGAGCTGAAGGCAGAGGCTTAACCCACTGAGCCACCCAGGCAGCCCCTCAATAAATGTTTCTTAAGTGCCCATTATGTGCAAGGCCTTGGCTTTAGAAGATGGATTAAGGCCATGTATGCCGACCTGGAGCTCCCATTTAAATAAGAGACCAATGCAAAAACAATTACCAAGTAGGGACATGGCAGGTCTAATGTAACTGTTTGACAAGGAAGACATCAGTGGGGCCAAGAGTGGGGAAATTCCACAGAGGAAGTGGCATCTGAAAGGACTGGTGGGTGGGAATTCCAGGCAGATTAAAAGGTGCAAGGCAACACAGAGTTGAGAACCAGAACAGCATGTTTTGGAAATCGTTAAGTGTGGTTCAAGCTTACAATGCCTGAGGATGAGATGGAAGTAAGTATAATGGGAAATTGGAAAGAATTCAGGGCCAGATCACAGATTAGAAATTTTTTTCCCATGGCCCCTGTCCCTCCCATTTAATTCTTGTTTTTCTAGGTTTATTCCCATTTTTTTCAGGCTGCCCCTCAAAAATTGCTTTTCCATGATATGGTATTTTACACCCAGTACCGGGTGATGTTATCTACTTCATGTCTTCAACCATTGTATTAGGCACCTGCAATTTACTATCATCTATAAATCTCTGTCCCTGGCCTCTCTTTTGAACTACAGATGTGAGTTTTCAACTTTTGCTGTATGTCAGTTTACCTAGTAACAAATATGGTCAAAGTCAAAGAATATTTCATCTTAAATCTTCTTGTGTTTCTTTAGAATTCTTTATTCAGGGATTGCCACTGAGATTTTGGTTACTAAGGGAAGAAGGTAGTATGTGAGTTTTTCCTTCCTCCCTCTGGATAACCCTGATGAAAGGAAGGGAAAATTCTTTTCTACCCTTCAAAGTCTTCCAGCTGGACTAAAAATTAAATTTACATGAGACAGATTAATGGGAGAAAAAAAGAAAAGCAAAGTTTTATTTTGTGCACATGAAGGTACAATTATGAAATTGAGACCCAAAGAAATTACCAAGCAGGCAGTTTTTATACTTTTAGATAAAGAGACAATAAATTTGTGAGAAATTGACAGGACAAAGAAAACTTAAGTTTGGGAGCGTCAGTAAGGATTCTAAACAGAATTTGGTCTGGGGTATGAAATTAGTAAGAAGTGACAGGGTTGTTTATATAGACTTCTTGGCTCTAAATTTCCCATTTTTTAAAAAAGATTTTATTTATTTATTTGACAGAGAGAGAGAGAGATCACAAGTAGGCAGAGAGGCAGGAAGAGAGAGGGTGAAGCAGACTCCCTGCTGAGCAGAGAGCCCAATTCAAGGCTCCATCCCAGGACCCTGGGATCATGACCTGAGCCAAAGGCAGAGGCTTAACCAATGAACCACCCAGGTGCCCCTAAATTTCCCATTTTGGGGGATAAGTATGTCTATTTACTTCCTACTACGAGGGAGAGTACCTTTCACATGGGAGATTTTTTTCCTACTTTTAGGGGGACAGAAGATCCAAGTGTCCTTCTTACATAGGCTGCCTCTCAAGTAACTTGTAGTTTAAATAATCAATATTCAAAGTGGCACATTCTGGGGCAGCTTGTCCTCGGCCCCCTCACTGACATCCAATCAGTATTCTACTAAAATACTTGCTGTGTCTCACTCATTTTTATACTCACCTAGTTCATGCCATCATAACTTTGACCTAAACTATTTGAGTATTTTAATGGTTATTTCACTACGTGGAGCCACTTCTTCAATTTGTCTTTTACATCAAAATTAATAAAACAATTAGCTTTTTTTTTTCTAAAATCTTCCCTATTATTCAATTATGTACAAAATAAAACCCGTTTTGACATTCCAGTTCAGAGGAGCTTTACAATCTTGCTGCAACAATCTTGCTACATCTTCTGAAATCCCCTGCATGACTACCCCTACTCTGTGTTCCATTAATTCACTAAATATGCTTATACATTCTTCTGAGGATTCATTCAATATCGTAGGTCCATCTCTTCACCTCACTTCCTTTTCATGAAATGAACTCCCATTTCCCTCTCAGTCTCAGTGTTTTTAAGACATCTTCCATGTACTTTATTGTGTAGCTACAATGGAAACGAACTGGTCTTTGGTGTTTTCTTAGCATGATTTAGACCTCTAATAATACCCGTGTGTTCTATCTTGTTTCTATTCTACCTAGACAAAGTAGTTAATTTATCTATTTCTCAAGTTATATTTGAATTTTTTAGAATACTTTATATGTTTGTGCATCAATTTTTATTATTAGAATAGTACTTTGTACTTGTACAACTCGAACATTGCAATATGAGTTCAAGTCAATCTCCTTTTCAAGTTTTAGTATACTTTGTGTTGACCATAGGCATGTCAATTATTTGGAGATTAAGATTGTATGTGATATATTTATTTGACTGTATCTGAAGGACAAGAATTTAGCCATATTTACAATCAATTACTCCCAACAATGTTGGACACATAATTATGTTCAAATATTCATTGTTTAATGCCTACATGCTTAACTGCCTTATAATTTTAATAACAATGAAAGAGACAGCTTCTATGTAAGCCATGCGTATTTATAATTCCTTTGAATCTCCTTCCCTCTTTCTACCATCTGTCTGATTTAGCCGACTCTACTACAGGCTTTCAAAAAACTCTGGACTTTCTTTTGTTATCACATTCATTTCAGAATTTGTATTTGTATTTACCTGTTTACTTCAGAGCCTTCTTCATTAAACTATGAAGTCACTAAAGTTAGTAGTTGTGCTGTTATAAAAGATGCTTAAGAACTTTTACTTTACTGTGGAAGTGTAGCCCTCACAACCTGATATCTATCTGCAATAGTGCCAATAATAGTTTGTGAGATAGCATGGTTCACCTACATCAGATGAGTATCGAGAGACTGGGCTATGTTCCTTCAATATTCTATAATAATTTTACTTTACTAGTCCAATATGAATTTTATCTTCAAAATATTTCTGTAACTTACAGTTAGTGCTACATGTTGATGAGTTGGATTTTAGAAATTAATAAATTTATGGACAAATTATACTCACTTTTGTTTTGGTAAAAAATATCTTTTAGGGCTTTAGGGTCACTAAAAAAATTCCATCTGAGTATAGCTATTAAGTATTTTAGGGCTTAAAATTAAAGGTCATGTGTTATTGTATCCAGTGCAAGAGCAGCATTTCCATGATCTTGACAAGTTGGTTGGATTATCAGTTGGACACATACTGTAGATAATTAGAAACTGGCTATTAAAAACCAAAATGTCTTAGGGGAAATTAAACAATCAGATAAACTTTCAAAACTGAACACTGTGATTATTGATAAATAATTTAGAAGACATTATTTAATGCTAATATAAGTAATTCAGGCATCTCTAAATTCTGTAAGATAACTTGATGACCTCTGTAGCAGTAAACATATTTTTTTTCTCAAAGGAAAAAAGTATACTTCTTAAACAGTAAAAATATACCATGAAATTTCACTATTTGTAAAAGTTTATTTTAAGTCATGTTGTTATTACTAACAGTCCCAAACTTACCATTTCTATTCATTTCTTATCAGTGTGGCAGCAATTGGAAGATAGGACTTTTTGTGATTAAGAAAAAAAAAATAGAATGATGTTTGGATGCTGTTCAGCAATGCTTTTTAAGAGAAAGCACTGTTCTAAGGATGTACTATTTTTTTTTTTAAATAAAAATGGTAAAGATATTTGCACAAATCTAACATAGTTAATGTTCTGAAGAATGTAGACTTGGGAACATAAATGTTAAATGATAATGCCTATACTACAGGGAATGGGAAATAAATGTAGACTTTAGTTATATCTTTATCATTCATTGAGGACCTCAGCTATGGGCCAGCCATCAGGCTAGGTGAGAAAGAACTGAGATAGCAACCATGGGCCCTAGAAAGAAGTTGTTTATATATAATTTCAATAAGGTTTAGAGTGTTGTGTGTGTGTGTGTGTGTGTGTGTGTGTTTTTGTTTTTGTTTTTTTTTTTTTTTTTTTCCCACAGAACATGAAAACTCTAAAGGAGGTTTTTGTTGTGTATTTGAGATAACTAGGCCCTGGGTGAAGGTCAAGGAAAGCTCATTTAAGAGATGCAACATCTCAGCTCAGTCTTAAAGTATGGATAGTTTGCAATGGGATTAAATGGGTTCCATCCAAAGGAAAGCACGTTAGAGGAACTCTAAGTGGCTAGTGTGGCTGGAACGTAGGATGCAAGTAAAGAGATGGAAGGTGAGAATGAATATGTAAGCAAGGGGCAGACAGATATGTAGACCCTTGCACTTTCTCCTAAATAATTAAACCCTGATTTTGAAAATGTCAAGGAGGCATTAAATGCTGAAAAACAGGTAAATGTCACAGATTTATGTTTTAGAAATTTCACATGGGTAGCATTAAGAAGGATATAAAAAGAGCAGTAAGAGAGTTTGGACAGACCCTTTGGGAAGTCAGTATTGTACAGACAAATAATAATGAGCACATAGACTATGAGAGAAGTGATGAGAATACAAAATAAATAAAGGATCTCTATACAAATATACAGATGGAAAAATCTCCTGAATTTGGGTACCAGAAATGAGATAAGTAGGGATGAGGGAGAGTCAGAGGAATTGGACTGGATATATGGGACTTAAATGGGAGTTGTGGTGATACTTTATAATGCAAGGAATTTAGAAGAAAATTGTTTTGAGCAAAAGTGAGAGTTCAATTTTGGGTTCCCTTATCCCTCAACATGGCTGTGGGGTACCAGGTGGAGATGTACAGTGGGCAGATAAATATTAACAATGTTAAAAACAAAAACAAAAATAAAAACAAAATTCAACTGAGTAAATTTGAAGATTTGATTGGCTTAATTAAATAATTCATGAATCAGGCAGCATCTCATCTAGCAAATAGGAGGGGGGCTTGAGGAATTGTACAAAATGGAAGGTTTTATAGGAAGGAGGGTAAGACAAGAAATTTATAAGCAAAAAAAAAAAAAAAGGATTGTTCTAGGCATGGTCACTTTCCTTTAGAGGGAAGCTCAGGGAGTCTTATGCAGATCACTTCCTTTGGAGGATGGAGAAGGCCATGTGACAGACTCATTAGAGTATTTCTGCCCACCAGAATATTTCTGCCCACCAGAATATTTCTGATTGACCAGGTGAGACTACATTTCTAGGGGAGATTAAAATTGCAGTTAGATTATGTATTAAGCCCTGGTTTACTGACTTGGGGCCTTAACCTAAGTGATGCTATTTTATGTCTATGCTTTTTTTTGTTTTTTAAATGATCAGAACATATTAGAGTTATTTGAGCCAAAAAAGATCTGAGAGTCACCCTTGTAAAGAGACACTCAATGCAATGACTTTAGATTAGTTTAAATTTGTTGCAATGCAAAAATGTAAAGAAATGTTCTTGAACCATAGTGATTGGATTCAAATCTCAAATTTGTCAGTTACTAACTATGTAATATTAGAAAGTCAATTAACCTTTTAATATCTAATTTTCTTCCTTGGTAAAATAGGTATGGTATAATAATAAAAACTTGTGAAGATTTAAGAAATAGTGTCTTCATTTTCTGGGAAAAACAGAAGGTAACTATGTCATACCATGGAGCACAAGGTAGAAGATTATTTCAAAAATAAGAGAATGATTAAGAAGGCTAAAATATTTGGGAAATTCAGTATTATAAGCATATAGTATATCTACCAGATTTGACAGTTAGATGTCATTGGTGAATTTTCGGAATAAAAATAATTTAATTGGAAGGCCAAGACTAGAAACCAGAGTAAGGTATGTTGGGGAATGGATTAGAAGGGAAAGAGTAGGGGTGCCTGGGTGGCTCAGTGGATTAAGCCGCTGCCTTCAGCTCAGGTCATGATCTCAGGGTCCCGGGATCAAGCCCCGCATCAGGCTCTCTGCTCAGCGGGGAGCCTGCTTCCTCCTCTCTCTCTGCCTGCCTCTCTTCCTGCTTGTGATCTCTGTCTGTCAAATAAATAAAATCTTTAAAAAAAAAAAAGAAGGGAAAGAGTAAAGATGATTTTCAACTATGGGCTAATTCATTCCTTCAACATACATTTGTTGTAAACTTATGATTTTCAGAACACTGTGTCTGGGATATAGCCATGAGGATAATTTAGTCCCTGCAGGCACAGAGCTTTTAGTTTGGCAGGGATGAAAGTCATTAAATAACTGCTTGCCCATTTAATTTCAATTATAAATTTAATGTTATAAAAGAGAATTGCCTGGCACCACGAGAGTGGGTATCCCAGGTCCTGATCTAGTCTTAGGGGTGAGGAATGCCTAACCCGAAGAAAACTTTAAGAGCTGAGCGCTAAAAGGAAAGTTGGAATTGGGATAACTCTATAGAGAAGCAAGAGGAGAGAATTCTGGGCAGAAAACAAGCTTGCACAGTGGCTCTAAGAGAAGGAGCTTGGCACATTTGAGGAACTGGAAGCAAACCTGGGAGCTGAAACAAAGAGCCTGAGGAGGGGGTGGTGTGAATCAGGGACAAGGTAGGACAAATTATTCAGAATGTGATTGATGTCAAGAAATCAGTTTTCTATCCTAAGATCCATGAGGTGACAATGAAAGATTTAAACAATAGAGTGACATGATTATATTGCATTTTGAAATGATCATTCTGGCTGCATTTTGAAGAAAACATGGGAAGGTGGAAGGATAGATGTGAGGAAGCCAGCTTAGAGGCAATTAAAGTATTCCAGGTGAAAGACGATGGTAGGTTGTACTGGATGGTGGTGGAAGAATTGGGGACAAGTTGAAAGATTCAAGATATATTTTAGGAAACAAATCCATAGAACTTGGTGACTTACTAAGAGTGACTGGGGGCAGGAAATGTTAGGGATGACTCCCAGGTTTCTCACCAGCACAACCAGTCAAGTTTTGAAAGTGGACCAAACTTTTGGAAGATGGTGAATTCATTTTCTGACAGAATTCGAGGTGCCTCTGTGCTATACAATTTGCATAGACAGTTTGACATACTGGTTTGGTAACTTTTCAGTTGTGAAGCTATGGGTGTTGATTAGATTGTCTTGGTGTAAATGACAGATGAGACCCTAAGATAAAGCCTTGAGAACCTGTGGCATTGGTTAACTTTGAGGAGATGTTGTGGTGAGTGAGACTTTGCCATCGAAGACAGAGGTGTAAGGTGAATGAGATATTACAGTATTTTCATGAAAGAAAATACTATCAACAACAACATATGCTGCTGTACAGTCAAAAAAGAGACCGAAAAATTATCCAGTGGCTAGCAGCTTGGTAGACATTAGTAATCATAGTGAAGATGAATCTGAAGTGTAGGGAAAAAGAAATCAGACTGGAATATATCCGGGATATTGTTAGAAGACATTTGGCTGTGAGAGAGAAATTAAGTGGTAGTTATAGAAGGGTGAATGGTAAAGGAAGTCATTTTTTTAAGATATGTTGTTTGTGTGTGTATTGTTTTCTTTTGTTAGTTATCTTAACTGTTGTTGAACTAAGTTACACTGGTATGGGTTAACCTTACCTTGAAGTGAGTGGAGATCATTCCCACTAGCCTGGGAAGTGCAGAAGGCCATACCATAGCTTTGTGCCTCTTCTTATAATAATTTCAGATCAATGTATGTCTGTGGAAAGGGGGAAATGTGTTTTCTCATGTTCCTAGCAAGACAGCTTTCAGAAATATCCACAAACTAAAATGATTTAGATTTGCCATAATCCCCTCAGAAAAACAGTAATGGAGGCTATTATTCTGATTTTTATTTGATGCATACTGCCTTCTTTAGCAGGAGAGCTCTGGCATAACGGAGAGAATATCATACAACCCGAGTACTTAACAGCTGCTTGGTTTGGGGCAGGTTTCTTCTCTAAGACCATTTTCTCATCTGTTAAGTGGGAATCATCACATCTGTCTGTCTGGGTTGTTTTAGTGATTAAATGAAATCATATATGTAAAATGTTAAGGTGAATGCCATACACTCACTAAATGATATTTTCCATCTTGTTCTTAAGACAGTGCTTCTCGTAGCAAATGAATAATTTCCTTTTCATTTGTTTGAATTCAAATATCAGTCTGTGGTTTGTACTTTTCTTTTTGATTCTGTGTAATGATGACTAAAAACAAACAAACAATAAAACTAGTAGAAACAAGAAAAGGTGACTGAAGCTTTATGAACTGCCTGAGTTGTAAATACACCAAGAATATAGGAAGCCTGGGTGGCTTATTTGGTTAAGCATCTGCCTTTGGCTGAGGTCATGATCCCGGGGTCCTGGTATTGAGTCCTGCATGGGTCTCCTTGTTCGGTGGGGAGCCTGTCTCTCCCTCTGCTTGCTGCTCCCCCTGTTTGTGTGTGTTCTCACTCTCTTTGACAAATAAATAAATCTTAAAAAAATAGAATATATTTAATAGGGAGCTGCTCTTACCACATCTCCGAGGCATACATCAATTTTCATCCTTGGTCCTTTCCTCCTCCCCAAACAATACCATATTCCTAATTTTCATCTATTTATATACAATATATATACTATTTTTTTTAACTTTTTAAATTAACATATAATGTATTATTAGCCCCAGGGGTACAGGTCTGTGAATCATCAGGCTTACACACTTCCCAGCACTCACCATAGCACATACCCTGCCCAATTTCCATAACCCAACCACCCTCTCCCCACCCCCTTTCCCCAGCAACCCTCAGTTTTGTGAGATTAAGAGTCTCTTACAGTTTGTCCCCCTCCCGATCCCATCTTGTTTCGTTTTTTCCTTCCCAGCCCCCAACCCCCCACTTTACCTCTCAAATTCCTTATATCAGGGAGATCATATGATAATTGTCTTTCACTGATTGACTTATTTTCCTCAGCATGATACCCTCTAGTTCCATCCACATCGTTGCAAGTGGCAAGATTTCATTTCTTTTGATGGCCGCATAGTATGCCATTGTATATATATACACATTTTCTTTATCCATTCATCTGCTGATGGACATTTAGGTTCTTTCCATAGTTTGGCTATTGTGGACATTGCTGCTATAAACATTCAGGTGCATGTGCCCCTTAGGACCACTACATTTGTATCTTTAGGGTAAATACCTAGTAGTGCAATTGCTGGGTCATAGGGTAGCTCTATATACTTTTAAACACTATAAACTAGACAATAGCAATTTAGGCATGAGGGATAGGATAGTGCATTAGTAAACAGGGCATATTTTGTTAATTGTACTTTTTGGTTCCATTAATTATCTTAAATGTCAATAACAAATCATTGCTGATTTTTAAAAGCTTAAAACACATGTTCCGAGAGAAGAAAATGTAATTTGTTTTTGATTGACATGATAATTTTATTTATAAATGAAAGGAAGAGCATGTTTCCAACAAACATTTTGTTAATTCTATTTAAATTTGTTGAAACATTGTGTTGTTCTATATTGTAACATGTAGACCATTAGTTTTAATAATTTAACTTCAGTTGGATGCTTTCCAGTGCTTTACTTAGGTACTTACATTATCAGAAAAAAGTTTTTTTTTTTTTAAGATTTTGTTTATTTATTTGACAGAGATCACAAGTAGGCAGAGAGGCAGGTAGAGAGAGAGGAGGAAGCACGTTCCCTGCTGAGCAGAGAGCCCTATGCGGGGCTCGATCCCAGGACCCTGAGACCATGACCTGAGCTGAAGGCGGAGGCTTAACCCACTAAGCCAACCAGGTGCCCCAAAAGCAGTGGTTTTTTTAAACCTATCTCCCCCACATAATTTTCTTCCACATAGTCTTTTCATTTTAAAATTAAGAAGAAAGACTAAAGATCTAAATTTCTAAAGTTAAAAGAAGTTTTATAAATTATAAAAATATAAGGCACTAAATGATAAATTTTTAAAATTAGAATTTTAAAATGATAGGACTATTTTGTATTTGTATGATTTTTAAGTTTTAGAATACCTATTTACCTACATTATCCAAACACCCTTTCCATAAACTCTGTGCGACTGACTTGAACAGCTATTATTTTTTACTTTCTGATTTTAACATATTTTAGTCTTCCATTATTTCCTTTTACCAAAAGCGCAAAGCATAAGCTTTAACAATTAAAAGAAAAGTACAACCAATGATCCAAAAATTGTAATGCAGGAGATGTAATATTCAATATTTCTGTTTTAATATGCTATTTATGAATGTTGCCCTAAATTACTTCATTATATATATCCATATATATATTATTATATATATATCTGATATATGTATATTACTTGAACATACATATCTTGAATCCCTTCCAGCCAGAACACAAAATAAGACACATTTATTTATATATTCAGATTATTAAGGATCACCCCTCACTGGGCTAATTAAATCCCCTTGAGTCACCCCTAAGCTCTTTTTGAGGTTTCTTTCCAGTTTTCTGCTTCATGTGTCCTTGATGTAGGTACTTCAGTATCTTTCTTATCTAGTTACAAAAATGCTGCCTCCAGTATCAGTGACCCCCTGAGCACTGCTTTTCTGGTTTAGCTCTCTCTCATTGGTGACTCCTAATGGAAGCTGGCAACCAGGTAGGATGGGTGTGACTTTCTTGTTGGACACTTCAAAAGTTTGCATAATGCTTTCCTGCTTCTTCGCAACAAAACTGAAGCTAAAGTCATAATCATTAGTAAATCAAGTCAGAGCCTTTAGAATAACATAAGAAAGAATAATCGGATATAAGATCAGTTGGTACTGGGAGTGGTTTTTCTCAGGGCCCAGATGCCCCAACTTGACCTCAAGTTTCTTCACCGTGTCTCTTTGTCTAGTTCCAGCTGGCCTCCCAGCAGGAGTCAGTTTTCCCTTTAATTTAAATAGCTCTCACACATCTACTTGCCTTGGAGAATTGACCAAACTATCACCACATTTATTACCAGCCACTCTGAAGAGATTAGGTAGCCCCCTTACCCCCCTCTAAACCCCATCACTTTGCTCATCTGGATTACCTTCTTCCTCTGATGGTTCCTTCCAGGTGAATTTCCTGGTCCATTGTTCTTTTAGTATGTGATCTGGTACCATGGCTGCAGCATGATAGTGCTGGTTCAAAATAACATTTTTCAAAGTCTTGATTGCTCAGTCTCGAGTAATACATGGACGGGAAAATAGCATTCTGATCCATGTTGTACTTTAGCCAATGGTTCCTTCCATTCACTCTGTAGAGGGAGGAGAGCATCATGACTCTACTTTCCCTCCTGCAGTTGTTTTATCTTCATTCCCCATATACTTCTACTAATATTTGCTATTCTCTCAATCATGTTTCAGGTAGGAAGCTACCTAAATCTAGATTTTTAAGATTCAGGAAGAATATCTGAAAGATACACCAATTACATTACTAAGCAGAACACTTTTCATCTCTGTCTAAGGTATCTGTATTTGATTTACCTCACTGTATTTAGGCCATCCCCAAAAGGACTATCTATGAATATCAGAATAAAAAGTAGGGCCTCTAGCATGTTCCCTCCATCAGAAAAGGATTAGTTGGATCTCAATCTCCATCCTAGAAGACAGAAAGTACTGGTAACTTTTGCACAAACTTTTCCCAACATTTACCAAGAAAGTGTTAGTTTCAGCCTTTACCAGTCAGTGCAATTTCTTTCTTTTATTTTTCTGCTTTGAAGAGTTTCTAAATGAGCATATTTCTAAAAACATTATGCATTATATATATATTATACACATACATACACACACATATATATTTTTTTTCCTTTGGAATATTCAATTCACCTAAGTAACAAATGAAAATTATGATGTAAATTTAATCATGCTACCTCTTTCCTCAGTGAGCAAATCTTTTTATAAAGAAAAGTGTATTGAAGGCTTAAATGTAATGAAGAAACTTCTAAAAGGAATTCCATGCCAGTAAATAAAATGTTTATTATTTTATTTTAAGGGTTATATTTAATCAATTTATAACTATCAAAAAGCAAACACAAGTGTCCTGTCTTAAAATAAGCCAAGTTTTATAACTGTTTATAATACTTATGATAATTATTCAATGTATATTTGGACATATGGAATTTCATCTGATGGCAGAATGATTATTGGATTAAACTTCAGATGTATTAAAAGAAATATTCTCCTTCTGAGAGAATAACATTGCATACTATTTGGAATTGTAGTTAATACTACAGATATTTCTCATAAGTATTTGACAACCACTTGTTTGTTTTTACATAAAACATGTACCTTTGTGCTACTTTCTCCCTCACCAAGTGTACCATTTGCCGTATACATTTGAATGAATTTTTATTTCCACATGTTTAAGAAAGAAAATTATGCCTTAAGATTTCTTTTTTTAGTATCACATAATTTTTTTATTTAAAGAAACTGGTAACTGAATTTTTAATTTAAAGTCAAACTAAAAAACAAACAGAAACTTTACTAAGATATCTTTGTGCAGTATAGTCTTTCAACCTAAAAATGAAAGAATTTCAATTATCTTTGGCATAACCAAAAGACCTTCTGCTACTTTTGTCCTCTGTTCTTATCTGCCACTTCAAAATCATTTTATTTATCTATCAATGAGAATAAGTAGCACAAGAAAAAAAAATTATTATAGATTTGTGAACATGTAGATAGTTTATTTTATAAAAGTTGCCTCGGGAGTTTTTTTAAAAAACAAACTGTAGTTCTGTGATTTTTATTTTATTGTCAATTTGAAGGGCGGAAATTGTTTTACCTATGAACGTGTATTTCATTGTATTTTCTGAGTGGGCATGGTGCCCTGTGTATTGTAGTAGTAGGCACCTTAAATATTTGTTGATAATAATAGTGATGGGATCTGTTTATTTTACATCTTCCTTATACCTATTCTTGTTCATTCATATTCTATCTTATTTCAAGCTTCATTAAAGTTCATAAATATGACTCTATTGTGTCACTACCTTTCTCAAGAGATTCCAGGAGCTCTTCATTGTTTTCTAAATTTATATCTAATCTCCACACTGGTGTTACTTTTTTATTGCTTAGTGGCTTTCTGTTTTCCCTCTTATAACGCATGTTTTCTTCACCAACCTCATATTCTGGGCAAATGGAATAACCTCTTTCATCTTATTCTCTGGAATCATTTTAAGTCTAGCTCTACTGCTGCCATCTTCAGGGAGTATCTGAATTTTTTAAGTAGGATTCAAACCATACCACTTCAATCCCTCCTGAACTGCAAATGTATTTGTTTCATTGCATTTATCACATATTAGAAACATAGCAGATGTTTGAGTTGGCTATCTGTTTGGAATGAAAACCTTATTCAACAGAGTTAAAATTCTACCTCTTAGAAAGGTACCCAGAGATATTTTGTGGGAGGGCAAGGTCGGTTCTTTCCATAACATCAACTTGTTGTGCACACCATTCTAAATCAATTGTTAACTCACCAATTACGTCTTTACTCTAGTTCCTTCTGAATTTGCTTCTACAGTTGTCACTTTGTTCTTTATTTTTTGAAAATGATATTTCCTAATGGAATTCAGTTAATTGCAATTATAAGATAATATATGAAATGAGTAGAAGAAAACTAATCCAACATTAAAAATAAAGTTATTATTTATAGATGCAGAAAACAAATGCAAATAGTTACTGTGAAACATAATTTAAAAAGAATCTGTATGTCTTAGAGGTTTCAACTTTTATGTTCTTGTTACTGAAAATTGCAAAGAAATCTAGAGAGAATTTTATAGACTATACATTATCTTAGCAAACCACAAAAGAAGTACTTTGTATCTAAGTTTCATTTCTGATCAAATTAAGAAAGCTAATACATACATGTTAATTTTTCAAACTATTTTGTACTTTTAAATCTACTTTTCATATACTTGTACTGTATTGTGAGGCATGCTGCTGCTCAACATTCTAACATGAATTTAGCAGAAGCAAGGACTAACTCCAAGGTTATCTAAATCCTTTGTGGTTCTCTGCGCAATAAACATACCTACAATACTGACTGCCATTTCTGTTAGATTTATTTAATTGCAAAAGTTGTGAAGAATCTGATGACTGAGATATGCAGATGTAATCAAATTTCACATTTTAAAAAGTTTTTAACGTTTCACTGAAAAATTGTAAACCAGATCTTTCTCCTTTTATGGCATTGGTGTAAGATACAATATTGGTCGATGAGACTGGAGTCAGAGATTGATATTAGCCCTAAAGATTATGAGTTTTACTGTTCCTTGAAGTCTATTAGCTTTTTATTTCATTCCCTCCCTCTCTCCCTCCTTCACTTCCCTTCCCTTCCTTCCTTCCTTCCTTTCTTCCTTCCTTCCTTTTCTTCCATTCATTTCTTTAACAAACATTTATATCTCTTCATTTATGACACAGGAAAAGAAATACGTCCAATGAAATTCCAGATCATCTTTTTCCCTCCTTCTACTATAGATCATATATAATAACTGTGGAAATAGGTTTTCTTTGAAGGAAGATTTTCTCGTGAGTATGAGAATCCAAAAGCAGTTTATTCATTTAAGATGAAGGTATCTAATTTTTTTTATCTTTATAAGAGGAAAAAAGTAGCTCATCAGATGCATATGAATGATATATAATGTCTTTGAGTTACTGCAAATTCCAGTGGTACCTAAATTATAATTTCATGAGTATATGAAGCATAATGATATTTCTATGCTGTTTAAAGGTACCATACTCAATAAAAAGCTAAAAAAAAGTATAATTGCTAAAAATGTTTCTTTAGTACAGTGCCCACTATTATTTGTACTTGTTAGTTTTATTACTTACATAGAGGGCTAGGTTTAAACCAAATATGTAAGGTTATATTTGTTATTGGCCAGCTCCTAACATTATTATTATTATTATTATTATTATTATTATTATTATTTTGTTACTAGGCCATCTGTCCTATAACTCACTCCTATATAGACATTGTTTTTAACTATTTATTAAGAAATACTGGCTGTAGTAATAAATACTGATTTGAGCCCAGCCCTGTTATATGACTTTCTTTTGTTCATGTACTTTATTAAACAATCTTCTCTATAACATAGGCTACACCTATGCCCTTATTACACAGAATTCTTAGCATTGCATATATTTGTAAGTAGATGCCTAATAAATGTAATTGAAGATGTAAATGATGCTACTGGGGATTTTAATCTTCTGGGAATCTTCAAATGCAATGCAATGCAAATGTCCACCATAAGTTTGTTCTATAACTTTGTGAACTGTTTGAAGGATATTAGAATTTGCCTTCAGGACATCTTTGTTTAGGTGATTTCTTTCAATCACTTAAAATTATTTTTAAAGATTTGTTCGATTTCTACCCTGATACAAGCCCATTCATTCCCATATGAAAGTCTACAAAAAACAGTGCAGCATGAAAATCCATTATTCTACAGCAACAGAAGTCCTCGTACATCAACTATGTTCCTTCTCACAATGAAAATCAATTTGCCTGGAATCCTGTGTTTCAACAGACTCTTACAGAGCTGGAGTAGGAGGTAATTACAAAGACAAGGACCCTCTGTGGAAAAGGCCTTGTACTGAGAGCCTGAACATTCATATCTATTCCTAGCTATGAGTGTACACCAATGAAGGAGAAGCTTCTGAAATTTGAAAGGAACACATAATCTGTATGTGTATATTCTATATACTATATATATATACTCTCTATATACAGTATATATATATACACTCTCTATATAAATCTATAGAATATAGCTTTGGTATTTCTGAGCCTTTTGTAATAGTTATACCTTACGTGAATTAGTCACTCAATATAGTTTTAATTTTTCCTTAAAAAAATCTACTTTTGGGCATTTCTTATTAAAGAAAAATATTTAAATCATTTAAATTATATAAGGGAAAAATAAATTTAAGCAAACTGGTCAAAGCTCGTAATAAGGTACTTTTTTTAAAGTTACACTCTGAAATTATTATTTTAAATAAACCTTTTAAAAGTAATTAAGTGGATACTAAACTTTCTGATTCAAATGGAATTCCATTGCAATCAAAATTTATTTTATGGATACTAACTTGAAATATATAGCAGGTAGTCTCCTTAGTAAATTCATAAAATACAAATGAAATACAACTGAGTGGCTTAACTTTATTGCTGATTTCCTATAAAGATATTTAGCGTGTTTATAGATGATATATAGTGATATACAACCACATTGATCTAATTTATATATATATATTCTGAGTATATCCCATATATGTTACTCAAAAGTAATAGTCTGGTGAATTCCTCATATTTCTGTTGTATGTTGATATTCTAGCCAAAGAATCACCAAATAGTCATGCATTTAAACAAAAGCATTAATTGTTTATGTTAAAAAAAAAAAACCTGATGTAAGAGTAAATCTTTAGCCAACTGTATTCTTGCAGAAGGAATAATTCTAGAAAGATGAGTAAATCCTAGATAGTTAAAGGTGTAATCCCTTAAGCCTGGATATACTTATTTTAAATACCACTGCTTGAAATCTTTTTAAATTACTTTTTTACCTTCTTAAATAAATAATACTTTAAGCTTGATGCAAACATGTCTTACCAATTCAGAGTAATCTTCACGAACTTTGTTTATCGTGAATCACTAAAGTTTCAGCTATAGATAATGATATCGATGAAATAAGAAAAGGAGCCACATGGAACTGATGCCCAGAATTTGCAGAAACAGCTTAATCATGTTCTTCTTTGGTCATTGAAAATAGTGTAGTGGTTCAGAGCACAACCTTTGAAAAGATATTGAATCCTAGACCTTGAATCCTAGAGCTTGAATCCTAGACTTTCCACTTCTACAATCTATTGTGGTTTGGGAAAGGTTATTCAACCTCTGAAAAATTTAGTTTTCTGAATGGTGAACATAGGGTTATAGTATCAACCGCATAAACTAGATATAAGGAATAAATTAGATGATCTGTGTAAATCACTTAAACACCCCCTGGCAATGTAATAAATACTCAACAAATTGTGGTGATGCTCTACAAGCAGCAGATAATGACAGCAGTGTGAAAATTGGGAAAGGACAATTCAGGATAAATTTATACTTAGATGTTTAAAAGTCTGTTATTGTCTTCTCTGTATCTGGTTTTCTTTTTTTATGATGCCAGACTGTATATTGTTACCACATCAAGCTTTACTTCCAATAGTAGTTCTTAACACTGCTACTTGGTTACTAATTTATACTTATTTTTATGCTTTCTAGTCCCTTCTAGATTCATTCATTTTTAGAAGTTACTTTTTTAAAAAAGATTTATAGATTGATTTGAGAGAGAGAAAGAGAGCTCATTAGGAGGGGGAAAGGGAGAAACAGACTCCCCACTGAGCAGGGAGCCCAATGCAGGGCTCCATCTTTGGGCCTCGAGATATGACCTGAGCCAAAGGCTGCAGCTTAACTGACTGAGCCACCCAGGCATCTAGAAGTTACTTTTAAAAAAAAAATTTAAATAGTGAGTCTTATTAGACAAGGAGAGCACTTAAACCTTCTATTCAGCAAACAAGTCATCATACTTAGTAGCATGTTCTTTCTAGGTACTTTTTTTCTCCTCTATGGTGTTATTTTATTTATATATATATTTTTTTTTTCTAAGAGTTTGTACTCTTAGACTAGTATCTCCTCTATTTCCCCACACCCCAGCCTGGTAAACACTATTCTAGTCTATGTGTATGTTCTGCTCCCTTAGATTCCACCTATCAGCGATATCAAACAGCATTTGTCGTTCTCTGTCTTACTTCATTTAGCATAATTTTCTCTAGGTCCATCCATATTTTTCCAAATGGCAGGATTTCCTTCTTCCTTATAATATTCCATTGTCTCTGTGTGTGCATGGGTGTGTGTTTCATAGCTTCTTTATTCATCCATAGAAGAATACTTACCTGATTATTATGTCTTCATTATTGTGAATAATGCTGCGATGAACATAAGGTTGGAAGTATCTCTTTGAGATCCTGTTTTTACTTCCTTTGCATGTATTCCCAGAAGTGGGATTACTAGATGATGTATTAGCTCTATGTTTAATTTTTTGAAGAACCTCCATATTGTTTTCATGGTGACTGCACCAATTTATATTTCTACCAACAGTGCACAGAGATTCCGTTTTCTTCACATATTTGCCAACCCTTGTTATTGCTGGTGTTTTCGATAATAGCCGTTCTAATAGGTGTGATGTGATATCTTACTGTGGTTTTGATTTGCATTTCCTTGATGATTAGTAATGAGCAACTTTTTATGTATCTCTGGGGCATGTATATGTCTTCTTTGGGAAAAAAAATGTCTATTTGGTTCATCTGCCCATTTTAAAATTGTGTATATATTTTGCTGTTGTGTTATATGAGTTATTTATATACTTTGGATGTAAGCTCTTATCAGATACACGATTTGCCAATATTTTTCCCTATTCTGTAAGTTGCTTTTTCATTTTGTTGATGGTTTTCTTTACTGTGTATAAGCTCTTAATTTGATGTAGTCCCATTTGTTTATTTTTGCTCTTGTTGCCTTTGCCTTTGGTGTCAAAATAAAAAATCATTAGTTAGACTGATGTCAAGGAACTTTCGCCCATTGTTTTATTATTTCACATGCAGCCCTTCAGTTCTCTCAGCACCTTTTTGAAGGTATTCTTAGTCCCCATTGTATATTCTTAGTTCCTTTGTTATAAATCAATTGACCAGATATGCACGGGCTTATTTCTATTCTCTTCCATGAATCTATGTGTCTGTTTTTATACCAATATCATACTGTTTTGACTACTCTAATTTCATAATCAATTGTGAAATCAAGAGGTATGATGCCTCCAACTTCATTCTTCTCATGATTGCTTTGGCTTTTCAGGGTCTTCTGTGGTTCAATACAAATTCTAGGGCTTTTTAAAATTTTCTGTGAAAAGGGTGTCTTGGTCAGTTGGGTGTTTGCCTTCAGCTCAGGTTATGATCCCAGAGTCACCGGATTAAGTCTCACATTAGGCTCCCTGCTCAGCAGAGAGCCTGATTCTCCCTCTGACACTCCCCCACTCTTGTGCTTTCACTCTTTCAAATAAATAAATATTTTTTTTTTTAAAAAAGGAACCTACATTTAAAAATAAAAATCTATGAAAAATCCCACTGGAATTTTGAAGGGGATGCACTGAATCTACAGATCAATTTAGGTGGTGTGGACATTTTATCAATATTAATTTGACATCAATATTAATTTGACATCAATATTAATATTGATAAAATTGACATTTTATCAGTATTAATACAATATAAATACTTTGTTTGTTTGTTTTTCTTGGCTAATTACTGGCTAAAACTTCCAGGACTGTGTTGAAAAAAAGTAGTGAGAGTGAGAATTCTTATTTTATTTCTGATCTTAGGGGAAAACCTTTTGGCTTTTCACCATTGAGTATGATGTTAGAGGTGGGCTTGTCATATATGACCTTTATTCTGGTGAGGTATATCCCCTCTATACCCAGTTTGCTGAGAGTTTTAATCATGAAAGGATGCTGAATTTTGTCAAATGATTTTTCTGGATCTGTTGAAATAATCGTATGGTTTTTATCATTCATTTTGTTAATACGGTGTGTCACGTTGATTGATTTGCAGCGTTGAACAATTCTTATATAAATTCCACTTGATCATGGTATATGATCCTTTTGATATACTGTTGAATTTGGTTTGCTTGTATTTTGTTGAGGACTTTTGCATCTGTGTTCATCAGGGATATTGTCCTGTAATTTTCTTTTCTGATAGTGGGTTTGTCTGATTTTGCTATCAGGTTATTGCTAGCCTTATAGAATGAGTTTGGAAATTTTCTCTCTTCTGTTCTTTGGAAGAGTTTAAGAAGAATTGGTATTCATTCTTTTCTAAATATTTGGTAGAATTCAGCAGAGAAGCCCTCTAGTCCTGCACTTTTCTTTGTTGGGAGGTTTTGATAATTGATTCAACCTCCTTACTAGTAATTAGTCTGTTAAGATTTTCTACTTTTTCATGATTCAGTCTTGGTAAGTTTGTATGTTTCTGGGAATTTATCCATTCCTCTAGGTTGCCCAGTTCATTGATATTTAATTGTTTACAATAGTTTCTTATGATCCTTTGTATTTGTGTGTTATAAGTTATAATATCTTCATTTATTTTATTTATTCAAATCCTCTCTCTTTTTTCCTGGTTAGTATAGCTAAGTGGTCTAGGTGGTTTTATTTTTCTTATATTTAACTCTGAAAAAGTGTGTTTTTCCCTTGTCCCATACCAATAGTTTTCTCTATTACCACAAGTATTCCTGAGTTTGAAATCATTCTAATATCTAGTTGTGTGGGTTCTTTTTTTTTTTTTTTTTTTTTGTAGCCAGTATTTGACTTAAAGTTTTCATATTACAACATGTTATAAACATTTTAAATATTTTTGCTAAACTAAAGCTGAATTCATTTTATGATTAAAAAGGTAGAAACAAATAAGAATAGAACAGGAGATGCTTTCCATCAAAATGAGGCCAAAGTTAATTATTTTTTTTCTTAGACATGAAAAATCTATTGTAGGTATATGTCTCCTTTAGAGTCACTCAAGAATAAACAGAGGTAGAGATTCTCTAAATATAATTCAAAATTTACTATAAGATATTTTCTGTCCCAAAGCATCTGCATTATTTTCTAGTATAGATACTTCATCCTCATACTTGGCCTCAGTTTCTGTCTTTAGAATCATTTTAAGTCAGATAATTGTTGTGTTGTAGAGGTGATGTTCTGGTAGGTGGTGGTGGATGTATTGTCTACTAAAGCTCTTTGGCATGAAAGGGTATAGGAAGATGTTAGAATTTGTTCTTATCTTGTTCTGTAGCATATTTTCCCACTGTAAAGTTTATGCTGATGAGTTCAGGGCTGGTGGGATTTTTGGTCAGAGATAATCCAACTCTTCACATTAAACAACAAGGAAGCAGCATGTTGATGGGGACAAAGATAGTCCAAGGAAACAAAGTTAATTATTGAAAGAAGCCACTGTTATGAAGATGTATGCTTGTCTTTAAAAATTGTGCTGAGAATCAGCCCTAGTATTCATTTTGTTCAATGATTCATTTTTTTCCTTCTTCTAGAGCATTTCTATCATCTTCACTCATATGTGAGCTAATTGCAAAGTTTTATTTATTTCTAAATCTCTGGGACTGACAGTGCCTGGCACATTGTGCCATCATATGTAATAATCTTGTGATAGATCTGTTTTGCCAAATGTGACTTCTACATGTTATATACTTATTTTTGGAAGGGTGTTCATTTTTTATATGCCACTTAAAATCTTTCTGTCAGGTATGCTTAAGTAACATATACAAATTAGCAATCAGTATTTATCATATTTAAATTGGAAATTAGGAAATACAAGAAGCTAAGGAACTTTTTTTTTTGTTCATTTTTTCTGGTAGAGTTTAAGAGGTTATTCTAGAGGGAATGTCCTTTAATTTATAAAAATATTATGGAAAAATATTAAATGCTATCTAGATACTAGTTAATTGACTCCCTCCCACTGCCCCCAAGAAAATCTATGTAACTTACATGTGGTTCCCAACATGTTGTGTTGCTTCTCTGTAATGAAGTCTAAGTTTTAGTTTATACTGTGAAAAGATTTTAGTCTTGATTTCACTTCTTATGGTGACCATAGTACATAAAATGGAAGGAAATACTATTTTTGAGGATAAATTGCAGGTGTTATACAAACCATTTATTTAAAAATAAGGGGTAATAAAAAGTAACTGCAGATTTAAAAACAGCAAAGATGAGTTTCAATTCCAATTGAAGCAATTGTGGTATGAGTAAGCTGTTAATATGTGTATTTATGAAGAGCTCTAATGTAATATAACTTACTTACTTTTTTAAGAAGAAAAGGAAAACATGTAAGTGAAGAGTTCCATACCCAATTTTTGGACATAATATTATGCTACAGCAGAAAAATGAAACATTTGAAAATAGCCAATTAGTGCTTTCAGTGTTTCACTGATCATTTTTAAACTTTCGTCTCCATGTCTTAGGGCTGCCTCTCACTGTAGATATTCAGGGTTATTTTTGTAAACACAAAGCAAAGCAGACTGCTAATATAATGTGTCATAACACCTGGTTTACTGGATGTTTCAATGAAGAAAAGTGTGAATCTGGAACACTGAGTTTAAGACTACATTTTTTTTTTAATCTAAGATGTACAATATCAGATAATTGTATTAAAATATTATTATTATTAGCTAATGTTAGGATTTTAGACTGGTAATTTAAGATATTTATATTTAATAAACAATTCCTATATTCTTTTTTTGAGGGATGATGCTCTTTATTATTTGCTGGGGAAAAATATTTTGAAATAAGCACTTCTATAAAATTATGAAGAGTTGACTTTTCAAATGCAAACATGTTGCACCTGATATTATTTAATATTATCATATATTTCATTCATATTTTAGAATAATTTTACTATTTCTTGTTTGCAATATATGTCACTTTATTTTCATTATTTTCAAAAATAAGAGATAGAACACAGTGAAACTGTCCCCAAGCCTCAACCAATTAAGTTCTCCTATTATACAAATGGTAACATTGCAATAGCATTGTAGTAGGTAATATTACATTAATCCAATATATATAATTCACGAGTGTAATACTATTCTATTCTTTTTTTGCTCATAGACCAGAATTTTAATTAAATACAAGCACAAAAATTAGACATGAATTTCTGAAAATGTGATTCAATTAATTAAAATTTAAGAAAAAATAAGTATATGCGATAGTATCAAGTGTAAATAATTGTATTCTATATCCATAAGCTTTATGTTATTTCTGTTTAGTAGTTTTTGAGACATTTGGGGGCAACCATTGCACATCAGGTAATATATCTTTTATTTACCTGAAAGCAAACGTACCTGAAGATGTTATTGTTTTCTTCTTTTGCATATTGCATCATTTGTGTTTAGTTGAACCATGATTTCACCTAGAAAATATAAATGACTTTCTGTTGCTTAATTCCATTAATTGAATATAATTCTGAGGCTCTCTCAAAGACATGGAATTTCATATTTGTTTTTACTGAAACCATTGAACTCTAGCTTTATAAGCTTTACATGGTAAGGGGGGCAATTAATTCATGGGCTTTTGCAAGTGGTCGCATTTTGCATTATATTGTCTTAAATTAACATCTGTAGACTCATTTGCATGTCCTCTCATCATCATTTCTATTTCATGATAAACATAGGTGGTGCTTTGAGTATATCAGATTTCCACACATGCTCTGTAAGGTGCTTAGCTACCACCAATAAGGAATAAGAAACAGGTCTCTACACACTTGCATTGTCAGCAAGCATGGGCAGGGCTTACAGGGGAGTCACTAATTCTAGGGGGCACCTCAAACCATGCTTTTTACTCTAAACTCTTTGAGCCTGAAGGAACTTTTGCAGTCGCTGGAGTCTTTAGTCACTACTATAATCATGGTAGTATTTATTATGTTTAGGCAGTGATAATTGTTAAGCTATCTAAAGCTGATATTTCTCTAGGTTTAGAATGAATTAAACATTTTAAAAGTCACCCTTTTTTTCCCTTTTTTTCTTATTTTTGTCCAGAGGCAAGAAATTTTTTTTTCGGGGATGGGTAAGTAACTATGTTCTGCCTCCGTGTGTGTGTGTGTGTGTAGAAAACGGACATATTTATCAAGATTTTTATCAATATTCAGGGTGCTACACATTGGGCAAATAATATCACATTATGTGGCAAAATGAATTTTTATATTGACTTCCAAAGCTAAATTAATCTCTTCTGCTATTTACTATCAGAGTATAAACATATCTAGGTATCTGATTATTTTATAGAAACAGCATTGACATATTACGTCCCTATGCAAATGAGGGGACTTGCTGCTAGATATAGGATACCTGAACTTCTGATTTTTGACTACTGGCTCATCTGTCTTAAGGGTATGCTTTTATCTAAGAATTGTGTTGTCACAAGTACTAGAGAGCCATTTCGGTGGGGGGAGATGCTCTTCTGATATATAAATGAAGCTACATTCTATAAATTTATAATGAGCACATTGTGTTTTTATATCTAGCAATCTAACCAGCTTATTTTTAGAAGCAAATAGTGAGGATTTCAACACTGCTTAAGAAAGGTCTTTACAGTTGTGTTTAGGTGTTGGAAGTTAAAGGTTTTAAAGATATCATTAGAAATTAAGTAATTGTTGTTTAGATCTGGTTTGCTTTCTTTGACAGCTAGGTTATAGTTGGTTACATATGGGTCAAAAAAATCGACATCAGGCTAAATGTAACTCTGCATCTGACACAGGAGTTCTTAAAGGAAACTAATTAATGGCCATTTTGCACTGTAAAGAAATGACTTTATACTGATATATTTGGTTTTTAGGTCAGGAATATGTCATTTAAAGTCTATATAAATGATAGTTAATGACACAATAACAACATTTTCTGAATGCTTTTTATTTTATTTTATTTTAAAGATTTTCTTTATTTAACAGGGAGAGAGGGAACACAAGCAGGGGGAGTGGGAGAGGGAGAAACAGCCCCCCCGACCCCCCACCGAACAGGGAGCCAGATGTGGGGCTCAATCCCAGGACCCTGGGATCATGACCTGAGCCCAAGGCAGATACTTAATGACTGAGCCACCCAGGGACCCCCACCCCCAGAATGCTTTTTTGAATGGTGCCTCTGAGCACAGCATGTTTATGAAAACAATCACCAAATCATGAATATTAACTAGAAAGTATTCAAAGTAATCCCACATATTCACAGAAACCATAATTTTTCTTTTAAATAAGAAAAAAATATCTTAACTAAATCTACATGTTAAAGTTTTAAACCACAGAATAAAACCAAATGTTTTATAAAAACATTTAATAAAACAGGAGCATTGGCTAGAGTGCATTTAAGTAAATATGTTTGTCTTAAATCACATTGTGAATTAAAAACATAGGTCAGGGCAACTAATCAGAAGAATGTATGACTTATTAAACTTATTTTCCTTAGTGTGATAAAGCAGTTAATAAAGTATTAATTAAATCTCTCATTACCTTGACTGACTTAAGATAAGCCAATGTAATATATAATCTCTTCTAATGTAACAGCCTTGAGAGAGAAGGAGCACATGGAAGCTACTATTAATCTGATGAATGGACAAAGAGCTCCTGTGTGGGAGTGGGGGCAGGGGGAAAAGGTAGAGTGGGGACACTTATAAAAGGCCTGTGTTTTGGTCTCTTGCTGAAGCTGACACATCCATTCAGTGTGGATAAACAACACCTTAAAATCCCACTGTGCACCTCAGGGACCTGTGAGTTTTGATCCAGGAGGAAGCACCAATATCCCAGTAACCATTGGCTATTTCATATACAACGGAGGATTTCACTAGGGCCAGGAATACACTGGTTCATTTCCTCACAACACTAAATGGTCTTCCCCCCATCTTTTTTTTTTTTTTTTTTAAGATTTTATGTATTTATTTGAGAGAGAGTGAGAGAGTGAGAACACAAGCAGGTCTGGGGGGTAAGGTAGAGGGAGAAGCAGACTCCCTGCTGAGCAGGGAGTGAGATGCGGGCTCCATCCCAGGACCCTGAGAACTTGACCTGAGCTGAAGGCAGAGGACAGAGCCACCCAGGAATCCCCACTAAGTGGTATCCTTTCTTCTCTTCCTGGCTTATATAAAATTATGCCTAATTTAGAAAAAAGAAGCTAAAGTACTTAAGACCTCTAAGCCTCTAAGAGTTAGTAAAAGCATCCCAGGAACCATTCTGCAGCACCCAGTGAAATCTAAACTTCGTCTCTGTATTTTCTATATTGTTGACTAAAATGGGAAGATCAGAATAGTTTTGGCATTGAACAAGTTCATTTTGTTTGAGTCTCTGTTACAGAACATAAGCCAGAAAGCAACCAGCCTGGATTAGTTTGTGTGCTGGTGCCAAAAGAGCTAATCAGAGTCCAGCGTATGGGGCATTTGAACAAGGAAATGGGTGTTGAGTATCTGGTCTGTGTTTGGACTGTTTCTGAAGCATGTGGGTTTTGCTTGGTAATCTTACAGTAGCTGGGAGGGGATACAACAGCTGTGACTATAAAATAAGTGGTCTAAATTACTCCCTTGACCTTCCCACCTTGCCCACATGAAAATTCCTTTTAGGCTTCATGCATGCTTTTCCAAACTGCTTAAGTGCTATTTGATGAAGGCTTACTTCTAGATTTAGGAGTTAAATTGTTGCTGATGCACTACATTCCAATTCAGTGAAAACTTATTGAATATCTACTATGCATTGGGCAATGTGTAGATTATACTCATGGAGATATAAAATAAAATGGTGGTTAAGAGCAGCTCTGAAGCCAGATCACACAGGTTTGAATTTCAGCTCCTGCTATTTTCGAGTGTAGAAAATGCAGTTAGACAACAGGCATCTATGTTTTATATACTTCATTGTCCTCACCTGTAAAATGGGAAGTTTAATAGAGGTTAGTATGATGAGTACTGTTAAATGAATGAACACACATCTCTACATTTTGGAAAGTCTTAGATTCCTTCATTTTTTCTCTATATTCTTTTCTCATGTCATCTTATCTAACCTTGTGACTTTAAATACTATCTATAATCTGATAACTCCCCAATTTATATTTCAATGTTTGGCTCTCTCCTTTGAAATGTACATTTTTACACCCAGCTCATACTGAAATCCTGATTTTATGCTCCCAACAAACCTGTTTTTTTTTGTAATTTTCCCTGACTCAGCAAATGGCAACTCCATTCCCACCAGTTACATAGGCCATTATATTTGGAAATAATTTTTAAATCTTCTTCTTTTCTCTTACACCAACTATGTGATCTGTCAGCTGAATCTGTCAACTCTACCTTTAAATTGTATCTGGAATCTGAGCACTTCTCCCCATTTCTACTGATACTTTCCTAGTCTAAGCCACATCATCTCTCAACTTGATTGTTAACAGGAGCCTCCCACTAACATCTATTTTTGGTCCCATTTAGTCTCTTTTCAATGTAACAAAGTGATTCTTGTGAGTAAAATCTTAACACTCCTCTGCTGGGAAAAACCAAAAACTTTACCAGCTCTTCTAAGGCCCTACCCGAACCTCATCCCCTACACTGACCTCCCTGTTCTCAGCTCCTACAAAACTCTTTCCCTCCTTCCACCTCCATGACCTTGTTGCTCTTTCTTGCATGCGTCAGGTATGCTTCTGCCTGTGAGTGTTTGCACTTTCCTATTTCCTCTACCTGGAGTGCTCTTCCTTCAGATGGAGCCCCCTCAAGCTCCCTCCATCAGGTCTGTGCACAAAGGTCACCTTCTCAGTGAGCAGTTCTCTGGCCATTCTATTAAAATTACCACCTAACTCCTAGCACTTTTCTTCCCTGCTTTATTTTTCTGCATAACAATAACTACCACTCTCATACTACCCATTTACTTACCTGTCTATTTTCTCTAATAGAATGTCACTTCCAAGAGAGGAGGGATTTTTGCCTCTTTTGCTCACTGCTGTGTCCACAGAGCTTACAGTAGTGTAATAAACTTTTTTTTTTTTTTTTTTTTGGTCTGGTTGAATGAATTTATTCTGTAAGGATTTTCTGGAAACTGAATATACAGCATTTGATTAGGTGGTGTTTGGGATATAAAGAGGGGATAAACATTCTCCATACCTTTAAAAAAAGGTTAAAATATAAATTAGGAAATGAAGTACACAAATATCTGTAGTATAAGTATATAAATGGCAAAAAATTAGAAGTAAATGCTAAGAGAAATTAGGTAGACTTCATTGAGAATGGACTTTAAGAATGGACATTGAATATATAATTGGATTTCAACCAGGGGAGATGAAATGAGAATTGGAAGATTACTAAAACAGAAGTAATAGGAAGGAAATCTGTAGAAATGGAAAAGGTAGATTTTGTAGAGAGAATAGTGTCCATTACAGTTTAGAAAGAGTATGGCTCATACACATAAAGGGAGTAGAAGATGTTGGTTATTTACCTTCACATATAGTTCCTAACAAATGGAAGCTTCTGTGCACACATTCCCTAGGCAGGAAAAGGAAACTTTGATTTCCATGTTACTCAACCCCATTTCTAACCTCTCCTTTGTCATAGCCAATGAAATCAGTAGTGGGCAGAGGCCTATGAATTGGTATGGAAAGCCCTGTTCTCTGAAGAGTAGGGATCACTCAGGTAAATCAGGTTTTGTCTCTTGGGAACTTGAATGATGAAATAAGGAGACAATCAGGCAAAAGCTATGGGAACATAATGGAAAGGTCATCAGGCAGAGAGAGACCATGAGGAAACATTAGTTTGGCAGAGACTGTTGATACTTAGAAATATAAAGAAGCTCAGAGGAAGAAAATGGCTAGTGAATGTTTAAGAAGAAACTGATGGAGGAGAGAAAATAATACACAGAGTAAAGGGTAGCCTCACTGGTAGAAGGATAACAGGTCAAAAAACACCCTGAGAGAAGCCAAGACTTAGTGAATACCTAAGCCATGTTAATGGAGATGCATTAAAATCAAGATCTACAAACTCCTGCTCTTACTGCTTTGGAGCAAAAACATGAGAGCTACATGGATCTTAGATGATTTAAAATTTATTGTTTTGGTTCCTATGAGAGTCTCTCGCCTTATGAGAATTGCAGCTATATCACATATCCCCATCATTTAAGACTGCCTAAGTGAGTTGCTGATACTTGCCATTCAAAGATCCTTGCACAAACCATTTGCCCTCTTGTCATTAGCCATCTGCCTTTTGACCTCTGATGTACCAGGTAAAGTGGGCTTGCTAGATATCCTTCAAGGATCTCTATAGAAATGAAAATGACTATGATTTTTTTTTTTTCCTATTGGATGTTTGCTTGTCTGTTTTCCACGTAGAGTGGTATTCTCAGAAAGTAACGCATTGTTATATTTTGACAGCTGGAGACAAAAAGCTAGTTTGGTGAAAACTTACGCAACTGACTCTCCACCCCCCACTTTCATTTCATTTGGTGCTTTTGTTTGAAGTTGTATGTTTTGTCCATGAAAGATGCTACCATCCTGGAAAGATGGGAATTTAATTGCTCTCATCAAACATGCTGCCAAATAAATTGCTTGCTCTGGCAGAGAAAATTAGAAGTAGCTTTAATATGAGCAAAATCTTTTTAATATGGCAGATTTTATATGATATAGAAGTAATAACTAGATTTCTTTATATCAGATGCCATCTGTCATTGACTATTGGCATGATGGCTGCAGTTGATGTTATTATGTGGAGGAATACAATGATAAATGGATCATGTTTTGCATGTGTGTACGATTTTCTAAATTTTCTCTTAAAGAAAAAAAATTAAAATATTGTCATATTTTGACATAAATTTGTATTTATAAGGTAGAGGGATATTTTAATCCTACTTCATTTGTAATGCTTACTTTTACTTTCCTGGACTTAGTGAAGCAAAGCAGGTCACTTAAATGCAATATTAAAATAAATTGAAATTTCTCCTCTCAGTTGTTTTCCTCATCTAGTCAAACATAATTTGAACTACTTTCTGTATTCATAGAATTTATTTCTTTTCTTTGGAGGAAGGTTTTGTCCTGTAAGGCAACACATAGTTAAATTTTTTAAGTAAAAATGGTCTAGTTTCATGTAATTTTACAGAACTAATTTTTTTCGTGAGGGTACTACTGAAGTCTGCTGCTTTGTTCTACATCAGGAAATATTTTCTTAGTATTAGAGGACAGTAGCAAAACTAACGTTTTAAAAATGCCATAAAAAATCTAGATATAGGGAAACTCCTTGAACAAAATCTGGAAAAACAAAGTCAAAGAGAGAAGTCATTTGTCTTTGGCACATGAATCAACATCAAAGTTATTGCTAGCTGCTTCTACACTGCACTGTTGCTTAAATTTTTAAATATTTTTAAAGAAAAAAGCAGACAAAATTGATATCAGCATAGTCATCTAATATTATAACAATGTTACCTAGAAGACAGAGAGAAAGAACTGACATAATGGATTATATAACAAGACATTCACAACCATCAGATGCAATAATTATTTATAAACACATGAACACGTATGTCAGAAGTTGCAAAAATGCAAGATTATGGGATGTTACATGCCGAAATTCCAATAAATGGGGATGTTACTACAGGAAGGAGTATTATTTTCAGGAGACCAACATTTTCATTTTCCTGAGCTCTGAGTAAGGATCTTTTTTCATTTGAAAAGTGAAGTAGAGGAATCCTCCACACAATACTTACTTCTCAGCTATGTGAATAATTGAACAAGTTTATAGTAATGTGCTGAAACATCCTCAGTCATGATTATAATCTAAACATTTGGGATTTTTCAAAAGTAATTAACATATATTTTACTAAAATCTTTGAATGTCAGAAATTTGCCCAGTAATTATTATTGCATTTTCAAAAATGATTTGTTGATTCTGGGACTATGTATTTAAACTCTAAAGCAGTTTTTTTTTTTTTATAAAATTAATTTTTAAATGTAAATGTTGTATATATGTATTTACAGATGTATGTGAATGTGTGTGTATGTATGTTGAATGTGTACAAATGTGAGTCTGCAGGTCTATTATGATAAGATGACTTCATGTGTTTATTTATTCGATCATTTAATCATTCAACAAGTAGTGTCTACGGTGCCCAGGTATTGTGCTAGCGTATAATGATGAGTAAGTTACGCATCTCAATCTCAATCAATTTATGCTCTAAAGGAGGTCCAATACAGTTAAGAGACAAATACAGTATAATGAGGTAAATATTACACAGTATATTCATAAGATAGTATCCATTAGCAGTAAGAATACATGGACAATGTTTGATGTTGGGGACTAGTGAATTGGGTCCTTAGGCAGAGAGTATAAATGACCAGATCCAGCCATGCTGTGGACCAAACTAACAAAAACCTTTGTCTCCACAAACAAAAACTGGTAAATAACTTTAAACAAAAAAGAAGTTTTTTTTTGTTTTTTTTTAATTAAAAAATAAAACTAAGAGGGGAAGGAAGAAGGCACTTAAAAGGAAAGCTGTAACAATGTTAGGTGCCATGATAAGGCAGTGCAGGGTTTTGGGGTTGGGGTTTGGGACATTAGTCCTGAAGCTAGGCTCTTGCAGCTAGGCACTTGGGCTTTAATTCCCACTCAAAAATAGGAACCAATAGGTTGGAATAGAGCATGAATTTGAAGCTGAGATTTCCACATAAAGCTCTAAGCTATAATGTGGAAGGGCTGAATCCTCCAGGGAACAGGAACTAAAATCTCTACCTACAAGGACACAGAAAGAAGTAGAAGGCATAATGCTGCCCAAGGCTCTGAATGGAAAACAAAACAAAACAAAACGAAAAGAAAGGAAGAAGAGAAAACATGTTTCTATAAGATATCAAAACTCAAAACTTGTTTCATGTAGAATATAGTATACAAATTTCACTCTTTTCATAGTACAGAGATTTCTAAGTAGACCCTGTAACATAAAAATTCTTCTTAGGAAGATGAAATCCTTTGGACATCTGGCAGAAGAAAATACAAATGCAAAACTACTCTGAAGGAATATGTCCAACCCAGCTGTATACAGAGTCTCATAGAGAAAAACAATTCCCACTCAGAATGAGCCCAAACCCCACCCCATACCATAACAAAAGTCATCCAACTTGAGGGAGAGTTAGAAATCACAACAAAGAAGACAGTCAGAATCTCTGAGAACTTGATTTAACAAGACAATCTGGAAAAAGATTAACATATGAATATAAGCTTAATGATGACAAGAATATTGTTGTCCATTATATATTATTTTCAAAGATTTTATTTATCAGAGAGAGAGACAGAGAGAAGGGGAGAGGACAAAAGCAGAGAGAGGGACAGATGGAGAAGCAGACTCCCTGCCCCCACCCCCCACAGTCTTGATTCCAGGACCCTGGGATCATGACCTGAGCCGAAGGCAGATGCTTAACCAAATGAGCCACCCAGGTGTCTCATTGTTGTCTGTTATATTCACTGTTGTATCCACTGTGCTAAGGATAATTCTAGAATTTGTTGAATGGATTAGTATATTTAAAACAAAGATTTTAAAAGGGAAATATAATTTATTAAAAAAAAAGACAAGGGGCATCTAGGTGGCTCAGTCTATTGACATTCGATTCTTGATTTTAGCTCAGGTCATGATCTCAAGGTCATGAGATGGAGCCCCATGATGATCCTCACTCAGCAGGGAATCTGCTTGATATTCTCTCCCTCCCCCTCTACCAGTCACCCAGAATGTGCAGGTGTGCACACTTGTGTACACTCTGTCAAATAAATAGATAGATATCTTTAAAAAACAGACAAGACAGGAAACAAACAGGCAAAATTGGAAAGAAACTAAGTGTTCTAGAAATGAAAATTACATTATTCAAATTTAAAAACAAGATTAGGGCTATAAGGAAAATTTAAAGATATTTTAAATTTTCTTTAAATTTACCATTCTCAAGAAAAAAAGATCTGGGGGCAATTCCCCAAACTCGGCACAAGTGAAGAAGAAATAGAACATATGGGGAAAAAATTAAAGATATAGAGAGCAAAATGACAAAATTTACCCACCTATTCATCTGAAATAGGATTTCTGAAAGGAGCTGAGAAAATGAGAAAGAAGTAATACTTAAGGAGCTAATGATTGAGAAATTTCCAGAATTCATGAAATATATTAACCCTCGGACTGAAAACCACATGAGTTTGAGCACATAAAAGTTAATGTATAAATACTACAAAGAAATGAATTATAACTACTTGAACAATAGATTGTAAAAGCAATATTGGAGGCTAGGAAACAAGAGAATGGTATCTTCAAAGTGCTGAGAGGAAGTAATTGTCAGACTAGAATCCTAAATTAGAATTGCTAAATTGTTGATGAAAATTGAGCTTAAATTGAAGACACTTTCAGAAAAACAAATACTTCAGAGGTTTCTATGCACAGATACTCTCTAAACTACTAAGAACGTACTTAAGGGAGAAATTGAAACCAGGTAGAAAAAATGCGAGACATTATGAACAATGGTGAGCAAAGAATTAGTAAGCATATAGACAAATATTAATAATTAGCTCTAAAAATAACTTTGGGGCAGCTAAAATGAAAATAGAAATAAAATACAAGGGTATTTGGGGGGAAAATCTGTACACAAGCATTCTCAGGTCTTTGTGCTAGGGAGGAGAGCAGGAATTTCATTAATGTTCTGTTTCATTAGGATAAAACATGAATGCAACTTAAAATATAAATGTAATCAGTGGCTCCACAGCTCAGGGGTTAGAGTACTGGTCTTGTAGACATAATCGGAATATAAATGGATACAACTTTGAAGCTGATAGATGAGCAATGGGAGAATTAAAAATCGATTAGGTCATTGACAAGAAAAAAGGTATAAAAAGTATAAATTAAAAGTAAAAAATACAGTCTAAGCACAGAAAACTCTATATTATATGTCAATACCTGAAAGCCAGGGAAAGCAATCACATTGGGAGCTGCAAGTAGTTCAAGGTGGCTTAAGAGGAGATAAGCTGCGGTGTGCAAGGGGTGTCATTAAGATGAAAAATTAGGGTGTAAAGCAAGATGAGGCTAGAAAGGAGATGAGGAGCCAGCCACACACACACACACACACACACACCCCATCATATTTCATACCAGAAGCTGCAAAAGTGTTTTAAGAGAAGCTGAACAGCCAGACTTACGTGCACTGAAACATCAACGCTGCCGTGTACAACATTATGAACAATGGTGGACCTTGAAGATGTTATGTTAGGTGAGATGAGCCAGAGAAAGACAAATCCCATATGATCTTACTAATATGTCAAATCTAAAAAAGCAGGTCTTGTAGAAACAGCAGAGGATGGTAGTTACCAGAGGCTGAGTGAAGGGGAATGAAGAAGATGTTAAATGGATAAAGACACAACTAGAACTTGGATGAGTTCTGGAGATCTAATGCACAGCATTGTTACTGTAGTCAGCAATACTTATTATAAACTTCACAGTTGCTTAGAGACCAGATCTTTAGTGTTCTCAGCATACACACACATACACACACACACACACACACACACACACACACACACACACACATATTATAATTATGTAACATGATAGAGGTGTTGGCTAAGGCTATTTTGGTAATCATATCATAATATATAAACGTATCAAATCAGAAGTTGTACACCTTAAACTCATACAATGTTTTATGTCAATTATATCTCAGTTAAAAAAAAAAAAAAGGAAAGATGATTTTGCCTGCAGTGAACAATATGTGGGAAAGACAGACTTGAGATAAGAACAGCAGGTAGGCTAATGAAAGCCATAAATGGCATGATATAAGATGGTGGCAGCAGGAACAAAGGCAGTGACAGACTGGAGAAACAAAGCCAAAAAATTGGTATAATTTAGAAAAGTGTGTGAGTGATGAAAGGGGAGGAGAAATAAAAGATGAAACCAAGGTTTCGGGCTTGGATATTGGAGTGGTGAAAAGGACTGAGATTCACTGAGACACTGAACAGGTAATGGTTTTAAAGGTTGTGAAGTTGTCAGAAGCTTGAAAGAGGCCATGTTGGGAATATTTGCATTGCAGAAATTGCCAAAAGATACATTCAGAGTTGGTTTTTATTTTTGAGTCCTAGTTTACCAACATATAACTGAGATTTAGATGTCGGTTTTAGAAGTACTGATTGGACATCCAAATAGTGATGTTTAGTAGAAAATAGATTGAAGGTATTTGGAGCTCAAGAGAAAGGTTGTTTGGAGATAGGAAATTTGGTCTTAGGTATTTTGGGTAGCTGAATTATTTATTTATTAACTCAATTTATTTACATATTTGGAGAGAATATTCATAATAACCTGGATAATGATAATTTTTTAACAAATATTCTGAAGTACTTCTGAAAAGTGGATTGATTTTTGCTGGCTTTGAAATATATATTGTATATAGAACTAAATGGACTTTTCTGTCTAAATAACATACTTAGGATGCTCTTGGGCATCATTTTTCATTTTTACAACAGTGTATTGAAAAAGCTCTGGTTCATTTTTCCTTGATGTGTGCTTCTGTTTCGTATTATCTCATTTAACAAAGTTAATTCTGTGATTGACTGCACCGGCTCTCAGTTTATTTTCTCTCAGGTCTAAATCCAGCCTTCATTTTCCCACTTTGACATACTGGAGCTGGACCCTAAAGACATTTCTCCTTTGTTAAATGACTCAGTTAGGTTTTGTCAACAGAGGACACTGGAAGGCAGTGTAAGTTATAGCTGAAGAAAGGGCTTCTCCAGTTCTGAACTAGTTCAGAACTTCTCCAGTTCTGGTGTGACTTCCTTTTAGCACGGGGATAGGTAGGTAAGAACCCTGTGGTGCTGACCCTTCAGGGAGTTTCTCTACTCAACTCCTGGAGACTTTCTGCAGCCCCCCAATAGTTGTAGACTGATCCCAGCCCATGCCTCCCATCAGGTAGTTTCCTGTGTACTAGCTCCAGGCCACAGTGCTCCAGTGAACCCAGAGCTGTGAACCCCCTCTGAGCCAGGATACCTGGGGAAAGGTTTTGGCTATCCACTGGGCTCCTATCAAACCCTTCCCAACAAAGTCTGAATATCAACTTTGTGAGAAGGGGATGGGAGAACTTAAAATTTGTCCCTTTTCTAGGTTTTCCCTTTTAGCCCTAGAGATAGAGCTTTCTCTCTGAATTTGCTATTCCTGTAGTTTTTAAAGAATTGTTTTACCCCTTTTAGACATTAACTATCTTTTACTAGATAATAATCCTTTATGCTAAAATTTTTCCTGTTTAAATTATCAGTGCAGTTTGTGTCCCTTTACTGGACGCTGACAAATAAATGGACTACAGAAGTTAATTGGAAAGCAGAAATTTTCCTAAGCAGAGAAATAGAACATTATCCTTTTGTAGGAAACAAAGATGATGATCTGACATCTGTTAAAATAATGGTGACACATGACATTTTTGCTTTCATTTTTTTAAAAAATTGTACTTTCGAATTCTTTTTTTTTTTTTTTTTTAGATTTTATTTATTTATTTGACAGACAGAGATCACAAGTAGGCAGAGAAGCAGGCAGAGAGAGAGGAGGAAGCAGGCTTCCCGCTGAGCCCGATGCAGGGCTCAATCCCGGGACTCCGGGATCATGACCTGAGCTGAAAGCAGAGGCTTTAACCCACTGAGCCACCCAGGCGCCCCTGTACTTTCGAATTCTTTATCAGGTTCTATTCTCTGACTTTCAGATGTGGCACTGATTTCAGAAGCAATGGTCGATCTTTTTGTTCTAGCTAAGATGTTTTCTTTTTTTTTTTTAAATTCTTCCACGTAAGTCTACACAGTGTTTATCCCTCTAACATAGATTTTCTGTAATACAACTTAGTACTTCTCTCTCTCCTTTTATACTCTTCTAATTCTAGTCATCCTTTCTGGTATAGCTCATGCTCAGGAGCCACCAATCTTTCTAGGCTTACCTACCCCTCCCCTTCTCATGCAGACCATCTGCTACTCCTTTATGTACCAATTCCAGTCTTAAAATCTATGTCAAATTCAACTTATTTAAAAATTTTGGCTTTGTTATTGTCCTGATGACTCAACCAAACATTAAATATTCCCTTCTTGAAATTCTATAGAATTTTGCACTTCACTCATAGGGAAATTATTTCTCCTTTTCTTCTCTTAATATTATTTTTTTCTTTCATATACTTTAAAAAATGTTTTAACTACTGATTTTGATAAGAAAGATATACGATAAATACTTGTTAAAATATAAAAAGTGGAAGCATGAGGGTGGGACAGACTATAAACTAAACATGGTAAGTTACCTTAATTGAGCATTAAATTTAGCTAAGAGTTCTTGGTCAGAACTCTTGAATGAATGAAAAAAGCAACATGATGAGCTTTGTGTTCAACTGTGTTTATTTCATATTTTTGGTCAGAGGTTGGATTCTTTAGGAAGGAGACAAATGTATATTCACACACAGCAAGTTCTACAGAAAAAATGAGAGAGAAGTGGGATTAGGAAGGAGAGAAATTTGGCTTCAGTAGAGTCAGAAAAAGGACTCAGCTGACCCCTCTGGGGTGCTATGAAGCTGAGGTGGCTTTCAGAGACACCCCATGTTGGGGAGAGGTGCTGGGACCTTGTTTGTTGGCATTGATGAGTTCTTGGATGTGCTGTGCCCTGAGAAGGAGATGTGCATTGGGGGAGGGACTTTTCAGCAGGGACTACTCCTGGGAAGGCCAGCAGGCAACCTTCCTAGCAACTGAGAGAATTAATCCTTCAGTCTTGAAAAGGAATCTGGGAGGCACAGAACAGAATTGCTAATATCTTATATTTTTTTGCTTTTCATAGACAAGAGCTGTATCATTTCTCTTTAGAAGGGAGGACTGAGCTTTGCAGAATTGTCCATCAATAAATTTGTAAATCAAAGCAAAACCATATGTATGACCCTAGGGGTGTGGTATGGAAGGAAGATTAAAACGTGGTGTCAGTTTTTACCAGCAGGTAATGTCTGCCCAGAAGACACACTTCCGCATCTTACCCTGAAAAAAAAAAAAAAAGTTTAAAAAAGGAAACTGGAAACTGTAAATGAAAATGAAAATATAAGTAACAGTTTGATAGAACAGCAGAACAGATGCCACAGGGAATTATATTACATGATTAATTGCCAAATGAGCCATGTTAAATCTATGCTGGAACAAATAAAAATAAATTACCAAATTAATGATATAGGCAATAGTTGTTGTAAGAGTTTAGTTAGCATGGAAACTAAGGAAAACTGAGCAGTTGGAAATAAGGCTGATACAATTCCAAAAAAGGAATTTCTTCCCATTTCTTCCCAAATGCTGTGAGTGTTTGAAGGTGTTGACGAAAGGATCATGGCAACTTGGTAAGAACTTTTTTGGGAGTGGTAACAATGGATTGGAGTGAGAAGAGACTGGAGGAAAGTCAGGCCCTCATAGACAATTTCCAGAGTCTAGGCGAGGTGGCAGGGGTTATGATGGAAGGAAGCAGCCTCCTCTATAAAGACATCCCTAACTTTCTGCTCCATGCTGAGTCCTCCTCATTGTATCTGTCACAGATTTTTGGTCTTAGATAATTTGCTATCATGTAGTCAGCATAAAAATAATAATTAAGAGTTGTGTAATTATTTGCATTTTACAGAGCACTTTCACTACTCATGAGTCTTCCAAGCATACAGGGAGCTGGGCAAGACCGGAATTTTTATCATCATTTTTAGATATGAAAGCAAAAGCCCGGTTGCATAATGTTATTATTCCCTTCATTATAACTTCTTCAAGCTACAGAGTTTATTTCTATCCTTACAGAAATTAGAATAGTGCCTTGAATATGAAAAGCAGTCAACAAATTTCAGTGGGATGAGTGGGAGCTTATATTTGAGCTCAAACTCATAAAATTAGGTGTTATAGATTATGCTGCCAACAGATGACTCCAAGTAATATTAAAGTTGACTTTTTCATTTTTTTCTTCTGAATGAGCAAGATTTAGTTTTTGAATAGATGACAGCTTCATATTTTACTGTAGGTGTAATATCATATTTGGGGAACCTTTGTCTCATGCTATTAAAAAAGTTACAGAATTTTCAGATGGAATGTGTTGTAAGTATTTCTCTAAAATGAATATACCCCCAGTGAAAAATGTTTGTATATTTGGATATACTAACATAATCTACACCAAATCACAGGGAAAAAAAATATATAGAAGAGTAAAATGATGAAGTGTTGGGTGCTGAATACTACATTAAGTTCACAATTTCTGATAATCACAGTAGGTGATTTTCTTAATTCATTATGTCATTACTCTTTTAAAGATAACTTGAAAAGGAAAAGATTCCATAATAATTTAATATATAATAAAAGCAGCATTAAAATGCAGAAACAAATACTGGAATGAATTCTAATGTTCCACATTTCCCAGTAATTTTTTTTTTTAACAATGAGAAAATTGAAGGGGGCTTGAGTAGATGATCTCTGAATTTTCTTTCAGATATTAAATATGTTCATTCCATTGTTGTCTAGTATTTAATGTGTAACCGTTACTAGAGACACAACAGAGACTAAAGAAGACAGTTGTATTCCTAGATCATATTTATCACTATCACATATTTGAAAGATTTTCGTATCACAACTTGAAGTAGATAGAGCTTGTATTACCCAAAAAGCATGTTTATTTCAAAGAAAGCAGAACTAAAAAAAAAAAAAAAAAAATGGCCTGAGGTTGTAAAATACAGCTTATGTTTGAGGAAAAGTTGGGGATGCATTTTACTTGGGTACTAGTGGGATTTTATTCTCAGAAACCATGTGAAAAAAGAGTTTCAATAAAGATATGACAAAATCCAATTCCAAAGAGATCTTAAGGAGGAAGTAAATAGAAAACTGATTATCAGTTGGTCCTTAGTGACTTCCTTAGTAAAATTCAATAGAGGAGCCCAGCAAAGGGAGATTGAAGGAATTTATGGTGTGGGTGAAGTAGAGGCAGTGACATATGGGTAATGTTTAAAGAAATATTTGTAGTTTAAAAACATGGGTAAAGGTAGATAGGGTGGTAAATTACAGGGAATAAGAATTGGAGGAAAGTTTTTATGTTGACTTTAATGGAGAGCAGAGAATATTAGTAGAAAAGCACATGGGAATAACTTTGGGCAAGATAATGAAGTCTGGAAGCTATTGGATCAGGGTAGAGTTGGGTGATTTAAGCTTGAGGAGCACAGAAGTGAAAGGAAGGAAGAATCAATACAGAGAAACTTCAAGTTGAACACTCAGACTTTCCAAAATCCTGAGAAGTTTGGAATAGTTATTTTAAAGAACATGATGGGGACTCAAAAACATGAAAATGAAAGGGAAAAAGAAACTCAAGAGAGTGAGAAGATAAGCCACAGACTGGGAGAAAATATTTGCAAAAGACACATCAGATAAAGGACTGTTTCCAAAATGTAAAAAGAACTCTTAAAACTTAACAATAAGAAAACAACTCAATTAAAAAGAGGGCCAAAGACTTTAAAAGACACCTCACCAAAGAAAATATGCAGATGCCAAGTATGAGAAGTTCTTTCACATAATATACCATCAGAGAAATGCAAATTAAAACAACAGTGAAATGCCAAAACATACCAAATAGAATGGCCAAAATCCAGAACACTGACAATACTAAATGCTGATAAGGATGTGGAACAATGGGAAATCAGATTCATTGCTGGTGGGTATGTAAAATGTACAGCCACGTTGAAAGACAGTTTGATGGTTTCCTACAGAACTCAACATGCTCTTAGTATATAATCCAGCATTCACACTCCCTGGTGTTTACCCAAAGAAGTTGAGAATTTATGTCTACATAAAATCTTGCATGTGGATAACAATAGCAGCTTTCTTCATAATTGTCATAACTTGGAAGCAACCAAGATGCCGTTCAGTAGGTGAAGAGATGAATAAACCATGGTACCCCTGGGCAATAGAGTATTAGTTTTAAAAACAAATGGTCTATCAAGCCATGAAAAGACAAGGAGTACACTCAAATGTCTATTACTAAATGATAGAAGCCAATCTGAAAAGCCTACATCCAGTTTCATTTCAATTATATGGACATTCTGGAAAGGGTAAAACTATGACAGTAAAAAGACAACTGGTTGCCAGGGTTGGGGACAGAGAAGGATAAGTAGATGGAACACTGAGGATTTTTAGGGTAGTGAAAATATTCTGTTTGATACTGTAATGATGGATTTATGTCATTACATGTTTGTCCAAACCCTTGTATAGCTAAAATTGAATACTTATGTAAACAATAGAGTTTGAGTGATTTTGATGTGTCAGAGCAGGTTTATCAATTATTAAAAAAAAAAAAAAGTACCACACTGGTAAGAAATATTAATAATGGGAGAGGCTGTGCCTGTGTGGGGACATGAGGGATATGGAGATATCTGTACCTTTCTTTCAGTTTTGCTGTGAACCTAAAACTGCTCTAAAAGTAGTTTTTAAATATAATGACAAAATAATAATAGGCACTCAATAAATGAATGTTCTTTAAAAACAAACAAACAAACAAACAAAACTAGTAGGAAGGAAGGAAAGGAGAGAGGGAGGGCAAAAGAGAGAGAAGAAAAGTGGGAGAGGAGGTACAGACAGAAGGCAGCAAGGCAGGAAATTGGGAGGGTGATGGTCCAGGTCAAAGGAAAGCAAACTTTTTCTGTAAAGAGCCAGAGAATAAATATTTTAGAATTTGAGTGCCATGAACCCAACTGCAATTATCTCACTCTGTTTTATAGCACAGAAGTAGTTTTAGACAATATATAAGCCAATGGGTGGTATTTTGTTCCAATAAAACTTTATTTACAAAAATAGGTGGCTGGTCAGACTTGACCTAAGGGAATAGTTTGCTGATGCCTGATCCAGATGATGCCAGAATGTATTTGGTTATAGAAGAACCAAACTAGCATGGCTTTATGACTTTCCTAAATATAAGAACAGGCATTATGTATACACACACAGACATACACATATGCATATGTATATTATGGCAATATTTATATGTATGTATGTGTATGTTTTCATACATGTATACACATACCAGAAGTCATACAAAATCTCTAACTTCTTGAATTTGAGTAAGATCAGCCTGTCACAGACCCAATTTTTCTGGGCCTTATGTTCTCTTAGTCATTTCTGATTTTGATTTTTTATTTCTACCGATATTTTTCTTCATGTTTTGCACCTCTTTCTCTACCTCTGCCCCAAGGTAGCCTAACTATGATTTACAACTTGTCCTTGTTTCCCCACACCTCAATTCTAAACCACAAATATAAAAATGTTGTATGGAACACTACATTTCTTTTATTAAAGGTATTCTGGTCTCTGAAAGTCATCACATTATGAATTACGTAGCAAACAACTTCAAAGTTTACACTGATTTTAGACATTTATATTCTTACAAAGACTTTCAGTCATCATGCCACCAGGAAATTCTCAGGTCAGTGGTCAACCGACCCACACAGAATTGCTTTTAAACTGATATTTATTTTTCTGTCTGTGTCCTTTTCTTTTTCCCAATCCAGACAGAATAACTGAATGGATAGCATGTCACAGAGAGATATTCAGTTATCTTTTTCATTATTTTCATTTCTGCCAACATCTTTCTTCTAGAAATTCAACTTTTTGCCTAAGAGGCCAGATTTGTTCTAAGCAATATAAGGGTTTTTTTGTTTTGTTTTGTTTTGTTTTGTTTTGTTTTAACTACGGCCTACAATGCTAGATTATTTCATTTATGTTACTCTGTGTGATTATAACTCTGTATGGTTGGTATTATCTTTTCCACTTAAAGAGATGACAAAAATAATTGAAGTGGGTCAAGAGATCCAGTAAAAATGAAGGCAAAAGGAGTTTCTTTAGGAATGAGTGAGGGGACTTAGAAAATGGTGTCTTTGGGAGGTGGGCTTGATAATATTGTATGTTAAGATGAGAGATACTTAATAATACCTGATTGATCTATCACCTTCCCATAAAAATAATCACAGAAACCCTTGAATAGAGGCAATGTTTTAACTGCATGGGGAGTTAGGAACAATAATTAAGGCTCTTCTAGATTCCAGGAGACATTATTTTAATAAAAATTCAGGTGATCCCTGAGATAGTGTAGCCGAAGTGATTATCTTTAACAAAAATGTCCTTATGTTAAGTTTGAACAAATTTATATCTGTACCTTTGTGTTGATTTCAGTATATGCAAAAAGACAATGTTTGTGTCACTATCATTTAAGCTGGCCAGCAGTAAATACTGAATCAGAACCCAGTGGAATGTAAACCACATGAGCATAGGATTTCTCGTACAATGCTCTATTCCCTGGCACTAAGTAGATCCTGCATCCTTATTTATTGAATTACTTATTTTAGAGCATTATCAGTTCTAAAACAATTGTGAGTTAATGGTATCTATTTTGTTAGAAGCATCAGGAAACATTCCAAGTTAGGTTCCAGTTTCAGAGTGAGTTTGGTTCCTGCATGATTTCCATATGTGTGTCCTGTCTGCTGTTCCCTTGGCATGATTATATCATAGCAAGGGTTTTTAGTATCATAGCAAGGATTTTCTTTGTTTTTAGTAGGAATTGTTAAAGAGCTTTTCAAGAGAGCGTTGAAGTCAAACCAAGATGTCACTGGGCCATTTGACCCTTTCCAGTCCTTTGAGGATCCTTTCGCAGGGGTGGGATTGGGATTTTACCCAGTCCCTGTGGCTGTAATGTTTTCCTCTGAATTCTTCAATCTCAGTCAGCCCTTGCAGCTGTTTTCATATCCCTCAAAATATGAAACAAAGTCTCTACTTCTTGGTCTCCCCGAATACCATCCACGCTAAGACATGAAGTAGGACAGAATTTACTGAGTGGTTGAATGGCTTAAACACGTGTAGTAACTTTTAAATTCAATCGAATATTAAATCTACCTAGTTATTTGGACAGTGCTCCTTTTTTCTCCTCCCATAGTTTCACTTTTTCTCTCCTGTTTGTGTGACATCAACCTGTCTTGTTGCTGGACTTCCCAGTCACTGTAAACGCCCTCTACAACTCTTTTCCCTAGTTTACTTGTCCCTGTCTCCAACCTGCTTTCCTCCTTCTTAAGCAGAAGAGTGTGTCTTTACTTTGTCTCAGCATAGACTCACGGCAACAAAGTTCAGTGTTTAAGTGTGTGAGCTCTGGACTGAGTCCTCATTGGTACTCACTCTCCTCTGCTTTTTATTAGCTATGTGGCACTAGCAAATTTACTTAACTTTTCTGTGTCTTGATTTCATTTTTTATGCATTTTTGCAGGAATAATACAATGAATTGATAAATGTAAAGCTCCTAGAAAAGTATAGTATGGTAGAACGTTCTCATTAAATGATAATTATTAGTATTCCCTTGTTTCAAGGATTCTCTTCTTAAAAGAAAACAAGAAAACATTAAAAAAAAAGTGCCCTATCATTGTTTCACTAAATGTAGATAAATATGCTCATCACAAGGAATTCAATAGTCCTAAAGTAAAATTATTTCCGCCTTGCTAAAGAAAGCAAGTTGCAGTTCTTTACTCAAAAACTAGAACCTATATACCCTCATTTTGGTCAGTTGTTTTTCTCTCCAACTATGAAAAGTGATCATCCTACTTTTATTTTTTATGGTGAGTTCACTGTTTTTTAGCTATGATGTGGTATAATTTTGTAGCCTCACTTTTATTGTAAAAATGTAGCTTCTAGGATTTTAGTGACAACTGAATAGAATAAGGATTCTTTTGTAATTATTCTAACAATGATTAAGACACCAGACAATACTTCTTAAACAGAAATTATTTCATGCTTTTTCTCATTGAAAAAATTGAATGACATGGATTCTCAGAAGGGGAGATTCAATGAATGATAGGTTGTTTTCTTTTTTTAAAGATTTTATTTATTTATTTGACAGTGAGAGATCACAAGTAGAGAGGCAGGCAGAGAGAGAGGGGGAAGCAGGCTCCCCGCTGAGCAGAGAGAACCCGATGCGGGGCTCGACCCCAGAACCCTGAGACCATGACCTGAGCTGAAGGCAGAGGCTTTAACCCACTGAGCCACCCAGGTGCCCCAATGATAGGTTTTTTTAGAGATGGAGTATAACTGCAGATAACACAGTATATCTCCCTACATTTTAACAATGAGGACTCTGTACCCATTTAGTTAGATGACTTAGAGAGAGAGTCTTGTGTCTCAATGTCAGGATTGGAGCCAAGCAACTCTAAGAACTACTATTCCTGTACTCTTCCATGTTGGTGTTAGCATAACTCTAGAACAAAATTCAATATCAGTAGTGTTTACCTTGAATCAGCATAGAAAAACAATTGTTTTCATACTTTTTCAAGGTGAATGGTCAACAATAATGTGGATCCATCACTTATTTGAATTGTTAAGTGAGTCACACCACATTGGTTTAAGCCCTAATCAAAGAAGATTATCTTTAAGGGTAAGATTGACATCTTTGTATTTCCTATATTCCCTTTATTTTCTTATACTAGGATCTTATGCAGCTCTCAGTCTATTTCTTGTTGAAAACATTCTACTGATGCATTCATTTATGTAATAGATTCCAAAGTATTTTAATATATTAACTTCCTTTTAGCCAGTATATCAAAGACATAATCCCTGGTCTCAAAGACCTTAACCAATCAACTGAAAATAATGGATGTAAAATAGACATAAAAGGGCAAATAATCAATGAATACATCATCAGTGTCAATTGGATAGAGAAGAAATTTCATCAATTCGAATGTGTTCACGTCAAGCTAAGGTGGATAGAGTAGTTGGCTTGGCTGGCTTAATCACAGCTAGCAGGTGAAATTTTGTTTAACATTTGAAGGAAGTGGTTAGGAGTTTGCGCTTCTGGATGAGACATGGTCTTGTAGATCGTTATATGGGTGGAGAATAACATAACCACCATTTTGGCAAGCTGGATTTATGGTTGGGATACTGAAGTTCATATGGGGAGAGAGAGTTATTTAATTTCAGGGGTGGACTGATATCGGGGCTAGAACTATTTGTGGAGGAACTTAAAAACCATGCTCAGCAAAGTCTGCATTTAATTTTATGATTTAACATGCTTTGCTTTTTACTCTCTTTTGGCAAGACCTTCCTTCATAAACTGAAAATAACTCATGAATGAATTATAACTAGTATCTCTTCATGTTTTAGAAGCTCCATGAATTTATAATGAATTCTATTCTTTGTATTCTCTATTTGAGTGATGAAAGGGTCAGAAGCACAATTTATAGGTTAAATGATATTAGAGAACTATGCATTGTATGACTTATTTCATTAAAGCAGAGGCTATGAGCTGGGGCTTTAACAACCAGGAATTTCACACATCTGACCAGCAATCTTGTTCATAATTACTTTTATAATTGCTAAGAATAAGAAAAAGAGAATTGTGTGCATGCATTTTCTTTAAGTTTTACAACTGTAGTTTCTATTTGGATTGGATTTTAGGTGTAAGGAGATACTATGTCATATAAAATATAAAGTGTAATAATTACTTCTGTAATGCTTATGTAAAGTATAAAAGTTTGTCTATAAGTGTTCTGAAAGTATAATGTAGCATAGTCGCAATGTACTAGAATTAGAATTGAAATTCTTTTAAGGATTTATCTTTCTTAGGAGTAGAAAAGGTTAGTTACAAATAATCTCAAGAAAATTAAAAAGCAGATTGTATCCCTTGCTTCTCATTAAAAGGTTAATTGTTCCCATTTGAAAACTTGGCTTAAAAATCTCCTTGCTCATAAAGTATATAAAGTATTTAAAATAAAAATGTAATGTAATATGTAATGTACAATTGTAATATGATGAGAGGCATGCATATGGATAGAGCCAATGGATGATATTAGTAACTAACAATAAGTCAATTTTTAAGATTTATTTATTTATTTATTTATTTGAGAGAGAGAGAGCATAAGCAGGGGGAGGGCCTGGTAGAGGGAGAGGGAGAAGCAGGCTTCCCACTGAGCAAGGAGCCAAATTTGGGGCTCGATCCCAGGAGACCGGGACCATGACCCAAGCTGAATGCAGACACTCAACTTACTGAGCCACCCAGGCGCCCCATAACAATAAGTCAGCTTAAAAAAAATCCAGTCACCTTCCCATTCGCCCTTCTGGATCCATGAGATTCATGGGAGCCTAGCTGAGTATATACAAAACTATGATGAAAATAAAGAACAAGGCAAGACAATGTATAATTAAGTGATAAGTGGTGCAGCCTGAAGCACTGCTAGAGTTTAGCAGAAGTACATACTGCCTTTAAGAAGTACATAAAATAGACATTTTCCAGGTTTTGTAACACTCATTTTATTCATTTTAATCAATGACCAAAAGGAAGATTCAGACCCAAAAATGATAAACTGTGCTACTTGAAGGGCTGTTAGAAGATAAGAAGACTGATTAATTATCCACATAATGATAGTTTAAAAAGCCAATAATTTATTTAAATATGTAATGACCTATTTGATCATGAACACTTCTTTCTGCTCTTTACCAAACAGGATATGATATTTTAATTTCTTTATGATAATGCATAAGATTTAAAAAATCATATTGAGTAGCTTCCTTTTTAGCTACAGTCAAATGTACTAAGTCCTCAAAATGGCGGATGGCTTGAGCCTTGAGATTTAAAGCAGGCCTACAAATCTGTAGAAATAACAAGAACAAGACTGAGATAAGGGGGTTCACAATTGTTAATAATTTTTCAAATCTTACATAATTACTGGAGGAAACAATCCCACTGATTTATACCTTTCCCTTTACATCGGATACCATTCTATGAGAGACAAATTGTCACTATTTACATTTTTTATTAAATTCCTGTTTTCTACTACCTCTCAACAAAATACATATGTTATGGCTGAAATGCAGTGGAAAAGTTTAATGTTTATATACATAAGACCTTAGTCCTACCGGTATCACCTTCTTGCTGTGTTCATTACCAGGTGTTTTGAAGTCATCAATTCTTGTATATCTATTCCTTTCCCTTCCTTACATTCTTCTTCCCTTCCTCCCTGCATCCCTCTCTTCCATCTTTCCTTCGTTTTCCTTCCAATGCATATGAGGGAAGGTGTATAAAAATGACAATAGCAGTAACAAGAAATAAAAGCTTAAATACTTTCTAAATTGCTAAAAGTTGGGTATGATTTTTAAAATATTTAAACTCAATTTTGGGCTTTTTATACACTATTTCAGTGTCCTGTAGGTCCAAGGTGACTAAATACCTTCTGTGATTACCTTGGTGTAAGCTAAAGTCAGTGTTATTTCTTCCTAACCTTTTCTTCCAAGCTTGAATAAAAGTCATAGAAAATGGTTTTATAGAAAGTATCTCATTAGCATAATAATTTCATGGGGTAGAAATATAATGATTGGATTATTTCAAATACATAACCTATTTCTAGAAAGTAGAGACCACTTCCTATTCTTGGATAAGATAATAATTTTCTAGTGGATGTGGCATGAATAGAAAAGGCAGTAGGCTGACAGAAATCCACAGTTATGATTTCTGCTGTTCAGTGCAAGGTCAATGGTTAATTAAGTCACCATCAGTGGAAATTTGATCACGGATGAGGTATTCCACTTTGTCTGTATCACTGGGCTCACACCAGATGACTCAGCTAAGTCATTATATTAACTTTGCTTCCACCAGACAGGTGCATGATTCAGACTGATTGACAGGGGATTTAGGTTGTGATGCTGTAATATTACTTTCTAGATGCCATCACCTATTTCCGAAAACATATATTCCTCTATGAACCAGGATTTAATTTTGAAGGTTTTGTTTGTCCTGCAAATTAACTACATAAGGTCATGATGGTTTAGATAGGCAAGGATTTTATGGGTACCTTTATTCATTGACTCGTTAAATAATTCATTCATCCATTTCCACAAATACTCATGGAGTATCTCCAGTGTGCTAAGCGCCGAGTTGGGTACCAGAGTTAAGGAGATGAAAAAGAACAGCATGAACCTTGACATCACTTGAGTCCTTCAAGGTCCTCAGTTCACAGCAAGGTTAACGGAAGCCCAGAACACTTAATTGACTTTCTTAGGGTTCAGAGTTAGTTAATGCCCAAGCCAGGACTAAAATGTCAGGCTCTAAACTACCACCCTGCTTGGCACTTACCATATTTTAATTTTTTTCCTATGAATTCACATAAGCATGGTGTAGTATGATTGAGCATCATATATTTGTGTCAGCACTTAAATATATATCTAAGTTAAACAACAGATGCCAAAGAAAACTCAGGTGGGTTTAGATGCAGGTAGTGTCCATCACAACCCAAGAAAAACTCTTTGCTTTAGAGGAAGACTGTCTTTGTCTAGATTTGTATCTTTACTTTTGTTTACATTTGTATCTTCATTCTGTGAATCTGTCCATAAATAACCCTCTCTCTCTTTCCTCTAAAGTGTACCTTGTACCACATTTTCTGTGTCACAAGCAGGTATGTGAGGAAGAAAACAAATGGCACTTTTACTCACGTTACAACTATGGGATATTTGTTGTCCTCTGACAAAAGCTAAATACATATTCATGGAATCCTACAAATGTAGTGGAAATTCCATCTCTGCCTCTAGGCTGCCTTCAGCTAGGTCACACGAGGCAATTAGGGATATATATTGGTTCTTATATGTCTATTGGGAGAAATCCATTTCTGGAGGTTGGGCTGGGAAACAGTTTAGGTTGTGGCTTATGTATATTTATAGAGCTTACATTTACTCTCTTGCTGTTCCCCTGTGTAAATTGTTGTATGGGTTCATTTTGACAGTATTGGATGAGGCACAGCATTTTAACCTCTTTTCTCTTGTAATTATATAAACATGTACACTGTACATGGTGACCTGGGAATGTTGATCAGAACATCTGTTATGATAAACGGAACGGTGAATGAGAGTTGATTTTTGCATTGTAAAGTACTAAAAGTCACTCTTCTGATCTGTGGCTTTATGCAAATCAGAGTGTTTGAAAATGTTCCTGAAACCTGTCATTCTTTAACTTACCAGAGTTAGAAAGAGAGCTTGTTTTTTATTGTTCTGGCATGGGTACTGCTCAGCTAGGGAGTTATCGGTCTTTCTTGGAAACAACTAAGTTAACTTTTATAGCAATTTGGGTAGCAGTTTAAGTACTCTAGATCCTGCAGAAAAGCCCCAGTATAGAATGTAACCAGTATTGTCAGGATAAGGTCAGGACATCAGCAAAGGTTCTTCAGTATGCAGTCAGCATCAACTCCATATGTCCTTGGTAAATTTTGGGCTAAGAAGCCAAGAGCCATGGAGTAAGAATTGATAAAATGAATAATACTTACCATCCTTCTCCCAAAATAAACGATTAGTTGCAGACCTAGATCCTGGAGCAGATGATGACCTCACCTTGCATGAGAATCTCTGCCCTTTATTCTGGTTTCTCGCAAACCCTCTTCACAGCAGCATGATAGCCAATCTCAGGAGAACTAGCAGTGACCTTTCCCATTATTAGCTTGGGTGTAAGCAGAAGACATTTTTACATACTATTTTAAAATTACTTTTCATGTATTGATTTTTAAATATATATATTATATATTATATAATTATAAATATATATATATATATATATATATATATTTCACCCAAATTATAGTTGGTTTCTAATTTAAACAGCAACAATTTTTATTTTGAGTTGCTTAGCACATCTGACACTTGGGAGAAAATTATAACCAAGTTACTCACATTTCAACAAATATTGAGAAGTAGTGTTCTGGGAGGAGATGCTAAATTGACCTCTCTGCCTGATCTGAATTGCTTCTCTCAAACTAGGTAATTTTTTTGTTCAGCTTTCAAGATCATTATTCCATAAAGGTAAAGCGATTCATTTCTTTCTTTCTTTTTTAATTGAAGTATAATTGACATACAATATTCTATTAGTTTTAAGTGTACATCATAGTGATTCAGTATTTTTTTAATATGTGTGCAGTGATCCTCATGATGTCTAGTTGTTATCTGTCACCATACAAAGTTATTACTATATTATTGACTATATTCCCTATGCTGTACATTACATCCCCATGACTTATTTTTTCTATAACTTTAAGTGTACTTCTTAATCCCCTTCACCAGTCTACCTGTCCCCCAACCCCTCCCTCCTCTGGTAACCAGAAGTTTGTTTCTTTTATCTATGAGTGTTTCTGTTTTGCTTTATTTGTTCATCTGTTTCATTTCTTAGATTCCACACATAAGTGAAATCATATGGTATTTACCTTTTTTCATCTGACTTGTTTCATTAGCATAATATCCTCTGAGTCTATCCATATTGTCACAAATAGCAGTATTTCATTCTTTTTTATGGCTGTGCAATATTCCATTGTGTGTGTATATAGATACCACACAACAATATGCCACATCTCCTTTATTCATCTATCACTGGACATATAGGTTGCTTCCAATGTTTGATTATTATAAATAATGCTGCAGTGAATATAGGGATGCATCTATCTCTTCTAATTGTTTTCATTTTCTTTGAGTCAGTATGTAAAAATATATCATATGATGGTTCTATGTTTAAGGTTTTGAGGAATCTCCATATTGTTTTCCATAGAGGCCGCACCAATTTACATTCCTACCAAAAGTACAAGGGGGGTTCCCTTTTCTCTACATCCTTTCCCTAAAATTTGTATGGAGCCATAAAAGATTCCAAATAGCCAAAGCAATCTTAAGAAAGAAGAAGAAAGAGATATCATGCTTCCTGATTTCAAACTATAGTACAAACATATAGTAATCAAAATAGTATGGTACTGGCAAGAAAACAGATATATAGATCACTAGAATAAGAATAGAGAGTCCAGAAATAAACCCACACACATATGGTCAAATAACGTATAACAGAGGAGACAAGAATGTACAATAAGGAATAGATAATCTCTTCAATAAGTGATTTTGGGAAAACTGGACAACTACATGGAAAAGAATGAAACTAGAAAACTATCTTACACCATAACAAAAATAAGTTTAAAATGGATTAAACACCTGAATGTGAGACCTCAAAACTGCAAAGCTTCTAGAAGAAAACATGGACAGCTCCCTAACAGTACTTTTAGCAGTATTTCTTTGGACCAGTCTCCTGGTGGCAAGGCAACAAAAGCTAAAATAAACAAATGGGATTATCCCAAACTAAGGTGTTTCATTTCTATAGTGATGAGCCAAATTTGTTAAATCTGTATTTGGATATTTCCCTAAGATTAGAAATATTCTGCCTTTTGCTTATGTTCTGTCTTATTACTAAGAATCTAAAATGGTATAATGCTCTGTCTCAAATTACTCCATTATCAAATGTTGTTTTCTGATTTACAAAGGTATTGCAGATATATAAAATTCTTTTTACTCCAAGACGTTTAGAAAATAGTAATTATCTATAATTCAGTTACTCATAGCTGTCCTCCATTAATACTTTAATGTCTGTCCTTTCTAACATATTTCTATATATGTATATTTATTTTATATTTATATATATAAATAAATATTTAGACATAACTAAAATGAAATAGCTAAGTTTTATTGAAATAGCCTGTTGTTTTAAGAATTTTAATTTATTCTTTCTTTTAACCTTCACAACAATCCTATGAAGTTGGTACTTAATAACACAAATAATAATCCAATAGGAAACTGAGGTATAAAATAAATTAGGTGATTTCTTTAAGGCTGCTCAGCATAAAGGCTGAAGTGGACTATGAGCTAAAGCAGGCCAGCTTCAGAGATCTTCTTCTCTTTTTAAGTATTTATTTTAATTCCAGTTAGTCAACATACAGTGTTATTATTAGTTTCAGGTGTATAATATAGTGATTCAACAACAGAGACCTTATTCTTAACTGTGTGACCTGAGCCGAAGGCAGATGTTTAACTGACTAAGCCACTCGACATCCCAAGATTTCATTCTTTCGAGGGTGAGTGGTATTCCATTGCATATATACACCACACCTTCTTTATCCATCCATCTGTCGATGGACATCTGGCCTCTTTTCATAGTTGGGCTATTTGGATATTCCTGCTATAAACACTGGGGTGCAGGTGCCCCTTCAGATCACTTCTTTGTATCTTTGGGGTAAATACCCCATTAGTGCAATTGTTGGGTCATAGGGTAACTCTATTTTCAACTCTTTGAGGAACCTCCATACTGTTTTCCCGAGTGGCTGCACCAGCTTGCATTCCCCCCAGCAATGTAAGAGGTTCCCCTTTCTCTGCATCCCCACCAACATCGTTGTTTCCTGACTTGTTAATTTTAGCCTTTCTGATTGGTGTGAGATGGTATCTCATTGTGGTTTTGATTAGTTTTTCCCTGATGCTGAGTGTGAGCATTTTTCCATGTGTCTGTTGACCATTTGTATGTCTTGGAGAAATTTCTGTTTATGTCTTCTTCCCATTTCTCAATTGGATTATTAAACAAAAATATTTTTTAGTGTTTTAAGAAAGCTTGCCTGAAAAGGTGAAAGTAAACAGTTACTTTTTAAATTTCCTTTTATCTCCTTAGTTAAAAGAAAATAATAAACACAAAAATACATGGCTCCAGCAAATAGCCTAAAGACTATTTTTAAAAGAAACTTAGCAAAACAATTATTTAAGAGGGAATTAAAAGACTTTCTTGAAGTAATAGTCCATATAAGTAATGTAAATTCTATTATATGTAATACCAAATTACATATTTAAACTGCTTTATGGATTGCACTATTGCTATTAAATTGATTTTGGATTTTTTAAAACATCAATTTTCTAGCCATCTTTTTAATTACTCTTTCTGGATTAAAACCTAAAGTTTATTTTAATGTCTCTAATATACCCTCCTAACATCTTTGTGTAGCTCTTTGCAAACTCAAAATGAATTTCCATCTATATTTTTATTGATTGAGCTCAGTAATATTTGGACACATGGTTTTTCAAGTCAATTTTTTTTGGAAATTAATGTTAGGGTGTTAGAGTGTTCCACATTTGCAGGAGATTGACAATTAACCACATTTTAAATTCTGACATAATCAGTTATGCTTCCCAATTTACTTTGCAGTTCTCAAGTAGCCTTAGAATCATGAAAGTTTTCTGACTTTCTGATCTTCAAGATCATTTCACCCATTCCCTACATTTTGCAAAAGGAAAAAAAAAACAAACAAACAGAGGTCTGGATTGTGAAGGGACTTGCTCATTCAATCACTTTTTGCCTTTCCTTTCATTTAGCTGACCTATTTTTTAAAAATCAATATAATTAAAGTGTGTGCTCTTGGCCTCAAATAGTTGGTGTTATTTATACTGCTTATATGGTGATTATTCATGTGGCTGCCTTCCCTGTTATCTCAGTTTGATCTGTCCTATTTATATCTTGATATTATTCAAGCATCTGCCTTCCCAATCAGTATGCATTCCTTCTAGGTCTTAAATTGCTAACATTTAAGTACCCATTTCCTAATTTTCCTCGCAGTATGTAGTGCATCTGCTTTAAAAGTAATATTATTTGAATGTGTAACTCCATAGTTCTCTCTATGATTTCAACGGTCCATTTGTAGAAGGAAAAACCAATACCTATTTTCCATCCACTGGTGAAAAAATATGTTGGAAACAATAGGAGGTTTGTAAAGTTAAAAGCTTATTTATTTTTCTAATAAGAAAGCACATTTATATGCCTGAGGCTAACCAATCTTTATTTAGTGGGATCCTATGACATTATTTCCTACAACTTGATTTTGGTTTATATAATGCCTTCTAACAGATAGATATTCTCTATTTTAGATTGCATCAGCAGCTTCCTTTTTCCAAATGCCCAGCACAAGTTTGAGTTGAATGGAGTATGATAGATGGAGGAGGAGGGAGGCAAAAGTAGCTTTCATATCTTTTTTATAGTGAAGAATTGCAGAGTGCTAGAACTTCAGAAAACTCCAGGACATTCTACAGACAAACTTTTCATTAGCCACATGTTTGTATAGTATTTTGTTTACTTGAAATATTGACAGAGCTGCAAGTTTGTATGCATTAGAGTGAAGAACACTATTGTTACTAGAAATATGGCTCGAAAGACTGCAGTCAGTCTATTCATTAAATTAGAAATACTCTTTGCTTCATGGCTGAGAAGATTGAGAAGAAGTGGGGAGAGGAGGAGGTGTCTCTCAGTATGCAGTAGAGATGGGTCACTACTTCTCTCCTTAGAAAATTCACCCCTTAGAGTATGTGCTTCCTACACCATCCCACTTCGAGGAGCTATGCCCTGCTAATTTGTTTTTTCATGGTGTGTCAGGCAGCCAGGCCCATGTGCACATGCGATTTTCTGCCTGCATATACATAGGTCACTAGGATGGCATCCGTCGAATTCACACAAAATCAGCTTCCGAATGTTATAGTCATACTTCATATTAATATAAAACTTTAAGAATCTTTTTCAAAATACTTACCATTCAGAAAAAGGAAAGTGGCTGTGAAAAGAACAAGAGATGGAAAACAGAGTGGCAATATCACTTAGCAGGAAGCAGTACAGTATAGTCATTAAAAGACGAGGCCTGGATTGTGGTCCCCTGGGTTAGCCTAATCCAGTATCCGTCACTTACTGACTGTGTAACTGTCCTAAGGCAAGATACTTAGGGTGCTGAACAAGCTCCAAGATCTTGCTGAAGCAGAGCACAATAGACTCAGTAAAGCAACTTATTTGCCCTAAGAATTAATCTGCCTTAGAGACTATGGAGCATAAAGGAGAAAAGCAATTCTTAGACTCAACAATGTAGACAACTTAAATGTCAGAGTTATATTCACAACTAAAATATAAAGTATTATAACAATGGGAAATACATTAATTAAAGAAAAAGTGATTCAATTACATTTTTGATGACTTTCTATTAATTCTTATAAAATATTTATTACAAGCTTGATATACAGTGTGCTCTCAATAAATGTTGACTATTAGAAGCTTTCATTCTTCAGAGTGAGCTCAAATTTAAACAAGTGTCATATTGACTTAACTTGCTTAAGCTTCAGAGTGTAGGAGTATACATTGTGATGTTTGGAAGTGATCTGGAACCAAGGGAATGCAAATCAAAGACACAATTTAGCCAGGTGAGGGTAAGGGGCAATGAGGAATGTTTTCCCAGAGAAAGTGACTATGCCAAAGACCCATGATACATTAGGAGAGAGAGAATGTTACTGGTGTGTGTGTGTGTGTGTGTGTGTGTGTGTGTGTGTGTGTGTATCTGTGGTAGGAGCTAGGTTCCTGGGCAGAAGAACATCACTTGGAAGGAATGGTGGCATTTGATTCTGGTTCACTCAGAGAAAGGTAGATGGTTGAATATATTGGGAAAGCACTGGGAAAGTGGGAATGGCAAGAAAGGAGACTGGAGAAAGAGACAGGAGATAGACTGTGAAGAACTTTGTAAATGGCCCTAAGCTTAAAAATTAGGCAGTTATTGAAAGATCTTAAGAAATTAAATGACAAATTGCATTTTAGAAATATTACTTCAGTTGCAGAAGAAAGCCAGAGTAGGAACAAGTCTGAAAAATCCACTTGAGATACATTACTACAGCGTGGAAGACATACTTCCAAGTATTTGGACCTAGTTATGCATGTGGAAAGGTTTACAGTGATGTTCCAGCAGAAATGGTGGAAACCAATGAACTGTTAGCTAGAATAATTAAGATCACTAGCTAGTTTAATAGTAGGAAAAGCCTCCAGTGGGTTATTCTTGGGTTAAGATCTGAGGTTTTGGCTTTAACTCTATCTTGCTCATCATTTTTATCACTGACTTGGACTTAGTAACAAAACTGAATGTGGCCATTCTCATAGCAAAGTAAAAAGAAACACATTTCTTCTATCTCTGTAGTATTAGTAACTGGTCTTGATGCATTAGAATTCTGAATAAACTAATATTAATAAAGAGTTGATGATAAGATCAGAATCCAAATAGTCTTAATTAGAAAATTAGGCAACAGTAAATAGATAATACTTATCAGAGACATATATGAAAAAATTTTTAAAAAGTACATTAAAAACAAACTTTTTAACAATAAGCTTAAGAGGAATCAACATTATGATATTGTGTTCTAAAAAGAATCTATTTATATTATGTATACTACATGAGTTTAGCAAATTGACAACCCCATTATACTTTGCTTTGCTTGGACCCACTTGGAATATGGTTAAAAAACGGACCCACAATAAACTGTGGATACACTGGAGTATTTTCAGAGAAGAAATGACTAGAAAAATGAAAGATCAGAATACTCATGTGATAAGCGAAAGATTTGAAACTTTTAACCTGGAAAAAAAAAATACGGCAGGAAGATACTATCTGTTTTTAAATTCTGGGTCATGACCGTATGAAAGTTGGGCTTAAATTTATTCTAATCAGAGCAAATGATGATAAGGATCAGGGAAACAGATGATGGATTAATATATAGAAGAACTTGGTGCTTGAGTTTTCCTAGGAAGTAAGAGACACTCAGTGCTAGAATTTTCCCAGGAAGTAAGAGAAAACTTCAAATGGCAGCAAATTAACCTTTCCAGGAGACCCATATGCAGTAGTAGAAGCAATCTAAGTATCCAAAGGATGTGTAGACCAGGTGATTTATTGATTATGTCATTCTTAGACTCCTCTCTCTATTATATTTACAATAATAGTACAATTGGACCATATAGTATTTTTTATAACTGCTTGCAGATTAATTTAATGGTCTTTTTGAGAAATCTGTTAAAGACCTGCAGTAAGGGCACCTGGGTGGCTCAGTGGGTTAAGCCTCTGCCTTCGGCTCAGGTCATGATCTCAGGGTTCTGGGATCGAGTCCCACATCGGGCTCTCTGCTCCGCAGGGAGTCTGCTTCCTCCTCACTCTCTCTGCCTGCCTCTCTGCCTACTTGTGATCTCCGTCTGTCAAATAAATAAAATCTTAAAAAAAAAAACCATGCAGTAATAACAAAACGGTAAGTATAGGAGTCTTATTTCTTCTTACTCTTTTTATTCCCCCTGCCCAAACTTTTATTATGAACTTTAAAAATACACAGAAAAGATCAGATGGTAACATATATGCTCATATACTTACCACATTAATTAATTGTTAACATTTTTCCATCTTTGTTTTTATGACACCCAAACTCTTCATCATGAATCTCCTAAAAACAAGAGTATTTTCTTATAGAACCACTATAGCATCATTTTGCCTAAGGAGAAAAAGAAACAATTTCTTAATGCCATTTAATATCTAGGGCATTTTTAAAAATAGCCTTCCACATTTACAAAAAAGCATGCTGATTTTATTCTTTGGATAAGGATTTGTACAAAATTAAAGTGAAGAGAACATGTTTTGCATTTATTTAGATAGAAAATAAGATTATTATAATAGTTGATGGGGAAAAAACTAGCATGTCTTCTGAGAGAATAACATTCATAACATTGATTTCTTTATTAAAGTAAACATCTATAAAATGATGGTTTTTACCTACTTTAAGAAAGGACCTATTTGAACCGTCTCAGAAATTACATGTGATGTTGGTTGGCACATCTGCCACAGGTTTATGAGTCATACAGTCCTCAGGAGTAGATTAAATAGATCTAAAGGAGAAAAGATTGGGAGAGGCTTCAGCAATTAGCTAATATAAAACTTTTTATTTCAAGTCTTGCTTTATATTGCTTTTATGAAATAGTAAAATTTCAGTTTTGGTGAGTTTTGTGTAAACAAAGGATTCCTTGCCATTTGTTCTTTCATATCTACGAAACAAGGCAGGACAAATAGACCTATGGAAAGGAAGGCTATTCTCATCGGTTTCTTCTATTCTTTCTTTATCAAGCCTATGACAGAGGGACGAGAGCTATTAACTTTTACAATAAGCTGGGAGAAAGAACTGGAGGAATTTTATTGTTTGATATAGGGGTTATGTGAGATATGGTGACTCTTTCTGAATTAAAACACACACACAAAAACAAAACAACAAAACTAAACAAAAAAGAAAGCTGTGAGAATGATTATTACAGCTGATTTTTTTTTTTTAATTTTCAAAAGCCAAAGGTAAGTATAAGAAAGCAGTGGAGTGTTACTTGTATCCAGTAGAGAATAGGGAATTGGATGATAATGAGAAAGTAGGCTTTAGGTTCTTGAAAATGTGAAATTGGGTGAATCTTGGTAGAAGTCTCAGGAAAGCCCATAATTATAAGTTACTAAAATGCTTCTTTAGGATCATATAGTTCTTCTGTGCTCTTTATTATTCTGGGATGTACTTTACCCACCAAACATGATTTTTGAACTCCTTAGGGTAGCAATTCTCTTTTCATGTACCACATGCTTATGAAATGCTATGTACACTTCTGACACTTCATAATAAAATTAATAAGTCTGGAAGCTCTTTTTATAGAAGGTACGTAGTGCAAACTTGGTATTATTTTTCTCAAGCTATGTAAAGAGAAAAGGATCTGTTCAAAATCAGGTGAACAATTATCCTTTCGTAGGTTTATGAACAGATAGACAAAATGCTTTGCCTTTCAATTTTTTATTAGTAATTTTTAAAGCCAAAGATATACTTTTAGGAAAAAAAAAATAGCTGATTTCTTCCTTAGAGAATCAAATTTGTAGGCCCTTATTTTCTACTTCACAAAGAAAATAGATAAAATATGAAGTCTTTCAGTGTCCTGCCCATCTTCACATCAGCAGATCACAGATAATTGCCTCGTGCTTCAATGAATGAAGTGTCCTTCTCCCCAGGTTTACCTACCATTTCCTTTGGGTTTGATCTTCTCTTGCTCCCAAGCCACCTAGCTTCATCAGTAATACCTTCTTTTCTACCTTTCTCTTTCTATTGTTCTCTCCCCATCATATAACCTTGCTGTCTTTCTCATCATAAAAGAAAAATGCATAAACACCCAGAGATTTCATAGTGTCTTCTAGCTACTCTCCTGTTTTCTGCTACCCCTTAATAATAGTCTAGCTTCATTTTAAAACATATTTTATTCATTTTTTAAAAATGTATAAAAACACAGATTCATTGTTAACAATTTCAAATGTATAAACAAGGGTTGTCTGGGTGGCTCAATCGGTTAAGCATCTGACTCTTGATTTTGGCTGGGGTCATGATCTCAGGGTCATGATAAGGGGCCCTGTATCTGGCTCTGGGCTGTGTGTGGACACTGCTTAGGATTTTCTCCCTCTCCGTCTGCCCATTCCTGCTCTCACAGTCTCTCTCTCTTTCACAAATAAGTAAGCAAATAAATAAATACATATATAAAATGTACAAATAAGTGGAAAGAAGAAAATTAATCAAATGCCTGTCATCTGAAATAAATCATACTTAATATTTTATTATGCATAAGTATATATTGTGACTGCTTATAAAGCATTTTTGTCATCAAATAACTTCTATCGAATATAAAAATGGCTAGATACATATTATTTAATTATTTAAGTGTACCATAATTTGTGTCTACCATTGGATGGTTAGAGCATTTCTAATCATATTGTTCTTTATTTTTTTTAAGATTTTATTTATTTATTTATTTGTTTGTTTGTTTATTTATTCATTTATTTGACAGAGATCACAAGCAGGCAGAGAGACAGGCAGAGAGGGAGGGAAGCAGGCTCCCCGCCGAGCAGAGAGCCCTATGCAAGGCTCAATCCCAGGACCCTGAGATCATGACTTGAGCCAAAGGAAGAGGCTTAACCCACTGAGCCACCCAGGAGCCCCTCTAATCATATTGTTCTAAGGAACAAAGTGAACATCCTCACAGCTAAATGACCCGCGTTTTTCTTCAGGTTACATCCTACAGGTAGAATTACCAGACTTAAGTGTATGATGTTTTTAAAGCCTGATAGATTTAAATAAAGGTTTTCAAGAAAGTTTATCAATTTCTTTTTCTTTTCAACTGTGCTTTTCTCACACACCTAAACAAATTTAATCTCTAAAAATTCTTTTAGTCTTTCCTATTTTAGAGCATTTTAATATGTTCAGTAGTTATTTGCATATCTTGCTTATAAATTATCTATTCATATTCTTTGCCCATTTTTCTGTTGCAGTGATCATATTTTTAATGTAAGTGTTACTTATATATTGAAGATACTAACCTTTTTAAAAATTTTTTATTTATTTATTTGAGAGAAAGAGCAAGCACAAGCAGGGGGAGCTGCAGAGGGAGAGGGAGAAGCAGGTTTCCCACTAACAGGGAGCCAGATGTGGAGCTCAATCCCAGGACCCTGGGATCATCAGCTGAGCTGAAGACAGATGCTTACTTGACTGAGCCCCCCAGGCACCTCATGCAATTGTTTTTTAAAATAAAATTTTATTAAAAGATGATTCATATGTACCAAAGTGCACAAATTATAGAGTAGTAGAGCTTTAACAATACATATCCAAACACCGAGGTTAAAAAACAGAACATCAGCAGCACCTCAGAAGCACATCATGTACCCTCCTTACCCCACCACTATTTTTTGAAGTTTTTGAAAAATGATTTCAAACAGCAGTATTTTTTTTGTGTTTGTCTGACTTCTTTCACTCAGTATTTTGTTTATGAGATTCATCTTATATTTTTGCATGTGGTTACCGAATACATGATCTTTGACAGACATGCATGCACTTTTTGTTGGGTGTGTATCCTGGAGTACAATTTTGGCCACAGGGTTTGTGGATTTTCAATGTTAGAAGACCCTGAAGCACAACTTTTAAAGCAGGTTGTACCAGCTTCTAGAGAGACCAGCAATGTATGGGAGGTCTACGTGCTCTACATTTTCAACAACACTTGATACTACTTGTCTTTTTCATTATAATCATTTGAGTGTCTATAAAATTTTTCTGAACTGTAATTTTAATTTTTATTGTCCAGAGTACTATGAAATTGAACTGCTTTTTGTATGTTTACTGTCCCTTTGAATTTTTTAGGGGAGAGTGATTGTTCAAGTTTTCTACCCACATTTCTATTGATTTGACTGCTGTTTTCTTTTTTCTTTTTTTTTTTTAAGATTTTATTTATTTGACAGACAGAGATCACAAGTAAGCAGAGAGGCAGAGAAAGAGGAGGAAGCAGGCTCCCCACTGAGCAGAGAGCCCGATGCGGGGCTCGATACCAAGACCCTGGTATCATGACCTGAGTCGAAGGCAGAGGCTTTAACCCACTGAGCCACCCAGGCGCCCCTGCTGTTTTCTTTTTATGAATATTTTCAAGAGATGAATCTCTGTCTTACATACATACACACACAGATAGACACATCCTCTGAATTGTTTCTTGAACTTAAATTCTTAATTTTAATGTTTTATGTATCATATTTCTACCTTATAGTTAATGCTTTTTGTCTTCTTTTTTTTTTGGTTAAGAAATCTTTTCCTAGCTTGTTTTTAACATTATTGTTTAATTTTCACATTCAGTCATGTAATTGAAATGATTTTTAAAGTGTGATTATTGAATTGATCCAGACGTATTTATTGAAAATAAAATTCTTTTTCCTTGGCACTATAACATTATCACTTATATGTCAGTGACAATATAGGTGAAAGTTTGTTTATGGATTGTATGTACTGTTCTATTTATCTATTGGTCTTTTTTTTTTAAATAAAGAGAAAAAGAGCACAACTAGGGATGGAAAGGGCAGAGAGAGAAGGAGAGAGAGAATCTTAATCAGACTCCATGGTCACCTTGGAGTCTTAAATGGGGCTTGAACTCAACACCCTAAGATCATGACCTGAGCCAAAATCAAGAATTGGACACAACTGACTGAACTACCCAGGTGCCCCTCTATTAGTCTATTTTTATACTAATACCAAAATTGAGTAATTTATAGTTGAATGAATTATTACAATTCTTGAAATATGGTAGCATAAGCCCTCCAGCCTTTGTTTCTCTTAAGATTGCTTTTATTATTTTAGGCCCTTTGCATTTCTGTATGTATTTTAGTCTGCTGTGATTTTGATTGGGATTTTACCAACCTATAGAACAATTTGTGGAGAATTGAGTTCTTTATTTCATAAGTTTAGTATATCCCTGTTTAGTTAGTTCTTATTTTCTCTCAATAATGTTTTATACTTTTCACCACAATATTTTGTACATCCTATGTTATATTTCAGCGTATCTAAAGTTTTTTGATGCTATTGAAATTGATACTTCATAATTTTTTCATTTTGTTTTGTTGTTGATATGTAGAAATATATTTTTGTACATTGATCTTATATCCAATAAAATCTTGCTAAATTTGTTCTTTTAATTCTAGTAATTTATCTGTATTATTTTCTACATATACAATCATTTCATCCAAGAATAACCATAGTTTTGTTTCTTCCTTTTCAAAACTTATTATGTTTATTTATTATTTATTTTAGTTTAATTACTCATTGCACTAAAGAGTACCTACATTGCAATGCTAAATAAAAGTGGTCATGGTGAGCACCCTTATTTCATTTCCAGTCTTAAGCGGAAAGGTTTCAACATTATACAGTAAGTGTGATGGTTGATGTAGGTTGTTTATAGATACTCTGTATCTGCTTAGAAGTTCTCTTCTATCTCTCAATTGCTCAGAGCTTTTAATCGTGATTTGAAGCTGAAATTTATCAATGATACTGTCATAATTATCAAAAAGTTCATTCCATTTTCTCCATTTTCTCTTAATATTTTAAACTATATAGAATTATTTTCAAATGTTAAGCACATCTTGAATTCCTAAAATAAACCCCACTTATTTTTTTTTCTTTTTACATTTTTATTTAGATTTCAGTTAGTTAACATAAAGTGTAGTTTCAGGTGTACAATATAGTGATTCAACACTTCCATACATCACCTGGTGCTCATCACAAGGGTGCTCCTTAATCTCACCTTTCCTCTCACCCTCTTCCCTCTGGTGACCATCAGTTTGTTCTCTATAGTTAAGAGTCTGTTTCTTGGTTTACCTCTCTCTCTTCTTTTCTTGTTTCACTTGTTTGTTTTGTTTCTTAAATTCCACATATGAATGACGTGGTATGGTATTTGTCTTTCCTTGAATGACTTATTTCCCTTAGCATAATATTCTCTAGTTCTATCCATATCATTGCAAATGGCAATTTCATTCTTTTTTATGGTTAATATGCCATTGTATACATATACCACATCTTCTTTATCCATTCATCAGTCAGTGGACACTTGGGCTGTTTCCATAACTTGGCTATTATAGCTAATGCTGCCATGAACAAGAGGGTGCATGTAACCCCTTGAATTAATATTTTTGTATTCTTTTATATACACAATTTTGTATAAATTGTGCAATTGCTGGATCCTAGGGTAGTTCTGTTTTTAACTTTTAGAGGAACCTCCATACCCATTTGGTTTGATGTATTATTGTCTTTATATTTTGCTAGATTCAATCTGCTGTATTTAGGATTTTTGCATCTATATGTTCATGAAGAGTTGGTGTGCAACTTTTTTTTTAAGTTCAATCTTCTTATTCTTGATTAGACTCGTTAAAATTTTAGAAATTTTAATAATATTTTAAATAACCAAAGTTTGGCTTTGTATGTGTGTTTTCTATTGCGTTATTTTATCTACTATTTTATTTATTTCTGCTCTGATCTTTATTATGTTTCTCTTCTATTTCCTTTGGATTTGATTTGTTCTTTTTTTTCCTAGATATTTGAGATGGCACTTAGATCATTGATTTTTAGTCTTCTATTTTTTAAATTTAAATTTTGATTTTTAGTCTTAAATTTTCTTTTAAGCATGGACTTAGTTGTATTCTACAAGTTTTAAGTGCCAAATTTTCAGTTTTATTTTGTTCCAATTTGGTAATAACCATTATGATTTCATTCTTGACCCATGGGTTACTGAGGCATATGTTCTTTAATTTCTAAATTTGGGATTTCCAAGTTATCTTTCTGTTATTTATTTCTAGTTTAATATCACTATGATGAGGGAACATGCTCCGAATTATTTCAGTCCTTTTAAATGTGTTGAGATTTAGTACATGGCCTAGCTTATGACTGATCAATTTTGGTAACCATACACTTGAAAAAAAAATTATTTTGTCATTTTGAGGTAGTGTGTTTCATCTTTGTTAATTAAGTCAAATATTTTTGATCATCTAAATTTTAACTGATTTTTTTTTGTCTGCTTCTTCTGTGAGCTACTAAAAGTGGTGTTTTAATGTTTCTCACTATGATGTGTATCTCCTTCTAGCCCTGTCAATATGTTGGAGGGTTTTTTTTTTTTTTTTTAGTGTATATAGATTCTGAATTTTATCATTATGATAGACATCCTTTATTCTCTTCAAGTCTACTTTATCTAACATTGGAATAGCTTCCCCAGGTTTTATTTGGTTAGTGTGGTTTTAGAACCAATCTTTACCCATCTCTTTTCTTATTTTTCACTATTACTCTTACAGGTAGCTTACAGTTTTGTGCCTTTTTATTCTGTTGGGTAATCTTAAACTTTAAAATATGAATCTATTTCATTTACCTTTAACGTAATTACTGATACATTTGTTTTGGATCACTTATATCATCTTACTAATTCTTTTGGTGTTTTCTCTATTTTACTTATGTTTCTGATTCTTTTTGGACAAATAAAATATTTTTTATTAAGTCATTTTTCTTCTTTTAAAATTTTTGATCATATGTTATTTCATTACTTTAGTCTTTATCTTAGAAATTTAAATATGTATTGTTGCATTATTACAGTCTAAAATAATTATCTTTATCGTCCTCCCAACATTGCTAGAACATTAACGTTCTTTAATTTTATTTATAATTTTCTCAACTTTGGTGTTGTTATTAGAATGTACTTTGATTTAAATTCATGACAAACATCATAAGATGTTACTGTTCTTGCTTGTTTAGTTAAAATTTATTGATTTCACCCACATATTTACCCTTTCTTTATACTTCATACATTTAAGCAGTGTAGTGGACACTCTGGGATCATTTTTCCTCTACCTAAAGAACTCATTTGTTTAATATTTGTTTTAGGGGAGGTTTTTTCCATGATAGAGTCTCTCAATTTTGTTATTTTCATCGTTATGATTATATGCCATTGGCAAATGATATTTGTGTCTCTTCTATATATAGAATGAAATTAAAATGCGACTCTATGTTCTAATAAGTAATTTTTATTTCTAATTACATTTATTAAAATTTCCAGAATAATAGTAAAAATGGATATTATAGACATTCTTATCTTTTTCCTGACATTACTGGGACTTTGTTTCTGTTTTACTCTTAAATATAATATTTCCATTAATATGTGATTTTTATCTTAGTAAAGCTTCATTATGACTCCATTAATTTTTTCTGAAAATATTTTCTTAATCAAGAATAATTAATGATATCTATCAGGTGTCTTTAAACCATCTAATATGGTGATGGTACTTTTTTCTTTTTTGATCAATTATTATATTAGCTGTTACTAAACTTTCCAAAATTTTAAATAGAATTACAAAAGCTCTGTTTGTTTCCCACATAAATTTAAAGCACCCACCCAATATTTTTTGGAAAGTAATTCTTTGCTAAATTCTTTTACTGAACTGTCCATACTTGCCCTCCACAAAACAGGAGTAGTGGTCTTTCTTTTTCTTTTCTGTCTTCCTTTCTTTCTTCCTTTTCTTTCTTTCTTTCTTTCCTTTTTTTTCTTTCTTCCTTTCTTCCTTCCTACCTTCCTTCCTTCCTTCTTTTCTTTCTTTGAGTTAACATGGCCAGAAGGTATTATAGAAGATATTGTGTTTAGAAAGCTTACATTGATATTTTTAATTTTTATATACAAAATTTTCAATTCTGGCTTTGGATCAATAAAAATTATTTTATTTAATTAAGATAAAATCGGGTGCCTGGGTGGCTCAGCAGGTTAATTAAGATAAAATGGGTTATCTTGAGGAATTACGAAGATTTCCTTAAATATTCAAACCAGTAATAAATATGTAAACTTGAATTATTTGTTTTCAAGAGAGATAAAGAATAAGAATATTTTATCCCACTGTCATCAAATATTGATCACTTTTGTATCCTTCTTTTGTCTTTTGTATTTATATCACATAGAAACTATAATTTGAACTGAGGAAAGTAGATTTAGTTTTTCATTTTATTTTGCCATTAAGAAACAACTTCAGGTTTGCATTTCTATAATTGAAACTTTATTTCTAATTAAATTTAAGAAGTACTTTATAATTGCTCAATTATTTTCCTGTTCCATATGTAGACTCTTATATTTCTAATTATATATTATTATTAAAGTCATTATGTCTCACCTTTAGGAGGTTTTGTATATTTTACCTGAATAAAACTTTGAAGAAAAATACTAGTTTGTACTAGAATAAGCAAGGGCTTTGAAGTTTTTGAATGAACAGATTGTAATGTTGGCTCTATCACTTGACAGCTATATGATCTTGGGCCAAAAGAGTTCTTTACTATAAAATAATACTACTTGGCATTACTTTGAAGATTCAGTGAAACCTTAGACATTTATGGAGTGCTTACTCTAGGGCAGCCACCAATCTAATTAAGTGCTTTGTTACAAGATAACATTTAATTTTTATAACAACTCTATGCAGTCACCTTCATTATCATACTCTTTTTAGAGATGAAGAAATTTAGACTGAGGATTTAAGCAATGGCCAATTTTATGTGGATGGCAAATGGCAAACAAAGATTGTACACCCAGTTTGGCTTCAGAGTCTAGGCTCACACCACCGTTCTCCTCCATATATACGTGACATCTGACTTGGTTCTTGACACCAATTAGGCATGTAAATTGTTATTGTTCTGCTTGGCCTAAGTCTCTAAAGACTTTAACTGTATTCAGAGAACTATTTCACAGTAAGTTGATTGCTCTGGTAACTATACCATTAATTTAGTTGAAAGAATAAGAGAAATATTTCAAACTAATATGGGGTCAAATAACAAATTTTCTAATTCTTTCTAAATATGAATTTGTCTGAGTACTGTGGTATTTTGTTGACTCCTAATTCCTCATGTTTACAGGAATTATCACCATACCATGGATTCTTGCTAATTTAGAATTGTTACCATACCATAACTTCTTACTACTTTAGAATAAGTAGTTTGTGGTTTATGTGTCAGAAGACTTTTGATGAGGTATGAATTGCAAACTGTGGAAATGGCATATTCAAGGGAGTTTAGTTTGTGAATGACTGCAGAGAGTACATGGAATGAAATTTGAAAGGGAGAAAGAAAAATGCTCTCTATTGTTAACTAGTACTAGTTTCCCAAAGACAGAGGTTGGGCAGTGGCAAATATCAGATGCTCACACTTTCATTCCATTACCAAAGTAACAATAAAGAAGAGAGTCTGTTGGCGGCAAAGGTCCCATAGGTCACTCATAACTGAATAGAGACAATATTAAGAAGCAGCAAGACTGAGACAAGAATGAGGAAACTGGATTAAGACATAACTGGTGAAAGGTGACAAATGGAAAAGACATGTTTTTGAATTGTACTCTATATTTTATGGCCTAAATTATATGCTTCCTTATTATTTACTGATGAAGGGATTTGCACTGTTGGGGAGAGTTATCTTTCACAAATGTCCAAGTATCTTCTAAAAAAGACTTAGAGTAGAACATATAGAGAAATGCTACTTTGCTGTCTTTTCTTGCAAGCTCATTTGTTAGAATTTGCAAGTGAATTTGTATTTTGGGCGTTTAGCACAGTATGTGCCATAGAAATTATGCTAAAGATTTCTGATTTGTCAATTAATGGAGACATATTTAATATTGTTTTCCTGATGCTTAACTTCATAGCTTTATATCAGCATAGAGTATTTATTATTCTGGAACTGTGCAAAAGTTTGAGGGATAATGCTCGGTACTTAAGGCAAAATCTATATATACCTAGGATCTAAAAGAAGGAATTATTGAAAGAAAAAAGGAAAATCATATTTAAATTATGGTAAATTATGATAACAATAGCAAAGAAATTTTTATGATATGGATTTATTTAAAAGGGCATATCTCAAATATTCAAGTTCACAGAAAAAGTAAGCACTAATTCCATGTATTTAAGCAAATCACACACACACACACATAAATGCATACATACATAAAAGTAAAGAAAACTTTATACATTTTCTTTATCTTCTAAGAACTGTATGATTATTCTTTCTTTTTTCCAGGTGGCATTTTTGAATATGTGGAATCTGGCCCAATGGGAGCCGAAGAGCTTGCATTCAGATTTGCTGTGAATACAATCAATAGAAATAGAACATTGTTACCCAATACCACCCTAACTTATGACACCCAAAAGATAAACCTCTATGACAGTTTTGAAGCATCCAAAAAAGGTAATTGACAAATATTTGACATTATATTTTCTGGAATTCAAATTTCCAGGTATTCTTGAGAGATTTCTTAATTCTAAATGTAATTAATAAGTTATTAGGAATATTTTCATGCAAATATTTCTTTTTAAAATGCATGTAAATTTTATCAGGGACAGTAAGGTGATATGGTTACCTATTACAAAAATAAAACAGCTTATAACATGAAATACAATTAGGTCTATGATTGTTGTGAAATTGTTTTTTTCCCCCAATAATCCTGTTTTCTTAGTAAACTATTCCTATTTTTAAGAACCCACTAAATAAAATGATACATCAGTGGATTTTACCAAGTTTTGGAATCCATTCTTACATTTTTATTTCTATTACCTGTCACTTCTACTACATTATTACTATTATCTCAATTTACTGACTCCCTTGAAAATTCTGTAGTTCCAAGTGACTTTATAATGTCAGCCCAATCTTAAAACTTTACTGGAAATTTTTCAAAAAACTTTCACTTGTGTGTACTCCATGCCTATTTTTAAGCTAGTGGATGTATCTTCTTATGACTGAAATAAATGGAAAATGTGAAAATTGAATTATAAGAAGATATAATTAGAATATTTATAAATTTTGTTATTTTATTATGTTGTTAAACTGTGTTTTTAATGGTAAGAATAGAAAAATAACTTTGTGGATATGACTTTAACATTTATAAAGTAAGGAAGGTAATAGAGAACTACTATCAACACATTATTTTAACCAAACAACAATCTTGGTAGTAAGCATGTTTTGAGAGAGGTTTCCATAGTCTTACTTATCTAAGTGGGTGATCTTTTCTTTGCATAGTTAGCATTCTTTTGCATAGTTAGCATTAACAGGAATTAAATTTCATAATATAGATTTTCTCAAAGGAGTGGACTTCGAAAGCATTTGCTCTAAATTCATATTTTTAAAACAACATTTACTTTTCTGTAATTCTAATATTGTTTTATTAGCTATCTTACCTTGATGGAAATGTACATAATTATTTATAATTCTAACCTGGTCTAGATTTCTTCTAATTTCATTAATATTAATGGCAACTGATAAGGTACAATATTCTGTGAGATGAAAGTACCCTTTTTATCCCCCAGCTAACTAGTGTTTATCAAAGCCTATATTCTGCCTGCCCTTTGAATTCATATCTTTATGAATACAAATAAGTTTCCACATTTCAGAACCATGTCGGGGTGATGAAAGGTTTTAAAGGCTGGAAAAAAAAGGGTAAAGGTTATTGTGAAATACTACATTTGTCATCATAATTGCAAAATAAGTCATTAACTGTAAGACAAGTGCATTTGATTAGTGACATAGTTCATGATTATTTCCATTAGGAAGAAGAAGCTCTGTCTCAAATGAAATAATTTAGACCAAAGAATATGGAATATGGGTGAAGCATAAAAAAATATTAATAGGTTTCTTAATGAGAAATTCAAAGGAGTAATGTAAAAATAACAGACTAGCATGTTCTTTTTAAACATTTTTTAAAGGTTTTATTTATTTATTTGAGAGAGGGAGCATGCACAAACACTAATTGGGGTAGGGTGGCCAGAAGAGGGAGGGAGAAACAGCCTCCCTGATGAGTAGAGGGCCTGACTTGGGACTTGATCCCAGAAGGATCAGGAACTGAGCTGAAGGCAGACACTTAACTAACTGAACCACCCAAGTGCCCAGAGACTAGCATGTTCTAGCAACAAACAGGTTACTGTCTTAGGAATTAGAAGGTGTTAAACTCATTTGGTTTACAAAATATTAAAAAGGGTTTACAAATTTTGTCACCCACTAAAATCCATTGAAGTTTATATTCATTCATTCCCCTTCCTTCTTAAATTCTAGAATACCCTTCCCCTTCCCCTCTTTTGACATTATTTGTAAAATTATTTGAACACTGAGATGCAGATGTCTGGAAGAATTTCCCTTCTAACAAACATAATGTTTGGAGTTCAACAAAATATGGAAATTATCTAAATGTAGATGTTATTTATAAGGAAAACAAAATCGTTCTTCAGGATAAACCTTCAGGCTTACGATAATAATGTGGTAACCTTGGCAAGCTGGCATCTCTCCTCATTATTGACCGACTTCTATCTCCTCTTCAGCCTGTGATCAGCTGTCTCTTGGCGTAGCTGCCATCTTCGGGCCTTCACACAGCTCTTCAGCAAATGCTGTGCAGTCTATCTGCAATGCTCTGGGGGTTCCCCACATACAGACCCGCTGGAAGCACCAGGTGTCGGACAACAAAGATTCCTTCTATGTCAGTCTTTACCCAGACTTCTCTTCACTCAGCCGTGCCATTTTGGATTTGGTACAGTTCTTCAAGTGGAAAACTGTCACAGTCGTGTATGATGACAGCACTGGTAAGAAAAATCAGTAGCCTTCAGGGCTATGCTTTAAGTATGCACAGCGTTCTGAAACTTATTCAAGATTCTTACTATGTTCTTCTTTGGTGTTTTAATTAAGGTGAGGGATGGAAAGACATTTGGAATCAAGCATCAACACTAATTTCACACATCCAAAGAACAGCTAAATTCCATACTTTCTCTCTGTATTTGTGAGATAAGCACTTTTCTTTCCTGTGAAGGATCAGTTAGCATGAACTATAATATTGGGTGAAGGATAGAGAGAGTATAAAATATAATATTGAAATTTTATTCAAAGAATTCTTCTGCTAGATTCAGAATAGTTTCCTACATTAAAGTCTTACAATTGACTGTTAGTGAAACTTATCAAGAAATTCAGGATTTTGACTTAACATTTTCTTTGGCCATTTATGTGCCAAAAATGTGTATGATAAATAATAACTTTTATATCTATATAGTGTGTTTGAAGTTTAAAAAAAGTTTTGTTTTTTTTTTTATTTGAAACAATGTAATACCCATTGAAATACTCAGAGTTTTTAGAACTATGTGTAGACATAGTTTAGGGATTTGGAAAAGAGAGTTTTCTAGGTGATATTTATTACAGTGTCTTTGATGAGTATTTAATGAGTGTTTGCTGGCTAGAGGTTGTTTGTGCTTTCTTGTTCTAATGTATATTATTATTTTTATATGTGAATTGTTGTTTTGAAATAGCAATTAAAAACAAGTATCATAGATAAATATATGAAAGTAAAACATGGAAAATAAATGTATTTTATTTTCCTTGGCAGCTATACTGGTAGAAGTTCATACTATATTGATTATTTTATAGTGACAGGAATTTTGCATTAAGATGTTTATCAATGGTCCAAATAGTGCTCTTAAAATACGATGTGATTATAGTATTTTATTCTAAGACATTTCACTATACCTTCATGTTCATATAAAAATTGAAATTCATTTGAATTAAATTCTCCCAAAATAATCTAGTAGCACACTTTGTTCATGTGTGCAAGATTTAGAACTATGTGCAGGACTAAGTCCCTTTGCCCATAAAATTGACCAACTAGACAGATAGCAATTCTCCCAGCAAGACAACGGAAGAGAAAATTATAGGGTTGAGAAAACAATGAATATAACTTGAAAAACATTTTCATTAGGGTAAGAAAGACTGAGTCTCAATACCCATTAAGAGAGTAATTTCACTTTTCTGATTTTAAAAAGTGAAATGTTCATGAATAATTTTAACTTAGAAATATAAATAAAAGCCCTTCAAAAAATATCTTAGTAAGTACATTTGATGTCTTTTAACTGAAATTAGACTTACTAAGTTTGTTGTATGATGTTTTACTCCCAAATCATTACTTTTCTGTTGTTGATAAATTTCTTTATGTCAAGTTATAAATGGTAGATTCCATGTGAATGGTTTTTCTGGGGTGTTATAATGTGATGGTCCAGGAAAACCTCAGTTCAAATTGGTCCATAACTCTTTATGAGTGGTCACATATGGAACTATATAAATATGAATACATACACATTGTGAATCTGTGAGTTATTTACTTCTCTGTTCCCTCTGATTTAATTCAGGTGAATGCTATCCAAACATCACATATCTTCATATATACATGTATACACACATGGTATATACACACATATGTGAGTGCATATAAGTATATGTTGTACATGTGATATTTATATTTATTTCTTATTATTTTAAAACTCATGGTGGAAAAGATATTGGCAAATGTTCAAAATGTTTATGGATAGTACACCTTCTTCACTATTCTGTGTGTGTGTGTGTGTGTGTATTATGACATTTTTATTTCACATATGTAGCTCTTGAGTGATTGACTAAAATGATAATGGGATTTGTGACCAAGATCAAATCACAATTCGATAAAGCAAAGCTTCATATGTAATTAATCTTTTGCTTTAAATAATATTCTAAACATTTATATCATTGAAGCAAATTTAAATAGAGAAATAAATGTTATTAGTTAATTCAATGTATACACTTTTAATGGAAACTTGAACTCAGATTAAATTTATTAAAATAGTTTGAAACTATTTGAAAGAAAATTTGCTGCACTCTTCACTTTGAAAGTGACATGAATACTTGGAGATTCTAAAACCTGATTACTTAAATATTAATACTAAGAGTCACTACAAAATTATCTGTAGAGTAGATGTATCTTAAAAGTACTCTGAGGAGAATAAAAGCTTATAATTGCTCTATTTCATGCAACATTTAATTTAAAATATATTGGTAAGGAATCTACTATTTGCCAGGGACCAGCGCAGGTGTGTTTATTCCAATAGAGCAAAGTTCTGGCCCTGGCTGAGCTTCTAGTTCCTATTTAGGGATATGTGATTGTCCATGTTTTTACTACATTTGTAGTGAGCTAGTGGCATCTGCAACTGGCCACTGGTAGTACCTTTAAATTTATTTATTTTTTTTTAAAGATTTTATTTATTTATTTGAGAGAGAGTGAGTAAGCAATCGAGAGCACAAACTAGGGGAGGGGCAGAGGGAGAGGGAGGAGTAGTCCCTTACCCCACACCCCTGCTAAGTAGGGAGCCCAATGCAGGGACTCTATCCCAAGACCCTGGGATCAGGACTGAGCCACCCAGGAGCCCTGGTCCCTTTTAATTTAACACACTTTTGAGAATGTGGCTGTTCTTGATATTTTTATAAGATAGAACTGACCCTAAGATTCCCTTTGAAATGTATTCATAAATATTTGGAAGTAGACTTTTTTTTTTTCTTTTCAGCTATTTTTAAAAGTCTCAAGGTGGAATTTTAATGAGAGAATTCAGCAGAGAGGATTTGTAAACTTCCCAAGTGAACAAGATGCCTGTTTGATCATGTGGGAGGAAATCTGATTATAGCAAGGATTATGAACTGAAATGGGGAAAAATCCACCTCATACTTAGCAAGATAAACATTATTGACTCCATTATGGACTGATGTATCTGCTGTTTACTGCAGGACACACTGTGCCATTTTATTTACATTTCTTTTTTCCCTTTCCAGATTTATTTATTATGTATGCTATCCCTCCCATTTATATTCATTTCTGTTTTGTTGTGTTGTCCAGTTTGATACATGATAATTATACTTTCATCCAGTCTTTGTTCCCACCCCAAAACAGATGGGATGATAGATGAAATATAGTGCTGGAGTAGGAGAAATTCTTAGAATGATGTTAACAGGAGCTGTTTATTTTTTATGATAATTAGCATTTGTTGTTGTCGTGGATGAATGCTTTTAAACACCCTGAAAGTCTGTTATAGCTCTGAATGATGTCCAAAAATGATGGAAAAGAATTGGCTTCAGAAACAAAGCTGTGTTTCTGTCAGTCATTTTGGAACATATGATTCACTTTAAATATAAACTAAAAATAAGTTGGATAGCTGTCAGCTCGTAAGCAATTCCAGGATAAGTTCTGAATATTTGCTTTAAAATCCCTGTGTTTCATCTTTGTTTATAGACCAGCAGTCCATTAACAAAGAACTCTGGACTGGTAAACAAAAGCCTGGAATTCTATTCCCAATTTTGCTACTAAACACTGGTACAACTTTGGAAATGAGGAGATGAGAATGAAAATAACTACAGAAAAGAGCTATAAGGCAGTAGGCATTGTGATAGTTGCTATTATATAAACTATTTCACTTCACCATCAAAACAGTTCTGTGAGTCCCAAAGGAAATAGGTTATTATCATACCATTCCTGCTTCCTTCAGTGACTAGCTTTTCTGCCCACCAACAGCTGAAGACAGAAATGTGAACATCTCCCTTCATTTTTCCCTCTTCAGGCTCCTCGATCAGGCTGTAACAGTTGTCAATGCTACACCTGTATGATATCTCAAATCTTTTTTTCCCATCCTCTGGTACTTCTCAGGTCAAGATCACCATTATTGCTCACCTGGATTATTATTAACAGCTTTCTAACTGACCCTCTACTTCAAGTCTGTATCCACTAAAATCCAGTCTCCACTCTGCAGTTAGAGTATTTTTTTAAAAAATGCAATTATGATCCATTCTCCTTCTTAATAGCTTCTCATTGCTGTAAGGATAAAGTCAAAACTTGTTAAAGAGACTTCTAAGATCTGATGTGATCTAGTTCCTGTAGCTTTCCAGTGACCTTTGAGTCTGAATTCCTCACTTATGTCTTTTCAGATGAGTCATTAAACTTCTTTCAAGTTGCCCAATATCCTATTTCTGTTCACCTAGAAATTTCTCTTTCTGCCCTCCACTCCTCCCATCCACTAAATTCATACACATGTGCTCCTGCACATTTACACATACATGCTCACACATAACTGTCTGGCTTAGCTGTCACAAAGAAAGTTTACCCCAGCGCATCCCAGCACCTGGTACTACCCCTGACCCTCACCCATGAGAACATTCATCACATTATAAATGAGTTTTCTTGGCTATATTTTACACTGGATCAAATACACACCTGAGCAGAATGAACCCTAAGGCTATGAACTATTCTGTCATCAGCACCTGGTTATTTCCTGACTCATGGATCTACCTTAAAAACTTCCCCTTCTGCCATATCTGCACGTCTATAGCAATACCTATCATGTTTGCACGATATGATCCTGCTTCCCAAACCACCATTGAGCATGTCAATGAGATGAGCATATACACATTCAGTTTTCTTCCTATGAACTTGAAAAAGAACATAGAGACAGGGACATCTGGTAGACTGGTCTATCATGGTTACTATGTCTTTGATGTCAAAACATTCTATATTGAAATCCGGGCTCTGTTATATACTTTTCAGCAAGTTACTTGATTTTAAAAGTCTGAGTTGATGCATTTGTAAAGTAAAGATAATATATACTTTAGAGGACTATTGTCCTGCCTCATAGAGCCCACATAGTAGTAGCTTAAAACTCACAATAATGCAAATTTCATGGCTTTGTGCTATTTATGCCTTACTGTACTCTAGGAAAAAGGAATTATTAATCCTACTTTTTTTTTTTTTAACATGAGAAAATTTAGATGCAGAGAATTGGGATAATTTGCCCAAGATTTCACAGCAAGTAAATTGTAGATCTGGGTTTTGACCCCAGGCAGTCAACTTCAGAACATACTCTGTTTAATTTAATACTGTTATAAAATGTTAGTTGGTCTGGTTTGGTTCATTTTGTCATCATTATTTTAAGCAAAGGAATGACACAGAACTATTTTTGTAAAGGCTCTCTGCCTTTAGTGTGGAGAACATATCAGGGCTATTGGGATATGGTAGGGAACAAGACAAGACCAGAAACAAGAGAATTTCTAAATTAATCAGGTTGGAAAAAAGATGACAATCTTACTTAAGAAGTTTTTGGTGGAATGTTATTGAGGTAGAGATTCTAGGAAATTATAGAAGATACGGATTGTAGGGTTTAGTAAGTAAATAAAAAGAGGAGGGAGTGATGGAGACAGAGAAATAATGACCTTTATGTTTCTGGTCTGTGCTATTAATCATTGGCATATTTACCTAAGAGGGGAAAACAAGAAAAAGAGATTTCAGAGAGGGGAGAGTATATTTGGTTCTCAACACATTAGCTTGAAGTGACTATAAAATATTCCCTTGGAATCATCCAGTGGTGTTGAAGTTATCATAAATGCATTTTGGGAAACAGGAATTTTCAAATGGGGATATAGGAGTGCCTTGGTGGCTCAGTTGGTGGCTCAGTTGGTTAAGCATTCAACTCTTGATTTCAGCTCAGGTCATGATCTGGGGGTCTTGAGATCAAGCCTGGCTTTTGCCTCCGCGCTTAGCAGGGAGGAAATGCTTGAGATTCTCTCTCTGTCTCTGCCCCTCCCTGCCCCGTCTAAAATAAATAAATAAATCTTCTAAAAAATGGGCATAGGGGTGCTTGGGTGGCTCAGTTTGTTAACTGTCTGCCTTTGGCTCAGGTCGTGATCCCAGAGTCCTGGGATGAAGCCCTGCATCAGGCTCCTTACTAGGCGGGGAGCCTGCTTCTCCCTCTGCCTGCTGTTCCCCTGCTTGCGTTCTCTCTCTCTCTCTCTCTGTCAAGTAAATAAATAAAATCTTTAAAAAATTATATGAATAAATAAAAAATTTTAAAAATGAGCCTATGGCACTTTCATTGCCATTTGTTCTGCCCTTCATTTGTAATTCTTTGTGGTATGAGGAAATAAAAATTTTGCCAAAAAACAAGGTCATGGTATAAGAAAATTCAGTTATTTTAGTGAGTAGGCAGTCATGGAAATCAATATAGACTTTTAAAGTGTCTTAATTTTTTAAATATTTTTTTATTTATTTGAGAGAGAGAGAGAGAAAGAATGCACACACATGAGCAGGGGAAAAGGGGAGAGGGAGAGAGAGAAGCAGGCTCTCTCCTGAGCAGGAAGCCTGACGTGGGGTTTGATCCGAGGACCCTGGGATCATGACCTGAGCCAAAGGCAGATGCTTAACTGATTGAACCATGCAGATGCCCTGAAATCAGTCACTTTTTTAAGGGATTATAATATTTAACAGGCTGATCTTTGAGTAATTTCTATGATATGAATATAGAAAAGAAGGTCTATATACTAAAGAAAAGCAGAAATGCTTTCTTCATGAACTTTATTAACTTGGATGAAGTATATGTATAGATACGCTCCACACACCTCTGTCTGTGCTTTTGGAGTTAGTTTAATAAATGCAAAATTAAGTAATAGTAATTTTTTTTTATCTTGGACCTGTGTTTAAATAGGATAAAATAAAATAATTTAAGAAGATAAGTTAATATGAAAATATATATTCCTGGAAGACACTAATTTTCAATACTATGGCAATTTTTGTATTATAAAATTTATAACCAAATAATTTCAATTTTCTTTCAGGAAGTAGGGTAATTTGGATCTAAGATGATTATATGTTGTATAATCTAAGTACAAAGCTCCAAGTTCTTTAATTCCAAGAGCACATACAATAAGAAATTATGAGTTAAACCTAATTATTTGGATATAGTTGATTACATAGCTTGGTATATTAGTGTTTCTACAAAGTTGGTTTTGCTTGAACAAAGTTTCTTTATTCCTATTTAAGCTAGCATAAAAATTATTTGGAATATTATTACTTGGGCTCTGACTACATGACAGTGAATATTTTTAAACATATTCAAAGAGCTAATTTTTCTTCAATTTTAAAATCTTTAAAATTTATGCCAACCCTAAAACATGAAAATAAGATTTCTAATCCACAACAATCACACAAGTCATATTTCTGCATATCTGCGGGTCTAATAAAATAGAAGGGACGGGTCTTATACCAGACCCAGTGATCAGCAGAATTTGTTTTCATTGGAAGAGAAGAAAATAATAAAGTGAGAATAATTCCCTGGTGACAGTCAGACACTGCCAGTTTTCCTAAATTTAAATCTGGAACATGATAAATTTGGCAAGAACCTCTTGGTAGCTACTTTTCCCTAGCCTTTTCCTGCTGTTTGTCTCCTTCTCTATGCAGGATAGGGAGAAGGGGAAGGCTTGTATTCCCTCTTCGATGCCCTTGACAATTCCAACTACTCTGTCTTCAAGGGAAAAAAAAAAACTCTCCTTCTTTGGTCTCTGTGCTATCACTCTCTCCTTGTTACCTCCTTCCTTTCAGCCATTTATTCCATTTTTATATTCATAGAATGGTAATGAAAAACTGATATTTAAAACTGCTCCTTAAAAACTGATATTCAAGTTTTTTTTTTAGTCTTGTTCTCTGCTTATTTCATTTCCCCAAAAGATTTTCCAATGCCCCATACCTTCCTTTGCCTCTAATTCTATAGATAACTGATCTACACCTTCACTTGTTTCTACCATGTTCCATACTCATAGATCTAGCCCCGAAGGATCATCTTTATTTGGATGTCTCAGAGGCACATCGAACCCAACATGACAAAAACCAGACTCATTGTCTTTATTCCAAACTTTCTTTTTCTCCTGGTTTTTCCCTATTTCTTAGGTTTCCCAGCCATATCCACAGTGATCAGACTAGATTCTTATCTTTCTGTCATCGCTCATTTTCAATAGATCACTTAAACATTCTCTCTCTCTTTTTTTTTAAGATTTTATTTATTTATTTGACAGACAGAGATCACAAGCAGGCAGAGAAGCAGGCAGAGAGAGAGGAGGAAGCAGGCCCCCCACCAAGCAGAGAGCCCGATGCGGGACTCCATCCCAGGACCCCGGGACCATAACCCGAGCTGAAGGCAGAGGCCCCAACCCACTGAGGCACCTAGGCACCCCACAACATTCTCATTTTTATCTTGAAATTCCCAAATTTGGCTTTATTCTCTATTCCCACCCCTGTCTTAGTTAACACACCTGCATACGGCCTTGACCATGTTCCACCTGGTACTCTATTTAAGTTCATCTATCTTATGCAGTCAAAATGATATTTTTTTGCAATGACAATCTGGTGATGTCATTCCCAGTCTTAACACTGTCTGGTGACTCCTCCGTTCTTGGAAGAATGAGTTCTAATTTCTCGGCATGACACATGCAGCCTCTGTCACTGTCATTCTCATGCCTCTGATTTTGCTTTCCTGGTATTTCTTCTCTCGATACTTACGCCACAGCCTTCCTTGAGTAATTTAATTCCCCCTTACCAATCATGTTCTGCTCTTTCAAGTCTCTTTGCTGTGCACAAACTATTCTCCTTACCTGATATGCCCTTCCCGTTTGGTGACCTTTTCCCCACCTTCAGGATGTACCTTAAAATATTCTTACAAAGTATAAATGTGAAGTAACCTTCCCTGACTCTTACCCATGTGAGTTGATAATTCTGTTCTTTGTATGATGCAAGACTTTGGTTGAAATAAAATAATTCATCATTAATTCTGTAGTAAATCTTATTTTCAGCATATTCATGTCACCCATTTAGCAGGAATGATGCTTTCCTTGGCATGAGAATGTTAACTATTTTGTAATTAATTCATCTATTTATTTTTCTCTTTTTGTTTTATTTTAAGTTTATTCCTTTATTTAGTTTACAAAAACTAATCAAATATTTATTATGTGTTGTCATTGTTCTAGATACTGGAGATACAAGAGTGAACAAAATAGATAAAAATTCTTTGACTTGAGTTTGTATTCTGGTAAAGGGTGATAAACAATAACAAAATAAATATGTATATTACATTGTATCAAATGTGGTAGGTGCTATGGAGAGAAATAAAGCAAGGAAATATAGAGGCAGTGCAAGGGAGTGAGTATTACAATATTAAGTTGCGTTGTCAGAAGAGAACTTACTCAGAAGGTGACACTTGAGTTAAGACTTTAATGAGCTGAGGAAATATGCCATGGGAATATCTGAAGCTAAGAGTGTTCCAGACGAAAAGCAAGGAGAGAAAACACCCGGGGAGAAAGAAAGAAAGAATTTCAAGTCAAGGAAGATTTTCATTATCGTTCATTTTTTATTGTTGTTGTTTAGTTTTTGTGTTTGTTTTGTTTTGTTTTTATTTTAGAGAAGGATTTTTGGGAAACTGAAGATTTTTGAGATATTTAGCACTTGTTTTATATGTGTATATGTGTTTATATTTGTATATGTGCGTATGTAGTTTTATATGTATATGTTCCATTATTGACTATTCTAGGATGCCTTAGAAATTAATAGCAAAATAACAACAACGTAATTTCTTTAAAAATACCTCACTGTAAAGACTTCAACATACATGCTCATTTTTTTTTTAAGATTTTATTTATTTATTTGGCAGACAGAGATCACAAGTAGACAGAGAGGCAGGCAGAGAGAGAGGGGGAAGCAGACTCTCTGCTGAGCAGAGAGCCCAATGTGGGCCTCGATCCCAGGACCCTGGGATCATGACCTGAGCCGAAGGCATAGGCTTTAACCCACTGAGCCACCCAGGCGCCCAGGCTGTGAAACATTTTTAATATTACCCCAACTTACTGTGGCCCAGAAGCAAGGTGGTAGAATGGGAAAGCATGGACTTTAGATTCAGCCAGACATGGTAATAATGAAATGTGTGACATTGGCCAAGTTACATAACTTCCTCACTTCTATGCTCTTTATGGTTTTTCTGTGCCTCTTGCAAGGATTAAATAACATCACAGGAATAAAATACATATATATATGTGTGTATATATATATATGTATATATACACACATATATATATATCACAATTTCTGGAACTGTTACTATTTTGCTTATTTATTTGTTTGTTTGTTTTTATTCCAGAACCTGAACTATCTCTTTGGAGGGAAGTAAAGGGAGAAAGTAGTTAAAAGGAACCTCTGGATATAGGGTGGTTCTGATGATTATTCAGAATGTGTAGTCCCTTTAGTTCCTATAATTTTAAAAATATAATTACTATTATCTCAAACAGTAAGTATGCAGACTCATAGGTTGATAAACAACCCTTATAGCTTTGAGCTCAAGCCTTAGTTTATCATGGGAATCTCTGCATTGAGGACATTGAATAGCAACGGACCACAGTATCTTGACTTGTAACTTAAAACAAACAAACAAACAAAACAAAACCTAAAAAATCACTTTAAAGGAAATGTTCATATCTACCTACAGGGAAATCATGATAACTCAGTGAAACTATCTCTATGCAGGTACGAAGTAATAAGGCCTGCAATTTGTGGTTTCTGATGATCTAACAGACTACCAGAGTGGATCTTTAAGAATCTGGATGAATAGTATCTTTGGTCTAATACAAATCTGCAATATGTTCTTCATATTTGTACCTCTAGAACCTGGAGGCATTTAGTAGGTGACTAAAAAAATGCTCATGTGACCAATAAACAGAGATACTGCTACCCAATCCTAATTGTACTGAGCCTATGTATATCAATTTCTAAGCTACAGATAGACCTCTAAACCATACTTATCTAAAGCTACAGTGTATCTTTATCTTAAATCTGCAACATAGTTAACAAAAAATAATGCCTACCAATCCCATCTTGGGGGAAGGGGGACAGGGAGGGGGCAGTTGGGTTATGGACACTGGGGAGGGTATGTGATATGGTGCACACTGTGAAGTATGTAAGCCTGATGATTCACAGACCTGTGCCCCTGGGGCAAGTAATACATTATATGTTAATAAAAATAATTAATTAAAAAAATGCCTAGGAACATACTAGGAGAAGCCAGTGGGTCTTCATCAGGGCTGATAATTGCCTCCAAGGGACATCTGGCAATGTCTAGAGATATTTTTGTCAGAACTAGGAGTGGGGAATGCTCCTGGGATTTGGTGAGTAGAGGCCAGGGATGCTGCTAAACATACTACAATGTACAGGACAGCTCCCCACAGGAAAGAATTATCTGGTCCCAATGTATCAAGGACAAAAAACTCTGACCTAAGCAAAGGATATTTGAGACTGACACTTAGCACATCACTGTTACATATAATCTGCTTTCTGCTTCCCATGCCAAATGCTTTATATACTCATCCATAAGATGTGTATTCCAGCCATTCAGGTATATTTTCTATTATCTAACTTTAATTTGCCTTCCCTTTTACAATATGGCAGAAGCTATTCATCTCTAGTTAAAAAAAAAAAAAAAAAAAAAAGCAAATGATCGAGTGAGTTGTATGAGGGGCATTATGCATCCTTTCCACAGGGACTGTCTGTTGGTTCTGATATAATCTTCATCTCTGTAAAAGTGAAGATCCTATATGCCATTTAGTTATCTCCGTTTATCTCCTATATTTGTTTGTCTGGCTGGAGTTTTGCAATCTCATGAAACAAAACCCTGGCTTAATATGCACTTTTGTAGCCCAGGAGAAAACTTGGGGTCTTCAAAAACACATATGGTGCAAAAGTTGCAAAGATCATATCATACTATTACTTCTGTTTAATGCTTTCTGCAAGCATTAGCACTTCTCCACCTAGTGTAAACTGTCCACATCAGAGCATAGTTATGCAGAGATGTGCACAGATAAACAAAGACCCTGGATCCTATTTTATCCTCAGATGCTAAGTCCCTCCTTACCTGTCAATGCATATAGGAGTCCATGTATTTTTGTCATCACCTCTTACTTGAGGTTTGTTGGATTTTCCCTACTTGTGTCTGTTGTGAGAAGGTAGAGAGTTGTAATGAAGACCCTGAGTGCCAGATTCAGCATTTGAGGTTCAGATTCTGATTCTGACATTTAGTAGTATTTTACTTTGGAACGGTTCGTTACAACTTAGATCCAAATTTGTTTATATGGGAACAATAACAGGGTTGGTGTGAAAATTGAAAAATGAGGAATGTGTTAAGTACTTAGATCATAGCTGTCAAGCAGCACGTTCTCAATAGCCGTTATCGTCACCATAATCAATATTAGTATTTAACCCTCACTCATTATTCATATCTTTCCTTTCTCTCTTCTCTTTGTTATAAGTAATGGGATGATTTCCTCTCCAAATGTCTCTGTTCTCTCCTTCCCATATATTCCTGGTTGAAGATTGAAAACTTTAAGGTAATGCTGATAGAGACAGAAATGTAGCAGTTTTAATTACCTGGCAGGAAATTTAGCATAGCTTGTTACCTAAGAATCTCACAAGTCATCCTCGAATTTCTGTAGTGATATCTAGTGATATTCATTAGTGATATGTAGTGATGTAGGAGCAAAATATTTACAGAAATGTTGTAATTGAAAGCAATTTGATATGTATTTTGTTTCTATTTTTTTCTGGTATAAAATGTACATATTTAAAGTGTAAAATTTGATGGGGTTTGACATCAGGAAATTATTACTACAATCAAGATAATAAATTTTTCCATCACCTACTAAGATTTCCTTATGCCTCTTTGTAATTATGTTTACTTTTTATTTTATCATAAAGTCAAGAGGTAAAAATTAATTAGATTCAGATCCACACAAGTAAATCTTGCACTTTCTCCATTAGATATACAGAATTACAATTTAATTGTAGTTATAATTAAATCACCATGAAAATAACAAAAACTGTTCTTTTGAAATCCAAGTGGGACATGTAATTGTATCAGAACACAGGTTCTTGGACCCATAACTATTTAATATTTTCTCATTTATTTACTCAACAAATATGTGTAAAGCATCTACTATGAACCAGATATTGTTCTGGAAGGTGAGGACAGAGTGCTAAAGAAGATGAATTCCCTGGAATGGCTTACTGGGGAGAGAAGCAATAAACTAGAAGTCTTATGCTAAGAGTAGAAAGTTCCAGACTATTTCTTTCTCAAATGTAATGAAAAGAGAAATGGTAGAAAGACAAAATACTCCCCCAAACACTAAATTGTGATAGGTTTTATCACACACACACAAAAAGAGTTCATAAATATCATTTGTATGTAATCAGGCTTCAATAACAAAGCCAGATTTTTATATTGGACCCTAGTGTTAGAGACACAGTAGAGAGCAAAAGCGCTACTCATCTTCAAATACAGCAACAAATTTTAAAATCTCATATTAACATCAAACTTCTTATAGGGACAATAGGACTAATCAAAAGCAAAGAAGTTCAGGAATTTTTAGATAATAGTGTAATAAAAATTCATCAACTTATAAAATCAGTTCTATAAAGAAAATCTGCAACCAGTTAAGTCCATATTTTTCTAAAAATAACAGCATAATGTTTACTTGTTCAGGGGAGATGGACATTTTTATATTATGATATAATGCTCCAGTTTTGTTGAACAAAAGTGGTTTATATCTTAAAGGTATCAAATATTTAAAAATTTTGATAAGCAGACCTTAAAGACAAAACAGACACTTTAGCATTTATTGTTTAGCTTACCATGGGATACTTATTTACATAATGTCTTACATCAAGCTAAAACAACTAAGCTAAGAAACTTAAAAACCAATGTCACACTATTTACAATGAATACTTTAATATAACTTAAATTTGCCTGAATTTAGAAAATCTGAACACATCATCCAAAGCAAACTACAGATTTGAGGCAATCCCTGCTAAAATCTGAATGGCATTTTTTGCAAAAATAGAAAAATCCCTCCTCATATTCATTCAGAATTTCAAGAGATCACAAATTTAGGTGTGACTCTGTGAACTGCTTTGGTTGATGAAATGTAAGCAATAGTGCTGCTCATTTTTAGGTGGAAAAATTATATTGCCTGGCACTTAATTCTCCAGCTTACCCATTCTCTGCCTTAGCAATTGTGCTATAAGCTCAATGCATCTTAAAATGTTGAGTCAAAATATCAAAAATAGCTACCCTGGAGAATTATTTAGACTTACAGTAGACCTTACTTTTAGAGACGTAAAATCTTGTTCTATTAAGTTGCTGTGATTTGGGGAATGATTTTTCCTATAGCATAACCTCGTCTTGTATTTCTCAAACTTCAGTGTTTGAAATCATCAGGAATATGTGTTAAAACACTGCTTGCTGGCCTTACTCCCAGTTTCTGATTTAGTAGGTGTGGGATGCAGCCTGAGAGTTTTTCTTTCTAATAATTTCCCAGGTGATCATGATGTTGCCTGTCTAGTGACCACACTTTCAGAATCACTGAACCATCAAATCTTAAATAATAAGCAAATTATCACATTTTGAAAAATACTTGACAGTAACTCAAATTTGTCAATATAATAGACAAAAGCATACATTTATAAATAAAAATATAAAATTTTTAAACAAACCTAGAATGGTTTTATAGAGATTTAACTTTGATAAGATAAAATTATCAATCACTTATAAAAAATATTTATTCAGTTCTCTGAACATTTCCACACTGAGTAGTTTTAATTCTGCTGAATATTCTTGTCCTAAAGCATTTTAAACAGTCTCAAATTAGAGTTAATATGGAGGAAGAACATTATACCATAAATAAAGTAAAAATTGTCAAGTATAAATTAATAAGATTTAAAATAATCTAGCATTGATATAATGTTTTATAATATCTGTTTCAGCAAGTTTATAAATAGTTTTACTTTTTAATTTAACTTTAAAGAATTTTGCAAAAAGTATTAATTGCATGACTAATGATTCTGATTTGTCAATTAAGCATTTTAAAAAATTTCCTGTCCCATTTTTACAATGAACTTTTTATCCTTTTATCCAACTGAAATAATTGGGTTGGCATTAAAGAAGAAAATTAAGTCAACCCTTGAAATCTTAACACTAACTTGTTAATTACCCCCATTAATTACACAATGAGGAATGACAAGCAATAATTCCCTTTCCTAAAGTATGGCTGAAGGTCAGAGAGCTATCTTATTGGCGTATTGAAAGACCAAAGCAAGTGATGCAAAAAAATTTTTTTAAATACTATCAGATTTCATTGGAAGCTCAAGCAAGGAACTAAATTAATGTGAGTTTTTTGTTTTTGGTTTAAGATGGATTTATTTATTTTCAAGAGACAGAGAGACCACAGCAGGGACAGGCAGTGGGGGAGGGAGAGAGAAACTCAAACAGACTCTACTATGGCTGAGCGTGCAGCCCTACACAGGGCTCAATCCCATGACCCTGAGATCATGACCTGAACCGAAACCAAGAGTCGGATGCTCAACCGACTGTGCTACCCAGGTGTCCCCTAAATTAATGTTTTAAGCATAATCTTTAAACATCACTTTTATCTATTCTTAAAGGAAACGGTACTTACTATATATTAAGAAGTAAAATGACAATAGCAAAAACACAAATAATTCAATTAAAAAATGGTCAGAGGACCTGAACATACAGTTTTCAAAGAAGACATACAGATGGCAACAGGCACATGATAAAATGCTCAATGTCCCTAATCATCAGGAAAATGCAAGTCAAAATCACAATTTTATCACCTTATACCTGTTAAAAGGGCCATCACCAAGAAGACCAGAGATAATGAGTATTGGTGAGAATGTTTGGATTACTCATTTGCAGGGTAGATAATTTTTTCCCCAAATATACTTTACATACCTCACATTTAAAACAAGATAAACATTTAAACAATGTTGAGTAGGAAACAGAAAACTGTTTTAGAAAGCAGTTGTGTTAATCCATTCAGGATCTAAATTTTTAAAAAATATTTCTGACACAGGGTCAATTCATTTTTAATCAAGTATTTAATAAATGATCCATAACATCTTGCAGAAATGGATACATGCTAGACTTATTTCTCTGCTTCTTTACTTCAAGTCTCATTGCAATTTAAAACGAATGCTGTTTTTTTTTAGGGGTCAGTGCTTTAGACCATAGTCATTATAAATAACCTATATTAACATGAGAACTTGTGGCACCTGGGTGGCTCAGTGGGTTAAAGCCTCTGCCTTCGGCTCAGGTCATGATCCCAGGGTCCTGGGATTGAGCTGTGCATGGGGCTCTCTGCTCAGCAGGAGCCTGCCTCCCCACACCCCCTTCCACCTCTCTGCCAGCCTCTCTGCCTACTTGAGATCTCTGTCTGTCAAATAAATAAATAAATAACATCTTAAAAAAAAAAAAAAATTCACCACCAATTTCCTTATAGGCATCCACCAACAGCTGATACAACTGAAAGATGTTTACTAGCTGATGATCAGCCCTGACTTTCAGAGATCACTCTAGTCCACATATAAGTGTAAGCTACACTTGAGCTTCTACCTGTATTTTCATAAATTATTAGAACTGTGTCTCCCTCCTAAACTACTCTGGACATCCTCCCTATAATGAACTTGGAGACTGAAGCTTTATGGCAAATGGGCAAAAATGAGTTTACAAAATGTTCAAGGTACAAGCAGGGTCAGCGTGCCTCAGGATAGGGTCAAAGAAATCAGACCAGGTAGCAGCCAAGAGTCAAGGGAGAAAGCTCAAGCTGATTCATGGCTGAGACCATGCGGCTGAGGAAGGGAAGAAATATGAGGAGGAAGAGGGTGCAGGGGGGGTCCTCTATACCAAGTCTGAGCACAGACTACACCTGAGGGCTACAAATGAGAGCAGTAAAGTCCAAGAGGGCATTTCTGCCATCCCTAGATCTTTCAGGGATGTCTCATGCTATTTAAACTGATTCAGTACTCCTTGACAAATTCTTTACAAAAGGCCTTCTTGGGCGATCCAGACAAATTACCTTTTCCTTTGACCAAAGCAACCTGAAAGAAGGTTGGACTCTCTTCTTAGAATTAATTGAGATGCTTAAATTTTCTTTAACCTTCCAGTGTAGGCAGAATTGTTTTAGATCTCACAACGGAAGAGCAAAGGTTTAAAACACTAATAATCCCCAAGAGAGGAAAGATTAGAAACCAATTAGTAAAGATGTCAGTCTAAATGATCAGAAACATATCTTCCTCTCTTTGGCTAGGAGAGGGAAAAGTCTACAGTCCACTTGGTTCCTGAAGCATTAGAGGGGTCACGGATGAGAAAGGAGGACAAGAGGGGAGTCTTGAGGCAAAGATAAATTTTATCTGCTTCCATTTCAGTTTAGCCCTCTACTGCCCCTGAAAAAATACTCAGTGGACAAAGAAAAGCTGTACCCAAAACGGTTTCATTTCGTAATTGGCTGTGCCTAGGAACAGCTGATGCAGGGGTGTGGGTGCATTGACAGAAAGTCAGCCCTGGCTCCAGGAGAAAGTGACAGTCAGGAAGCCCAGGGTCTCTTTGAGGAGACTCTAGCCTGCACCTCATAGCACCCACTGCCCCTCTTTGCTCCATTAGAAATAATCACTCCTAAGTGCCCCATCATCAGTACCAGCGTGATTTTTTTTCACATTTGCTAAAAGCTTTTCCCTTGGCCCACTTACATTTTTTCTTTTGTTTCTAAGTAACTATTTAATTCCCTTTCCTCTTTATTTTGCAGTTAACTGACTTGAAAAAAATCTGATTTGAAATAGGGATTACAGACCAGTTTTTTTTCTTTCCTTCTGTACACTCACCCCCAGTACCTAGTAACAGCCACTGCATATGCATTAACCAAAAGACCCATTAGTGGGGTATTGTTTTGCAGTTTTGTAGACAAAAAGGAAAGAGACCTCCAGTTGGAACAAACTCTTTTTGTATTTTTTTTTTTTTTTGGCAACAAATAGCTTCCTTTTAAATTCAGAAATGCAATAACATTGAGTCCCTAAATTGCTCTCATCTAAAATGTTTTACTCCTATCCTCACTTCCCTAGATTATGATCAATTTTCCCCCAGAATGAATTATTCAAATTGAGCCCAATCTTCTGAATCCTTAGAAAAAACAATGTCTTAGCACTTTGGGTCTATTCTACTCACTTATCACTTGGCACATTCTGCCTGGCAACCATTCTTTTCTCCAACATATGATTTATTTCCCCAAATGGACTGCAAACTTCTTGGGATTAAAGATCATGTAATTCATTCATCCGTTCAACAAATGTTTTTGAACATCCATCAGGTACTAGATGTGCTCTAGTCATTTGAGATGCATCCAAGAAATAATGACAAAAAGCCCTGCCTCCATGGAGTTTATATTCTAGTGGAAGAAAACAGAGAATAAGTAAGCAATGTCATAAATATGTAAAACATAGAGTATGTTGGAGGGTGAAGGTACAACAGAAAAAAATAATGAAACAATATAAGAGGAATATAAAGTAGAAAAGGAGAAGGCTACAATTTTAAATAGGGTTGTCAAAGTAGATGAGAGAGCTCGGCATGTGGAGAAGAGCATTACAAGTGAAGAAAACATTCTGAGGTAGAACCTGGATAAAGGAGTTGCCACCAACTGACTCTGTTCCCAAAAAGGGGAACAGGGAATTGGGAATGCAACAGAATGTACAGCTTTGGAGATGTTAAGTTTTGGGTGTATACGAGCACTCAAATAGAGATGTGATGGAATAAGCAGTTGGAGATAGTAGTCTGGAGATCCAGTAGAGTCTGGGTTGAAATATTCATTTGAGAGTAGTATTAAAAGCATGAAACTGGGTGAGATCACCATAGGAAAAAGTGTAAATAATTAAAAGGAGTTTGGGAGATGAGACAGCTATAAAAGAAGGTGAAAAACAAGAAGAGTATGGGGTATCCTGGAAATCAGTGAAGAAATCCTGCCAAGGAAGCAGGGAGCTGTATTGCTGATATGTCAAGTGAAATGAGGCTGAGACTTGACCATGGAATTTAGCATCCTGGAGATCATTGGTGATGTTGAGCAGTTTCAGGGGAGTGAGTGGTGAGGCCAAAATCCTGATTAGAGTGAGCTTAAGTGAGAATGGGAGGTGAGGAATCAGACTGTGACTATAGGTAACTCTTTCTAGAACTTTCTCAAAAGAAAACAGAGGGAGGAAGGGATAGCTGGTGGGGAAATTAATGTCAAGAGAAAATTTATTTAAAATTAAATAATACGGGGCACCTGGGTGGCTCAGTAGGTTAAAGCCTCTGCCTTCGGCTCAGGTCATGATCCCAGGCCCTGGGATCGAGCCCCACATCCATATCCACATCGGGCTCTCTGCTCAGCAGGGAGCCTGCTTCCCTTCCTCTCTCTGCCTGCCTCTCTGCCTACTTGTGATCTCTCAAGTAAATAAATAAAATCTTTAAAAAATCAAATTAAATTAAATTAAATTAAATAATACTATGCTTGCATTCTGAAGAAAATAATCCAGTAGAGAAGAAAGACTTGATAGTGCAGAACTGAGAGAATTGTGGCGAATTCTAATAATATGAAGGAAAAGCAATTTTTCATAGCAGGTAGCATAGCAATCTCCTTGAAGGAGAGACCCAGACTGTGATTGCTCTAATAAGCCCACTTGGTGGCTAAACCTTTGGGGCTTCTCTGCAGCTGGTTCTTAAGACTGAGAGAGGTAAGGTGGAGTTCATGTTTGCCACAAGAATGAGGGAGGGACTTAGACATCATATGCAGTGAAGAGACAAACATGTTTTGGAAAGAGATTATATGTCACATAACCAAGAAGAGAGACGTAGGTATGTCTTTTGATATAATCTCCTCTCCTGTCTCTGCCACTAACTTTTCAGTAGACTCTCCACTTGTAGGTTTTCTTTTGGAAAATGTCAAAATGTGTTGAAAGTTGCCTGAAGGTTGTAAACAGATTTAAAGAGTGAAAGCAGAGCCTGCCCGTGGAAGGACACCACACTGAGATTATGTAACTGACTCCCTCTACCAGACCTCTGTCATCCTTGCTTGCCCCAGGCAGCTCTCATTTATTTTATACCAAATCACACACTCAGAACATTATACCTGCTTCATTCTTCAAAGTTTCATCTGGCAACATATACCCCAGACTACTCATTTACTTACCTACCTGGTTCTGATTTTCTGAGCTGTCATCCTAGCCTACCTAGGAGCACAGCTTCTGCTTACATTGCCCTCCTCATCTCTCACCACCTTATTTCCTCCTTGTTCAATGCCAGGCAGACTGAACTATTTGAAGTACCCCAGACTCACCATGCTGTTACCAATACCTTTGTGCATTAAATTCCCTCTGCCTAAAATATTTTTCTTCTTCTCCAAGAGTCAAGCAGCCCTCTTTGCCTGTTTAACTCATGATTCTTTAAATATCATTTAAAACATCTTTCTACTAGAAAATTGTCCCTGCCTCTCTGTTTCCTGATTGGTAGTACTTAGCACAGTGCATGTAACTGATGGTGTATTGTGCATCTCCCCTGTTAAACTGGGAGGTCTCAATGATCCTCAGTTCATGGGAGTCTGTGCACTTAGGATAAAGTCGGTTACACAGCAGCTGCTTAATAAATGCTTATCATAAATTGAGTATCTAATATTAAAATTTGTATAGAAAGCCTAGCAGCTGAACATAAACCTAGACCTCATGCAAGTTGAGTTTAGAGTTCATCTCCTGTTGTAAATCAAGGTCTTCATTTTCGGTTTTTTTTTTTTTTTTTTTTTTTTTGTTTTTTTAAAAAATAAATAAATAGACCAAGGTCTTTGTATCCAAAGGTGACTCTCTTGCACGTACAACTATGCCAAGTTACAACGGGATCCTGATGTTTGTTTATTTTGTTATGTTTTACATTTTCTGCCAACTTTCTGCTGGAATTAAGGACTGATTGCTTCTAAATTACAACTAATTTGACTAGGGTACTAACCTCAAGCTTTATTCTCTCTGATGTCTACTTCTATATCCCCAGCTAAAAGAGCCTTTCCACAGGTTGGGTAGCTGGTCTAGGATCTCTAGTAGCTGAATGGCTAGGAGAGTGAAATCATATATCCCTCACCGCTACTGGACTCTTCTCACCCCTCTTTCTCACCAGCCCACGTTAAAACAAAGTTTATGATTTGGATTTAGGTTTCAATTTGGGAGGAAGTGCTGTCCCACTGCTGCATTACCCCAGCCATGCTACTTCTAACACACACTTTGCTTCCTTTCCATCCACCTTAAGGTGTCATTATGTCTCGTGGATGAGGCCTGGTTATAGATTCACTCAAGCTTCTATACCATGTGACCTACAATGACTCTGCCATCACTTCTGCCTTCTGAACCATTCTCCATGTACAGCCCACTCCTCTATTTACCTCTTCTCTGAAATCTTTCCCATTTCTACTCTTCACTTGGCATGTACTACTCTCAGCACTTCCTTGACAATGTCTTACTTTCTATTGCATTATTAAAATTTTTTAAAGATTCTATTTATTTACTTGACACAGAGAGAGAGATCACAAGTAAGCAGAGAGACAGGCAGAGAGAGAGGGAGAAGCAGGCTCCCCACTAAGCAGGGAGCCTGATGCAGGGCTCGATGCCAGGACCCTGAGACCATGACCTGAGCCGAAGGCAGAGGCTTAACCCACTGAGCCACCCAGGCACCCCTGCATTATTAAATTTTATCCAGAAGTTGGAATTGCACATGGCACGTGTATGGGGATTGAATGTCCGATTGTTACTAACTTTGACCTTTGTGTACTATAAAAAACTACAGCTAAGGATGATAAATCAGTGGTTTTGACTCCTAGTTCTAATAAAAAGTTAACAGTTTTCAGGGTGCCTCTGACTTTAGGTATTTATTTCACACCCATTTTTCCCTTGAGTCTTAAGTTCATTGGTTCTCTTCAATTGTCCAAGGAGTTCCAGATGCATTTTCATATAGCAAAACTATTAAGTTTGAGCACATGGACTGCAGAGTCTGTGTTCTGCCCAGAAGTCTGACAGATGGATTTCTGGTGGCATAGGAACTTTTTGTATAAACTTATTCTACCTGTCATTTAAGTAGATAAATATTCTTATGGCAAATCATTATCTGTACAAATGTTTGGCAAAAAGAAATAGGACAGCCCAACTGAATTGAGCTCATCTTTTTTCTTAACACTTGCTCATAAGCAAAACTTAGGAGTACCAATGAGAATAAGTTTCAATTCTGCCACTTATTAGATTTAAGCCATTTTCAATTAGCTCAAATTCCTGTGCCTTTTTTTCCTATATAAAGAGAAAAAAAATATCTGTTAGAAGTTTTGTGAAGAATTAGTAAAACAGATTTTGTGTTTAGTAAATGATCTAAATATTATCAAATAACATTATAAAAAAATCCTCTGGGGACGCCTGGGTGGCTCAGTGGGTTAAGCCGCTGCCTTCGGCTCAGGTCATGATCTCAGGGTACTGGGATCGAGTCCCGCATCAGGCTCTTTGCTCAGCAGGGAGCTTGCTTCCTCCTCTCTCTCTCTCTGCCTGCCTCTCTGTCTACTTGTGATCTCTCTCTGTCAAATAAATAAATAAAACCTTTTAAAAAAAATCCTCTGGGTTACAAAAGAATAAAAATAATGAACAGCTTGTTTTTACTTTCTTTTTTATGAAAGAATTTAGAATGAATTTCAAGGGAGCATGGATATACAATTAAGGGACTAATTAATGGAGGTTACTGGTAAGCAACAGGAGCAAGGAACAATGCATTGGGGAGGGAGGCAGAGGGTTGCCATCTAAACTTTACATTCAGGAGTTCCACATGGAATGACAATTAGGAACTATTGCTTAATACTAGTTTGAGTGAGACCATGAAATGCATAGTTTATTGCTTTAGAAGGATTTAATAGAGAAGGAATTCCTCCTTCATCTTACTAAGACTGAAAGATTCTTAGTTGACTTATGGGAAAGTGGGAAGGGCTTGAAAAGCCATAGATATGGAAAATGTCAATCAGAAGCAAAAAAAGAAAAATATGCAAGACATATACAAGATATATACATTATATGTTTAATCTCTAAAAATATTTTAGAATAGAAATTTAGAAATGATTTATGCTTAAACACAATGACAAAATTTATGTTTTCATAACAAATAGATAACAAATAGAATAATTTTACTTCCCAAACTCATCATGAATGGATAAACTATAACCTACAGCACAATTCAGGGCACTCCCTAGGTGCCATTGTCACTGTTGGAAGCTAGAGTAAAGTACTCTGGAAACACCTGGAAATTAAGTCACCCTCTGAGAGTTAAAATAGTGAAATCAAAACATAAGGAATGAGGATGAAAAGTTGCAAAACTACCTTAAAAGAATGTTTTCCAGTTAAGCACAATGTGATTATATCCTGTTTGAAGATACCAATATAAGAAAAAGAATATGTTCACCAGAAAGAGGATTGGTTGGATATTTGAGTTTCTTAAAAATAGAGATTTACACAGGAAAACCCAAATGACACATCCAAAAAATGTTAACGATAAATGGATTCTTAGCTGATAGACTACCAATAAAACCAAAGTTATTTGATTTAGGATGCTAAGACTGAGTATTTGATTTAGAGAAAGATTCCCAGAGTTTGAATGTGGTTTTGTGACCTTCTAGCCATGGGACTTTGAACATAATAACCAAGATATCAGTATCTTCACATCATCTGCAAATTGGGGTTGACAATAGTACTTCTTCACAGAGTTCTTATAGTGACAATTCTTTTTTTTTTAAGATTTTATTTATTTAATTGACAGACAGAGATCACAAATAGGCAGAGAGGCAGGCAGAGAGGGAGAGGAGGAAGCAGGCTCCCTGCTGAGCAGAGAGCCCAATGTGGGGCTCGATCCCAGGACTCTGGGATCATGACCTGAGCTGAAGGCAGAGGCTTAACCCACTGAGCCACCTAGGCACCCTGATAGTGACAATTCTTTATACAAAATCTGTCTCCAGAGAACTAAACAATAGAGAATGCGTGCAGACATGTCTGTAGGACATTAGTCAAACCAAGGATGAAGCAGAGTGTAGAGGAAATGCCTCCTGCTATTCTCTCACTTAAGCTGATGGAGGCTAAAACCCAAGACAACCTCCTTTTCCTTAATATCTTTCACTGTCAATGTCCCTAGTGTAGTATCTACAAATCCATCCTCAGAAATACCATAAGAGTGACATTTTAACACAAAAATGTGTTCATCTCACTTGCCTTAACTTCCTTAGTGATGTCACACTGTGCAGGGGAAGCACATCTAGCTGCCTAAATCCTCTAGCTCCCTCACCCTCACAGGTGGGGCCCAGGCTGGTGTTCAGAGTCGAAGCTACATCTGTGTGTCTCTGGTTACAGTTGAGTAGACTAAGAGTTAACATAGATGAGCCAATTAGATTCCCTATCCAGGAATTTGGAATTGGAACCAAGAGAGATGAGTTGGTTTCTGCCAACTGCTGGACCTATAACAAGTAAATTCAGGAGTGAATTTGAAAGATGGCCATGTCTCCTATTTGAACTGTGAAGCAGAGAAAACCAGTCTCATTAGGAATATGAGAATGATGCCAGCACACAAAAAAGAACAGAAGTGAAAGAGAGTGATATCTTTATAACCTTATTCCTACTCATTTCTGGTCTCTAAGGAATGACTGAATTCCCATGCTAGGGTTTCATGAAACCACCTGGATGTTTCTAATCAAGTCTCTCTTTCCTCATAAGCCAGCCTGAATTCTTTAAGTACTTGGAACTACAAAGTTCCTTCACTTACAAAGATCCTTAGATTTAAGGAGCCGCCCTTCATAACCAATTCTCTCCTGCTGCTGGTCTAGCTCCACCTCCCACCTCATCACAGCTTACACTTGATTGTCCAGCAGTACCAACCAAACAGCTCACAAGATTTTGGAATTTCCGTACTCTCATATTGTTATGTTTTGTACGTGCATCTGTCTTTTTCCACCTACCAAATGATTACCCCTCCTTGGGCATTCTATTCCTACCACTTCCGCAACATTTTAGAGACACTCACACTATTACATGGAATTCATTGCAGAAAATGATTTGCATGCCTATCTCCCCACTATGTGATAATCTCATCGATGGCAAACCTCTACTGTTTATGTTTTATATCTGACTTCTTCATTCCCAATATAAAGCCTATGTTATGTGCTGCCACATATTTCTGATATGTTCACATCTTTTTCAACCATTCATATATGCTCAATGAGCATAATTGCTGAAGGCATTGGGGTTAATGGTATTTTTTTCTGGGACAAAAATATGACATAAAATCTGAGCTCCTGAAGGGTTATGTTTTCCCCAGCATTCCCACCAGCCTGTAGTAGTTCTGGTCTTCATTGTTAGTGATGGGCCCACCACATAAAACTTCTTATGCTGTTTTATCAGCGCCAATTTTAAATTGTATTTGAGGTATTAAGTGGCAGGATAAACCCAGTAACAGCAGCATCCTGGGACAGAGCCAGAATAAGAGCTGGGAAGGATTATTTGCAGGATTATTACTGACCTGGACACAAGTGGGGATTAAACAACAGCAGGCTGGCTAATTAGCCCCTGTCTGGAAGGTGGCAGTTGGGTTACTGCAAGCTGAGAGGGTGGGTAGAGCGATAGAAAGACAGGTGTGCACCCAAGCAGGACTGTCTTGAGACAAAGAGCCTGCAGTGTGGCCATCAGAATTGAACAATGGGGTGGGCCAGTCCCACTGGGGGTGGGTCCATAATACTGCCCAGACAACAGGTGACGAATGGACTGTGAAGAAGAACCAAGAATGCTGTGAAGTAGGAGGATGGTACAGAACTCCTGGTTTGTCTACATTGTGCCTGAGTCGTGCTTGCTGTCCTGGTCTAATTACTGCGTGCTTAATGTCTCTCTTAGACTCTTGAAAGGGCCCCAGTTTGATGAAAATTAGTGAAGTAACATTAATGGAAAACAACCATTAAATCAAAATATAACCGAACTCGGCACAAATCAAAGTACTGTCTTTGTAGAGTGTTTGGAAAACTTAGTTGTGATGCATTTCTGGGTGGCATTTATATGTTTGTCTAGAATCTCTCTGAGGGAATCTTTTGAGTCTCTATGGTTCAGGCAAGCCTCACTTTCATCTCTCACAACCCACTAATGCATCTAACGTCAACACTTCTACTCTCACCAGATAATCCCAATCTGGGCCAGACAGAGTCCTTCTTAGCATTTTGACAGAATTTGGGACAAAAAAAATCTCTGTTATGAGTGAGGTTCTATAGGTCATCTGTGCCATCAAGCAGGAAAATATTGAGGGGTAACAAAGACAACCCAGAGGAAGAGAGAACAGTAACAGAGAAAGAATTCTTGTCTCCAACCATGTCTGGGGTTTACTTTCAGTTATAGGAGGCGGTGAGTTCCATTTTTTGTTCAGTGCAGTGTGAATAAGTTCTGCACATATTACCAGAAGAGTTCTGACAAATACAACTGGCTTCTTATTAAACTGTCCTGCTTTTTACTTGCCCTCTCCCATTACACCACACATAGGCCTATATTCAGCAGCTATATGAAGGAGACAAAGAGAAATTAGATTTTAAAGTGGACCTGGGGCTGGGTCAGCCTAGAACAAGCCACTTACTATGACTGTGGCACCCCTCGAATGCACAGCACTTAAGTCACCTCGGCTGGAAACCAGTCACTAACGTGCTTACCCTCTCATGAATCAGATGTGAGCAGGTTGTAATTACAGTAAGCAAATAATACAACATTTATTCTGTTGGCTCCTCACAAATGGAAGCTTTCTAAATAGAAAATTGACCTTAGCTCATATGGAACTTAGACCCCGAAGCTATAGCAGCCAAAGAGTTTTAGCCTTGGCATGGTCAGAAGCGCTGTTTGCTTTCTAATAATAACATAATTGCTTTTTCTCATAACAGTGAGGGAAGAAATGGGGACAACATATTTTGGTATTGACTTCAGGAGTAGTAATCAGCCTGGCAGCCTCTGCCTTCCAGGGCTCACAGACACACCATGTAACACCTCAATTTGGTCCATTTTCTGAGGCACGCTGTTACCAGGTAGGAACCCGGCTTTAAGCACATGGAAGGAGGTCTGGCATTCTCTACTTTGTCCCCATTATCCCTGTTGTTTCCCCCATTCTGGACTCAAGAGCTCTGGGAGACCCTACCCAGCAGGACTGCATTTGCTCTCTGTATTGTTATTGGAATAAGCTTAGATGGATTTGTTATCTGAAAGCACAGTGTCTCCCTCACTTGTCCTAGAGAACCATAAGCCACTATTATAATGTGTCTCATGCTGTAGAATTCGTTGTGAATTGACTCAATTCCTTTGAATTGAGTTGAGCCTCAGGACTCCATATTTCAGGGGCCACTAAACATAGTTCCACCTAACTGCTCTTATTGTATCCAAGCCTGTACTAAAATTCTTCTGCATCCTCCTGCCCTCTCCATCCTCCACTTACTATCTTAAAAGCTCCCAATCACTGCACTCACTGGACTTATGAAATAAGCCTAACGGACTATGAACTGCTACTAGATATACGTGGACATAAAAATGTGTGAGGGCAGTGCTAGTTAGGAGGCTTTTACAGTAATCCATTTGTGAGATCATAAAGCTCAATCCAGTGTGTTAGAAGCAGTAAGAGTTGGTAGAAAAGATTTTCTAATAGTCTGGATGTCAGGTATTCTAGCAAGAGCAGAACAAAAGTGATACCAAGGTTTTTGGCCTGAGTAACTGGAATTATAAGGGTTGCCATTATACTATGTGGGGAAAACTGAGTGGGCAGCAATTTTGGAGGCTGGGGATATGAAGAGCCAACTTTGGAATGCTATGTAGTATTCACCATACATCAAAGTAGAGATGTTGAATTTTTCAGGAGTCCCCAAAAGCACCCTCATTTCTGACAATGATTGCAATTCAAATGTCCCCAATATCACCCTCAAGTTTGATAATTCACTAGAATAGCTCACAGATTGACTGAAAGATATTATATTCTCTGTTATAATTTATAACAGAAGGATATAGATTGAGATCAGTCAAGAGAAGAAGCACATGACCAGAATCCAGGAGGGGTCCACACTCAGAGGTTCCAGTTGTCTTCTCCCAGCAACTCAACTTGTGGGTAGTGCTGACTTTCCTGGACAATAGTGAGCGATGCTATGCATGGAGTAATACCAACTAGGAAAGCTCATGTGAGCATTGGGGTGTCCAGAGTTTTTTGGGGGGTTGATCATACAAATATGGCAGACCAGACGCTTGGCTGACCTATAGTTTCTAGCTCCTCCAGGGGCTAATCTGATACTTCACAACCCAAAGCCCCTACCATAAATCACATTGTTAGACTATCTTGTGTGGACCAAGGCTCCCAGATAAATAAAGACACCCTGATCAGACAAGATATTCCAAGGGCTTAGAGATTACCTCCCAGGAGTCAATAGCAAAGGCCAGACCTCTCTTTGACAGGGTTACTATTTTACTACACAGTTGTCAAATGGGAAAATAAATTTTAGACTCTAGAGTTCAGGGAAATATCTGGCAAGAGATATAAATTTGGGAGTTATCGGCATATAGATGAAGTATTAATTAGGTTTCTAGCAGGAAGCAGGATTTACTTAGATGTTTGAAATGAAGAGATTTTGATAGAGACCACCCATAAGATTGCAGGCAGAGTCTGGGGAGAAAAGACACACATGCACGTGCGCGCGCACACACACACACACACACACACACACAGACACAACAGTGATTTTTGAGTTCCAGGGGAGAAGTAATTTCCAGAAACCAAAGGACGGTGAAACTATGCCAGGCACAGTACTGGCTCATATGCATTAGCTCATTTGATTTTTTTTCTGTATGGTAATAATTATTAAGATCATATTTTTAAAGATGAGAAAACTAAAATTTGGAGAATTTAAATATTGTCTGTAGTCATTCAGTAGGAAGTTAATGAGGTGGGATTGATGCAGACTACCATGCCGCACAATATGGTTTAGAAATCTGGCATCGTGATGCAACATATAAGAATGACATGAAAAGGTTGAGATGTGTTTGAAAGGTCTAGCCTTTCTCCATGACTGGCCTGATAAAGGTTATTCAGGTACTGCTAGTTTATGCCTTCCCCACTTAGGCCTTCCCAGGAGGCTTCTGCTTTGCTAGATCAGTACTGTGAACATGTGTGCTATGGACTTTAGAAATGGAAACAGAACAGAAAGAAAAGAAACATCCTGGCCAGATTACCCTGTGGAGAGAAGTCAGGGCAGAGAGAAATAAGATTTCCCAGGGAAATAAAAACAGAGGTGCATGTGTGTGTGTGTGTGTGTGCGCGCGCACACGCACGCGTGAGCATGTACGTGTGGGCACAAATGTACACATGTATGTGTCAAAGCAAGTTTTCAGAATATGAGGGTGTCTGAGAAGAGGAAGCAATATAGAACTTTAATAAGTTGCTCCAGACAATTTATACACTTTTTTTAATGTTTTCAGGAGATAGTAAGAGTCAGAATTCCTGTTTGGATTCTACTTACTTGAACGCATCATGGTTCAGTGTTGAACCGTGGGTCTTGCCTTCACATAAATAGCATGGTGTCTGAAATATATGGTCTGCACTGTATTATTTTCCATTCTGAAGCATGGAAAGGCTTTGCCATCAATAAAACAACTTCATGGATAGGCTCTGATGACACTACTGAGTAAGGAGGAGGTTTTAATGTAAGGATGACCAATACATGACCCCACTATGCCTACCCCATCACTCAGGTTCAAATCCCTTATTGAAACATGCCCCTGAACACAGAACTAGTCTCAAAAACATTTTTCTACACAGAGCTCAGGGAAGCCACAGTCAACTCACCTTGGCATGTGAATTAAAACTCGTTTGCTACCTGGTTTTTAATATATCATGCTAAAGTGTTTTTATGTGTTTTGAGTTTTGAATGTAATAGGCTCTGTCTTACTTTAAAGATACAGCCAATGTAAAAAACAGAGAAGTTATTCCCTCTCTATAAGGTTATTCTTAGAATTTGAAGATTTTCCCAGGAGACTAGCCCTCTAATTTTACAACACATAACTTTCTCTCCCTCTTCTAAGAAGATGAAAACCACTTTGGAAATCTCTTCCCATTTTCCCTTCCTTTTTCTCCCTTTTTATTCTAGACCCCAATTTCCTTTATTTTCTATTTCGCTGTACTGATGAGCAAGTCTACCTCATTCCCAAAGGGAGGAGGGCAGACAGAAATTTGGAGACAGAAATTGTTTTTCAATGGCAATCTACCTCTCTTATCTAAGCTACTTTTGATTTTATTAATATGATTACCTTCCTTGTCTATATTTAATGCATTATGATAGATTGCAAAATACATAACTGGTGTAGATATTTTATTCAGTTTTCTTTAAAACACTGTAGCACAGTGGTGCCCAGGTGGCTCAGTTAGCTAAGCATCTGACTCTTGATCTCAGCTCAGGTCTTGATCTCAGGATCATGAGTTTAAGCCTCACATTGGGTTCCATGCTGCACATGGAGCCTACTTTAAAAAAGAAAAATAAAAAGTCTAAAACACTCTGTGGTGCAAATAAAACATTTTAATAAAAATAACTCCTTGAGATGTTCAGTCTCTCAATGAATTCGCTTTTCTCAACTGAAAGAAAAGGGGGTGGGGTTGATGGTGAAACACTGACTGTGGATGAGTCATTTTTGTATAGTCTATTATACAATGCATTTGGAGGGTAGGGGAGAGGTCTGGCCTGCACAAAGACCCCATTCACTGAAATGATAAATAGACCTGATGAGTGAGCCAGGTGGCAAAACTCTAGTTTGTGTAGCTGCTGAAGTGGATACCTGGGTATAGGAGGGAAATTGGGACTCCCTTCCTGGGGCTGGGGGAGGCTGGGCCTGCAGAGAGGCGGTGTGATTGATCTCTTTAGAAGAAAGTGCCAGCTGGAGTGTGCATCAATGGCTCCTTCTGGGTTTTCCTTAAAAGCTGAATTGATGGCACCTTCTGAAAAGAAAATCTCAGGACCCTGTCCCCTGTAAGCTGAAGATAAACCTTGATTTCAGCTACTGTACAATATCTGAAAGCAGAAAAAGGTTAAAAAAAATGTATTCTCAGTGAAGGAATTAGAGGGAATAGAATGTTACTCATCTACCAAAATAAAGGGATAATTGCAACGTGGTGCTCTTTTTTGTTAGAAGATTTTCAGGAACCCATCTGTGCAGATTGTTTCTCTTTTATTATCATTACATCAACTAATTACATTAGGGAAAGAGGGGGCATTTTAATTAAAAGATTGTTTTAAGGAGTTATAATTCTACTCTCTCATTAAATAACTTAACTGGGTACCAAATTTGTTAAAGTATACTACATTTCTGGAAACTGTTGTTTGGAAATTATATTAACCACATTTCCAACAAAATAAATTTCACCCTTTTTCTCATCTCATAGATGGGTCCTTTTATTTTTCCATTCTGTCCAAAGAATCATAGGAAATGACCACATGTAAATCATCCCAATTATTTTAAGAAGCTTATACTTTTTCCAATTTTATTTTACAGAGCATGCATATTTAAGCATATATGATGAATTGGATTAGGGTAATCTTCTCTGAGATAGCAATTTTTGAGAACAATAATTTGCAGAGGAATACTGGGGGAGGTAGGAAGATTGATAGAGATCCACAGAGGAAAATAAATGCCCAGTATTGTAATTAGGCATTCCTGCTCTTTAAGCCCATTTCCCTTTGGATAAAACCCCAACCACATATATTAAATTGCAAGGATGCCATCAAATAACTTATTAAATAAAGTGGGTAAACATTTATTCTTTGGCTATTTTGAATGCATCTTCCTTTTTTGTCAACCATCTCTTACTCTTCCAAGTTGTTCTAAGTAACAAAACTCAGAGATTTGTATTGTAATTGCCAGATAATGGGGAAGGCAAAGGATCTAGAATGGAAATATGGATAAAAGAGAAACAATATCACAGGACAGAGTAAGGAAGACTTGGAAACCAAGAGAGAAGTCTGAGCACCTGCTGCAGGAGATGGTGAAAAGCGAAATTTACAAATCATGTTTCTACTTTCAGTATCCAAAACAGCTCTCTGGATTTCTTTCCTGTGATTGGAAAGCCGAACTAATTTTATTCTAAAAACTAAAAATGAAAAGCATTACAGAAATAAATTTTGTGTCAAAAAAAAAAAAAAAAGTGTTGGGACTCCTGGGTGGCTCATTTGGTTAAACATCTGCCTTTGGACGGGTCCTGGGATCTCAAGGTCCAGATCCTTGCTCAGCCCTGAGCATCTTTTCCCTCTGCCTCCAGCACTGCCCCCCCCCCAACCCCCAGTTGTGCTCTCTCTCTTTCAGGCAAATAAGTAAACAAAATCTTAAAAAAAAAAAAAAAAAAAAGTGCCAAAGTCAAACTACATCTCATGCAGTTCAAGACTGAATAAATGCTATGATTCCAATCATTATATCTATCCATGAAACAATGTATTGCACATAGTAGACATGTAGTAAATACATGTTGAATGAATGAATAAAAGCAACATTTTACTCTAATTCTCATGTAGGAAATGGCAGTTCCTACTAGCCGCAGTTGTTATTTTTTTTTTTTTTTCTATTTTAGCTCTTCAATATTATTACTCAGGGAAGCTGGCAGACTGAAATCTGTTACATTAATGCCAGCAGGGATATATGTGTGTGAAGAGAATAAGTAAACATTTATTGTACCTGATGGCTCAATGGACCATCCATATGAGCTCTTAAGAGACTTGAAAATACTTGGCAGTATTTATACTTGGGGTGGACTCAGCAAATACTATTTGTGAATTTTATCTTTTGAAATTTCTATTTTTGAATCACTTGAGATTTTTCAATTCAAAACCGTTGAACTAATCTGTAACTATGTAGCTCCTTTTTCTTTGGTAATGCATTAATCTCTTAAAATTTTGATTAAAATTTGATTTTGATTTGATTAAAATTTTGATATTGTTACATTTCAGTCAAAGTCAGCATCAAAATAACTTCCAAGGACAGATATAATAATTACCACTTAAAAAAACAAACAAACTATATTCTTCCTAATCTTAACAAAAATAACAAAAACATTGACAACTGCCACTTTCTGAGAGTCCCATATGTGACAGTTCCTTTTTCAGTGTTTTACATCTTAATACATGTATGATTTTACATCATTATAGAAAAAACAAAGGCAAAGCAAGGAGAGATATAAAGTCTTACACAAAGTCATGCAGATCATACATTTTGGAACTGGATTCAAACCCAACACCCAGGCTATTTCTAAAATGATAGAATTATCTCCCAAATTTATATTTAATTTGCATAAAATCTTGTGAGATAAGTAAGCCAAAGACAGCTTTCTTTTTCCTTTATTTGGCAGAGGTTGGTATTAGAACATTCTGCATCTATATAAGTAATTTTATGAAAATAATAGAAATCCAGAGCTAGGAAAAGTTTAAAGATAATCCAATTTGGTAATTCTCATTTTGGTTTTTATATCATCTTATTCTTCATAATAATTGAAGATCTCTGAAAATATTTGTTAAGATATTTTCATAGGTTTCCTTAATATTTAATATTTGATTTAATGGGAGGAAGTGGGATTTTCTTCTCTGTTTCTTCATTCAGTGTACTGTGACATTATCTGTGTCTTATAACCTCTAGAACACTCTTGCCCACATGTGAGAGAATGAAAGCAAAAAGAAAAAAAAAATCAAATAACCTCTTAGTATTATTATGAAAATAGTTGAACCTCAGGGATCCCCCTGAAAGAGTGCAAGGGTATGTGGACCACACTTTGAGAACTACTGATCTAGATAAAACTCATTTAATACATAGGAAACTGAAGTGTCCTGTCCATCTATTCTGGAGCTCAAGTCTGGAGGTGGGTTAGGAAGGGGTTGGTACTTTCCTTAAAGAATATTAGATACAATTAGGATAGGCACTAAGTTACATTATGGAAATATATAGAGATGGTTTTAAGAGTGTCTATTTTTTGCTTCCCTCCTACTCCTACTAATGGCACAACAATCTACCCAAACCACCCTAATAGAACTGTCCGTACCTATGTCATCAATGATTTTGTAGTTAAGTTTAATAAACATTTGTAAAGTATTTACCAATTTTTTTTTGTTGTTGTTAACTAGCAACCCTTGACATGGCCGATCACTCCGCTCACTTTGAACCCTCAGTTGACCTGATCCTCCCAGGATCTCCTGATCCTCCCAGGATCTCCTGATCCTCCCATGATCTCCTGCTCAGTGGAAGCACAGTCTCCCTCTAGCTGCCCAGATCAGAAACCTGGGAAACTTCCCTGACTTAGCCCTCATCCTCACCAAGTACTGTCAGTACTTTCTCAAAAATCTCTCTCTGGTCCATCCACTTCTATCTCTCGGTACCATCCTACCATCTTGCCCTGCAGACACATCCTGGACTTTCCTAACCTGCTTTATTGTAACTGCCTTCCAACCCTTTCTTCCTCCAGTTTTAGCTCTTCTGATCTGTCCTCCATACTGAAAATCTGAGTGATTCTTTTTTTCTTTTCTCTTTTTCCTTTCTCTCTCTCTCTCTCTCTCTCTTTTTTTTTTTTTTTTTTAGAGAGAGCAGGGGTGGAGGGGGTAACAGGAAAGGGTTAGATGGAGAGGGAGAGAGGGAATCCTAAGCAGGCTCCACGCCAATGTGGGGCCCAACATGGGGCTCGATCATGACCTGAGATCATGACCTGAGCCAAAACCAAGAGTTAGCCACTCAACCAACTAAACCACCCAGGCATCCCAGTGATTCTTTTGAAATGTGGCTTCCAAGTAGGCACTCTCCACTACCCTTAAGACCTTAACTCTAAAGTAATTTACATGGGCTTAAGCAGTCCTATGTCCTCTTAAATTACACTTGTCACCACTTCTTCCTTGATCTAAGATTCTTTGCCCACACTCTCTCATCAGCCTGTAAGCATAAAGACTTTTTTTTTTTTTCCCTATCTATTCCTTCAACTTTTATTCTTTTTATTCGGGTGTTAACTTAGATGTCACTTCCGTTGAGTAATTTTTGTGAGTACTCTCATTTCAAGTTAGATGATTCTGCTGTATTCGTCCTCAATAATTGCCCTTTCCCCACAAAATATTATTTGCCATTTTTAACTTATAATTGCCTGTTTAATAAACTTTACCTGTCTTCCCCCATATGTTTTTTAATATAGTATGGGCAGGAAATTTTTCTAATCTACTTTTTATTGTATTACCAAAATCTAGAACAATGCTTGATCCATAGAAATAATTTAATAAACATTTGTTTGATGTGGGAGTGAATGAATGTTGTCTTCTTTTCCTTGTCTTATTTCTACAGTCAGCTGTATTTATAGTTTTCTGATTCACTTTTCCTAATGAAGTTGAAATTCATTAATTGAATTAATTATTTTATTGTCTTATGCTACTAGCTAATATAATATAGTCATTACCCTATAATATCATTATGCCAAAGTGGTTCAAAAAGTGACTCCCATTATGACTTACCTGAAACCAGAATTATCTTTGGAAATCGGCATTGTTTTTTGATGACCAGGAAAATCACCTGGAAAGATTGTTAAAAATGCACATCCATGAGTCCTATCCTCTGCAGGTTGTAACCATCTTCATAGATTACTGTCATACCTTCCAAAGTTTGGGAGTCATTGTCTTATACTGCGATTATACTCTGGTTTATTTGTAAAATAAACCAATTGTAAACTGCAATTATGCTCTGGTTTTATTTATTAAAAAAATTGCAATTATACTCTGTTTTATTTATAAAAAGTAGTTAATGCATTCCCATGTGTAACTAAATATATATATATATATATATATACACACATATATATGTATATATATATGCTTTTATACATGTTTTGGAGGATTTTATAAGTTCAGTGTTAAACTACTACAGGTGTTATAAATTAAAATATTTGTTTCCGTGTTTGTTTAGTCTGTTAACATCTGTACACATTATATAAATGTTAATCTCTAGACTGAATTGTATTATGTTTAATGGGTGCATTTAATATCAATTATGTTATATTTATTTTACTATAGTTAGTGAATATTTAAATTTATAAAACAAAATGAGACAGTTGTAGTATACTGTGTAATTTATGCAACCATTATTTATAGAATTCTAAGTGGCAAAATTCTAAAATAATTTTAAATGAAGTAAATTTTATGCAACAATATTTTAAAAGCAATATATACATATTTTTTAAACTGTATGTCTCATTTGAGGATGAAAATACTAAAAACTAGTCATGTTAATTTTATTAACTATGTTGCAACATATTGAAGTGTACCATTATATGTATTAAGGTCTATTTATTTAAAAATTGAATGGAAAAAGTCCTAGAATTAGATTTTACTCTCCGGAGCATATGTTATTTTAATACACAGATTTTTTACTCATAATAAGATATATTTTTATTCCTGTTATTCCAGTTTCCAAGGAAAGTAACACACATACACATTCACAAAGAGAAATCTACAGATTAGTTATTTACAAGTATATTCCATTATTATTATTTGTTCTACTAATATTTATGAAGGTATTTCCTCAGGGAAGATAGAAATCTAGAGAAATACAGAGATGAGATGGAAAAAGGTAAATAAGAAAGAGGAGTTGGAAGAGAAGACAAAAAATTGTTTAATTTGATCCAAGCTAGAATAGAATTGGATGATCCTCTTTTTCTTATCACACTTTTTTATATATTGGATCTTTTATATGGGCTCTTGAAGGGGTTTAATTACTGAAGTTTGTATGAAAGAATAAATTTGATGATTTGTCTCTGTTACTTAAAAATGCCTAACAGTTCCATGACATATTGAACATGTATCTATTAATTTAATATATTTTTGAAACACGTACTCAGGAGCTGCTTCCCTAGGAAAATATATTTGCTTTACTAATAATGTGTGTGGTTATACTTGTTTCTGAAATTAATGTGATACCTAGCAAATAATAGAAAAAAGTTTTATTTCTTTAATTTATTTATGGTTCAGACCACTACATAGAGTTGATTTTATTAAAGAAAGTTATTTTACTCTTACCTCTATACCAAATTACTAGCCTGTTACTCATAAACAAAAACAAAAAAGCAACCAGAGTTTCCAACACTGGAGAATAATAACATAAATTATACCTGCTATAAAATACAGTATGAAGTGGATGAACTAGAACAATTGTCACTGACTTACAACAACCTTTAAGACATTGTCACAAACCAGTATTATTGTAAAACACAAAACAAAAGAAAACTCTATGTGTATATGTGGAAATGCATAGAAAATGTATGGAGGAATAATATTTGTAAGCTATTAACTGTGACAACCCTTTGGGAGCAGAATTGGGGTACAGAGGGAGCCTATTTTGCTCTATATACTTTTATTTATTTAAATTATTTACATCAACTTATAATCATGTATGTCTTTCATAATTTGTAAAAGAAATTCTTAAAGAATTAGAGAAATCATCATTTTAACAAAAATAACTGGGGATGTGGAGTTATGAAGTAGGAATTTCAGTGGTCACACCATGAAATACACATATACATGGTCAAGAAAATCAGGCATTGTAGTGAACAAGTTCTATATTTCTCTGACCTACTCTGCTTTTTCTCTAATATGCTTTTTCTCCCCCTTTTTCATTAAAGGTCTCATTCGTTTGCAGGAGCTCATCAAAGCTCCATCTCGGTACAATCTTCGGCTTAAAATCCGTCAACTACCTGCTGATACAAAGGATGCAAAACCGTTACTCAAGGAAATGAAAAGAGGCAAGGAGTTCCATGTAATCTTTGACTGTAGCCACGAAATGGCAGCAGGCATTTTGAAACAGGTACTCTTTAACTTACTTAAATTCTTGGTTTCTTTATTACATTTGCATTTAAAGCAGGGTTTTTTGTTTGCTTGGTCCTTTGGTTTTTGCGGGGGTGGAAGAGTGACCACAAGCCTGGGAGGGGCAGAAGAAAAGGGAGAGAAATCCTGAGGAGCTAGATACTGGGACCCTGAGACCACAACTGGAGCCAAAATCAGGAGTTGGACCCTTAAGCCACTGAGACAGTCAGGCACTGTCCCCTCCCCCCACCCTTTTTAAATCAAAGGGTTATTGTCACACAGTTAACATGAGCCAGAGAAGTTGCCTTGATGTAATTTTCTGATAAAAAGTCTGACATTTGCTTTTAATTAATTGTCTTAAAGGAAAAGTAATGCAAATATTGATGCTCTTCAAAAACACATTGTTTAAAGTTCTGAGGTTACTTTCAAATGGCTGCAATGTTATTTGCTATTACAAGTGTTGGTTATTGAGATAGATATTTCTGTTTTGTACTGAAATGAAGGAATAAACTGAGAGTCAGCGATTGAGCATCTCAACCATTACAATCAACTCATTGAAAGAAGAGAAAAAAGATTTGCTATTTAGCTGGCATCTTCTAGGAGATGCCTTACACATTTGATCTTATTTAATCATGACTGCGACCCCAGAAAGTAGAGACTATCTTCACTACAGAGATAAAGAAACTGAGTCTTGGAAAGATTGAGTAACTTGATCGATGACCAGAAGCAAGAAATAGCAGAGGGATTCATATTTCTCCTAGCGATGTTAAGTATTCATTCCAGAATAAAGCATCGCCTGACTCAAAAGATAATACTAAATCAATCAAATGAAATAATTCATAGCAGTGAAATCTTTTAATGTTACTTCTGCACTATTCTAACCTAACAGCTCACTGCAAAGCAGCAATTATTATTCTCCTATATATTACAGATGAGGCAAGACTTGGATGTTGGGGGTTAAATGGCTAGTATGAGCCCGTATACTTACTAAGCAGTAAAGCCTAGATGTGGACTCAAGTCTTTTGGACCTTGGTTTTTAAGCTCTTTTATACATACTGGCTAATATCTCAGTGGCTTGGGATTAATCAACTGTCCTAAAATCTCTCATGTATAAGATAAAATATCTCTACTGGAGAATTATGTAGATTCAGATGTCAAATTATATCCCATAAAATATAACTATCAACAGTAAATGCCTGTTATAACATGGTTAGTTTATTAAGCAGATGTTTGTCCAATCTTCCAGTGTGAATGTCAGTTTCACTACAGTAAAATCTTTAATTGGATTTGGAAGATTGCTCTAGTGTTATATTTGGGTAGTAAAGCATATGAAATTTGGCTGTGATTTTTTGTTTCTTGGGTCTTTTTTGGTAGTGAATAAAGTGGTGCAATAAAGTAAACAGTGAAATCTGAAATAGGGATTTATTTTTCATATATATCAAAACAATTCTTGGTCATATTTAAAATATACAGACTTGGCAAGGAGAGCTTTCCTTTATGCCCAGAGTGAGAAGCACTCCATGATTTGTCAGGGATGGAGCTTTGGTAGTTTTTTTCTAGGCTTCCAGCAAGTATATAAAGGAACAGTTATATTGTCTCTAGAGTAACTGACTTAATTTGCATATCTGAAAGGTTATAGTATCTATCAACTTTAATAATAGAATTGCCATTCTGCCTTCTATTTGATATATCCATTGTTTTATAATTGTTTTCTTATATTGTAAACTGCTGTGCTTGCAAAATGAAAACAGAATTAAGATAAATTTAAAATATAATACAGGGGCACCTGGGTGGCTCAGTCATTTAAGCATCTCCCTTCAGCTCAGGTCTTGATCTCTGGATCCTGGGATGGAGCTCCCTGCTCAGTGGGGAGCCTGCTTCTCCCTCTCCCTCTACGCATGTGCTCTCTCTCAAATAAATAAATAATCTTAAAAAATGAAATATATACTGTAGAAAAAGTTAATAATTTTAGCAAATTTAGTAGATGAAAAACCAGAGCAAAGGTAAAATGACAGTATAAGAGTTAAGATGAATTCAGAGTAACATTATTACAGAGAATGCATGTTTTTAAATTCTGTAACACTAACTAACCACATATATGCTGTTTGTTTTTTAACTTACCTTGTCCAGACAACATTTGTTCCACATTTGGATCTCAGTTATTCTAGAAACCAATGCAAGAAGAAAGCAAATAGCTTCCTTCTTGTAAATGAAGCAGTCCATTTAATAGGACTTTATTTCATGACTTGGGAAATTTTTCTGAGATTTCTCAACACTGGTTAATGACAGAAATCCAAAGAAATGGTATAAGAGATGGAAAACAGGCATAGATGGGCTTTCAGCTTGTCTGGCTTAATTCTAAGAACAAATATTAGGAGTATCCAGAAATATGGATCAGTTTATCAGGTTAGCCTTATTTGTTTCATTGTTTTATTTATTTAAACTAAGTGAGCTCTTCCTAAATATTGAACAAAAGAGAATTTGAAGTTTTCTTCCCTGAAAACTTTATAAGTGAGTGAAGCATGGGGCTGGCTCTTTGAGTGCACTAATGGGCATAGATGCCTTAATAACAAAAGATTCCACTTCCACCCAAATTTGTCAAAGAGAATTCCCTATGGCAACCTTAAGATGATCTGCAATTAAACCTCACAAGGTCATTCTATCACAGAGTAAAAGTATTAATTAAGACCTTGAAAGTCTAGATTAGAGACTATATTTTTTATATTCATATATATGTTATATATATAAATATGAGATTATATTTTATAGATTGAAAAAATATAAAATCAGGTGCAAATAAATAAGTAGAAAGCAACAAGAAGCAAATTAAGTTAAATTTTTAAAAATATGTATAAAGTCCACCTCTTCAGTTGTTAACTTTGAGCAATATAACTTCTTGATATAACCTAAAGGATAAACTGACTGCAAATTATATGCCCAGATGTGTTCATTTGGCATGTGGCATTGTTTACACTAGTTAAATGTTGGGAATTTCTAATAATATTTTGATTTTGGAAAAATGTATCTGTGGTATTTCTTTCCAGGAGGGATAATACAGTACAACCAATTTTTCTCTTGTACACCCAAGTTTGCTATGGTGGCTATTCTCATATTACTTTTACATAAGAAGGTATTAATTTTATTATTATTAATGTGGCTTGAAGTATACATGCAGTTCACTTAAAAGTGGCAAGACATTATGTTGTCTTGACAAGACAGAATGGCAAGACATAAATGTAATAGTTTAAAAAACATCCAGAACAAGTTAGTTGTGTCTAAATTTGGTGCCTCTCCAGATTATATGGGGGCCTCATATGTAGGGAAACAGTTGGTTAGAAGCCAGTGGCCCCGGGGGGGCAGTGAAAATAATTCACTTAAGCCAGAACAAAGAAGATAGAGGTTTATTGAATACACCTCAAAGGAGAAGTAGGCAGGACAGCAAAGGAGAGGCTGTCTGCTATGAGGCAGCGGGTAGAAGCTGTTTTTAAAGAGGGAAGGTGAGGAGGTACAGTGATATAAAGGAATTTTCTCCTTTTTGGTAACTGGGTCTAGTTGTAAGTAGCCCCTTAATCAGCTGGGGACTATGGATATCTTGAGGTGAGTTGCCTGTCAGGCATGTCTATATTCATTCTGGTGATCATCGCTGTGGGCCCCTTTACCTTGATCAAGTTTGCATTGCTCAAGCCTATTGTCTAAATTCCACAAAGTTCTTTTTTTAATTGTCCTGAAAATTATTTATCTTTCAAGAGAGTATCCCTGTTGTCCATTTTTGTTAATGTTACAATGTAAGTACTCAATTAAAAATACCCTTTTCTATTTAGATCACACATCATAGTCCATAATTGATTCTTGTTTTCAAAATCAAAGGCTGAAGGAGGGTCAATGAAAAGCATAAGCAGCCCTTAGTTATCCCTTACAGATTTCTTCTCAAGGTGATGGAGTGCAGAATACCCATGTCAGAAGCAAACCACTCTCCCTACCACCATCTCCTTAACCCCGCCATCCCCACCTCTAGAACACAATTTTCAACACTGGATTGAGATGCTTGAAGTTTTCAAACTATCAAAGAAAAGAAACAGGCAAAAATTTTAGATTATATAGATCCTACAATGAAGCTACATCTTTGGGAATATAAAATACCCTGACGTGGGGCTCGATTCCAGGACTCTGGGATCATGACTTCAGACAAAGGCATAAGCTTAACCATCTGAGCCACCCAGGTGCCCCTAACATGCGCCATTTTATAAAATGGCATATTATACCCAAACTTCAAGAGTTAGAGATCTAGAGTTCATGTTTACTCACTATCTCAATCTGTTGGCCAATTTATTCATTCTTATTTTGTCCTACTTTCCTACCTATAAAATAAGTGTAGTAATAGGACCTACCTCATGAGGTTTTTTTGTTTGTTTTTAAGATTTTTGTTTGTTTTATTTTTTTATTTGACAGACAGAGATCACAACTAGGCAAAGAGGCAGGCAGAAAGAGAGGAGGAAGCAGGCTCCTGGCCTAGCCTAGAGCCCGATGTGGGGCTCGATTCCAGGACTCTGAGCATGACCTGAGCCGAAGGCAGAGTCTTTAACCCACTGAGGCACCAAGGCGCCCCCCTCATAAAGTTTTTAATGGAGCTATTGGGAAGCAAGAATTCCTTCCCCTTCAAGGGTCTTTCTAGCTGGACTAAGAATCAAATGGACAAGAGAGAGATTAATAGGAGAAAAGCAAATTTAATAGCATACATATAGGGTATCCACATGGACATGGAAATTCCAAAGACAGTCTGGCAAAATGAGTTACATGTGTCATGATGAAATAAGGAGAAGGGGGACTTCAGAGGAAAGGAATCCAATTCACAAGGTGTAAGAAAAGCAGATGTTTGGTAATTAGATGTTTGTGAATACTGATGGACCACTCAGATAAAATTTATCTCTGCTAATAACCCTTATTCTGGAAAGATCCCCAATTTAGATTTTTCAAAGTAGTTAAGGGAGGGGCAAAAGTTTCTCTTTAGCCCACAGGATATCCATTGCCTTCAGCTTGGAATAATGTTCATGCTAAAATGACCCATCTTGTGTCTGCTTGCCTTCAGCCTCTACAAGGCTTAAACGGAATAAAATATGCAATGTGCTTAGAATAGTACTAAACACATTTTAGGCATTATATGTTAATTATAGTTGTGGATTTGAATTACTGTTTCTTTCAATTATCTTCAATTTTTTTAATCTATATCTATATACCTGTTGAGTTGATAAAAACTATTGACAAGGATAATGCTGAGCTGTCATTGCACAATTCTGGAGTTGAGAAACCTTTGATACATATCCATCAGGAACAATGAATACCTTCTACAAAGATTATCTTAGAGGGGCGCCTGGGTGGCTCAGTTGGTTAAGCAACTGCCTTCAGCTCAGTTCATGATCCCGCAATCGAGTCCCACATTGGGTTCCCCGCTCGGCAGGGAGTCTGCTTCTCCCTCTGACCTCTCTCCTCTCGTGCTCTCTCTCTCTCCCAAATAAATGGATAAAATCTTAAAAAAAAAAAAAAAGATTATCTTACAAACCTAAGAGAAATTTTCTCTCATTTCAGTTAAGATTCAGACTTCATCAGAGCATTATTGGCTCACACAATCTCTGTCCATTCAGGAAATATGATTTGATAATTTGGTTCCTAGGTGTTGCACACAAAATTCCACTGTGTGTGTCAGGCAGGGGAATTCACCAATGAAGACCAAATATGTATTCTTATTATAAATTGCAATATCACAATTTCTAAATTCCTTTCACCTGCTTAATTCTTCACTGCTGCCTTTCATTAACAAATAAATGTTCCTCCCTTTTAATAAATGTATTTTATTTTTCCAAAGTCTTCACGAATATCTATTCTTTCTTAACTGAACAAGTTGCTTCTAGATATGCAAATTTTATTTTCGCTAATTAGTTAATACCTACCTGTGAGTATAGAATACATGGTGTAGAGCTGGGGCAGCTATTCAGCAAATGAATTCATGTAGTTAGTATTTTATGGAAGAGTATTAGGTGCACCTGAGAATACTTGTTTCCTACTAAGAGCTCTTCATTCAGCTCAAAAACGCATCATTTTTCAATAATCATCACCAACTACTGTTCATTGATAAACAGCTATTTCAAAAGTGTTCCCTTTTTCAGGGGTGCCTGGGTGGCTCAGTGGGTTAAAGCCTCTGCCTTCGGTTCAGGCTCATCATCTCAGCGTCCTAAGATCGAGTCCCACATCAGGCTCTCTGCTCAGCAGGGAGCCTGATTCCCTCGCTCTCTCTCTGCCTGCCTCTCTGCCTACTTGTGATCTCTGTCTGTCAAAAGAATAAATAAAATCTTAAAAAGAAAAAAGTGTTCTCATCTTCAGAAGAAAAATTGACAGTTCACTGACTGGAAGTTCTAATCCAAAAGTCCTTACTTTAAGATCAATTGTCGAAAATTGACAAGGACTGTAGAAGTATGAAATAAAACAGTAATTTGCAACTGGTGTATTAGTAAAAATAAAAAAAAATTTCTTTGTACTTTTCGAATAACAGTGGTGATTTACAGTTGCTTCATCAATGCTAAGGAAAGTCTCTAAAGTGCTAAAAAAATTCCTACTGGCATTGTACTTTATAGCATTTTCTCCCTCTAATTGAATAATAGTGATCGTCAAAATAAAGTGGTGTTCCTCTTTAGGGTATTTGTAGTGGAGACATTACAAATATAATGACCTAAGGTGTGCTAATTTCAGGTTTGTGTCAATTTTAATGCCTCCTTTAATATGTAAAGCCAGAAACTTTACATTGCAAACTTTCAACTAATAGCTTTTCTACCAAGAGAATTGCTTTAGAAATTCCTTCAGTAACCACTAATCTTCCTTCCTTAACTATGGGGAAAAGATTTAGCTTGACCCGTTTTAATGTAAAGTGAATATTATACCCAGATTCTTCATTACATCCTACTATTTTGTTATTGACATATTTCATATGATGTGTAACTTAAATATTAATTTTTTTTATTTTTTACTTCCTAGGCTTTAGCTATGGGAATGATGACAGAATACTATCATTATATCTTTACCACTCTGGTAAGTAACTTATTAAAGCATAAAGTTAAAGCTCTAAATTTTATTATTATGACTTTTCAGTATGGAAAATGGGCTTTTGAGTGAGAATTGATGACTAGCACCTTTGTAATTATCATTTGTTTTATTTTGGTAGAACTCAGGAGGAATTGATCCTCATGGGGAATAATTTTTGGTGAAAAGCTGATGATTTTGAAATAATATTATTTCAGATTTCAATTCAAAATATCATATTTTATTTATATATTGCTTTAGAGAACTTTCAGAACATAATAGATTTTAAAATTAGTTTGCTGAGAAAATCAGTGTTTTTTTAAAAAAAGCACACATTTTTCTGTTGTTATTTGGTTCTATTTACTTTACAAAAACTAGATTCATTGAAACCGTTCTTTTAGTACACTAAATTTTCTATCCTATTTTTGCCTACGTTTAGTCAGATTTTTAAATGTCAGTCTTACTGAATTTACTATTAGCAAATTGAATGTTATCTTTATCTTTTGTTTTTACATACCCACCACACAGTTTTTTTCTTAAATTTGCATGAAAATATGACCTTACCCTTCTGTCAAACCTACTTAATCTTGGTTCTATTTCTTTACTAATATGGTATCCCGATTTTCTTCTTCTGTGAAATGACTGTCTCTGTCACTAATTTTTCCCTGCTGTAAGGATAGAAAATTTGTCCTTCTTCCCTTCTAGGTTCTTTGGCTGGTCTAGTGATTAAATTGACGTAAAACAGATTAATGGGAGAAAAAAACAAATTTAATTTCATATGTAAAGAGCCCCAAAGATTTGAGACCAAGGTCAGGTCAGGTAATTGAGCTAAGGAATAGAATGAGGGCCTGTGGCTTCAAAGGGGAGGAGGGTAATTCACAGACCGATAAGAAGCAGATATTTGGTAATTAGAAGTTTGCCCTGCCATGCATAAAGATCTTTTAGATAAAAAATGTAACTCTAGTAATAGCTTTTTTTCTGGTACTGGCCCCCTATATGAATTCTTCCAGGTTGTTAGGGCAACATAAAAGTTTTTCCTGAGTCTACTGGGTCTCGATTGCCTTCAGATCAGAGTAATCCACATGCCAAAGTGCCATCTTTGGGGGTGGCATATTCTATTTCCCTTTATTGCCTGTTGCCTCAAGTGTGAGAGTTACCTCCAAGTTTGAGCCTTTATTCTAGTTTCTTTTTTCCTCTTCAGTGTTTTCTTCAGAACTGGTATGTATTCAGAACTTCAATTATTCCCTTTGTTGAAATGAAATCTAAATTTCCCTTCGTAATATTTCTGAGTTGTTATTTACTGTTACATTACAGAACAACTCTAACTGTTGTCACATTAATTTCAAATTATTTGAACCTCTAAATCGACCCCTCTTCTGACTTCCTTCAAAGCCTCCATTCTCTGACTCCTACATCATCACCAAAATTTGACTGTTTTTTTTCCTCCATACTGTCTCTAGCATGCATCTCCATTCCCACAATGACCAGTCTAACCAATGCTTTCTATTAACTTTCTATTAACTCAGAGGTATTCATATTGGTCTCCTTGATTTTAGGAGTCTTGAAGCTACTAAAATGTATTTGATTACAATAGCTTCCTGTAATAACAATTCTCCTCCAATAGAGATTCTTCACACAGTATTTTATATTTTACTGGTAAATACTGTGGTTCACTCTAATAGGGGTATTACTTTCCACCGGGTGACTTTTTGCAGCCCATAAGAAACTTAGTGATAGGCTGGAGGGGAGGGAATGGAAAACTTTACTTATCAGCAAATTATATGTCAATACAGTTACAACCCAGTTTTACCATAATCACAAGATTTAGAGGAATCAAAAGTATCTCTTAATAAGGAAAAAGAAATTTTTAAAAAAGTAAGAAATATACAACTCATTAACCCATAATTGAATGCATTTTTTTAGTTTGATTTTAACCTAACTTTCTTATTTTCTTTTGTTGCTATTCTCCTTCATCAATCCTCTTTTATAGAAAAACTGATCTAGATCAGTCTCCTGAATAGGTTTTATGTTTTCAAATTCTTGTCCCTTTACTGACACTTTGAATGACATCCTTTTTCCTTTTGCCTATCAAAAGCCTGGTCATTCTTTAATGGGAGCTTAGATCCCATCTGCTCTATGAAGTTATTCTTGACTACAAAAACTGAAAGTTTTTTGTCTTGCTTTTGACTCCTTGCACTTACCACTTCTACTCTCTTGCCCCGTAGTGTGTGTGAGCATGTGTCTCTTTGGCTAGATTGCAAATATTGAAAATAAAAACCTAAAAATTCCTTATATTTTTTCACAGCACAGAGCACAGTTCAGACCAATATCATCTGCTCTCCACTGAATTTATTTCTATTTTGTAGCTTATGTCACTGTATAACTCCAAGACAAGCTTCACAGGACCAACAGCATTACTGTTGCTCTTGTTCCTAATATTATCTATAAGATCTGAAGATTAGTTAATGCCAACTTGAAAGAGGGCAGGGGTCCCATATGCTACATGTTCTTATGGTGACATTCAACTCTTCTGAATGCTATGGCCTTCTCTCTCCTGGGAAAACCAAAAGTTAAAGTCAAAGTATTCACTATAGCCTGGAACCAACAACCAAAATCTAAAGGTTCCCTATGGTGAACTTGTTGGGTAAGGTAAAAACAACAACAACAACAACAACAACAACAACAACAACAACAACAAAGGAACTGCAAGGGTTCCACAACCAAAAAGGCCAGTTTGTTACCCTCAGCTTTAATATAATTTTCATTAGTTAGAAGCCATATTTCATGAACTGTTTCTTTAAAAAAAAAGATAAGACAAAATAAAAAAATAGTAAGTGCCAGTAACCGGTCAAGGAAGCAGAAAATCTGAGAGAAGCAGAAAAAAAAAAAAAATCTAGTTAGTTAAAAAAATAAGATAGTACATACAATTTAAGGGCAATCTATCCTAAATATGGAGAAGAAAGCTTATGTAAATCTTAACTGCAGGTTACAGGAAAACCTGTCATTTCATTGGTAGAATTAGAATATGATATATACATACATATTTATTTAGAATATGCATGTTTACATTAGAAAAGCATGAAAATGGTCAATTTGTATCTTGGTGATTTGTAATGTTTAACGTCATTTGAGAAATAATCATGTTAACTATCTAAAGGAAGTAAGAATAATGGACTATTTTAATTTTACATTTGTGTGAATATACTCTATTGATACTAACATAAAGAAATTTTCTTTCAGGATCTCTTTGCTCTTGATGTAGAGCCCTATCGATACAGTGGTGTTAACATGACAGGGTTCAGAATATTAAATACAGAAAACACACAAGTCTCCTCCATCATTGAAAAGTGGTCAATGGAACGGTTGCAGGCACCGCCAAAACCCGATTCAGGTTTGCTGGATGGATTTATGACGGTATGAATTCCCACTTCCAGATTAGTTTGTGTATTTCTAAGTAATTTTGCACAAATTATTTAATCTGCTGGATAAAAACTTGGGTTTAACTGTTTGACATTACAGGCATGTTCTCAGAACTACTATTGCAAATAATCCTATTAATGATTTCCTAAATTAATTTTATGTGGCAACTTTGTACTTTTATACAAGTATCTCAAAAGACATTACAGCTATTGTTAGAATACTACAACGTGGGGATTTCTGTAAATTTAATGAGTGCCATATATAGGATAAATTAGAGACTGAGAAGATGTTAACCTGATAGTTATACTTTTGTTCTTAACTACTGATATATGATTATTCTTCATCATGTTGGTTTGTGATGTCATATGAATGACCTACATCACACAAAAATCCCCTTTGACTTAGTCACTCTTTAAGGCTTAAGACTAACAATAATCACACTTGTTATTTTCAAATCCTTGTTTAAACTTAGAAACTGGATTTATGGAGAAACTACAAAAGAAGGGAACATTCTGTTATAAGTTTAGCTCTTTATACCATTGTTGCCAATGAAAACCTAATAGAAGACACATATAATTTAAAAATGTCTGATATCTCTATTAAAAAATAATAAAAACAAGTAAAAATCAATATAATTAATTTATTTTACTTAACTGATTATATTAAAAATACTATTACTTGAACAGATAATTAGTATAAAAGTTAGGACAGATATTTTGCATTTTCTTTTTGCTACTAAGTCTTTGAAAGTTGTCTTTGACACCATACACATTAATTCAGAATAGTCACATTTCAAGTGCTCAACAGCTAAATTAAGTACTGGGTACCTTACAAGACCAGGTAGGTTTATACTATACTATTTTTATACTATAGTTATTTAAGCAAATTATAAATGTTTGATACATTTTCATTGAATCTGTTTACTATTTCTATTTTTATTCTAATTATTGCTACATTTTAGGAAATAACTAAGCACATTGGCAATATTTACATTTCCTAGGTCATTACAACATCTTTTATTAAGTGTCAGTCTAAATGGAAATTTTATAAGCATAACATTCTTTATTCTGATATGTGGAAATCTTTTTCTGTTAGGAGGATAATTTTTCCCTTAGTTGCTTCAATAAAGGTTCAAAGTATGTTTTTCATATAACAAAATAAAGGAAAACTTCTGTTATTTTTTCCTTAAAAGTAGATTCAATCATACAAATTATCTTCATAGAGACTGAAATCATAGTCACCCTCATGGTACCAAACTTCTAATGGAAAGAAAAAAGACATTTGCTTTCTTTTAGTGAGAAAAACAACCTCCTAGAATTTGAAAATGTCTTATATCCACATTAATATTTTTAAAGATACAATATGAGGGGAATTTTATCCTTTTGCATAAAAATAGAGATCATTGACTAGTTCTAGTATTTTGGTATTAACCTAAGATTTATTTGAGAAACTTTTTTGGGAGGAAAATATTTAAATAATTGTAAAATGAAGATATTTTTTCTCTAAATGATATCCAGATTAAAAATGAAATACAACCTAAAAAAATTACAAATATTGTGCTTTATTCTCAGTGTGAAGATGTTGAATTAAACTTTTGGAACTTATTAAGAAAATGTTATTTCTTAAAATAAAGTATATACTATTCTTTAAGTTATTATTTTAATCATGTATATATATATTTTTTTCAATATATGTTATCTAGCTGTCTATCATTCTTTGATTTCCATATGGATATCTTATTATTACTCAAAACCTTTTTTGAATGATTTTAAGAAAAGTAAATCAGTAAGTATCATGACAATATTAACATTTTTACTTAGCACTTAAATCCAAAACTTCTACTAATATGTTCAAGGATTACTGTTCTTCTTTATATATCAAACCCACAAAAAATATCCAACTGTATTTAGGTATTCTCTGTATTTCTGTATGATTCCCTATATAACACTACATGTCATAGCCTGAAACAAAGTGCTGTCTAACTTCTAAGTAACTTATAGAGACTATTGAAAGACAAATAAGTACAAAGGAAAGGTTAATTGTCCAGGAGGCAGGGACTCTTAGAGGGAATTAACCTTCAGAAGATAGAACAAAAAGGGTTTTAGGAGGAATACAGGTCTGGGTTCTTTTTTTTTTTCTAGCCATGAGTCCGTTCCTTTTCAGTTCTGTCTCTCTGAGATGGCAGGTGATTTAGTTGGAGTGGTTGAGTGATGGAATAAAAATGCACTGATAAGAAAAAAAGAAAATTAGCCTGTTTATTGAAAATTCTGGGCATTGTATATAGAACATATTTTGAAATCTTTAGAAGAATACTCAATGCCAATACTCTTCCCTTTGTTACAGTCATGAAGTGTTTCCCAAGTGGCATATTAAATTAAAAAAATGAAAATGTTCACATATAAAAGATAATTACCCCTTCATTTGTATATTTTTAAGTTACTGCAAGATATAAAGATTTCTCCAGAAAACGTGAAATAAGATTTAAAAGTGAGAACATTTTAAAAATGAGTGAGCCGAAGTTAAATTTACTTGTATGAGCACTTTTTAAATAATATTTCTTATCTAAAAATGTGTACTAGTTATATATCTTATTTATAAATAGAGCATGGAACACTAACTATTTTGGAAGTAGACATGAAGTTTGCTATTAAAATAAAAATGTCTTCAAAAATGGATACAGATTAATTACTTTTTAAAAATTCTCTTTTGGAAAGTAATATCTTTCCAAATCTCATTATATAGCATTATATAATGACATAAAATATTATATGCAAAATATTTTCATTATAAACCATTAATTCTTAATTATAAAATACCACATTTATTATTATAAATATAAAACCCACATAGGATCTGTATAAGAATGTCAGTATATTTATGCCTTGCATGAGTACTATTTTTCTTATTCATTTAAGATCAGATTATAAGCATTTTCCCAGTCATTAAGTGTTTAGGAAAAGGAATTAATAGGCCATTTCCGCCATGAATGGAGTTAGGAAATTAAGAGGAGTCTAGTTAGAAAAGAAAAGAATTACAGCCTGGCTTTGTGGTTTTGGCAACATTCCCTTCAGTCAGTTCATGAGATCTCAGTGTTTATAATATCTCTTGTTCTTTTTTCTCCCTATGGTCCCATAAGAAATGGGATTATCAGCAAAGTCCCTGGTGCTTGGAGCAAGACCTATTATTATCAGTATCATAGTCATTTGTCAGTATGAAAGATCATAGTGCTTAGACTTTCACATTCTTTCTTCATGTTGAACTATAAAAGGAAACAATGAATTTGATTCATAAGAATATTTCTGGTTGAGTTAGCATCTTAACTGACCCCTGGGTTAAGTGTTTATCTGCTAAATGACTATTGAATACAAGACCATTTCTCTTGTACTTGTGGTTTCTTCTATGATTTGGGGTCATCATAATAAATATATTAATCTCATTAGCTCAGTAAAAATTTTATCTCCATTTGGTATCAATCCAAACAAGAAACCAAGTTCCAGAGTACATCCAAGCTCAATCTCTTTAAGGAAGAAGTAAAAAAAAGAAGCTCAACAACCTTCTTTCACTTAAATAAGGGTTTTCTTTTCCTAACTCTTGATGTCACCTTTCTCACACTTTCCTCAATGCCTGCACCAGTCAATGTACTAGACTCCTCTCACACTTTCCCCAATGCCTGCATCCAGTCAATGTACTAGACTCCTCTCCAGACATGAACTCTTACTGTAGAACACTTTCTTTACTGTGCATTATCTCCTGAGTATAAACATATACATATTTCCATGCTTCTGGGAGTATGGAAGTCCTCTAAGTGGACCACTGTTCTTTACTGCATGATCAGTTGACATTGTTCTCGGTCTTCTGCCCAGACATCTGACTTCTCCAATCATAGTTCCCAAGGGCAGAGATTCACTTTTTTGAATCCATCAGAGCTGATGATGGTTGTATTCATTATTGATATACTGAGTTTGCAAAAATCTCAATTCAAGAGAATGAAATCCAGTGGAAATACATCAAGGTCAGTTTTAAACAGTCTAGCTGTATCCTAGAAATCTTTCCTAGTTCCCCCATTATGCACACATATATTAATACTAATGGACCTGTATTTTATTTGGTAGTTTAAAACTACCATTTATTCTTATATTGAATGTAATATCACACATATTCCTTGACAATGTAAATTTAAAACGCAAGTCAATAATGACGTGTTGGTTGGCTATATTATTTGGATTCCAAAGGGAGGTTACTATTTTGGAAATATAAACTTTGGATGCCAACTGCTGTCTCCATTTCCTTCTCTCTCTTCACATCCATCAGTCAATCATCAAACACTTTTCAAGTCTATAGTCTTAATTTTTTCTTCACTACATTCTTCTTTTCACCCCATGACCCATGCCTTAGTTAAGAACCCCATGATCTCTCCTCTGGCTATTGTAATAGTCTCCTTCTTGAAGTCCCACTCCTAACATCCCTCCTCTATGCTTACCTTCTATGTGAACATTGCTAATGACTCCTTGTCATTTACTAGATAAAATTTTTATCCATTTGCCAAGCCTGCAAGGCCCTCCATAATCTGGTTTCTGCTTCTTGTCCAGCCTCCTATTTGCCTGCTCCCAGCTCTCTGAAGCCACCCATCTCACCACACTGTTGTGTGCTCCTCATTTTAGCACAGGCTGTTCCCACTTCTGAATGCATGGCATTCATACTTGTGCTTTAATTTTCAGGTCATCTGCTACCTTTCTTGTGATTTTACCTGTGTGCTCTTTCATTTGGGTGTTTTTTAACCGCATGTTGAAGTTCAACACTGGTAGTTTTGTGTTTCTCTCTCTCTCTTTTTTTAAAATTTTTATTTATTTTTTAAATTTCTTTTCAGTGTTCCAGAATTCATTGTTTATGCACCACACCCAGTGCTCCATATAATAAGTGTCCTTGTAACACCCACCACCAGGCTCACCCAACCTCCCACCCTAACTTCTTTCATGATATATCTCATGTCTCTTTTCCAAAAGACTGTAGCTCTTTGGAGGCAGGACCTAGGTTTCTTCATCCTTGAAGGCCCTGTACCTAGTTAGGTGTCTGATGCAAAGTGAATGTATTATGAGGGTGTTCATAATGAAAGGACTGTCTGACTGAAGAAATGTGTTTGTTAATTTATTTTAATCATATCACACCTGTGCTCTAATCACTAGATTCTCTCCTTTTCCCAAATATGCTCTAGGGAGCTTTTTTAAAATTTATGTACTTACACTTTATTGTCAAGATACCTAATCATTTGGAAAATGCAATTAGGTTAGTGTCAAATATTTGTTAGAAAAATATCTTAAAAGGCAAAAGAAGAAACACTTTTGATTAAATAGTGAAATTTTAGTGAGCTAGGAAAGGAGTTTCTCTTCTCCTTTACAAAACAGTGAAAATGTTTATGAGATGAGTTTTTATGTATTTAAGTTCTATGTCCTCTTAGCCCAGAAATTTTATGATTTCTTTCATCATTTGATTAACTTTAAAGATAAATGTCTTATATACTCAATTCATGACAGGAGGCCTAGGTACTAAGAGGACACTAGTGATCACTCTGCTACTGTACAAAGGTATACCTTTAGGAAATAGAATCACAGAGGAATAAAGTATGACCAGGTAGATTTTCATTTACTCCTGGAACTACAAGCCTATCCTTGCCACTGTCTTCTTAATTAGCTGGGGCCATTTTCTTCAATTCCATTGAAAAGAAAATATAAGACTCTGCCAGACAGCAGATCAAACTAACTCTTCACATTTTAATCAATAGAGACATTTGAAAATATTGACTTTATCTTAAATCCCACTAAAACACCAAAGGTATAAAAAGTAACAAAATGATGAATCAATTACTTTTTCTTTGATCAATTTTAAATGTGCATATGCTGTGTACTCAGAACTTGATACCAGGCACTGTGGATTTGGTGATGAAGATAATACATCTATTTCTTCACAGAGCTTAGGGAATTGACAAAATCAGAAGAGTGTCTTACTGATGACATCTCACATCTTAGTAGTACAAAAAACATTCAAACTTTTATTGTTGCCTTCTTCCCAATTTTGCGTTTCTTTGGTTGATTGAGTTTCCTAAGTCTTCCTTCAAAATTGTTAAAATTTCCTGTTTTCTATTTTGTTTTGTGATAGCAAGAGACAAACATATATTTATCAGGAGTTTTGCATAATTTCATAGTATTTTTCTGAAAAATGTGCAACATTTCACAATATTTATCACCATAACTGCTAGTTTTATTCTTGTCTTTACCACAGAAGAAATATTTAGGAGTCTATATCATAATCAAATGTGACAGAAGTATTTGCATAAGATATTTCAGAGTATGTTATGAAGTCATAAGCACAACACTCATTACATTTGTACATGATTGATTTAATGAATAGTAAAAGGACATGGAGTTTGTGGCATGAATAACGGAATGGTGCTATATTCCTTTACTTTATATACCCATTAATCTTCCATGATGTACTAGGCTGCAAGTTAAATCTGAATATAAATAATTGAGATGACCTAACAACCTCCATTGTTTCATTAACATACAACATTCCATTTAATTACCTTTGCTCATTGACAGATTAAATAATCAGCATTTATCTAAAGCTGATAAAGAGTTGGAATTTCCATTTTAAGTAATTGTTCCTTACATGAAAAATGGCAGTTGCAATGAATCATTTCCTTCATAATCATGTTATTTTTTAGGCCAATTTTTAAACTTTTCACTTGGAAAAAAGAAGGTTGAATCAGGAGACTGTTTTTTATTCCTTCCACCCTCAAGAGCAAAATGTATCTGACCTGATACTGAGAAGCACTGATCTGAGATCATGAGATACTCACTTGTAATGCATTAATATTTTTCTCTTCACAATTTCCCTCAGCTTCTTATTTTGTATTTACTAGCTATATAGTTACATATAGATATAACCAATCACAAATGACATAAGGAAAGTTAAGTACAGGGCACACAATAAAAGGAATACAAGGTGGTTAAGAAAATAAGCAATAGATTATTTTACTTAGAGCAGGCACTCAGGTTAAAAGGGCGCTAAGATCAAGTTTGACATAATGTTTGCTCTCCTGGATTAGATGAAATTGGGTTGGGAAACAATGGGAGAAAATGTGGGGTAAAATTTTTGTGTATCAACTCATTAATAGACAATTATCAATGTGCAATATTTAACATATAGTAACTCAGAATAGTCAGGTGGTTGAAATCATTAAAAGCAGAGTAAGCGATAGCACTGAGGCATATAAATAACAAGAAATATTACTTAGATACGGATTCATAACAAACTACAGAAAAATTCTGGCTAAGAAAGATTAACAATTGCAGTAAACCATAGTTTTTTCTCTTTATAAGATCTATTTCTAAAATAAAAAGAATGGATCTATTTCTAAAATGCACAAAACGTGTTTTTTGACTGTTTACATTCAGAACAAAATACACAGAGCTAAGTTACATTCTATATTTGGAAATAAGGGATGGACTGATAGGGAGTAATAATTCTATCAAAACTATATTGTTTTGTATTATTCTATTTTATTCATAATTTTAGGAATTTATTTTAGGAATTTTATTATTTTTATAATTTGGAATTTATATTAAAAATATTGAAACATAACACCTGATAAAAGATATCTTGGCCTCACTATAGTCTTTAAATGAAATACTTTTTTAGTGTTTTTAAAGTTCATTTATTTTTTTAATTAATATGCTCTAGGAATTTTTTTTTAAATTTTATTTTTTCAGTGTTCATTGTTTATGCCCCACAACCAGTACTCTATGCAATATGTGCCCTCATTAATACCCACGACCAGGCTCACCCTTCCCCAACCCCCTCCCCTCCAAAACCCTCAGTTTGTTTCTCAGAGTCCACAGTATCTCATGATTCATCTCCCCCTCTGATTTTCCCTAATTCTTTTTCCTTTCCTTCTCCTAATGTCCTCCATGTTATTCCTTATGCTCCACAATAAAATAAATAAATAAATAAATAAATAAATAAATTTATTAATTTATTATCTCTACACCCAACATGGGGTTTGAAATTAGGACCCTTAGATCAAAGTCGCATGCTCTTCTGACTGAGTCACACCACAGGCACCCTAAATTTTTAAATAATAAACAATAACAAAGGTTTCCATTTAAATACTTACATTTATATACAGGTTTACATAAAAACAAATAATATAAAAGCATATAATGTTTATTATTTATGTTTATATAGATTAATATTACTTTTAGATACTATAATGAAAGGTAAGGTTTAGCCTTATTTATTTACTAGAAGGACAATGTTAGTGCCATAATATTATTAAGACAATTAGCATTTATAATACATGGCCTCAGGACATTAAACATACATAAGATTTTTGTAGATTTTTTATTAAATAGTAACTCTTAACTCTAAAAATATGTATAAATGTAACATTTAACTGTAGATATTGTTAATTTTGGACTCAGTATATCTAGTGAATTTTAACAAATTTTCATTCTTCAGTTCTGTAATTTGTAACAAATTTCAGCTTGTTTTATTATGCTCAATTTCAGAAGAATTATTAAGATAGATAATATTGCAAATAAATCAAGAACATGGTATATAATGAAGTTTATGTTACATATAATAAACAAGAGTCATAACTGAGCTTTTTTCATGTAAATATATGCAACAGTAGATGTTTCCTACTTCTGTATTTTACCGATAGAGAAATTTTCTTGCCTGTGTGATCCAAGAATTATTTGACTCTGTTTTTAGAAGTAGGAGCATACACAGATTTGAAGTGTAAATATTGAGGGCCTTTGAGTGTATAATAGCCCTAGGAACTCTGATCCAAACATTGCCTTTGTATATAAATTTTGAATCTTGCTCCTGATACATGTTACTGTTTGTATTGACAATATCTACTATGAAATGACCTACTGTGAAATGTATTTAACACTTAACTGCATCCTAGTTCTATTGTTGCCTCATGACAACATCATGGGGCAGTTATAATTCTCATTTTATAGATGCAGGTACATAGAATAGATAGATTATATACAAAGGAAGATCTCTGGACTATAGCCCGAAGCAAATTTAAAGGAACCCTTAAGTCTCCAGAGGTAAAAATTAGGTACAATGAATTAGAAACCAGCAAAAAATGTTACATTCATTGTTTCTTCTTCAACTTCAATGTGTAGGGTTTCACACCAATTTGGGGTAAGCTTGTGGATAGTTGGTCTACTAAACCCTCCTGTATTCTTCCCAGATAAATTAAACTGATAAATAAGGATCAGAAGCCAGCATCTAAATCCCATTTTCAACCCTTTCCAATGCTGTTATCTTAGGCAAGCTACTTAACCCCTTTGGGCCTTGCTTGTCAAGTAGAAATAATAAATTTTATTGTGTTTCCCTGAAGATTGAAAGGGATAATGAATTAACATATAAAAATATTGGAAACCTACCTGGATTTTTATAATTATAAATTATATTATTGATTCCTCTTAAGCTCCTGGTGCTTTCCAAATATAGAACAAATTTTGATGTGGTGCTTATAATTTAATTAATTCAATCATGAGGTGCCTGCCTGGTTCAGTTAATAACATATGTGAATGTTGGGCTCAGGGTTGTGAGTTTGAGCCCTATATTGCAGGTGATTACTTAGGAAAAAAAAATTCAATTCAATTATTCCAACATCATGTTATCTCTTGTATGTGTTTACACCATAGTATATGTGTGTGTATATGTACTGGATGGTTAATCGACATAGAAAACTTAGGAAGGTTCATATAGAATCTACACAGTACTTGAATCTAGTAGTCTTTTTAAAAAATGGTCCCAAATACAATAATTTGAAATGTGCTATTAGAATGACATATCCCTACTGAACAAGGTTTTAAATCTAGTTAGATGTTTACAAAAACTTCTGTTTGTATATGTCATTTGTTTACTCCCAATGTCAGACCCCTCCTTTTTTTAGATTAAAAAAGATGGCTTGTTGGCAAAGAATTAAAGGTTGGATTTTTGCTAATTTTTTTATGTCAGTTATCAAAGACTATTAAATCTATCATAGAGCAAGTACTTTGAAATCAGAGTCACCTAACTATTGAAACTGAGATCTACTTATTACTTCCTTGATAAACTTCTGCTAATTACTTAACATCTCTGAACCTCAATTACCTCATCTATTTAGTGGTTATAGTAATGGCTACATCAGGGTGTCACTGTGAAGATTAAATACATAACTTTGCTACTCCTCAAGGACAATGTCTGGCACATAGTAAGTCCTCCAATAATGGTATCCATTTACTTCAAGGCAAATATCATTTTTGCCTTTTAGTGTAGATGATATTTCTGTTCAGAGTAAACTTCATCTTTCTCAAAGTCTTATGATACCCTGTTTATACAAATACGACAAGTGACTAAGCACACTCATATATATGCTTCGTAGAATAGGTAGTTGCTTCCTCTGATGCCCTGGATGAGATTAAGTGAATGAAAGAACAAGAATCATTGCTAGTTTTACTATCAAATTGTTGATGTTAGTTTCATAACATTGGTATGTAAGTAACTATATTTACATTAAAAAGACAATTTTTTTGTGTGTGGCCTGTGCAGTTTTGTGATATAAAGTTTTAAGTAATGGCCAAAGACCGACTCTGAGGCACTAATATCCAAGATATGCTTGGCCAGTACTCTCTAAATCCACATTAATAAATCAAAAGAATATTTCAGACAAAATGAAATGAAATGAAGAGTTTTAAGGTGAATTTGCCTAAAGGATATTAGGAATTCTCTTTCTTTATTATGCAGAGAGGAAATATTATGTTGATCTTTCATTTGCCTTTCTAAAAGGGTTCATAAATATTTTATTCATTAATCTTCAGAATACCCTGTGACCAAATTGAACCAGAAGGGAAAAGCAAAGTTATTAAACAGACACAGATGTTGAAATGGTACCAGATCAACCCTTCATGACAAATCTCCGTTTATTGTTACTCATTAATTCATTCTCCAAATATTTATTAAATACCTATTATATGCAGTGTGTGGTATTAGATCATATGGATGATAAGAAAATACATATATATTAACATGATGAATTATCAATTTAATAAGAATAGTAAAATACATCCTTAAATAATGAAAAAAACCCGCACATGTGATAAGGAATATATGTAGAAAATAGTGTGTTTAGATGGGCATTTACCCACTTTTTGTTTAGGACATAATTGCAACTTCACGTAAAATCACAGCTTGAGAATGTTACATGTCCAAATTAACAGGAAGAACAGTTCTCTTTCTTGGTAGTTCCCTCCTCACTGGACGTGGTCAAAATCCAACACCCTGTGACAAGTTCAAGAAACTCAGAGATATGATCAGGTTGATCAGGCCAGTTGGTGGGACCATGGGTTCCACTGTAGAATGTTCCACTGAGACATAGCATATTTTGGCCAGAGAATTCCGTAGCTGCTCCCAGGTCTGAAGCACTCTAGAAAGTGCTACTGCTGTCCTGGGATGCGACCAGACACAGGGTCCTGGCATTTCTGCTGAAAAAGTGTCAAGTGAATGGTCATGTCTAGGTACCCATGCTTCTGTTGCCGCTGGTGGTAGAGGCTCTTTTTGCCAATTGTCTCTCCACATTCTATCTGGTCATTTAGCACTGGGGCTAGGGCTCAAATTCATTCTCAGACTGGCCTGGATCCCCACTGTTCCAGCTCTCAGTTACCTAGCAATTTTGTTCACACAAGAAAACAGGCAACTGGGGGCCTGCCCATCACACGAGTGAGGTGGAGTCAGGAGCCCCACTATAGTCCCAGGCTGTTTGCAGAACCAGCCCCTCAGAGTGTTCTCAGGCCTTGTCTAAACTGTGCTCTCTCTCAGTGGGGGCACTCTGAATTAGGGTCTTGACTCTTGTTCTCCAAGGAATTGGAGGAAAAAGAGTCAGAAAGTTGACTCTTTTGCAAATGTATCCTTCACCTCCCACCAACTCTCAAACCCCTGGAACTAAGCAAGAAAGAGTGTTCTCTATGCATGGCCACTGTGGCCACCACAGAGATGGTACAGAATTAGCCCTCATCTACTTAAATGAATGAATAAATAAGGGCATTTTGATGGATCGCTTCAGAAGAAGAAAGCCTGTGCCCAGACACTTTGGTGTTTCTCTCTTCTGATATAGAGCTAAACAAACAATCATTATTATTATTTTCATGGTTTTTATTATTTCAACATCACCAATCCTGAGCACATGCACCACAGTGTTACAAGAATTGGACAGTTTGGTGTGATTGGGAAAGGAATTTTGGAGGAGGTAGTGCTTGAGCTGGATCTTGAAATTGAATTCAAACATAAAATAATATTTTGCATAAGACTAAATGAGAACAGGAAGGCCATGTGGAAAGAAGAGAATGGAAAGAGATTATTAAATGTTTAAGAATAGGAGAGTGCAATAAAAGTAATATTTACCATTTACTGTGTACCTACCCTTTACTAAACATTATGCCATTTGTGGTAGTCACATGAAGATGCACTTGCCTTACATTACTTCTGATTATCACAAAAATGGTGCAAGGTGAATATTATTTCTCACTTGACAGTTGATGGAACTGAGGCTCAAATATGTTTTAATATATTGTCCCAGGATATTCAAATCAGAAGGTGGAGCTGAGCTTCATGTCTAGGCCTTTCTAATTTGATACCCTGGTCTCTTCCTGCTTCACGCTACTCCCAGAAACTCTTGTTTCCCAGAAGGTGACTCTCTGCAGGTGCATTAGACCCACTCCAATGGAGGCAGGAAGCTGTAATTCAAGCATGAAAGAATAATGACTGGAAGTAGAGTAGAGAGGGCTCAAAGGGATGATTGAGCAGGGAGACGTTTTTGATTTGGGAAAGAAGAATAAGAAAAAAGAGAGGCCTTTGAACTTTCCAGCTTAGGTAACTGGGAGGGCAGTAATACTTTAATAAAAATGGGCCCATCTGGAGGAGGAGGTGGCTTGGAAAGGGGACAGTGTTGATTACAGACATGTAGGATTGGAGATGATAATACCTAAAAGGAAAAGGACAAAAAAATTGGAAGCTGGAATATTGTTTCTCATTGCAGTAATGTCTCAGTTTCCTTGTCAGAAACAGAGGGAAACACCCCAAATCCAGTGGGTATATGTTTACAACCCTTCATAGAAAAGGATCTAGCCAACTTCTTTGGCCCTAGGCTAAACAATCCTGAAAGTGAGAAAATTTAAGCCATACTGAATATTGGTTAAGAAATTACTGCATCTTTTAGTACCTTTGGTTTTCGGCAATTGTACCGACCAGCTTGAGGCTTCACCAAATATGTCCTGGGTCTCAGGAATGTGCCTCGGGAAAAGAGATGTTCACTTGAATTCTGGGGCTTTCAAAGAAAATATTACTCCTGCTAAATATTGCTTTCAAAAATCAACTTCTCAGACTCCATTCTTAGGCTTTAAAAATCCTTTACCAAAGGGAAAAGGGAGATGAGTAAGTGAAAAATTGAAGATAGTGAAATACCTTTAAAATATGAACTTCTCTAGCCCCTAAGGAAAGTGCACATAGATTTAACTGACAAAAACCATGCATAGATTTGAGAGTTTGCTAGACTACTTAAAATTTCATTTTAAGTAATTTGAAATAATTAAAATGATAATAAAGTAGAAATGGATGTTACTCATTTGGTCACTTTTAAAAGTATCATATATATGTTGAATAATTAATATTATTTAAATTTTATTTTATGGATGATACTGTAGAAAATTTGTAAACTAAAAAAAATAAAATTGCACTGGGGCACTTGGGTGGCTCAGTGGGTTAAAGCCTCTGCCTTCAACTCAGGTCATGATCCCAGGGTCTTGGGATCAAGCCCCGCATCGGGCTCTCTCCTTGGCTGGGAGCCTGTTTCTCTGCCTCTCTCTGCCTGCTCCTCTGCCTACTTGTGATCTCTCTCTGTCAAATAAATAAATAAAATCTTTAAAAAATTGTGGAGGAAAACTAAAATTTTCTGTTTATTAACATGACAAGTCAGGAGAATGACAATTAACATTTTAGGAACTAGTAGAAACTCTCTTAACTTGCATTGCCTTAACTGATTCATAAGAGTAACCAAAGCTTGCTCTCTATCCACTATTTAAAATAAACTAATTGATGTCCATAACAGCCTGAGAAATCACTGCTAGCAGTCTACTCAGTCAGGTTTCTGTATTTTTCTCTCGCAGTTGTATAGTCTCTAAAAAGGTCAGTAATGATTCTTCCAAAACTATTTTATGCTTGTTGTATTTATTAATGACATAATTCAGTTAAATGTTATATAAAATAATGAACTGCAAGGGTAAATCAGAATTGTTCCCAGGAAAACTAAGTTGATTACATTGAAAAACTTGGCACAGGCAAGCCATCTAGATCTATTTTTTTAATATTAGTGTGAGCAAGACCGCTCTAAAAGGCAGATTCTGCACATAGTTTATTCTTCTTTCAGCTGAAAGAAACCAGAGCTGAAAATTGTGGCTAATCCATTATGTTTGGGATTTATGCAAAACAGGAGAGGGATTCTAAGCAGCAGACACATGAAAAGGGTCTTGCCTCTACATTAACATATTTAGGGATAGATTTACAGTTAGATGTTTTACACTAAAATAAAACTTTTAAAGTATATATGCTTTAACCAACCATCTTAATTAACTGGCCAAATGTTAGCTTTGGTTGCTTTAGAAAAGAGGTCATCCATGCATTTATTTCTATTAATTTTTTGTGTGCTTGTACATGTTTCGTTAGAAATGGGATCTTATGGTATATAGTTTGCATGATGTTTTCTTAAAGTTAAACTAACATTTTTAAAAATCTGCTATGTGTTAGGCACTGTTCTTGCTATAGAGATATAGTGGTAAGGATGGAGTTTACCTTCTATTTGGGAAATAGAAGAATAAGTTAAAAAAAACTAGTTAGATTAAGAAGATAGAGAGTGATTAGGAGTGAAGATAGAGATAAGATAAGAAGATAGAGAGTGATTAGGAAGGCTCTTTAGCTAGAGTGTTGCCAGGAGCTGATGTGTGGGATGGGTCCGTATAATGAGAAATAGGTAGCCATGAAAAGATTTATCAGAAGAACATCTAGGCAGAAGGAACAAGTGCAAAATCCCTGAAATGGAAACAGGTGAGTTGAGTTTATTGGTGTACTAAATAATTTAGAATAAGAGGGAAAATGATAGAGCAGAAAGTAGTCATGAGATATGTGATTTAGATCTTTGAAGGACATGTAAATTTGAATTTTGATCAAAATGCAGTGAAAGCCCTGGAGGAATTTTAAAAATGAATATTAGACTTAACTGGTCATTGGTTGTTAGGACATTTTCTTTTTATGTCCATCTCTTTGTATAATAGAACAATATTACTTCAGAAGGAATAGAAAAATCTTTATGAACAGTGTACATATGTTTCAAGTGGTGATGAATTGAAAGAAACATATGTTTGGTAAGTGTATCAAATTGTATGAAAAATAAAACCAATGACAGTTAAAGTAAGAATTCACTGTTTTAATATGCTACCAACGTAAGACAGTAATCATTTATAATTGCCAGTAAATGACAAAGTTAAATGTGGTAAAAAAATATTTTGCATAGCAATTAATTTCTCCATCTGCTTTGATGCTTTTTAAATATTAAATATTGAACATACAGTTTTTTTAAATGGCATTGTTTTTGTGTCTTTAATGAGTTATTTAAAATAAATTCCTTAAGAAGTGCAATGATACAGAATACATCAACAGTGTTAGGAAATATGTAAGGAGACATGCAGAATTCTAATCTTCTTGCTGGTATTGTGTTCAATATTTTGCCTTGATCGACACATACCCACAGGAACACAGTTGGACAGAATATCTTTCTGTGATCTTTAGTAGCTCTGTGCTGCCCCATAAATGACTCAGCTATGAATCAGTGAATGTGCTTCAGGCTTTGATTTTTGTTTTTAGTTCAAAGATGAACATCATGAGGGCACCACCCAGAGAGAGATTTATCATGTTTTATTTCAGATCTCTTATAGTAAAAACTGAATTTTCTTGTCTTTGTTCTACCAGATATCTTCTATGCATATCATAATTCTAAAAAATAAGCTGTTTTACGAAAAATATATTAGAGAATATTAACCAACACAAGATAAAATTAAAGTAGGTTTTCCCACCCTTTAAAACACGTAATACCACCCCAAGGCATGACTATTGGCATATTTATTATTCAAAAACTTGATTTTCTCATGTTATGTATTTGCAAACATTTTGTATACTATGCAGTACATTAATTTGTTTTAAATTTTATAATTCAGGGGGCGTCTGGGTGGCTTAGTTTGTTAAGTGGCTGCCTTCAGCTCAGGTCATGATTCCAGGGTCCTGGGATTGAGCTCCGCATTTGGCTCCCTGCTCAGCGGAGATCCTGCTTCTCTCTCTCCCGCTGCTTGCCGCTCTGCTTACTTTTGCTATCTCTCTGTCAAATAAATAAATAAAATCTTTTAAAAAATTTTATAATTCAGAATATATCAAATATAGTGCCTGTTTTGATCCTCCATGAACCAAATCCCAAAGTGGGATTAGATGTGCAACAGATTTATTGGCAGACGTGCCTGTGATGGATAAAAAAGGAGGAAGCTAGAACATGTAGAGTCTTCAGTCTAAGACGCAGGTCTGATATCTGATACAGGAGGAGAGAGGAGGGTTAAATTTGGATAGGAAACGCCTTAGATGGCAAAGCAGAAATTCTTAACCATGCTGAAGGGGACTCCTTGAGCCAGAGCTTCCCACTAAAGACATTCTTTTTCAGGAAGGACTGCCCTGATTCTATCAAGCCTACCAAGCGCAGTCATAGACACAGTGGTATCTAGGAAGGTGTAGAAGCTATATTTCCTATAGCAGTTTGTTTTGAAGGAAGATTCAAGCAGTGGGTCATCTCCATGGCCAACACACATACATATTCTGGGCCTTTTAGTGGAGCTATTGTCAAGAGATACAGATTTTCTTCCTTGGTTTCCTTAGTTTATAATTCTTGCCTTTAAATTAGCAGGTGCTATAGTGTTATCAGGTGAGAAAAAGAGGAGGCACTGCATCACTGCATCACAGGCTCTGGATTAAAAAACAACAAAAACAGCAAATCAATTAATCAGTCTCAAAACGTATGTCCTGATTATAGGACAGTATAGGCTTATATGGATTTACAGATGAATAAATGTGTTTTCATTTGACACAAAATACGATTAAGACGCTAATCCAAAATTGTAGGATGGTTATTACATTTCAGTGAGGAATGCCTAGCAGCGTCCAGCAAAACAGGGAGAAAAACTTAGAAGGAAACATGGAAAATCATATAGTCAGACAACAAAACACATAGATTTAATAATTGAGTTAACTGAGACTAGTCATATGACCTACACAGGCGTTATATAGTTTTAAAGAATTGTGATAATATACTTCTGAGACTAAAACCCTACAGCACAGGCAGCAAATAGGATCGCCTACTCTGAGCTCTGAAGGGTGCTCAACTTACCTTATTAATTAATAAGTCATAATTTAGTCCTTTGACTACAAAATCTTTGATTCGCAAGATTGTTGGATTTTTCAGTATTTCTGGATCATAAATTATTGTACCTATTTTTAAATTAATTATTATTTTATGTTAATACAGCTTAAAACTCAGTAACAGACTATAGTGAGTGTTGATCATGTGTCAGGCATTGTCCTAGGTAATGGTTATGCATGCGGCAAGCAAATCGGGTGTTCTCCCTTTGATGGTTAGTTAAAATTTCATTCATTCATACCTTAAGCAGACCTACCTATCAGTTGTTGTTTTTTTTTTTTTTTTTTAACTTTGTTTTATCAAGGGATTTAAGCAACTCTTCTCTGCTAGTATAGAAAGATGATCAAAGGGGCACCTGGGTGGCTCATTGGTTAAGCAACTGCCTTCTGCTCAGGTCATGATCCCAGGATCCATGGATCCAGCCTGGCATCCAGCTCCCTGCTCAGTAGGGAGACTGCTTCTCCTCCCACTGCTGATCCCCCTGCTTATGCACTCTTGCTATCTCTCTGTCAGACAAACAAACAAACAAAGAAAAGAAAAATGCTCTAAAATTGAAGAAGGGACATTCCCATTAAGTAGATAGATAGCTTAGCTCAGGTGTCATCCTCCCAAGCTGAATAACTGGGTTTCATAAGGTCTAAGTATTTAAGCTGATGGCTCTAGTAGTAACTGGATTGCTGGGTTAAAACCTTACGTTTGTGATTTCTGGCCAGCCTTTTATCTCTCAGCTTCAGGTTTTGGCACAGACCTAGGATGGCAGAGGATCATCTGCTTTTTCTATGGGATAGAAGGCAGAGAATTCTTGCCATTAATGTTTAGCCTTGCTCTCGTAGGAGTTTGTCTATGCGGCTGGAATAGCAAGATTTGGTTCTGGATGAGAGAGAACTTCTTAACAGTGTCAGTGCAGGGATGTTCTGGGTTTACCCTTAGCCCCTGGGGATTGTTTCATGCACAAAACATTCATCAGTGCCACTGTCAGAGATAGCTGGTCTCTCATTGATTTGATCAGGATGACATTTACTATGTTTTAAGTAAAAGAGGAGCCCACTGATGAGTTCTCATTTCGAAGTCTTTTCAAATAAGAAGCATTTAAAATGTCATCTCCTGGGATGATGAGCTAGCTGCAGTGTGTGAAAGGCAGGAATGGTGAAATGGGAGAGGAGGGGTTTTGTAGTCTCATGTGGATCTGCCTTTGAGTCCTGGCTTTGCTGCTAACTTGCTACGCATCTTTGGAAAGATGACTTGAACCTCTGTTTTCTCGCCAATTGGATGGGTTTACACAAAAGGTGATTGTGATTGTGAAGATCAAAGGAGACCACATGTATGCAAATGTTTTGGAAATGCCTACTACTGAACGTATATGTAAAATGTTGTCATATGTAGCATTTTAGTTTGAATCAAGAGTGACTGGATTTTGTGATATAAATTATTTCTCCTTTTTTAAAATAAATCTTTGAGTCATATTTAATCTGCAAACTAAAAACAAAATAAAAACTACGATAAGTAAAATTTTGTGTGATTGGGGCTGGCTCAAGCAAAAGAAGATGGTCATTGAAAATTGCCCATAGTCGCTCTTTGCTCATCAGGGAGCCTGCTTCCCCTCCTCTCTCTCTGTCTGCCTCTCTGCCTACTTGTGATCTCTGTCTGTCAAATAAATAAATAAAATATATATTTAAAAAAAAAAAAAAAAAAAGAAAGAAAATTGCCCATAGTCCCTCCAGTGGCTCACTCACTTTCCTAATCCTAAGAATTTATTACTTTCTATGTGGGCCCATTATAAATCTCAGGTTTATAAATCTTCTGAAAGAGACAAACTGATAACTAATAATCTTTTTTTTAAAGATTTTATTTATTTGACAGAAAGAGAGATCACAAGTTGACAGAAGGGAAGATGGGGGGATGGGGAGGGAAAACAGGCTCCCTGCTGAGCAGAGCTCAATGTGGGGTCCAGTCCCAGGACCCTGAGATCATGACCTGAGCCTAAGGCAGAGGACTAACCCACTGAGCTACCCAGACGCCCCATAACTAATAATCTTGATAAACTATCTTTGTACAGTTGATATTTGGAAAAACTCTGTAAGATATAGATCTGCCTCCATCCACCTCTTTTCAACGAGGGCTCACTCTACGCACTGCTTGAAAACTGAAAGGCATTTTGACAGCTGAGTTGACCCTTCAAAGCAATTCTGGTGACCCTTCACCTTCTCTTCCTATGTTAAACCAGGAAGAAAGGAAATAATTCAGAGATGTAACAGATGTAGACTTCAAATGTAGGCTCAGCTGTGTTTATGAGAGTGAGAGCTCAGGTTAGTTGTGAATGGGAGAGATAATAAAAAAAATTCCTGATGATAGTGTACTTATTACTGTAACAATTACCAAGACTCTGTATCATTTAACTCTTTCAATGAAGATCACTGAGACTTCCTTTATCTATTTCCCTAACCTGGAAACCAGAATGAAACACTGGTAAACCATTAATTTTTATATTTTAGGAAATCTACTGCTTTCTTTATGTTCTTTCTTCCCTTTTGTCATATAAGTAAATGATCAGTCTCTGGCATTTGGCTCAGAATATTTCAGGAGAATATTTCTTCTCTCTGGAGATGACTTCCTGGGATGAAATATTGGAGTATTACTACTCTCTTGCTTCCACATCTGTTTTGGTGGACCCCCTTCTTGTGTTCAGGGTTCATTATCAAACTTCCTGAGGGAAGTGAATGTCAGGGAATGTCCATCTAATTCATTGCGGACACACACACCCTGAGCCATCTGCTTTCCTACCCTCACAGTTTTCATTTCTGTTAATGTGTTAACTGTCTAATGTCTCTTCTTCCAATGTAAGGTCCATAAAAGCAGAGATCTTGCCTGGCGTGGTTACCACAGTAGCCCCTGCCTCTAGAACAAACCCATTCCTAAATGAATAAGTGAGTGAACTTTAGTTTTGTCCTCTGGAAAATGCATATCATAACATTTAACATTTACTTCATAGGGTTCTTGTAACAATTATGTGAAACAATGAATGTAAACATGTGTAAAGAATTTACCACAGTGCTTAGTAAGGACTCTATAAATACTGATTGTTAAGGGAAATGAATACTTATATTTTAAAAATGCTTATCCAGGTAGCTTCTTGGTGGCTCAGTCTATTAAGCATCTGACTCTGGATTTAAGCTCAGGTCTTGATCTTAGGGTCATGACATCAAGTGCCACACTGTGCTCCCCTCTGGGCATGGAGTCTACTTTGAAAAAATAAAATGCCTATCCAGAGGAGAAAAGTTATAGCACCAGGGTAAAAACATTATTTTATTTTCTGTGGGAGAGATCAGGGAAACTGAGATAGAAAGAGAAAGTGTAATTTAAATAAGCGTATTTAGATTCATAATCTCATTTCTTAACTTTAAAATAATTGTTGCAAAGAACTATCTTGTTTTGCTTGGACTGTATCTTGCTCGACTCTGCCACCCACTTAGGGTTTTAATAATCTTGAAGTTTTTGTTCAATGGATGGGACATTGCTAATATAGTTGTGTGGACACTTTCAGATAGCCACCTACCCCTTTGGGGGTGTTACATTGGTAAGGATTCTCTGGTGCAGTAGGAATCACTGAGACAATGATAAAGGAGTGCCTAGGAAAACACACACACCTCTTCTAAGCCAGTTTTTATGATTATACCTGTCTATCCCTGTTAACATTTGCTGTGTTTTACATTGTCAACTTAATTGGCTGCTGAATTTTAGAAGATAAACTGTGAATGTTATGACTAAAATTAGAAAGCTTAAAACATTCTTCAAGATAAATTCAGTGTGATGATGAAATTCTCTGACTAGATAGTAAATACATTGCCAAATATATTTTAAAAATCCCACAAAGAATATTTTTAAATTCATCCTGAGCTCACATTTTGTCCATCTGTGTCCTAAATTTGGTTCCATAATTTGAGATACAAGAAGTTTGTAATTTTAATATAAATTCCAGAGAGTAATATTCATGACCATATGCTTATACATGTTCTTTCTAAATATGTGGTAGTAATATTAACTATTAATAAACTACATGATGCAGTAATTTGCATTAAAAGAGACAATTGAATTTAAATAGCTTTTTCATTACTTATACTTCCCTTGGGAAGCCAGCGACTTACATCCAAACACTCTGAAGCAAAGCATCAAGATAAAATTTCTTTAATGATGTGATGAGAATTTGAATGTCAAAGAGCACTATTGACTTACATGTAAGATCAAAAGAGAAAGTGTGTTATGTTAGATGAATCAGTTAGAGAATTCCCATCTCACATCTGAACTCAAAGTATCCTGACTAAAAACATATAGTGGCATTTTCACATATTCTGGGCACACAGACCAGCAACAAATGGCCAAAATATTACATGATAAAAGCTAGCAAACAGGACCTTTTTCTCAAAAATGCTAGACTGTGGCATTATACTTGACATTTAGAAAAGCGTCTTATAGTGGTTGTTTCTATCAATATTTCTACTGCAATTTGATACTAAAATTATATTTATTTTGCTTTCCAAATTTCCTTCAACTGCTAAAATATGAACTATAAATTATCCCCTACTTAGGTCAAATTAATCACTCCAGTTGACTGAGTAAATTTGCAGCCAAGCTGAAATTAGAATTTTCAATCATGATTAGAAACATAATTAAAATTGAATGGAGTCAATCATAGAAAAAATATTTAGCTTCTCAACACTTTAAAGTTCTTTTGTTTAGACCGTAAGATTATAGTTGACTGCTGTCATTTAGAACCTTTTTATTCTATGTGTGGCCCACTGAACAGCAGCATCAGTATCAATGCAGAAATACAGAATATCAGGTTTCATTCAGACCTACCGAATCAAAATCTGCCTCCTAACAAGATCTCCAGTGATTTGTATGCCTGTTAAAGTTGGAGAAGCAATGATTTAGAACATCACTCTATACTTCCTCATTTTTTCCTTACAATAATGGATGTACACCACTTACTAAGGTGGATTGCAGTAAAAATATTAATTTTGGCATAAAATGTCAAATATCCATTAAGCTTTCTATATCTGTCCGAGCATGAGAAAGGCCAGATTCCCAAGAGTGAGCTATGCAATATGTATCTTATTTTCTGCTAACTAGGTATTGATATTTTGTTACTAGTAAAGATTTAAAACTATCTAAATGCTTCATTCAGGTGACAAAGTGTTTGTGGGCAATAAAGTATCAGAGCTAAATTTTCACTTTTATCACCATTGAGGGATACAATATTCTCATAGGCATCCAATATCATTAACCAGAAAATCCCTACTCAAACCACAGTGCTCAACAACACACTGTTTAGACCTTATTTATAGTTTCCAATTGGATTTTAGGTAAAGGGCTCTTGTATGTTTTAAAATTCACACAGCAGGCACAATAATTAAATACTCATATAATCAGAACTCTTTTTTCTCAGATATCTTATATGCTCCTCAATAAAAGTAGAGTTCTTCAAGATGAGGCCTATCTATGCTAATTTGGGGGCACAAATATAAGTGAAAATATACTTCTAAGATATTTGGTCGAGATCAGAAAAACAAAACAAAACTCTCCAGTTTTTCCTTTTACAATAGAAACTTGTCACAAAGAATAAAGATAAAAGAAAGCATGAATGCAGTCCTCTTTGTAAGTGTAGAAGGGAAGGCTGTCAGAAAGAAGATGCTATGACTAAACAGCCCATGTCCTTGAGGTTGTGAGATGCTCATTTTAAAAATAAAAATTGTACCAGTATTCTACCTAGAGCCATGATGTCTGTCACCAATACTTATCTATACACATGAAACAACAACCTCCTGACCTTTTTTTCTTTAAATTTTATAACATATGAGTAGTGTTCCTTAAGGACTTATTAAATGGTGCTATTGCTTTCCTGAAAATTCAGAATGCTGAAATTTCCTTCAGGTAATTGGGCTGGAGGAGACCCAAGTCAATTAGATACTTTGTTTATAAATAAATGACATCCTAATATGAGTCTGTTTAACAAAAATAAATAGATGTTATTCAAGAAATATATTTATCAAAGGAAAGACTCAAAGGGAGCCTTATCATCCTCTAGAATGAGGTCTATTAAGCTATAAAGATATTCAGTGAAAGATAATGACAAATCAGTTTCTTTTCACTGTAGCTATTTTGACATTTCCATTCCAGCTACTCTTTAGTCAAAGTCTACATGATGAGCAACTATTTCTTGCTAGCTTCTGTACTGGTGTTTAATCTCTTTGATCAATCAAGACCTTTAAAACTTTGTTTTTGCCGATGACTATGATTAGAAATAAGCAAATATGGCTATATTTGTGACAGAGAAACTTAAACATTCTAATCCTTGTCTTTTGAAATATCTCTCCATTTCGAAGCAAAGAAAACAGCCTAACTGTCCTTTGTCTCCTTGTCATCTATTCTCTAAAAAGTGAAAATGGGATAAGGATAGTATCCTAAAACCCTAAGCTTGCCTTGGGATTGCTTTCTTTCCTTTATATTACATTAAGTTAAAAGTAGAAAATCTTTTTTATTTAAGCTGTCAGATGAAGTTTATTGCTTTCAAAATAAGCTTTCTTCTTAGGGAAATAAATCCCCCCTCCTTCTTTCTTAAATTTAAACACAAAAAAAAATATCTAATGCATTTTAGAGTAGTATATTCACTTGTTATTTAAGGGGGCCACGCAGAATGGAGGTAGATTGCCAGAGCATTCCTCCTGAGCTGATAAAGCACTTTAGTATTATGCATTTATAGGAAGTATTTCTCTTAACTCTTGGAAAGTTCTGTTTTTTTTTTTAAAGACTTTATTTATTTATTTGACAGAGAGAGACACAGCGAGAAAGGGAATACAAGCAGGGGGAGTGGGAGACGGAGAAGCAGGCTTCCTGCCGAGCAGGGAGCCCGATATGGGGCTTGATCCAAGGACGCTGGGATCATGACCTGAGCTGAAGGCAGAGGCTTAACCCACTGAGCCACCAGGCGCCTCTGGAAGGTTCTTTTTTAATATGAGGAGAACCAAAATGATCATACCTCTAAAATTAAAATTTCACTCATACCTGCAAAAATAACATTTAAATGAATTAACAAATCAAGTTTTACAGTAACTATTAGAAACACTATCCACACAAGTTTTATGGCCTCTTCCAATGGTTAGTAACCAGAAATGAACATGCTTTTTGATGCCTTGACTCCCATGCTTTTAATAAATTGATGTATCTTACTCTGTGTCTGTTTCTCTAAGAAAAGTGTTCAATTAATAATTCAACAAAAATTTTTAAAAAATAATTTTAACAAAAATTAATTTTTGAGTTAAAAATTTGACTTTAATACTTTATCCTAGAGAAATTCTTTCAAAAATTCTATTTTGACATTAGCTTTTAAAATGTTAATGTTTTCTTTTGAATTACCCATTTGATTTTTTTCTCTTTGGAGACTCACTTTAGAGATGATCACACACATGCTCATTTGTTTTTGATACAGGAGCTGTTCTCATGTTTAAGTTTTATCATACACAATGTCTAATTTCACTGTTAAGACTTCTTAATTCTTTTGCTCTGTCACAAGTCCTTTTTTGGTAGCCATTTTATTTCTTTTTACCTTCTATTCACTTGAATTTCTTAAAAGTGAGTGTCATTTTGGCGTGCCTGGATGGCTCAGTTTGTTAAGTGTCTGCCCCAGCTCATGATCTCAGGGTCCTGGGATCTAGACCCCATGTTGGGCTCCCTACTCGTCAGAGAGTCTGCTCCTCCCTCTGCCTCTTCCCCCTATTTATGCGCACATGCACGTGTTCTATCAAATAAATAAATACAATATTTTAAAAAAAGATTTTCATTTTGAATTCCAAATCAGAAGAATTGATTTTAAAATAATCTAAAATATAAAGCAAACAAAAAGGATTATATTAAACACACTAAGGTATTACAAAGTGTTGCCGAAGTCTAAATAACAATTAAAATGTAAAAAAATTAAAATATAAAGAAATACATTAATATACAAATGTATAAACTGTGTGACTCTAATATTAAGAGCGTACTTCGAATGGTTTCAGTATTGACTAATGTTAGTGTACTAAAAAAAACTGTTCAAATCCACTTACAGTTTCAGGAAATGAATCACATAAAATGAATTCAGATGAAAACACCACAAATAGGGGCTTTGAGATGTTATAGCAGAAATTTAGAAAATTTCATTAAGATTATAAGTTTTGTGTTTAATTTCTGTTCAACTTCAAAGCATTATTGAAAATCTGCCTTTTACTAGCTTCTTTGGTAGGCACAGATTAGATGAAGAGGAAATAATATAGTGCATATCTCGTGCCACAGACTAGTGAGTAAACAGTCCTGTAAACAAATAAAGATCACTCAGGGCGCTAAGTGCTTATGGAAATTGAGCAAGAAATAAGATGCATACCTAGAGCATGTAGTTGCATCTGAAGGAAGTCCTCTCAGAGCATGTGAGGCTAAGCTCAACCTTGGAGGATGAAATCACTGGTAGAGGAGGTAGAAGGCAGGACTGGTGGGGAGATTTTTAGTCAGAGAAACTGATTTCTCCAAAGTCATGGAAATACATGAATACTTAGGAAACTATGAAGAGTTCATTCTAGTTTAACATCTAGGAATTTAGAGATCAAACCAACATCTTTAATTATGCCACGAGTAAAATATAATCCAAAAACTGCCCATACATGTTTAAGTTACACGGGAGGGTGTTTTGTTTGTTTGTTTGTTTTTAGTGATCTTCATTAATCTCTTTATGAAAGAGAATTATTTCTGACATAGCTGCCAAACTAGCATGCTTGCAGGTGGAGGAAGGAAGAAGGAAGAAAGCTGAAGAGAAACTTGAGATTTAGTAACAAATGTGGAAGAACCATTGAAAGGGAATGCCGGTACTTCCTCCCACCTCCAAAGACTTTATTTATTTATTTATTTATTTATGACAGAAATGGAGAGAGAGAGAGCGCACGTGAGCAGGGGGAGGAGCAGAGGAGGAAAGAAGAATCTCAAGCCGACTTGAGCCCCAAGCCCAGACATGGGGCTTTATCTCATGTCATGGAGATCATGACCTGAGCTGAAACCAAGAGTCAGAGGCTTAACTAACTGAGCCACCCAGGTGCCCCCTTGTACTTGGCTTTAATACTCATTCAGTTCATAAACGTGCTTTGTGTTCTTAAACAAGTCATATTCTCCCCTACGTTTCTTAACTATAGAACAATATTTGACCCAAATAAGTAGTGTTTTCACAAAATTGTGTTACTTAAGGGATAAAATTTGATAGTCTCTGTTGGAAATCCTGAAAGAAATTTTGAAATCCAACTCTTCCTATTCATAGTTCCTATTCATAGTTCATAGTTCCTCATTCTATAGCTCTTCCACCCCTACCCCTCTACCTGCTCCTCTTCTCCATCCCCAATTTCTCTTCTACCTTTTCTTTCCTATGTCAGCTCTTGAGTATCTATGGATAAACCTAAGGCTTCATGAATACAGTTTGAAAATTATTTGCCCAGGGCACCTGGGTGGCTCAGTGGGCTATGATCTCAGGATCCTGGGATCGAGCCCTGCTTTGGGAATCTCTGCTCAGCGGGGAGCATGCTTCCCCCTCTCTGCCTGCCTCTCTGCCTACTTGTGATCTGTCTGTCAAATAAATAAATAAATAAAATCTTAAAAGGAAAGAAAATTATTTGCTCACATAATTTCTAATATTCTTTTAGACAGTATTTTTTCATACCTGAATGGTGTTCAATTAATAATTAAAAATAGGGGCACCTGGGTGGCTCAGTCCGTTAAGCATCCAACTCTTGATCTCAGCTCAGGTCAGGTCTTGATCTTGGGGTTGCGTTGAGCTCCATGCTGGGTGCGGAGCCTACTTAAAAAGAAAAAAAAATTAATAGTAACAGGAGAAAAGGAGCAGAACAAAGAGGGGCAGTGGCCAAAAATACAATTGGGTTCAATGTTCCTTTGCCAGAGGCAGGATCTAATGAACAGTAGAGGTATACTATAATGGAAGAAAGCAATAGCCAGAGAAGGTTAAAAAGTTCTGATGCTCTGACTGATTAGAAAAATCATTAAGATACCATAAAATATGGAACTAAAATAGTAATTATAAATATTTGTTCATTGATTCTTTATTATGTTCCAGATATTTTAAATATTTTGGACTTATTTAAATATCCAACTGCAAGGTAGATACATTAATTCCTCTTTGCAGAGAAAGTAACTCTAATAAAAAAGGTCAAATAATGGCTTCTTATTGACTCCATTAACCAACAATAGACAGGCAGTCCTCTTGTATTGGACCCTCATGCATAGTGAACTTAGTTCTTAAAGCCTATGTACTTTTAGAATAGGCAAAATTATTCCCATTTTATAGCTAAAAAAAATTGATATCCCAAAAGGTTAAATTTATTGCTCAATGTGAGGATGTCTGGCTCCTTCTCCAATGCCCCTTCATCTCCATACTTTACTGCCTCCTTAATCTCCACAGGAATCATTTTCCCCTTTCTATCAGCCTTCAAAAGCTTGTTGATTGCTCTCTAATTATAAATACTTGGAGAAAAGTGTGTAAATTGATATGCAAATGATCTTTTCCCCTTAGCAAATTAGCACTTTACTTCCATCTAATTAAGTAGCTTTGTGGAGGAAATGGATTTTTGAAAGAAGAATGGAAAGTGTTTGGATTTGTTCTAGGGGTGTTTCTGGTTTAGCAAGCCCTGTGAATGAGGTATAGAAAAAGGAGTTGTGAGTGGGAGCAAACAATGAAAGCAGAGAAAAAAGGCAAGGGGGTGGCATAAGATGAGAAAATTCAAGTGTACTGTCTGACAAACCTTCATGGGAAAGTAAACCACCTTTCATCTTTCATTCTTTCCCGAATGGTAATGCATTTTTTTTTAAGTAAAATAAAACTTTAATAATGAGAAAGATCTTGTTTCCTTTCATACTTCTGAGTATTAACTTTGACATAGTATTCATCGGAAATGGATATATTCAAATTAAATTACTAACTTCATTAAGGGTTCAGAACTTACAGGACATGCTTTTAATTAGGAAAAAATTGACTCCTGGAATTGTGTTACAAGAAGTTTCCTTGGGAAAAAAGTCACTTGTTGCAATGAGAATTGTTAAAAGATAAACTGAGGCATATTAAAAAAATTTTAAGAGTTCATTGGAGCAAAAATTGACTCACATTGGCTGGATAGCATCCAGTCTAGTAGGTAGAAAGGAGCACCAAGAAGCTGTATAAAAGAGATGTTTAAAAGCAGAAGGGAGTGAGAACAAGAAAGTTATACTAGGCCAAAGAAATGGGTTGGTAGTTTCAAGATTACTTTACAGGATGGCATTGTCTCTGAGGGTGGTTACTGAACTAGTTAGTGTTGATCAGCGGATTCCTGACTGACTAGTTTAAGATTCCATTCTTGGAAGAGCCAAAACTGTAATTTAAGTCTTGGTTTGCTGGGGTGGGACTTAGCAGAAGCAATTCCATTTGAGGCCTAACATCTTATTTTTAGCAGAATTAATGGCATAAACCTCTGCCCTTATGTATGTTTAGTGGGATTAGGCAAAAAGAGAGAGAGAGAGAGAATGTGTGTGTGTGTGTGTGTGTGTGTGCGTGTGTGTGTGTATGTGTGTACTTCCTCCCATGATGGAACCAACACAGTTGCCTGAATGTTTATCTTCACTACTTGATACTGAAAGGTACTTCGGCACACATGTGATGAATGTATAAGTATATGAATAAATCATAGCAATTTAAATTTATCATTGAAACTAAGGCAATTGACATTCACAATAATATACTGAATCCATAAGAATCCTCCAAAACTGATTTTTGAATTTAGCAAAATGTTGTATGTATTTGTGAGAAAGTCTTTATTTAGTCTTTGTTAAAGTGTGCTGCACAAGTTCATAAATAGCTGGTTTCTATAAATCACATAATGTCATATTAAATTATATTAGCCATTCTTCTTAATAATGAAAGCATATTTATTAATAAAGTATTATTTACCCTCTTGTCGATGTTGGTTTATGAGGTATTATTATCTTATCTATACCCCCAAGTTATTTTTTAATTCACAATGTTTGCTTTTATATATTTTATTAAAATAGAATAAAAACTGCACACTGATATTAACTGAGCACCCTAACAAGACTCAACTCTGCTATCGGCAAATTCACTTATCTTATTTTAGGTGCCCTTTAAGAAAAATGAAGAAAAATAATATTTGTTATTTTCCAGGAGATTATAATATATTGAGGGAGGGAGAATATGCCAGAAAATAACTGGGAAACAATTGAGTGTCAGATGCATGATTAGGATAGGAATTAGAAGAGCCATTTAATATAAACATTTTTATGGATAATAGTGACAAATATCACACATCAGAGGAAAAAGGTCAGACATTCAAGTCTTAATTTGGATGTAAAAAAGTCTTTTTACTATTACTGAATACTGATATTCTAAGAACAATTGAAGATATACAAGTACTGCAGATTATCTCTATGCTATAAGATTTTTAGGAAGAAAGAGAAAATATTATAAATTTTATATCCCCAACTATGGCCATTCCTCCCATATTTAGGTTGTGACTCTCTTAGCATATTGTGAAAAGTCCTTGTGAGACCATGCTGCCAAAATGAAGAAGACTCTACTCTTGTAATAGGAAGGGGGACTTTGAGATTATCTAATTTACCAATTTTGCTTTTAGGTAAAGACACTGAGGCCCATAGGGGTTAGTTTAGTTTATCCTGTTGTACTGTTCTTAGAAGTGGAGATTTGATACCAAATCTTAGATGTGATCCTCACCCAAGGGAGGGTTTTCAATGCTGACATACCGTGTTCATGCTCTGAATACAGTCATCACTTTATTATATAACTTTCTCAGTCCTATCTATCACTGAAGAAAATACAAATTGATGAAAATTTCTGCAATTATTAAGCATGCAAAATACAAGCTTACCTCTCTGCAAAGCCTATGTTTCCTTCAATGTTTGCATTCTCTCTCCCTCAAATTTGTGATTTTCTCATTCTACTTCCCAAGAACAATATGTATGAAATATTTTTCTTTTAATATATTTTAAAGAAGCCATATAAATATATGTTCTGAAATGTGCAACATACTGCAAGGGCTTTCTTTTCATGACTACATAATTGTCCTAAGTGTTTTAATTTGTTGCATGGCAGATTCTCTGAATCGAATAGCAGCTGTTTGGGGAAAGTACCAGGCACATTCTCTTCAGGCCCATTGGTTGCTATTATGCTTTTCATTTCATCTCACCATTAACTTATCTAGCAGCTAGAGCAAAATATACTTTCATTGCTAGCCAAACATATACATGACCTACTGGTAATATTTGATTTTATATCATTTACTTAGGTCTGTGTATGTCTTACAACAAGGAACTAACACCCAAAATGAGAAAGAAAAAAGGGAGAAATTAGCTAAGTAACTGTGTACCATCAAATAGGTCCAGATTAAACAATGAGCCTCCGATAGGCTGAGATAGAATAATAAGTCTTTGGAGTTCAGTGGGCAGTTAGATGTACTAATGGCAGTGCTTTGCTGAGAAAGCATATATTTTAGTTGGAATTCTTATGTGGAGGTGATTGCACATTACTATATGAATAACTACTAAATGCATGGAGGTTTTCTGCCAGCACAGGAGGTGATTAAGGCCCCCTTTACCAGATAGCAGCTCACTGGAGGAATGTAATAGTGGCAAAGCAAAGTCTGAAAACAGATGATTTCCCATTTAATAGTCCATTGACTCTCCTCCTAGAGCCACCGTGGTGATGACATTGCTCTTTATTTTCATTTCACAAAGAAGCACAAGTTGTTGTGATATTTTTGAGCTCATACATTTTCCAAAAGAGAGAGAGGGGAAGCAAGAACACTAAGTTTTGCATTAAAGATAGGTGCAATTGATTCAATTATTCATTTTTAAAAAGATATTTTTATTTTTACTGAATATTCACTATAGCTCAAAATGATTTTTTTTTCCTTTCTCTTTCCCCTCCCCCACCCCACCTGGGTCATTTGTCATCTATGGAGTTAGAGCGAAATTTCAGAAAAGAGTATTGTATCTTCAATGTGTTCCCAGTGTAATTATGAGAGTCTCAGCCCAATACCCTCAAGAGGGTTTGTGTTCTGTCAACTCAGACTGTCATACTAAATACTAAATACTAAATACACTGTATACTAAATAACTAATGAATTTTTACATTGAAAGCATTGTTGTATTATAGTTCTTTTTCTTATGTTCTATATGTTCTATATTTTCATAGTAAGCCAGTTGAATATACCTGAATATCTTATTAGTTCATCATTTATTTAAGTATAACAGTTAATTTGTCTCTTCTTAAACAAATATTCTACTCAGCTAACAGAATTTTGCTTAATTTAGATTTAAATTAAAATACACATTTGGCATTATCTATTAATAATTTGTGGTGTTTCTGCCATAGGTCTTAAAAGCATTGGGACACCAGTATTTTTCCCACTAAAACATTCTAGACTCTTCATCTTTGTTTATTTACTAGTATAACGTTTCTCATATGACATATATCTTGAGTACTTTTGAAAATAATCAGGCAAGTAATAATTCAGTCATCTAAGATTAGATATGGAAATGTCAATTATCAAATAGCCTTATAGTAAAAAAAACTTAGAGTAAAAAAAAAAAATTAAGAGCCTGGACAAAAAAAAAATAACAAGTTTGAGTTGAACTCACTTTACACACTGGTAAAAAAAAAAAAAAAAAAGAAAAAAAGAAAAAAAAAGAATAATTGAAATTCAAAATTATACTTTCCTTTTTAAAAATATTTTATTTATTTATTTTAGAGAGAGAGGGAAAGAGCAGGGGGAGTAGCAGAGAGAGAGGGAGGATCTCAGGCAGACTCCCTGCTGAGCGAGATGCCCAATGCAGGGCTTGATCTCATGACTCTGAGGTCATGACCTGAACCCAGATGAAGAGTTGGATGCTTAACTGACTGAGCTACCCAGGAACCCCTCAAAACTGTAATTTCATCTTTACTTTGCTACTGGATGAAATCATTCTATTAAGAATTATTTTTATAAAGTTACACAGTGCAATATATCAATTACATCTCAATATAACTGGAAAAAATTTAAAAAGAATTATTTTCAGATAACTTTATAAAACCTTTAGGGCCAGGGGGTGCCTGGGTGGCTCAGTGGGTTGGGCCTCTGCCTTTGGCTCAGGTCATGGTCTCGGGGTCCTGGGATCGAGCTTGCATTGGGCTCTCTGCTTGGCTGGGAGCCTGCATCCCATTGCCCCCCCACCCCCGCTGCCTGCCTCTCTGACTACTTGAGATCTCTCTGTCAAATAAATAAATAAAATCTTAAAAAAAAAAATTTTAGAGCCAGAATCTTAGCAATTATATTTCTTACATCAAAGATGAATTATTTTCACATCTTGGTTCCTTCACTGTAAAGGTACTGTTTACTGATGCCAGGACTTAAGAAACTGATCATAAGCAATCTTGTTATTTCTTAGTTCACTGGCAAAATTGAATAGTTTTATTTAAACATTTGAATAAGGTGCATTCCTTTCATTCCTTTGTTTATCAGGATGAGAAATTTTTAATGATGTTGCCATTCCTTAAAACAGGTAGCTTCTTTTAATTTATATGTACTTAGGACAATTTAGTTCATTGGTTGTTGCTTTTTTTGCTCTCAGAACATGTGAATGTCTCTTTTTCTATTATTTTATTATTTTATTTTATTTTATTTTATTTTATTTTATTTTATTTTATTTTAGAGTTTGATAGAGAGAGTGAGGAGAGGCAGAGGGAGAAGAAGAGAGAGAATTCCAAACAGGCTTTACACCCAGCATAGAGCCTGACACAGGGCTCCATTTCACAACCCTGAGATAATGACTTGATCTGAAATCAAGAATCTGACATTGAACTGACTAAGCTACTCAAAAGCACCCTCCCCTTTTTTTCTATTTTAAAAGGCAGGTTTTATAGCAATGACTTACATGGAAATAAACTGTTAATATTTGTTAATATTTTGTGTATTCTCTTCTTCATTATTCAATGTTATTCTACATTTAGATTTCTTTATCATTTCCTTTTTAAATTATACTTCTTTACTCTGGTCTTTCCATTATTTTCATTTCATACTTCTTTAACTTTTTGTAAACCACTGTGGAATTCTGACATTGTCAAATATACAACATGCATATATCATCTATTTTACTAGCCTTAAAGAAATTACTTCCAAATTCCAATATAGTATGCTTCTCAAGGAATTCAATCTTTTCACTCAACTCTTTCCTCCGGATTTACATTTTCACAAAAAATTTAGTCTGTATAAACTCTAAAAATATTATTTTAAACCATAGTGTACTATCAGGAGGGTCAGTAATGTTTCCACTTTATTATTAAAACCACCAGTAGTGAGGATCAAATATGGTGGTGTTGTAGTTGCTATTATTATTTACATCCACATCTCAGACATTTCTGAAAAATATATAATCATTAGTAGTATTTTTTCCTTTAAATAAACAAAACAAGTTATAGTATGAGGAGGTTAGTGACTATCTCAAGATTTTACTGGTTATGGCAGAACTAGACTAGAACATATGTCTAGTAAATCTCTCTAGTAGTCCATTTTAAAAATAACTTTTGTGATTCAACTTTATAGTGCTACATTTAAAATGTACTAATTCTTCCTATTTTTTCTTTCTTTTTACTTTCAGATCCAAGTAAATCTATGTATTTAACTCTACATAATCTGTTGTCCTTATATTTATTTATATGTCTTTCACCATTTTTATTACTGATGAAATTATTTGTATATAGTTAGAGTGACTAGATCTGTGCCTCTAGAATTTACAGGTGATGTTAATGAGTACAAGTACAGTGACCGAAACTCCACTTTTTAGTTCCATTTTATTGGATTTCTGTCTCCTCCTTGGCCAGATAGCCCAAATGGATCATATGCATGGTGGAATGGATGCCAACTGTAGAGCTACTTTTGGATTGGTCCTTGGTAGGCAAGTTGAGGACCAAAGCAATGAAATGCTATGAGATGGTGATGAGAAGGGAAACTCCTAATTCCTGGTACAAGGAAGTAAGTAGGACGGTGGCATCAGTCAGAGACCAAGAAAATCTGAGTCCAAAGTTGACAGGACAAAACAAACAGACAAGATATGGGAGCTAGTTATATAAGATGTGATCATTATAGAATAAATCTGGATGTGGGCCAGTTGTTTTCTTAACTCTTCTTTTAAGGGATCAGAGCTTCTTACTCAGGAATACATACAATTTGGTCATTTTAAAGACATCATCTTCAGAAAGTGTATCCTGATACCAAACATCTTCCAGAAAGGTATACTTTGTCATGTCTGGATATAGGTAAGACAGAAAGAATGGATAAGTAGTTAAATCCATAGCCACTTAAAAACAAAAAAAAAATGGACTCACTACTTTGAGTGGGTCAGTAGCGTCATCTCAGATATGAAGGATAACAAGATAGCTAAGATTGAAATAGAAGTGACTCATGCTCAACATTTATCTTTTTCTTTACAAGTCTATTGTTTCTCAGAAACTAATCTATAAACTGCAAAAGTAAAATTTTCACATACACACAAATAAGAGAAAGTGTTTATTATTCTGTTCTAGACATAATAGAACTCAACTGTGAGTCATATCAACAAAGTGACAAAATTTTCCACTGTAGCATCTAAGATAGAAAATTATTTTAGAAATCTCAAAAATAAGAATAGGTTGCAAAATGCCAAGCAACATTTTTTTGAGTAAGCCAATTACTAGAAACTTGAGAATACATTTATCTCATGAATATCTTGCAAGTGCCTGCCTCTGTGGCTGCAGATACATTTTGTACCATACTGAATATCTGTAATTATAAGATCATAATCCTAGAGTTGAATGAAACCTTAGTGATTGATTGGTGTGATCCCTTCTTTTTATAGCTGAGGATTCTAAACACTAAGGTATTTAACTGAATAAATAATAAGTGAAATCCAGTGAAACATGTGAGAAACTCAACAGTCCTTATATAATACATAATAATTAGACATAAATTCAAAATATGACATCACTGTTAGGCAACAAAGAGAGCTAAGGAGAGAAGTTAGATGTCTCCCTTTGTATGTGAATTTCATATCTTATGGAGAAAATTCCCACAGATGATTGTAATATTTATTATTATAAAGTCTCTCTCCTTTAACTCTTCTTGCTGTCATTTTCTTATTTTACATTGTATAGAGTTACTAAATGTATCTATACCACCAGTGATATATTTTAAATACTTTCTAATGTGATCTCTCCTCTTTCAACATTATTCCTTTATTATTATTATTATTATTATTATTATTACTTTGCCCAATTGTGTGTTTATGTATGGGAATTGAGTGAATGTGTCACATTTTAAGTTAAACTTTGACTTATTAAAGACAAAACACTGAATATACCACAAGAATTGGTATAATTTGAGAAGAGATAGTGTGGATGAAATTGAAAGGAGGAAGCCAAATTGGTTAAAAACAGGAAAAAACAATAATTAGTGAATGTTCACATTAAAATTAATACTATAAATTGACTTTCAGTAGACTTTTCTAAATTATATTTCAACTACCTGCATCATTTATTTGTAACTTTCTAAGGACATGGTCATTATTGACTTAACTTACAATTTAGTCTTTGCTTTTTAAAAATAGAAATGATATTATTTTCTGTTAAATTAACATTTTAATTTCACTAATTATTTCAAGCTTAAATGCTTGAAAGGAACTTATAGCAACCATGAAGATCATTACCATGTCTGTTGCAAAAACTCATTTATAATACTTTGATTCTCTTGAGAAAAACCAGGACTGAGCCAATGTCAACCTTGAAAAAACTGGGACAGCTTAAATGCAGTTCTAGGATCATTTAGTACTTAATATGTTCTAGGGGTGGGAGAATCAGTGCCGTTGTTTAATGAGTTTTAAGATGGTATTCAGTGGAGAAAATCTTCCTGCCATTGGAAGATCATATTCCCACTGAAGTTGAGAATGATGTGGTCTTAAAAATATTGAAAGCATATGTACCCTTCATGTAGGTCATTAAATGTTGCTTGTTTATATTGTCTTGACTTTATGTTAACCTTCAATGAAGTTGCACAGTGGCCATATTTATCTTAGGTTAGGTGGTCATACAGTTTGTTGTGTCTTAGACAATCCTGATTGTCAGAGAGTAATGGTTAATAATGTATCCTCTTACCCCATTCTCAAAAAAGCTTCAGCTTGGAGAAAAAATTATATAGTCATTCTTATCTTAGGTATAGTCTTTTTTTTCTGACGTGTAGTCAAAATGGATTTTTTGGGCACATAAAATGTGCATAGAAGAATTTGGTTAGCTGAGAAAGCATTAATGAAAGATGATCAAGTCATAATTCTTGTATTTAGAAAGTGGTACCTAGATGGGGGAAGAGGAGACACTTTAAACACAAGACAAACCGAATGAGGTGACAGAATAAGTGATATGATCAATTAATATAAGAGCTCAGGGAAGTAGGAAATTTGAGAACTGAAATGATGAGAAGTTCCCCCCTTATCTCTATTCTGACATTTCCTTATCCCATAAGTATTTCATTGAGGGACTCCTATAATCTGGACATGGCTTTTCTATCTTATCTTTATTTTATTGCTCTCTCTATATTGGTGTCTCTGCTATGCTCCCATCGCCTTCAGCATTAACTTCCATAAAAGCTATTTTCACCTTTGTGAATTCAGTGTATCAAGTAGTTATTTTGAGATGGTGATCCAGGCTTATGGTTTTTCACAGATAACAATTATTCATATATTAAATGGCTGCTCTTATACCCAACACATGTGGCTCTTCAAGGTGAACTTATACAGCTATAGATTTCTTTCCCTTTGTCTGACCTTTTCCCAAGGCAGGAGTTCCCAAAAGGATCAACATTAGGAACAACATTTGAGTGGTTGATTGTCCCATATTTTGAAGGTTGTCTGATTTTAGTTCTATGGGATTCCATAAATGTGAAACCTAGAATCATCACTATTTTAATTTGAAATATTTTATCTAAATTCTAAATATTTTATCTAAATTACCTCTACTGAATCTGAGCTGACATCTGCAGATACTAGACATGTTGATTATCTTTTACTTATTTCTGTGCAGAAGACATTTTCTCTTTTATGTTCATAAATGAATCATCTGGGAAAAGATATAATATTTTTTTGTTGTTATATAAGTAGAATAATCAGATGAATGACTCAGTAGTTAGTTTTGGCTTTAATACATGTTTACCTTAGCCAAACCATTATTTCTTAAATGTATAATTTTCATCCTCTATGTTTATAAAGTCCCCAGCTCTCTGGACATAATTCAAGAGATCAAGACTTCACACTGCTCATTGACAGCCCAAAGACTGCTTAGATTTTCCTACAGGTAGCATGGCACATTGTACTCACCTGATTGCTCCACCAAACAAGGAAAATGCATTTTATTTTATACATTCTTAAGATAAATGATAATTTATCTTTGGTTTTCATAATGTAAATTGCATGATGATTACATAACCCATTTATATTGAAGTTTATTTGCAGCAATACTTTTGTGAGAATTTGATTAATGAAACTATCAAAACCTTAAAGTCAACCACTCAATTTTAAATACAGCCTTTGGTTTTTCAGGATTTTTTTAAAACCTCCTAAAGATTGAAAAAGGCACTTACATACATAATAACACTAAGACAGTCCTTAGATAGTTATTACAATAAAATTTTAAAAATTATTTACAATAATTAAATTGAATAATTAAATTGAATTAAATAATTATTATGATAAAATTAAGATAATTATTGTAATTTTCTCTTCATAGAGGATTTGAAGGATAATCCTCGTGTATTGGATAGCCTCTTATGCAAACAGTGTCCAGAGAAAAGATCAAATCCTCATTAAAAGTGGTTATGCTTGGTTAGCCTCTATGTTTATTAGAAAATCAACACTTGCTAGTGCAAAGATAGTGTCTGTTGACTCAGAAGATTATAGCAGTGATTTTCTAGAAGTCAACGAAAGGTACTAAAACGAATCAATAATCTAACTAGTGCATTTTTTAAATGCTTAAAGAAAACTTGAATGCATAATATCCTTGTGAATTGGTTATAGTTCTGATTTGATAATAAACTTGTAATTCAGATATGCGTACAAGCAGGAATCAACTGTGACAGCGAGGAGCATAAACATTTATAATCACTTGGCTTTGGTAGGAACCAAACCTGTGACAGTTTAATTGATGACTGCAGTCTTACAAATGAAGATAGGAATTCATATTGGTAGAAATTACATCATATATCCAAAGCAGCATATTGTCAAAAATACCAAATAATGATTACACGTTTGAAAAAATGTACATAAAGGGACTATAAAATTACATGAGTGCTATGTATTTTTAGCATTTTATGTGCACAACTGTCTTCTTTTTGGTTGAATTGTATATCTATTACATATTTTAAAAACTGAAAAAATACAGATAAAGCAAAACATGTTTGAGTTTTGAAATGGAAGGCTATACTTGTTAATCATTTTTATTCATAACATTTCCACCACATAGGAACCAAGTCCAAAAAGCAAAGTAATACTAGATTTTAAATTTGTTTTCTTTATAGGGCTGCCCGCCACCTTGCCTAAATGGAAACTTACTACCTACTTGAAAGTATCAAGATATTAATTTTTAACAATATTTGCCCTAAACTGTATTTTGGTCTTTGTTTTCAGTATCTCACATTTTATATTAAATATTATGTATAGTAAAATATAAGCACTTTTTATCAATTCATTCACATATATCCAATTACTTAAATATTTACTGAACATCAGACACTAAGCTATGTTTAACAACTGAAACATAAATTCTTAACAAATAGGCCTGATTTAACAATATGAGACAACTAATTCTGATTTTCATGCTTTTTATATTGATACATGGCAATAGAATAACTAGAATTGGGGGAAATATCACAAAAAAATGAATATTATTTCATATTTCAAATAATCCTGTCCTGAATGATGCAGAGCTAGTAGAAAATAGAACAGGATATTTGATAGGAGAATGTATTTTAAAGAATAAAGCCCAACACTGGTACATCTGATGTTCTTGGAGTGCATAGAAACCTCACCAGGAACGTGAGTCAGGAAAGCTTCCTTGCGGGTGGCCTGGCCTGGTTCTCTTTTGTGGCTGTTCTCCCTTCCACGCAGCTTGCCTGGTGTTGCTCACCAAACCGGTACACGATAGGCACATCACTTGTTGCAAGCTCTCTTTCAACTCTTTATCTTTTAATGATTTGTCTGGCTGATTTCTACTTTTCCTGAGAGGAAAGAGAAAGTATTTGAAATCTTGGTTTTAAAGCTCTTCCTTGTGACTGCGCTATAATGAGGGCCCAGTCCGTTTCCCATGGAGCTGTGCAAAGAATACAAAATACACACGACCGGAAAGGAGATGAGAATGTGAAGTGAGAAGGGAAGGGGAAAAGGTCCTGCGGCTCCACCTTTAAAGGTGAGGGCTTAAAAATGTAAAGCAAAGTTACAGCTTATAGATAATTCAAAGTTACCTATGTGCACATGAAGCGGATAGATATATTTTAGAGGTTAAGATCTGTGCACAAAGGAATAGCTAAAACAGAAATGATAAAATGTGCAGATGGTTGTGAATAAATTACCGAATGGTACTTGCCCAAATACAGTAACATTAGGTTTAAAAATAATTTCGATAAATTATGTTGTTGAGGTAATAAAAAGCATCTAATCTGAAAGCCAAAGATATTTGAAATTAGTAGGATTAATTTACTGCAGATATGGCAGGTATAAGGATTAAATGATGTGAATCAGATAGCTGTCATCAGCTAATAATAATAGATCAGCTCATTGAGTACATACCGTGTGCTATATACAGTATGCCCCTTTTTTCCACTGAACTATATAAACAACTCCCCATCGTAAGTATTTGAATTTCCATTTAATACGCGAGGAAGCTGACATTTAAAAGGTAAAACAACTTATGCAAATCACACAGTGAAGTGCCACAGCCAAGATCTGCATCCACATTTCTGACACCAGGAGTTGTTTTTAAAAAGAAAATGAAAATAAGTTAATTAATTAAAGTGGTTGACAGTATAGATCTTTAAAGAAAGCCAGATTTGGGTTTTGTTTTCTGTTGTTTGTTTTCTGTTTTTTTTTTTTTTAAAGATATTATTCATGTATTTGAGGGAGAGAGAGCATGCATGCACGAAATAGAACAAGAAAGGGAGAGATCAGGAGCAGCAGGGAGAGGAGAGGGAGAACCAGACTCCCTGCTGAGCGGGGAGCCAGATGTGGGACTCTATCCCAGGAACCTTGGCTCACGACCTGAGCCAAAGGCAGATGCTTAACTGATGGAGCCACCCAGGTGCCCCAGACCTGGGTTTGAATTCTGACTAGCACTGGTGGGTAGTACAAGTGTGGACTTGGGTGTATTGGTTACCCCAGCTGTGCCTGAGTTCCCTCATTTGTAAACATGTAGATAACAGTACATACAGTGAGCACGCAGTATCTTTACTATTAGGATGGATATGTTGCCCTTATTGACTCATGTATCCATGGCAAATACAACACTTGATGTTCATCCAAATATTTTAAGAGCTATTTTACTTGTCTTCAATTAGGAACAAGATAACCCATCAAACCTTTTTTTTTTTAAAGATTTTATTTATTTATCTGAGAGAGTGAGTGAGTGAGACAGAGAGTGTGAGCAGGGGGAGGGGCACAGGGAGAGGGAGAGGCAGGCTCCCCACTGAGCGGGGAGCCCAATGTGGGACTCCATCCCAGGACTCTTGGATCATGACCTGAGCCAAAGGCAAATGCTTAACCGACTGAGCCACTGAGGTGCCCCAAACCTACCCAATCTCTTAATTGTGACCCCAGACATATAGCTGAGACTCATAAAATGTGAGAGTCCATTATTATTTCCTTTTATGCAGGTTCCTGTGTTGAAATATGTACTTTGTGACTATGGGGTAGTAATACTGCTAATGGAATATGGATACATTAAAAGCAACTCTTTTTGACAACCCTTTATTAATACATAGCAATTAAATATATTAAGAAGCCTTGTTTTGCACACTCTTTCAACCACAGAACACTAAGGATGTATATGTTATAATTACAATTATCCTTTCTCTTCATTGTCCTGCTGAGGAATGCACTGTAATTCTGGCAGCCAGACTACATAGTTGGCTTGCTTTCCTTGGATTGCAGATGTCTAATTGCAGGCAACCATTTCATTTAAAATGGCTCATTAAAGTGAAAACCATTTAGCATCAGTAACATGGATCAGCATCCATGATTATGCATTTAATTAAAGTATGCTTTTCCTTACTTTTCTAATTTTTCTATCAATCGATCTATGCACCTTTCTATCTACACACACACACACACACACACACACACACTCCTACAGAATTATATAAAGCATTCCTTAGATATTAATTTTATTGCTTTGAAAAAGCTGGGTATTGTTCCATTGAGTATGTATAGGAAGTAATAATTATAAAATTATAGAATTTATATTAGGAATAACCTAGGAGCCAATTTTCTGTTTTGTTGGCTTTTCTAGATGTATTATATTTTACATTAGTAAATGTATTTAAGATGCTAAGATATTATTTGTTGATTATCATTCCAAAGAATTGAAAAATGGGAAGATACCATTTGTCAGATCCTGAACTACTTACTGTGTTTACCAATGAATGAAGATTGTGAAAAGAGAAGACAAAACAAAACAAAACAAAACAAAAAAACAATTCTGATCTTTTTCATGCATAAAAGATCAATCATTGAGTCATAGTTTTGATGTGATGATATGTTCTGTTTTTCATACTGTAAAAGTAAGTTTATCTAATGACATTTGCTCAGTTATAGGACATTTGAAATTTGTAGTCATTTTACTTTTAATATAATAATAATGGTATTTTAAAAAACATTGGAAGAAGATAGGCATTATATTTTAATTTTACTATCAGCTGTGATGAACTATATGGATTGCAACTGGTTGACTATGCAGTCAATGTTTACATAATTATTTGCAAGTTATTTGTAAATAGCCTTAGGTTTTTTGGATCCATAAATTTTAATAAATGAAATGACAGAGGCTTCATAAGAATAGCTAAGGATAAAGTAAGCTATCTTTTATTACCTTCTTTTTCATTTCATTATGAGAAATAAAAAACTGTTTTCTCCTGCAGAATCTAGATGTGCAAATGCACTGGATCATGTCTAAATCTGAGGCAGTGAAACATTTTTTCCTGAGAACTCTTGATCTTTAAAGAACAGAGTAAATCCACAGTCACACTGGAGTGAAACTCACATATTGAAGCGTATTTAACATGTATGTGAGAATGTGATGGGGACTATAAATTGAAGATATATAATAGAAAACCTGCTCCAAGTCTCTCTTTTGAGGCAGCCGGAGGTAGCCTCGTGAAGTCAAGATTGGTCTATCTTGACCAGAGTTTATTTACCTCCCCCCTGGATGTTTTAATTACATTTTCTCTTCTTCCACAAGCACTCCTGGAAGTGTAAAAAGTGCTTAGAGGTGTGCTATTTGTCACCCAACAAAAAAGAGTTATTAAAAATAATTGTCACTAACATATACTCAGCCCTTCATAGGTACAGTTCTGTAGTAGTTGCCTTTCACCGCATTCCAGGTTTTTCCCCCATTCTTAATGTGAGTCAGAAGCAAGTGAAAATAAGAGCCAGGAGAGAGAAAAAACAAGAGGGGGGAAAGAGAACAGAAAGGAGCAGCAAGAAAAAGGAGAGAAAAACAGCTACCCCACAGAGGGGAAAGAGCCACATAAAAAGAAGCAAGGATGAGAGGATCCCCCAGAACTTGAGAGAAAAGACAGGCAATTGATACTGAATAGTTAAAAGAGTGAGGGAAATAGAGAGGGGGAAAAAGCAGTTGGAGTCTGAAGTGTTAGTAAACCATGCTTCTCACATACTGCAATTTACTTCAGTGCTCGTCTTCAAAGTGTTATCATATCTTATCACTGCTTTGAAATGCAAAGTAGATGATTGATTACTATTCACAGTTCTTCAACTTTCTTTACAAGCAGATCTTCAAGTACTTCTATGTGGTTTCAGTCCCAGTAGCTAACAAGTCTTAGAAATTATCCCAGCAGTGAAGAGTGAAGAGAACATTACACATCTTAAGGAATGGGTTTAAACTACAAGTGAAATGTGACTCTTTTATAAATAGGCAATTCCCACCCTAACTTGGTTGCCAAAGGAACTGTTCTGCTTCCTTTAGTTAATTCTCATCTCTGCCCTCAGTTACTTTATTGCTTTTCTGATGAGTGAGGAAAGGGGACCACCAGAAAAATCTCTTTGTACTGAGAACTTTATAAAGGACTAAACATCAGGAGTGCCCAAAGTCTACTAAGTTCACTATAATTGGGAAAACAAGATAGACACAATGATACAACTCATGAATAATTTCAAAGACTGTAAATTAAAAAAAAAAGTTAAATCCTGTGTAAATTTGAGAATGAAAAAAACTGTGGAGAGACGCATGTCAAAAATTCACACTTCAGGGTTCTTTCAGGGAGTTTGGTAAAAAAGAACCTAAACTCATATTTTATATAAGAGCAAAATAGATAATGGTGTTTAAATAAAAAGATAAAAATCAGAGCCTCACATAGATACAAAAATGAACACGTGCTACACATATTATTTAGGTCACAGAAGAGCCAGGCAGATGTTAATATAGGTTAGAAAGAGAAGCCAAAGGACAGCTTTATAGACTAGGAATGTAACCAAACCCAAGTCCATTTGCTCGATGTGCAGCCAACCTATCACTGAGCATCAAGTATGCAGGAAGGAAAGGGTTTATTCCAGAGGTACCCAAATTGCCTTGTCTCTCTGAAGACGGAGAGAACAGAGTTTCATAATCATATAATCATTGAGATTTCATACATACTGGTGAAAAGGGTTGGGAAATTTACAACTCTTCAAGGGGAAAGATAGAGCATGTGTACGAGGCAAGCATCCAGGGAACATAAATCCCATGTTCACTTTGAGGTGGAGAATTAGCCTCAGAACTGCATAGAATTCAGCCCCTGATGTCAGGGGGTTCTGTCAGGACAAGGAGAAGGGGCTATGGGTAAGCGCTGCGAGCTGGTACAAACTGGATGGGGTCTTGGTCTTGTTATCTCTAGTAAGGAACTCGGGCCTTGCTTATTCCCAGGTTGGAATCTGGAATCCAGGCTTCTGCCGAGAGCTAGTAGATTTGTTACTGGGGTCTGGGAAGACACAATAGCTGATTAGGAGAAAATAACTCTGAAAAACAAGCTTTAAACCTTTTGCTAGTTTCAACCCTATGTGGCACCATTTCAAGAATATATAAAATGAGGCAAAACTTTTTTTTTCCACAAACAGGGGAAGAAAGTCAAATGAATCCTCTACCAGACAAGACAGAATTTGTATGTCTCTTAGATTCCTACCATTTACTGACTTTTAAACTATTTTCCATAGAATCATAATCTTGGCTTGCCAATGTCAAGGGTGCTATAGTCCATACATAATTTTCCTTTGAATTACAAATGCTTTCTCTCAAATAGTAAGATCAAGAACCAAGAGAACCTTAATAATACTCATTGCATCACCTCTAAGTGAATATGAGCAGCATCTCATGAACATTATGAAAGACAGAAACCTTGACTATACAAATTATTGTATTATATAACACATTTTTTCTCACACCACACTTTTTTTTCCCCTTAATGTGATAATTGCTTTATATTTTGGTTATGCCTTTTATGGGGAACTTAACATTTCACTTATTCTGATCAATTGATCTAGTCCTCTGGGATGATGTATTTTCTTTCTTCTATGGATAAAACAAATTAACCTCCTGTCTGGATCTTTAAAAGAAATGTGTAAAGATTTGATTAATGGTAGAGTTACAGGATCTTTTTTGAAGTAGAGGAAGTGGTATAATTACTTAGTTAATTAGGCTCTATTTTGAGGAAGTATCTTTTGTTGAGACTGCATTAAATAATTATAATCTTATTTCTTCACTTTTCTACAGAGAAGATACTTGGTTATTTTTCCCTAATATTTTAAAGATACTATTAAGTGTCCAATTTTCTGTCAGTACAATAACTACACATATATCATCTTGTGGTTCAATTTAACTCCCAATTCAGATAATTCTCTATGGAATTTTCCCAAGACCAAAAAAACAAAAACAAAAACAAAACAAAACAAAAAACAAAACTCACATATTACAGAGAATTGTGAATACCCATATTCTGATAGTCTCTGTGTTTTCATTATCTTTATAACGGGATTCTGATTAGAATATAATAGCTTATTTTTGTATTTTGGAAAGAAACATATCTAAATCCAAACATATCTCTTAATTTCTTTTTTAAAAGAAGTCGAGCCAATCTCAGCATTCAATTCCCTGCTAAAATCCTTAAGTCACCTGCCTTACCGAGGTGTACCAAGCTCTGCTTCCTCTGACTTCTGCAAACTCTGGTTCCCCATCTCCTCATCCTTTCCCTGCTTTTGTCCTGCAGAAATACTGTCTGTATTCCAGCTGTTAAAAGTCTCTTCTCTCACCTAATCTTGGCCCACACCCCTTACTTACCCAGTCAACTATTCATCCTGCTTTCGAACTTTTAGAAGTTATTTCCTTAAGGTCACAACCTCCCTGATGTCTCAATCTAGATCAGTCATCCCAATCACAATATCTTGACCTTTCCTTCCTAGCCCTTATTGCAGCTTGTAATTATATCCACTTGTTAGATTACTTGATAATTCTTTACTCTCTCAATTGAACTATAAACTACATGGAGAGTAGACACTTTATCTGTTCCTCTTACATTTCTATTTTTAGTGCTTAATGCGATGTATGCCATATAGTAGGCATTTAATAAATATTTGTTCAATAAATGAATGTAGTGTTTGACATCAATTCCCTTTCTGAATGTGATATGACAATTAAAATATCTATTAGTAATTTCATTTCCAAAGTAATGACTGTTACTCTCCCACAAAAGAAAATTATTGAAAGAGTTGTTTTCATTACCCCTTTGGAAAACATGTTATTAATTAAAATAACTAGTGATTATTAATTGAAAAACTTTTATTGACTTAGATTAATGTTTGTTTTTAACTATTTCACCAGGTGAACTGTATTCTGTGGAATAACTAATTTCTGAAAACTTTTACCAGTACTCTTTATATCTTTATACCAAAGTATTTTCTGCCTATTATATCTACAAATTATTTGCTTATTTTATATGAAAAATTCAGTAGCATGTTGACCATTTGGAAGAAAATGATACTAAAGGTTTAGGAAAATGAATACGATAAGCTTTAAAGTTATCATTTTTATATAATGGATTAGTCATAGGTGTATTTTGAATTTAGTATTCAGAAACAAATAAAAATATCTCAAGTGAGGAGCACCTGGTTGGCTCAGTCAGTGAAGCTCACGACTCTTGATTTCTGCTCAGGTCTTGATCTCAGGGTCATGAGCTGGATCCCCACTTGCAGCTCCTCACTCAGTGGGAATCCTGCTTGAGATTCTCTCTCTCCCTTTCCCTTTACCCCCACCCCCCATGCTCTTGAAATGTGTTCTCTCTCCCTAAAATAAATAAATAAATCTTTAAAAAAAGATATCTCAAGTGAATTGAAATAAATGAAGTGCAGGAAAATTCCACACAGAAGCACCATGGCTCCTGTATTATTATACTTTTTTACCTTTAAATTGTCTAATTACCTTTGAGTAAGAAGAGCAATGATATATATAAAATCTTTACAAACAGTAATCTGCCTGTGACATGTTTAAGTTCATACTTCTTTGCATGAAATTGAGTTCAATTTCTTTTATTTAAATGATGCCCAGTTGTGTTTTGGCAATTTATTTGAATAACATGTGTCTTTTTCTCTATTTAGATTATACTTTTTTTTTTTCTCAAAAGGGATTCAGTTAATGGTATTTGATCCCATTTAAATGAAGAGGGAAGAAACATTTAATACTTAATATTTAGGCTACATCATAAATAGTGGGTTGAAGCTGACAATCTAAATGGAGGAAATCAATTTTTGTAGTATTTTGAGGTAGTAAAGAATTTAGGTTTTTGAGAAAATAGAGGTTTAATGTAATTGGGGAATGTCCTAATCTGGGGAATGTCCTAATCTAAGAAATTCTTGTCCCTTTCAAGGGTCTTTATAAATCCACTAAGAATCAAATTGACATGTGGGGTTAACAGGAGAAAATCAAATGTAATTTCCTATGTAAAGGGAATCCACACAAATGCAGAAATTCCAGAGATAGTCAGGCAAGATGAGGTGTATATATGTCATTCTGAACTAAGGAGAAGGGGGAGGGGTATGGGACTTCAAAGGGCAGGAATGTAGTTCACAGGAAGATGGAAAGGATTGACTGGTAAATAGGTGTTTGCAGGGCCTTGGAAACAATGGGACATAGAGGCCTTGCTAGGTTCCTCCCTGTCTATTATACTTAGTTCATATCATATTGTAGTTATCTGTGGTGATAACTCTCCTCCTGGAGCAGGTACTCTAAATTCCTTTTAGGCATTGAGCAGGGGAGGTAAAGAGCTTTTTCTGAATCTGCAGGGTTTTGATTGCTTTTTAACTTGGAATAATCTTCATGCCAAAGGAGCCCATCTTGGGGAGGCTCGCCCTTGGCCCCTGTAGCTGACATAACAAAATACCATAGACTGAGTGACTTAACAGATACTTATTTTCTCAAAGTTGTGGCAACTATAAGTTCAAGATCAGTGTGCCAGCATTGTGGATTTTAGTAAGAGCCCTCTTCCTGGCTTGCTGGCAGATGGCCATCTTCTTTCTGTGTTCTCACATGGTGGGGAGAGAATAAGAGAGAATGGGGTGGGGAAGGGCAAGAGGGAACAAATTTTCTGGTGTCTTCACTTATTAAGACACTAATTTTATCATGAGGTCCCCACCCTCATGACCTCATCTAAACCCAATTCCTTCCCCAAGGCCCCATCTCCAAATACTATGACATTAAGGGTTAGGGCTTCAAGATATGAATTTGGGGGACACAATCCAGTTCACAGCATTCCTCTCTGCTCCCACCTCCCCCAAATTCTGGTCCTTCTTGCATGTTAGAACTTTCTTATGTTCATTCCATCCCCAAAGTCCCAAAAGTCTTAACTCATTTTAGCATCAACTCTAAAGGCTAAACTCCAAAATCTCATCTAAATATCTAAATCAGATTTGGGTGAGACAAAGTCTGATTCATCCTGAGGAACAATTTCTCTCTAGCTGTGAACCTGTGAAACAAGACAAGTTATAGGCTTCCAAAATTCCATAATGAGTCAGACATAGGATAGGCATTCCCATTCCAAAAAGAAGAACTACAAAAGAAAGAAGCGACAGGTTTTAAGTCCAAAACCTAATAGGGGCAAATTCCATTAGATCTTAAGGCTTGAGAATAAATAATCATCTTTGGTTCAGTGTCTTGTCTTCCAGACCCAGTGGAGCAGTCGTCTTGCCCCTGCAGCTCTACTGGGTGAAGGTCACTCTCCCAAGGTTCTGCAAGGTGGGGATCCCTCCCACAAAGCTATTCTAGGTAGGCCTCCTATCCCCAAGGCTCTGGGGAGCCCTGTCCCCAAGGCTATAGGTATAAGCCCTCTGGCCTTTGACTTTGAGGTGATGGTTCCACCCTCTGAAACTGAGGAGGAAGCCCTGATAATCTCTGAATTCCCTTTGGGATCATTCTTACCTTTTCTTGGAGAATAGCCCTCTGTAGTAGCCAAATGGCTCTGTGGTCCAGATGTGTATAATCCAAGAAGTCCAACAACTATACTTGAGTCTCTCTCAGGTTCTCTTTCCTTTTCAGTTCAAACTAGCAGTGTCTTGGCTGGTATAATTTTATCTCTATTCCTGGTTTCTGCTGAGGTGGCTGATTAAGTCCATGAGTCCCATTCATGATCTTTTCATCAGATGGTTGTTCAGCCACACCTTTAGTGTTTTCTTCGGAACAAGCCTTCTCACTTTTTTTGCAATATGGATAGACTAAGAATTTCTCAAAACTTCAAGGTCTGGTTTCTTAAGTATATCTTAAGGAACATGCTTAAGTATTTCTTAAAGTAGCACTCTCAGTACCAAAATCATCTGTATTCGTCAGGGTTCTCCAGAGAAACAGAGTATATATAATATGTAATATATTAAAATATTTACTATACATAATATATGTTTTATATATGTATATCTATCTATCTATCTATCTATATATATATGCACACATGTATACATATATGGAGAGAGATTAATTATAAAGAATTGGCTTATGTGATTACGGAAGTTGAGATGTTCCTAAGATCTATCTGTACTAAGTAAACTGGAAACCCAGGAGAGTCAATATGTATATTTCTAGTCAAAAAGCCAGCAGACTCAAGCCTTAAGAAAAGCTGATGTTTCAGTTCAAGTCCAAAGGCAGGAAAAGACTGAAGTCCCAGCTTAAGGCAGTGAGGCAAGAGGAGTTCCCTCTTATTCAAAGGTAGGTCTATCTTTTTGTTCTATTCAGGCTTTTGACGGAATCTAGGGCCACCTACCTTAGGGAGGGTAATTTGCTTTATTCTGTCTTCCAATTGGTTTACATGTTAATCTCATCTGCAGATACCCTCACAGACATACTCAGAGTAATGTTGGAACAAATATCTGAGCATTCTGTGGCCCAGTCACATTTGATACATAAAATTAACCATCATAGGGAGACTAGAGATAAAGATCCTGAGGGAAAATTGTAGAAAGAGGTTGGAGCAGATTTTGCAGAGCTTTAAAGTACACATTAAGGAATTGATTTTTGTCACTGGAGAATTTGAAGGAAGATAGAGAGAGGTAATCTCATTAAAATAGCAAAATACCATGAAGTGGAGTGGGGTTGTTGTAAAGAAAGACAGGGAACAAGGTAGTAAATACTATACTTGAAAATTGTGTTTTGATCTCAAGTTGTCTCTCTGAAGTGAGTAGAAGGTTTTGAAGTTTTGAAAGACTGACTTGATGTGGAATATGAGAGAAGTCAACAATGGCTACCAAGTTTTCAGTTTTAGCAAATATATTTATGGTGCACCATTTGCCAAAAAAGAGAAAATGAAGGAAGGAGTAAGTTTTGAGGGAAAGATGCTAATACTAGTTTTAGATAAATGAATTTTGAGGGGTGGGCGATCACATTGGAGTGGTGTGGTTGTGAGGTCCAGATGTGTAGTCTGGGGTGCTCTTACTCACTGTGAGTGGCCCAGAGTCCCTATAGAGGGGATGTTGAGATGAAAAAGAGTGTTTAATGAAAAGGTATACCGTACTTAATGGACAGAGCAGGGGGGCACTGGAGGTACCCTCAGTTGTCCTTCCGTATGTCAATATTCATACATTCATACCTCAGAAATATTAGAGTCTGGAAAAAACAATGGTATCATGTTCAGAAATGTGTAGAAACCATGACTTCATTTGATCTCTAGGTTTGGGTCATGTTTTAATGAGTTTCTACTTTTATGGCTGTTATGTTGATTTTTTTGCACCTGTTAGCAAAAGGGTTTTATAGGCCGAAGGTCTACTTTGGCTGTAGATGTGAAAGTAGATGGCATGCATGCTGTGGAAGAGGTTGAGCAAAAATCAATCTACCTCAGAGTCGATTAAAATCAGGAAAATTTTCCAAAGTCAACAGGGTATTTAGGATGAGAATAATTAAATGAGCTTTAGAAGCAAATGAATTATTGATTATTCGGAAATATCAGGTCCAAGAAGATAGAGGTTGAAATGTATGACTTCCTCTTCCCCCTTCCTAGTGAGAAAGAAACAGACAACTCTTCTCATTTGAAGTTTAGAAATAAGCTGTTGGGTGGAAGAATTGGAAAATCATGACATTATAGGCAAAACACAATACAGTTGGTACTTTGAATATATATGTATGTATATATTCAAAAAACCATCTCTAATTATTTTCAGAATTAATTTAAAATTATGTTAGGTAAATTTTTAAGAGATTGATAACACTTTTTTTTTTCCTCTTTAGAATTTGCTTTGATGATGTAGTGCAAATTTCGGTTTTGTATTTTTTCCCTAAGAATTGTTCTGGTGTTCCCACGTGCTCTATCTTCACAGCACTTTTACCCCTACCTTCTTTACCCTCTGAGACACTGGCACCATTCAGTCATTCATCCAAGCATTCATTCATGTGGTAAATATTTCTTAAGCAAAAGGGGAAGTCTGCACTCTCACAGCGCTTGCATTTTATTTTATTTTATTATTATTTTTTTTTCTCAGAGAGAGAGACAGCTGGAAGAGGAAGAGAAAAAGAATTTTTTTTTTTAAGATTGTATTTATTTATTTGACAGAGATCACAAGTAAGCAGAGAGGCAGGCAGGGAGTGAGAAGGGGGAGGGAAGCAGGCTCCCTGCTGAGCAGAGAGCCCGATGCAGAACTCAATCCCAGGACCCTAGGATCATGACCTGAGCTGAAGGCAGACGCTTAACCCACTGAGCCACCCAGACGCCCCCAGAGCTTGCATTTTAGAACAGGGTTTCCCAAACTGACAGTTTGGGCTAGATAATTCTTTATTGTCGAGGGTATCCTGTGAAATATCAGATGTTTAGTAGTATCCTTGGCCTTTACCCAAGAGATGCCTCTAGCACCCCTCAACAAATGTCTCCAGACAGTGCCAAATGTCCTCTTCTTGGCAAAAAACACCCCTGTAGAGAACCACTGTTCTACAGGGAGGAAACAGACAATAAACAAACATAATATCAATGATGGTAAGCTCCATGAAGTAACATAGAAACCAGGACTGTGTAGCAGGGGCAAGAACTCTGAAGATTTCTCAGCAAGGACAGCAGTCCACAGAGTGCACAGACACAGGAAGCCCTGTATCTCTCTTCACAGATGCTTATCATTCACTGAGAGCCTGTCTATGAAATTGTCAATTAAGACAAGAGCCTGCTATATTATTTATATGATTAAATTATTTCTGGTTCTTGACTATTTACAAAATGCCATAGTCACAGTAAGATGTATTTTGAATATGTCAAGTAAGTACCTCAGCTGAATAGAGCATTTATATCTTCAAATGGACTATCGCCTGCTATTGATTTCGCTGTCCTGTTTCTGCCACTGAGAAACATGTGGATCAATAAGTCACATAGGCCCTCAGTGGGTGGTTGGAAGGTATATTTATTTAAAACCATTTCGTTAATTTTTGTTTATTACATTATTTCATCTATCTGAAAGCAGGTCTGCCAGTTTTTGATTTCAGAATTGTCAGAACTCTGAGTGGGAGCGGCTGTCATAGCTCAATAAATCAAAGAACAGTGGTTGTGGATTCTGGTTCAGGCTCTGTTATTGACTAGTAGAGGGAAGGGGACAAATCATTTTACCCTTGGGCATCTTCTCTTAAAAGGGGGCTATTACACTTTATTACTTCACAGCTTTCTATGAAGAAATGATGTATTAAATGTAAGAGTATTTTAAAAAAATACTATGAATAAATAATTTATGTGTATCTATGTATTTTGTAAGTAGGCAAACCTATTAAGGACAATTTTGTATTTCTCAGATACCCTTGAAGCTGAGGGCGAGCAATGGTCACTGTTCGCATCACACCGTGTTTATTTTTCTCATCTAACCTGCTTAGCCTTTTAAGTTCCTGTGCTACGCCGGTATATTTCCCTCCAGTTTAGCGTATTTAGCATGTTTTATTGAAAGTTAAACTAATTTCCTGTACGGTGTAGCTTATCCAGAAAACTGGTGACTCTTAAAGCTTTCGTTCTAGAGCCGTGATTCTCTTTTTCATTATTACTCGCCTACCCCCAAGGAGCCTGTTTAGACATTGTTTTCCTAATTGCTCACCCCAGGAAATGTTAATGCCACACATTTGTTCCTGCTCAAGAACCAATTTTGCCCTCTGGGAGTGATGTGGCAAAGCGTCCCCCCACCCCCCCATCCCCCAACCCCCACGCCCACCATCATTGAGAATGCAAGCTTTAATGTCTCTAGACTTAAGTTGGAGTCTACATTCCCAGCAGCTTTTTGGCAGATTCCTCCAGTCCAGATCTACTCTGGTCGTGTGGGGTGAGACCGTGACTCAGCTAGCGGGATCTCATGGTAAGCCCCTGCTCTCCAGGCTGGTTTATTCTTCTGAAGTCACCTGATGTCTGAACAGTTCTTTGGCCATAAGACGACATTATATTGGCTGCTCTTAATGTTGGGAGGATTAAGCGAGGGGATACCTAGAAGGCGCTTAGCGCCATGCATGGTATGTGATAAATATGTGTGTTCTTTATTATCGATACCTAATAACAGCAGGCAAAAATAGAAAAGGAAAAGGAGGGTGGGGGGACTACTGCTCTTAAGTCACGCCACTGTGCTTTGTACTTAGATTATTTTCCTTTTATTTTTTAAGCTATATTCAGAGCTTGACCTTTGCTTCTGTTTCTCTTTTACAATGTTAGAGTTGACTCCATGTTTTTCAGCCTGTCATCTGCAAATTTATTTGGCTATTAGGGTTCTCATCCCAGATGAAAAAAAGAAAAATAAATAAAATGAACCAATTACTACACTGGGGAAGGCAAAACCAGGGAGAGCCACAAGTATGCCCGTATCCAACTGGTGATTTCCCCTTAGAACCGTGATTCTCAACCTTGACTGTATAAATTAGACTGAGGAATGAACTAGGTGTTGGCATTTTTAAAAATTCACCAGGTGATTATAATGTGAAGTTGTCAACATCTACTGTATATTCAAATAGTAAAGAATCTATTAAAATAGACCATCTCTCCTAAATATCTCTCTTTACAAGGATATTACTAGACTTTTCATTCCCCTAGTACCCTTTTGAAATCCAGATACACCTTGTCCGCACAATTCATCTATTCAAAGGGAAAACTTTTCCTCTGCCATCTTTTAGGTTCAAGTGGTTGAGCCCTGCAAATTAACTGACAATAGATACCTTAACAGGAGAAAGGTCTCTGACCTATGTATGAGCATGTACTAGTACGCAGTGATGAGTAACGAAAAATAGCCAGAAGTAAAGGTTATATAACGTCCTTACAAAGAAGGGAGGAGAGGTTTCAGCCTTCAGTGGGACACTATCAAAGACTCTATTTGACTTTCTGAAGTTAATAGAATGGGTAGGATTTCTCCACAGCAGCTGAATTCCTAAGAAACTTCCTCAGAGGGGAATTATTGGCAGCTGGGTTTTCAGTGGACTCTGCTTTAGTCAGATGAGTCAGATTCAGATTTCTTTCTGTATGCTCTATAGTTCAGATGTATCGTTTCAAAATCATTTGTACATCAAAACTGTGCTCCTTTCACCTGAAACTTTTAAAACCCGTAAGTATAGAATGACCCATAACTGCATCCAAAAAGCAAATTATATTTGTACGGCATAACTGAGTGCTCACTGGGTCCTAATTTTGTTCAGCTAGACCAAATAATTTGCTCATCATCCATAGCTGTTAAATAGCAGAGCCAGGATTAAAACCAGGTTTATCTGACTCCATACCTGCTGGTCCCTAGTGATCACTGCTCTCCTTAGAGTTCTAATCAGTTTAATAAGCTATCGTAAAACTTTACTAGGGATGATTATCGGAAAATACCTTCTCCTACATCTGGAAATAGAAAATTTTGGCCTCTTTACAGTTTTTAGCATTTTAAAGGAGCCTGATCAATTTATTTGAAAATTTTCTCAGCACACCAGAATGCAATTCGCTTGAGTATAGAAATTTAAAAGCTGTCTTTCTGATGCTATTTTGGCCTTCAGAGGCCTCTTTTCCTTCTCTTTTCCTCCCTTCCCATCTAAATTGTGTTCTCTTTGCCACACACACAAAAAAAAGAATTAAAATTGGAGTTCTGTGGTTTCTTATTTTCCTTCTGGTACCTAACACACACACTGTGGGGGAGGAAAAAATTTTATCCAGTTGTCTCAGGGTCCTTGGTTGGGTCTGAAAATTAAACTGTTAAAGACAGATTAAGAGAAGCATACAAATGTATTTAATATAAATTTTATGTTGTACAGCAGTCTTCATAAAGAAATAAAGACCAGAAGAAACAGACCTGAGTATGTTTATACTAAGTTTGATGAAGTGTGGACAATTGTGAAGGAACATGATAGGTTAAGAAGTATGAGGTTATTGTAATAAACTGGGAAAAGTTTACAAGGCCTGTTTGTTAGGGTTTTCTTGACATCCCTTTGGCTTCTGAGATAAGGACGCTTCTTTCCTTCAGGTGTAGGGAGGGTTCTTCTCACATGAGGGTCTTATAAGGTGTTTCAGAGAAGAAACTTGGGGAGTCAAGGGGAGGAAGTCAAAGTGATCTTCTTGCTTCTGCCATTTTTTCCAAGTTCCTTCAGCTTAAACTCTACAGTATGATGAGGTGCCATATTTTAGGGTGGTGTGACCTGAACCTCATCAACACCAACCTTCAACATAGGACACCACGTACCCTATATGGTAGGTTCTATCATTTCTATTTTTTTGTCCTTACTCAAAAAATAATTAAAAGGTAAGAGATACTTAAGGAAATATTAGAGTAGACATTATAGTTGCTTTATCTGGAACTGAGTTAATTTTGAGTCTCCTTGTAGGTAAGGCGATAAAAAACAAGTAAAATGATCTATGCAATTTCCATAGCTGTTGGAAAAAATTTTTATTAGTTCATTTGCAAAGATTTTTTTTCACATTTTAAGAGAAATTTATTGAGTTAATTCTTATATAAGGAACATTAAATAACATGATCTTAAAAGACTGCATATTACATTCTTCAGAGTTATTTCATTTTTTTCAGCTTTTGGTAAAAGCTGAGGGTATAATATCAACATATTATTTGATGAAAGAATATCTTCTGATAGCAAAGAGTATTATAAATAAGACTAGACTTTGGAGATTTAATTTTAGATATACACAACTTAGGGATTTCATCAGAGTGAGTAGCTGCTATATCCCTATGCCCTCTCCATTTGAGAGCACCAGCATAGCAAACAGCTGAATATGGTGGGTCTGCTATTCAAGTTCTGATTACCCTATTGGGTCAGTGCTTAAAAAGTACCTGGCAAAGTTATGCACTTATAAAGGCTGATTGGTATTCCAACCCAAATGGACAAAGGAACATTTTACTTATGAATAGATGTATGAGGTTATAGGACAAAATTTAGTCTTTGTTTTTATTAATGAATCTCAAAGTTTGATGCCACTTATGATACTAAAAATAAGGGGAAAAAATTTCTTAGTCCTGTCCTCTCTTTTCTATCTCTTCTAAATTTCTTTTTAAAACCTTAGCTGTTGGGTGCCTGGGTGGTCCAGCTGGTTGAGCATCTGCCTTGACTTGGATCATGATCCTAGGGTCCTGGCTCCCTGCTCAGCAGGGAATCTGCTTTTCCCTCTGCCCCTCCCCCTTGCTTGTGCACATGCACTTTCACTCTGTCTCTCAAATAAATAAATAAAAAATCTAGGAAAAAACAAAAAACTTAGCTGTTCAGAGTCATTCCCATGCAGCTACATTTTTAGATGTTTCCCCAATATCCCTCCTCATCAGGATCACTTACCATTGTAACATTTTAATTTAGATTTTCAGAGGACTTCTTTTTATTTCTTTCCGATTGAGTTATCTTATCATCAGAATCTTAGATTTTTCTGTTTTGGAAGTTTTGAAATCTGATTTCTTAAAACATGGACTAAGTTATAATTTAATCCCAAAATTCTCATCTCTTAACTGCCTTTCCTCAAGATTATCCTGAATATTTGGTGGCAAGTCATATGGAGTTCCATCGTTCCAACTTGGCCACCCGTTTCTTCTTACTGATTCAAAGTCATTGTACTGCTTCCTCTAGCATCTGAGGCATTAAACTGCCAGCCAGCAAGGCAAGCAAAGAAATGACTTCTTTAGTTGAATAACACTCCAAGGAGAGTTGAGTGCTCTTTTTCCTCCCTCCTTCCTATCATTTGTATAACTCATCATTTTAGCGTTTTTGTATGTGAACATGGAATAATCATCCATTTCAGTCATGTGCCTGTGTATTATCCATATTATCCTCACAAATGGCTCCACTTACAATCCTGTCTTTTTTTATTGTCACCATCCTACCACCTTCAGATTTCTAGCTCAGCAGGTAAAATAGATTTCATTATGCTATCCTTCCTTCTAACAGACTTGTTTTTTCAGTTAAACTATGCACTTGCACTGCTTCATTCTAATATTGAATCTCTCAATTTCCCTTGGCAAATACACATGCACTCAAGTGAATGGACATGCACACACACATCCTTTTTATTGTAATCCTCTGGCCATTCATATATAGTCATCTGAAAACACAGTTGTTACTGTTGTTTTTAAGATTCCATTTATTCATTTGAGAGAGAGAGACAGAGAGAATACAAGCAGAGGGAGAGGCAGAGGGCGAGGGAGAAGCGGCCTCCACTGAGCAGGGAGTCCTACATGGGGCTCCCAGGACCTGGAGATCATGACATGACCCGAAGACAGACGCTTAACAACCTGAGCCACTCAGGTGCCCCGGGGACACAGATAATTTTTATATACAGTGATGTTCTCCTATGAATACCTTGGGAAATTTCCTAATGTTTTTTCTTTCTGTCTTATCTAATATAATTTTATAAGCTGTGTTAATATTTTATGTATATTTTCTCTCCATAAATTTTACTTTAAAATACTCTGAATTAGATCAGCAGATCATGAGAGAGTTAATATTCTTTCATATGAAAATGTATTGCATACTTAGCCAATGCCCACCTATTTTGGTATCTTAAACCATGAATTTGCTGCCACTTATTTAACTAGCAGCTTTGCATTTGTTCCTTTCCTAAATTACATATTACATCAGAGAAAGAGTTTAAAAGAGCATCTGGGTCCTGGGAGACCTTTAGTTTCCTGCCGAGGACATCATAGCTTCTAGAAACTGTTCGTATGTTTATCACAATGGCATCATTCAAACCTGCATAAACTAGCAGGCATGAGTAGTTGTTAGCAGGTGTGATAGATAGTCCTTGTGTTTTTTTTTTTTTTCCATTATGTCCCTGATGTATATTCCAGAAAGACACTGCACTTTCTATTTGGCCATATCAAGTTTACATAAAATTCATTCTTCCTTCTTGGTGAATGATAGGTTTTATCCAATTAGATGGCCTTCATTCTTTCTTGAAAAGTAGACAGTTACTTCCAAGTCATTAACTTTTGGTTTCTTAGACCTTTTGGAATGTCTGTGCTTCTGTGAATTTATATACATATGGATATCTTAATTCATTGAGCCAATAATAATATATTTCAAAAACATAATTCAAAGATGAAAAATACTGTTTTGTAATAACAATATAAACATTAATATTGGTAGACATATCATTCACTATTAATTGGGTTGCTTAAATTATATCTGAATGCTAATTAGATTCAGTTGAAAGTAGAGAGAAAGACCATCTCTAGTACATTTAAGAGAGAAAACTGCAATACAGAATTTATCTTTGGATATTATTAAACAACAATTATATCTTACTTTGTTCTGTGACTGGCAGGCCATGTGCTGTAGAGACCACAGCCAGAGTCTCTGCAGGAGGATTGCAGATACTGCCAAATCAGAAGGAGACACCAGCCAAGGGGATCTGGCATTGCAATTGTTAGAATTTCTCCTGAAAATGTTCATATTTTAGACAAAAATAAACAAAATGATGTTACCATAGTACCTACCATATAAAACCAGGGACAAATCCTTCTTGAATTAATGTAAGTTATAGCATGATGTAGAAATGGAAAGCATATAAATGAAAAATATTCATTCAGGCAAAATAAATGAATACTTTGGAGTTAACTATTTCTTATTCTAAGAGTTGTTAGAAATAAAGTAGACCAAAATGTATTATCTGTTAGTGAATGTCATAGAATGCAGTCATAATTTTGTTCTACCATTTCTTTGACCAATTTAGCACAAAGCAGATAATTGAATAAAAATTATTTAGTGGTGATAAAGTTGTATTCTGGGAGCTAATCATCCTTATTCAATTAAAGCACAAATTAATGTTAGGGAACTCTGTTACAACTAAAGACTTTAAGAAGGACATTAAATATATTCATTAAACCATATGAAATTGCCATTTTTATAAGTCAAAAATGGTTGGTTTCTATAATTTCAAATGCTTTTAAAATAATAATAGTTTTAAATAGTTTTAATACATTTTAATACATATAATACGTACTAAATAGTTTTAATACATTATTTACATTATAAATATTTATATAAATTTCTCCCATTTCACCAGACTGTGAGTTCAGCTAGGGCAGGATTATTGAAGTATGTCCCACCAGGATATATTACTATACTTGGTACCTAGTAGTTGCTTAAAAAAAGAACCTGACACTATTTTCCAGGATAATCATCTCCTGCATTTTGATAGACTGTGGCTTAAGTGTATGTATATTTAGTTATGAATTATGTTCTAATTCATTAGAATGCTATGTATACAATAAAATGTACATACGAGTATTGAAAAATTTATTTTTTTATTGATCTAAGAAGAGGAGAATGACTTAGAAAAACTCCCAAATTTAGTCTAAAAATAATTGTTACATTTGCAACAAGTGCTTAAAAAGAACCATTGACCTAATTTAAATCTGACCATTTTGCTTTTCGCACTTTATTTTGAAGAACCTGAATGAGGGCAAAGGAAAGGGACCAATGTTTACCAAGTGGCTAGATAAGAAAGGCTAAGTTTATAAATTTACATATCACAAAAGAAGTATTATTTCTCCTAAACAGATTTCAAAGCAGAATCTCTGAGAAGTTAGCTCCAGAGCCTGACCTCAAACCTGCCTGATAATGAAGCCCCTAAGGTGTGGCTTCCCTTCAACTGAGAATGATGATAATATTTGTTCACAGTTGTCTATCAAGGAGGCTTAAAAATGGGACTTGTTTCATATATTTAGACATCTTATATCTATGATCTATGCAAAGAAAAATGGTTTTCCTTTCATAGTGAAAAAGTAAGACAAATGAAAGCAATTGTTCAATGTGTATTTACTTCTGGGTTTCTTTCTAGAGCAATAGCAAGAGCAAGACAAGACAACAATTACTTATTGGATAGTTATGTATGCCAGGTTTTATGATAAATATTGTATCAAAAGTGGCCTCATTCAACTCGTAATTTCCTGGTTGAGGTATGATTTTTGCCATTTTGCAGCTGTATATACTTAGGCTTGGAGAGACTAAGTTGGCTAGTTTCACACAGTAGGTAAGTGGCAGGGCCGGGATTTGAACATAAGTTTCCGGAAATCCAAAACCCATATTCAGTAATCACAATAAATACTACTTTCCTTCTCCTAAGAGAGATTTTGGGATGTATACATGAAACTTTCTTTTTTTACCCTTCTCACAGAAGCTCAGATAAATGTGTTTGAAAACTGCTCAATCATATCCATTGGAAATTGGGTAGAAATAAAAATATCAAACCTTGTAGCAGATTCCTCTCTGCTCTCAATGGCATGACCAGTATTTCTTCCATGAGTGCTGATTAATGACACCCGAAGTTTCAGTGCTATTGCACATATCTATAGCACCAGCTATAGTTACACGATTCATCAATGTCTTGATGCTATGGCAAGAAAAAGCATTCACGAAGAATGATGCAATTATTTTCCTGTAGTTCCAAGCTTCTTGTTTTTGGACGCTTAGCAGCTGAATGGTCAGAGGGAGAGAAGTATTGCAACTGCATATAATTGGGTCAAGTCTTGTGGATTAGTTGCTGCCGGACATAGGATCAGTGGAAGAATTGTAGACTCTCCATGTTTTTTTTCACACAGGCCTGCTGGCTATTTTTTCACTTACTTTTCATGTCTTTTCTAAACTAAACAGGGCCACTGATTCAAGACTATTCCTCTGAAAGGATACTCTCATTTAATGTCAGCTTCTCTGAACATGATGGACTGTTGTGTTACAGGGAAAAAGGTATTGGGTTGGGAAGCAAAACACTGAGATTCTCTTCTACCATTACTAACTGTAAATCTCTAACATCATAAACGTCTTTTGTTCTTTTATTTTTCATTTTTAGTTTTTTATTATGATAAATTTTAAATAGGTATAAAGGAAGACAGTATTCATAGCAAACCCTTCTGTATTCTACCCATCTTCAAAAATTATCAGCTCACCGTGCCATTTCATTTTATTTTTATTGCCTCTTGTTTTCCTCTCCATGTAATATCATAGTAAATCCAAGATATCATATCATTTTATTCCTAAATATTACATTATGTATCACTGAAAAGTGACTTTAAAAAAATATAACTGAAATAACAGTACAGTACCTAACATTAACTAATAATTATTTATCATCATATATGCAGTGTTTTAATTTCAGTCATCTCATAGATTTCTTTTTTTTTTTTCTTTATCATTGGTTTTTTTAAAAATTGGGATCCTAATACAATCTGCTCATTACAATAGGCTGACGTTATTCCACTGTCTGGATTTTGCTGAATGTATCCCCATGGTACTGGTCAGTACGTTCCTCTGACCTCTGTATTTTCTGTAAATTGGTGGTTGGTTCTAGACTGAAATACCTATAGGTTTTACTTGTTTGTTTTTTGGGCAAAACTGCTTTTTAGATGGTATTGTGTTCTCCTATCAGAAGGCACTTACTGTTTGATTGCTTCTAATGATGGTCTAAAGTCTTTGGGGAAACTGACCTTGGTATATAATTATGAATCCACCCATAAAAGATAAGTATTTGTTTTCAGATATAATACTTTATAATACTTATTTTCTTTCTGTGTATTTGCATTTAGAAGACTTTAACCATTAATAATTACAAATCAGTTAGTTTTGTATTTATATGACAGAAAGAAAGAGAGGGACCAGAACTCTATTGAAAATTTGTGGCTTGTATTTCTACTGCATGATAGTTGATAGCTTCCTTAGATATTGAGTATTGCTGGGAGTTTCTGCTGTGTGAAGTGATATAGAATATTGATAATATAGAATATATTAAAATATTAAAACAGTAAAATCAATTGAAAAATAGCCCTATGTTATTGGATAGAGTAATTTTATTAATTAAAATTTTATTAATGTTTAAGAATGTTCTACATGGGACCTTTTTAACTTTCAATTAATATGTTTGCTTCCATAAATTGAGGCTATCAAATATTATTAAAAATTATGTGAGCTGAGTTGGGTATTTTCTTCTATTATTACCCCTCATTCCATAATTCATGATATAAAATTAATCAAAGAAGCCATCACCCTTCTCCTTAGAGCACTTAAGGTCTCACAAAGGAAACAGACACATATGTGATGAATCGCTATGTAGTGTGATGAGTGCTGTGAAAAGGAAGGACAGGGTGCCAGGGGAACACATAGCAGAGGCTCCTATTCCATATTCTGAGTGGTCAGGGAGGTGAGGCCTGTGCTACCTAGGAATCAGGCTGTAGGGAGAAAGAATGAGTGATCCATGTAGCAGGAACAGCATATGCAGAAGCTCAGAGGTCAGAAAATGTGGGTCCTGTGAGGAAGTGAAACATTGTTCACTATGGCTGCAGCATAGAAGTCAAGTGGATGGGACAGTACAACATGAAAATGGCCAGATGAGGAGAGGTGAGACTGTGAAGTGCCTCCTAAGCCACATGGAAGAATATGGACTTGAGCCTGTCAGTGATGAGGAACTTCTGAAGAGTTTTAAGATTCACTCAGGCTTGAATGTGTGGAGAATGGATTCTAGCAAATTGATACCAGAAGCAAGGGGCAACCTGTCATTTAAACTTGCTGTGCCTCACAACGGGGCTGGCATAAATCATGTCTGAAATTGTTCCTAATGCTATATGAATCCAAAATCTCTTCTAACTGGTGTAGACACTAGAGAATGTTCAGGAAGGTTTTCTCCATAGAGACATGATGAGAAGAAATTAATTCTATCTTCCAGATAAACTAGTGTATTATCTGCCCTCGCTTGACAGATATATCAGAAATCACTCTGCTCACTAATAAAAACCTAATTCAAAAATATTATCTACCAAGTGAGTATGGTAAGTTTTCAGTCATTTGGAGCAGAGTAGTAGCAGAGATAACACTAGAAGAACATTAATAAAATACGACAAAATAACAGCTAAATATTGTGAAATATTTTCTTATACCTATAAGTATATCCAGCATATTGGCAAAACTGATTTATATAGTACATTTCACCCTAGGAAAACAATTTATGAAACATTATTATAATGAAATTGTTTTTTCAATTAGTTGTTGAACACAAAGATTTTAACACTTGGGGAAAAATGTTTATATGGAATACTTTCTGTTAAGAGAGGACCTGTAGGCACTTTATTTGAAAGGTTTTATACTAGAAGACTTTTATAGGAGATGTAAAGCTCCCTCCCTCCAGGTTTTGTGTACCTTAATAACATCTGAGGCCACTGCAATGCCATTCCTTGTTAGTACCACTGCTGTACCGTTTAGACAAGACTAGCAGAAGAGGTAAGTTTCCCTAAGGGAGTAGTTAGGAAATTAATTAAATGGAGGGAGGCACTGGGATATTTAGAAAACAAATTAGAGTCAAGACCAAACACAGGCAGGAACAAAAAAGAGCAATAAGAATCATGGGAGAGCTAAGATTGCTGTATGGCCTTCCCACCACTGTTCTAAAAGAAATATAGATGATAATTTTTCTTAGGAAAATACATTTCCTTTTCCCACAGAGTTGTACATTTAAAAATAGCTACATTTATAAAATTTAAACATTTTATTCAGTACTGCTTAAAAGATATGTTCTCACCTAGGCAAAGGCTTCATGCCAGTCATGAATCTCAGAGGCTGCTCTAATCCATATTTGGAAGGTTGTTACAGACTCTTGACAAAGGACAGGTTTAGGAGGGCTTGGTATGAAAGTAAATACTCAGACCTCTTGGAAAACAATTTCTTTAGTTGGCTAACGTTTGAATTTTAAGAGTTGTCTTTCTTTTCAATTGTAAGTTAATTGAAAATACCAGAGTATTAGAGTTTGTAAGGCAAGAAGTCTTGGTCATAGCATTATTTAAAATACAGAGTGGACTTGTCTGACCGTCACTATTCATGAGTTTATCTGATTTTCATGAAGCTTAGTCGAGCAACTGACATTACTTTTTTGCTATTGCACTTACTAATAATTAATTCTTATAATTTTTAAACAAAATGGAAGTTTCTTAAAGGCAAAGACGTCTCTGATATATAGTATTACTATATAATGTATAAAATTAATGTAATATATAATATATATTTACATATAATGTAATATAATGTAGATATGCACATTGAATTTTGATCTTCCCAAATCTTGTAAATAATTACTTGCTAAGAACTCCAGTGGCTGAAGTTCAAGTTTCCAACAAAATTGCCTTAAATAGCTGATGAGATACAGAGGGTTGGCAGGGAAGGAAAATAGAAAACATTTGTTCAGCTATTGATATCATGTTGAGTTTTCATGCTTTTGTGGACATTGAATCAACATATGTTATATTACTGATCAAAATAAATATATTTTTAAACTGGGGAACTGAGGCTTAGGCCATTGTTTTCTGGTTAAATCAATGAATATATAGTATTTAATGTGTTATGGGAGAAATAAAAAAGTTCTTCCTTGAACATACAATATAGTAAGCATATACAGTCAGGAAAATGTAGAATTATTAAAATATAAACATTAAATAAAAATCAAACAATTCTTCTATTACACATAATGACAATAATTATAGCTAACTTTTCTTGAGTGGATGGTTCAGTGAAGCATACTACATGCGTTATTTCATTTAAATTTTCAAATGAGGAGTGAATTTCGCTTATTTCCCCTCATCCAAGTAGAGGAAAACACAATTGTTAGTTTTATTTCATGGGTCAGCTCATCTGAGGTTCAGAAGGCATGAGCAGCTTGCCTAAGAACCAAAACCCGAGATTTAAACAATGAAGCCTGTCTTCCCTCCTGTCTCACAACCTGACTTCCTAAGAACCCTTTCTTATAAGGCCAGGCATCTGTTGTGGAGACCTTGCTATAACAGAACTGTGGTACTTCTGGGTACAGACTGGAAAGTCTACTCAAATGGTCTGCAGATGGAAAATAATATTTTCATGCATTTTTTTTTTCAAATGCATTTCCTTTAAAAGTTTGTCGCTTAATCACTCAATTCTGTATCTTTCATAGAATTTCCTTTATAATTGGCCTCTGAATTAAAAATGTTAGCTTCATTACTGGCATTAAAAGATAAACACATTGTATGAGTTTGAAAAAGTAATTAAACCACAGTAGGTTACATGAAAGTTTAAGTGATGTAAAGTATTTTAATATATTACAATGCATTTCAGTAACTATCATGTTTTAACTAAGAGCCTGTGATGTGGGTATTATTATTCATTTTATGAACTACATGCACCATATTTTAAAGAGGATAGTATAAGGCATACGCAGATTATTAGGTGCACATTGTTTATAGTTAAATGACTTGCTGTTGTTCATGTATTGCTCCCTGTTGGAAGACACTCCAGTGGTGAAAACAAAATCTCTGCTGTTTGTTTAATTGTGCCCCAGGGTAGAGATGCGAATGTGTCTAGAAGTGAGAGAACACCAGCTTTAATAAGCATACAATGCAATTTAACAGTTCATAAAACAGTAAAATTTAATCCTGGACTGAGAGATTTATTAAATTTCACTCAGCAAAATGGAGTATGGGATATGAGAGCAAGTGAGAATTAAGTGAAATGATTTCAGGGGTAATAGATTTTATTACCTGATAAAGTAGGGAAATCATTCTCTTTTTTTCGAGCTATTTCTTCTTAATTCATTGTTTGGAAATAATTGGCTTACATAGGAAGGCTTTTTCCAAACAAAATAAATAAGTTGGAAAAAAAGCTTTTGCTTAACTTTATTTGTTTAGTTTCAAAAGCGTAAAACTGCCCTACTAAAATCTTATGAGACTATGGCTGAAATATTTTAAACTGCAAGTTAAAGTATTTTGTATTCAAGGAGAATTGCTCAATTTTCCTTTTTTTAAAAAATCCATTTACAGTGCCCCCAAACTAAATGGTGCCTGACAGCATCTCAGTTTTGCATAGTGTCATTTTTGCATATCAAGTAGCATATTAAAAAATTCTCAGGCATATTCTCTGTGCCTATAACAATCAAGTCTATTAAAGCCTTGCTAGAAATTGACAATACTGTATTTTTAAAGCTTGTTTTGTTTTCCCCTACCTTTCATATTATTTAAAGAAGTATTAAGTGGTTTAAACATGCTATTAAAAATATAATAAGTTATAATTAGAAGATCTCCTCCTATATAGCATCTAAAATTGCTACTTTTTTTTTTTTTTCATTTTGGGGAGTTGAAAAAACTTTTTCTGATTAAAAGAAGCTTTAGTCTGATTAACTTTTTCTGATTAAAAGAAGCTGGAGATCTCCTGATTTGCATAACAAAAATACCAGCTAATGACTGTGTAAAGATTTAACTGTGTTTTTGCACACATTGTGTCATTTGAGCCTCATTACACCGTGGTGCAGGAAGTAAGGCAGGTATCATTGTCCCTGTTTTATAGCTGAAAAAAATGGGGTTTGGAGAGGTTATGATTTACCAGAGGACATGTGGTGTTTAAGTGCAGAATAGATTTTGTCCTGGTCATTTGAATTCAAGTTATAAAAACATTATTAAGGCTCTTTGCTGCATATTAAATAGCAACATTTAAAATCATTCGTTTTTGAGGACTTACATCATTTTAATTGAGTTATAATTGTATTTGTAATTATTCAAACCTCTTGAGCAATTCTGATAATCACTTTATTAGAAAAAGATTTGTCTTTCAGTGATCACTAGCTAGATAACCACAGCAATTTACTTAAAAACATATTTTAAATTGTTTAACATTCTTGAGTTGATGATACACAAGTGAAAGTAAGCTACCTGAAAATGAATTTACCTATACTTAATTACACAAGTGAAATGTGAGAATTAAAAATAAATGTAACAAGGTTAACACAAATTATGGCGGTGCTTTGTGTCATTTTGAGATTTTTCCTTAGGAAGTGCAATTTTTGAGAAAGTTAACACAGACAAAATTAATTTTTTATCTCTTGATTGACAATCGTGTTTTACATTATCGGTACAATATTTGTCCCACATGAGATACTTAATACATGTCAAACAATAATGAGAATCAAGTATGAAGTGTTAGTTGATGGACAAGGAAAGTCTCAGTGATAAATTGAGTGGTGCATCTGAACGAACTGTCCAAAGCCAATCAAATGTTCCCAAGAATGCACATATTAAGTGTCCTCTTTTGACTTCAGTTAGAGAGATCGTGGAGGGCAGTCAGGAGAGGGGTGCAGATCACACATTACTCTTTAAAACATACCTGCACACAGAAGTTGTCTCCGGGGCCAGCATTGTTGTATTCTATGGCCATAAACAGAAATAGTATCAATTGTTGGACAGTCTTTTGGTTACATCTTGTATTGATCACTTATAGAGGAAAAAATAAAGGGAAGCAGGAGCACTTAACATCGGTCAGACTCTTGTGGTTTTATCTACCATTCTTTTTTTCTTTTTTTTTAAAGTAGCAATTTAAGTTAAAATAGGTACCCTCAAGACAAATATAACGGGCCCATTAGAAAATAGGATAGGAAACAAAATTGTGTTAATTGTGGTCCCTGCATTTTTCCAGAGGGTTCCTGATAGCCCACATGCTCTACTCCTATTGGTTGGGCTTCTTTTTCCCTCTCATTCTGTGATATTCCTTTCCTGACTACAGCAAAACTCCATATTGTGGCAGCAAACTTATACCTTAGAAAATCACTCACTAGAATATGACCTTAAGCTTTTGCCTTTTCTCATCCTCATAGTAAAAGCTTTTATGGCCAGGATATTTCAGGGTTATATTTTTAACAAAACCAGATGCAAAGGTTTTACTTAATCACATCTTCCCATAATGTCCCCATTTCCCGTTTAATTAGGTACCTCCTAATCTTCCTCAGAATTAGAGGGGATGACTTGGGTTCACATTTGCCTCTGAATCTGGGTATTCGGGGTGACAGGAGCAGCATTTCCCTAGTCTAGTTTGATAAATGACTTAGTCTAAAATGGTGTCATTAGGTACATGCCTTGACAGGATTTGAAGTTTGTCCAAATTCAAGATGCTAATTACAACTTTCTTGTCCGGTTAATATTCAGCTAAAAATTAGATATGTCATACGGGTCAGTTTCAGATACCCATGAGGTTAATCCAGAAGCAAACCAAAGTCAGCATCAAAGTATGTTTTCAATACATTCTGCTTTTCTTATTTGGGTAATCATTTGGCTGAGAAACTTCGTTATGACTGAATCATCAGACATCAAGGGCTTGCTTTTAACCCTGCATCTCCTAGAGTCAGACTGGCCCGTGGCAGCTGCAGGTACCGATCCCAGGGCTGTCTGCACGAAGCTGCAGCGTCAGGGCAAATCATGCTGGGTCTTCCTTGGAGACGCTCATGTACAAATGAAATAATGTTCCAAAGAACATGGAGGCCATCCTCCAGAGGAACAAGTAATGACAAAAGGACAATGTACAGATCGAGGGTCTTGGCAGAAAATCAAAGGGGCTCTCCCTGCTGCTTCGATTCAGTGACAGTGTGGTAAGAACATTGGAGTTGCAGGATTTGTTTTTAACAACTGAATGATTCCCCCGGCGCCAGAGCTCTGGGCCAGTGTAATTGTCCTAATTCACTTGATCCTGAAAATGACTCTAAGTTGGAGGTTTCTAGAAATGGAATATTGGCCTTACTTGGTCACTGTCCGTTATTTGCTCACTGCCAGTTATCTAACTAAACAACTCAAATGAACTGGCATTGTGCTTATATTATAAATGCTACGTATCCCAGAAGATAAACATTCCTTTCCCCCTTTCCCTCCCTCAGTATAAGGAAGTTACCATCTTTTAATCATGTTTAGTTTATTCAGCCAGTCAAAATCATAGGTGTTTTCTCCTCAAATCAATTCTCCTGGGCTGCCATCAACTTTAAAGTAACCAGGGGGAATTCTTTCCCCTTTTTTTCACACAAGGTTTAGGAAATTTGGCCAGATGAAATAGTATAAGTATTTTATAGAAAATAACATGTTGATTGGTTTAACTCATTCAAACTTGATTGATTTATCCCCCTTAATTGATTTAAACATGAAATGAAACTGAAAGATGAAAGTTGTATGGAGGGCTGCCTTCATAGGCAGTAACTTAGATCCCAGTGACTTGGATCCCAGTCCCACTTGGATTTATGCAGTAACATAGGATCCCAGGCTTAGAAAGGACCCATGTTCGTTTTAATGCTATGCTGTTGCCATCCTGAAATTCTTAATAATTGGATAGCCATGCGTTTTTCTTTTCCACTAGGCCCTGCAAATTATATAACCAGTCCTCACTGCTGCTAGTATTTACGTAGAACCATCATTTGCACAGTTAACTAAGTTGAAGAGCAAAAAGTCACAGATTTTTTGTCTGACTTGACAGTGAGGCAGTTAAACATTTGCCTTTAAGTAAGGTCAACACAAATTCAGAAAATTTAAAAAAAAAATTAATTCCTGTGCCTCGGTTTCTTTGACACCATCATTTCCTGGTTCTCTGTATTCATGGTCCCCTGCTTTGTGGTCCTCTTCCTGTCAGTCCTTATGTGTTGGCTGTCTTCTCATTCTACCTGTACTCCTGGGTGCCATTTGCTCCTCTGCTTTAGTCCTTCTCCCTGACCTGATAATTTCCAACTTAATATCCCTGGCCCACTCCTGTCTCCTAAGACATGAAGTTATACATTCAACCCCATCTACCGGACACTTTTACTTGCAAGTTTCAGAGACAACTCAAACCTATCATCATCTTCTTTCCTGGAACCTCTTGTCTACTGATGGGGATACAGCAATTGGAAAAGTCTCTATACACCTGGAGATTATGCTCTAAAGGAGGGGAAAGATAATAATCCCTTGAATGTGATAAGTGCTCTGAAGAAAAGTAAGAGAATAAAGAGCAGTTGGAGACATATTATTGATAACATTGATGTACATTATTTTATCTCCATGAATATCATGACCATCTTCTCATTATCCCAAACGATAATAAACCTGAATTACTAAAGCCTCCTTTCTGTTTGTCACCACTCCCTTCATCTCCCCAAAAATCAATGAACAAGTCTACTCATAAATATTTCCTGAATTCACCCATTTTTTTCCTTCTCCCTGTTCTTAATATGCTCATCTGAACAACTGTCCTCCCTCACTGGGATTATTTTAACAAGTCTGAAGATCCCCTTGTCTCTAGTTTTGCACCAAAGTTTTACACCAAAGGACACAAGAGTAGTCCTGTCTGAAAGTAGATCTGATCATGTGTCTCTCCTCAAAGCACTTTAATGGCTTCCCGTAGCCTACAGATAAAATCTAGATTTGTGAGCGTGGCTGACAAAATCCTCTATTTTCTGATTTTTGCCAGTAACTCCATCTCTTCCTCAGCACTAAACCCCCCCCCCCCCCTTGGGGCTTCAACCATAGGGAATTTTCCCCAGGTTCCCCAAAATGTTCTTGTTTCTCTCAATTGAGCCACCATACATCTTTTACCCCCTTCATCTGACTCTTACACCTCCTTAGTGTCAACATCACTCCTTCTCTGAGTCACCCAATGTAGATTAGGGTTTCTTGTATGTGGCTGCTATAGCACCCTGTCCCCCCATTTCAATTTTAAGATCTTTTTTAAAGAGAGAGACTCAACGAGAGAGGGAACATAAGCAGGGGGAGTGGGAGAGGGAGAAGCAGGCTTCCCACTGAGCAGGGAGCTGGATTGGGGCTTGATCCCAGGACCCTGACCTGCCCTGATCATGACCTGAGCCCCAGGCAGCAGCTTAACAACTGAGCCACCCAGGCGCCCCCATCTTGCTTCTGTTTTTGTCTCTAGCATTAGCACGGTGCCTAGCATGGGGCAGCTCATTATGGATTGTATGTGTGCCATTTATTTGTGTCTATCTCAGATTTCTTTCTGAATCTAAATGATGTTATATATATGTTAATGTAGTCTTATCTAAATACAGATGCTGACAGCAGGTGGGCACATCAAATTGGCTTTTTCATCATTGGTATTTTTTTTCTAGGAAGAACAGTGAAATGATCCAGTTGCATTTCAGTTTTAGAGGGTACATTTACTCCCTCTTTTGCAAGAGCTACTTGGGTTAGTCTTGAAGTTCATCAGCCTAACACAGAGGCAGAGGTTTGATATTGCTACTTAGGGCACAAGAAAACAAAAAAAAGATATTTTGTCCTTCAGGAAGTGTTTTCTTGTGAAATTAGTTTCTCTCTCTCCACGAAGCAGAAACTCAACTTGTATCCTATTCTTGAAAATCTAGAGAAATGGCAGACACTACCTTTAAATGAAGTTGTTTTGGGTGGATATAATTAAATGGTCCTTTTTTTGAAAATTAAGAACATGGCAAATTTGGATTTTCCTATGCATCTACTGAAAGTTAGTTTCTCAAGAAAATGCTATGAGTCATTTTTATGAAATTCTTTCTTTTTGCATCATAAATAGTCTAAATCTTAAAATATATAGAAATTTAATCCTATCAAAATTTAAATTAAACATTTCTTGATTAAAACAACATTTGAAGTTACCTTTGTTTTGCAAGGTGCATTGATTAGAATAATGAGCCAAATATCCATTTAAAATACTTTCAGCTTGAAGAGATTGTTTGTTTAAGAAAGTGATAAACACAGTCGTCATTAGATCAATATTTGCCTGATATACTCTGTATTTATTTCACTTATTCTTATATAGCTGTTCATAATTTGGAGACTTGCTTTTAAAGACTGAAAAAATCAATCTTAATATTTAACAGATGTTTTTAAAAAGTGAAATAGCCATGTCATTAATTTCATATTTCTAATAATCGCTCATGAGTATTTTTTTCTAACTCTCGTGGCTGGCAATTTGATATCATTGAGGGTATCAAAATGATATCCTTAACAGTTCCTGAAATGGTTTAAACCCCCCTCAGAGTTATTTTTGACATAAATGAACACATTTTGGAATTCTATAGCATTCATTCAGTTGAGAGAATAAGATCTGCTATGTTTGCTGCAAATTCCTTTTTTTAATATAGTTGGGTATAAATAAGATACCTCAAACCACTATGTTTGAAAACATCTAGTCATGACATGTAATTGTCAAACTGTGTTTTAGGTAAACACAGCATGTCTTTATAACTAAATGACTTCTGGGAGTGTCATCCTCTAGAACTGAGCTGCCTGCTAACTACAGTGCTCAAGACAGAAAGCAAGCATATTAGTGCCTTTCCAAATGAGCCCCATTCTTAGTGAGCACTGCTGTAATTTTATGTAATAGCTCAGGGCTTCATTTGCAGGAAGCAGACACCGTGTTAATTAACAGAACAATGCTTGCAGAAAAGCTTTAAGATACTGCTTGATTAATCACTTACTCCTTTTGATGCCTGTGTTTAGAAAATAATTCTTTATGTCCCCTGATGCAGGAGATGTCCTGGCTGGTTGTAGACATCCCAAAGGGGCAGTCTTCAAGACTAATGTGTCATCCAGGCATGTTTTTAAACTCACCTGGTAATCTTCGGGCCTGATTCTTACTTCTGATTGGGTTTATGTATGAGAAGTTGGATAATTTATAGTTTAACCTCAGAGAAATTAGAAGTGACTCAGGTGAACATGAGTATTACCTAGAATTCCAAACAAATAACTGCTACTTTTAATTAGAAATTCAAATTTGCCTTTGGTCCATTAATTCTGTTGTTTATAAGCACAACACATAATATTTAGATATCAAGCATGAGTAAAAGCTGTGCTTCATTTATTTTTATGTCATGCCAAAGAATAATAACTTCTTTTCTACCTAACAGAGTATTTTCATACAATATAAAAATATAAAGAAGAAAGGTAAACTTTTCTATGATCTCATTATTTCTCTCTGTAAGTATTTATGAAGTTAGACAGCTATAGATACAGTAAAATTAAAACTAGGGACATAAGCTACATTCTGTTTTATACTGAAACAACGTGTATCTTAAGAAGGTTCATAATTGAAATTTATTCAGTTGTTAAAAGTAAGGTGGGTCTATTAATATTAACTTGAAAGGGCATATTCCTAAGGTTTGCTGTTTTTCTTTAAAGCAAATTGTAGTAGATCACATTTTTTATTAAAAGAACAAAAATAAACACAGTATCTATATGTGTCCTTTTAGATCTATATAAAAATAAACACAATATCTGTGTGTATGTATCTTTTTAGATATATGTTGTTGAGAATAATTACCTCTTAGGAAGTTTGGAGCACAGATGGTGCACTCTAAAATATTTTACTGGATGTAATGCTGTACTATTATAATAGGAATATATTATTTTGTAATGTGAATATGTAAATTTTAATATCCATCTTTACATGTCAATAAATATACCTCTGGACAATAATTTTAATAGTGTTACAATATATTCAGTTATATAAATATAATGTAATTTACTTAACTTCGAGGAACCTTTAGGTTGCTGTATTGTTGTAAAAATATAAACTGCATTATAATGCACATATTTGTATATAAATCTATGTGCACTTGTCTTTTTATTTCCATGAAGTAAATTCTCCAAGTAAAATTAGAGTGTCCCAGTTTGTGTTTGCCACATATTTCCAGAATGTTCTCCAGAATAGTTGTACCAATTATTTCTAGTACCCAACTGTGGATGTTAGCATGCCATTACTGACCTCTATCTGGTGAGGAAATTAGGATTTTTCTTACATAGAAATTTTACTGATTCTCTCTCACCTCTGGATCAGGAAAGTTAATGAATGTCATTAAAAAATGAAGGTTGTTTGAGGCGCCTGGGTGGCTCAGTGGGTTAAGCCGCTGCCTTCGGCTCAGGTCATGATCTCAGGGTCCTCGGATCGAGCCCCACATCGGGCTCTCTGCTCAGCGGGGAGCCTGCTTCCTCCTCTCTCTCTGCCTGCCTCTCTGCCTGCTTGTGATCTCTCTCTGTCAAATAAATAAATAAAATCTTTAAAAAAAATGAAGGTTGTTTTTTCAATATTAAAAAAAATTTATTTATTTGAGAGAGAGAGCACAAGCAGGGGGAAAGGCACTGGAGAGCAAGAATCAGACTGAGTAGGGAAAATCCACTGAGTAGGGAGCCCAACTCAGGACTTGATCACAGAACCTTGGGATCATGACCTGAGCCAAAAGCAAACACTTAACTGACTGAGCCTCTCAGGTATCCCTCAGTGATATTTATTCTATAGAGCACTCTGCATTATCGTAACATAGGTGGAGGTAATCTCTAAAATAGATGCCTAATTTGTGTTTTTAAGCATGTTGTATGTAGCAGCAATTCATGTTAGCATAAATTATCATGGTTAGTAGAAAAAATAGAATCTTTGAAATTTGATAAGCTTAGGTTCAGACCTCAGGTTTGTCCTTTACTGGGTTGATTTAAACCTCAGCTCCTTGGGATCTATTACTTATATTACTAGATTATTAAAGAAAATTAAATTAAGTAGTATCTGTAAAGTTTCTACCACCATGCCATTTGGTAGTTGTTATAGAAACCAATCCTTTCACCAAATAACTTCTTTGTGAAATATTCATTTTCTTTCTGATTTAAGAAAAAAGGAGACAAAATTATCCATAAAGTTAAAAACAGATCTGACCAGTAAAGTTATAGCTGATGTGCTTATTACTCTGGTTTTTGATATCTCTTTTGAAACTTCACTCTTAACTTTTGATCAAGGATAGTCCTTGTGATTCAGCTAATTTCAAAGAATACTGAAATTAAAGTAAACTTCACTATTCTTTACATGGTGGGTATGTGCAAAACCTTTGTACTGGTTTCCTTGGGAGCAGAAGTAGGTGCAAATGCCTACGTATAAAATGTGTTGAATTTTTGTTCAGCACTTAACATAAAATGATTCTTATATTTGCAGTTATTTTTCCTTCAAAATGCAACCAACTGTAAATCTTCCTTATGACCCATATTGAAATGGAGAGAAAGGAAAGAGAAGACGGTAAATGATATACAACTGTGTAAGAGAGAAATGGAGAAAGTTAGGATCTGGAATGCAAAGTAGCGGAAGAACTATCACCTGATGCCCCAAACTCTGGAAACACTGGTGTCTACTCAAGTTTATAGCCTTGTACTGAGGTTCCTTGGACATACTCAGGAGTCATTAGTAGGATTTGAGTCAATGCATACTTTATAAGACTCCTTTCCATGAGACCCCCAAATCTAGCTCATAAGAGAAAAGCTCAAGGATCAAGTTGAACACATTCTGAATGTGTTTTAATTTGAATTTCTTTCCTTTCTTTCTTTCTTTTTTTTTTTTTTTTACAAATTTTATCAAATGTCTGTGTTTTAACAAACAAGGAAAGAATACTGTCTCATCATTCCTTAAACTGTTTTTTTTGTTTCTTCTGGTGATTTTTTTTAATGTCTTTTAAAGCATTTTTTAACATCCTCTTGCTGCTAATTTCTCTGTGGAATTGTTATTCCTTCTGGTTTTTCCCTGAGCTCCTGCCACATATCACCCTCCATTCTTCCTTTGGCTGCAGCTGTTCAGTTGTCAAATCCAGTAGGTGAAGATTATCCAACTATTTTCTCTCCTGAGTAAAGTTACATCACCCTCACTTCCTGTTCTTTATCTCCTTTGAATTAATTTCCTGAATGGCAGGGGGATTCAGTTAAAAAAAAAAAAATGTTGTAATGAAATTTTTTTATGTCCTGGTTCGTGATTTATAATTTGTTTGATCAAGTATAAAACTCAAAAGTATAAATGTCAAGAGTTAACTGATACTGCTTAATCGGTCATTTCCAATTTTGATGTCAGTCTATTAACCTGCTGACTAAAAGGGCATTGTAGAGTATTAGTTTGCATTTGGTTTTAGAGTCCTCTATGATTTCTTCCTTGATAATGTTCACAGCAGTGTACCATTACAGTTTTTTGCTTCAGTTCACATTCTGATTGTCCCTCAACCTGTGTAATTCACAGTGGGAAAGGTAGTGTTGATTCAGACAAAATTTTGATCCATGCATTTTGGCAGGCGTTGTGTATACTTCTGTGTCATGTCACAGTTGCCCCATTTTGTGCTTTTCTAAGTGGAACCAGTTGACGATACTATACAGATATCTTAGCAGTTATCTAAAAATTTCCTACCGTATTAAATGTCTTTCTACAAAGAATTAAGTGTCTTAATATTTAGAGATAATAATGATATATTTGGTGAATTTATTTAATATAACAGATCTTTTTAGTGTTTTCATATGTATAATTGTATATCGCATGTTTTTACGCATATTTACAGATTTTTTAAAATGTGTATCACAACTCTGTGGGGAGATAAAAAAACATAATCTTATTTTGCCCAGAGGTAAACCAAAGCCTAAGGTTGTATTATTCATGATTCTTCTAATTCCAGTTGCCTAAAATTCCTTTAGTTGATAGCAAAAAGGAAGCACATTGGTCTTCTAGCTTGTAACGTACAGGATAACCGTCTTCAGGTACCTTTGGATTCAGGTGCACAAAGAGAGTCATAAACAGGTTCCTCTCCATCTCTCACGCCCTCTTTTGTTTATATTGGCTTCACTCTCAGGCAACAGTGCAGAGGTGGCATCAAGGTTTATAACCACGAGTACAAAACTCCAGGAGAAAGAATGTACCTTTTTCCCAAATGGCTCCCTCAAGAAGCCTTGTCACTTGGCTATGCCTGAAACAGTGCTTATTACCAGGTCTGGAACACTTGGAGCTAAGATATTGGGTCATGGAATGGACTCAGGGAAAGAGGTTCTGCTTCAATAGAAGAGATGCCAAGGAAGAGAAACAATAGATTCCCTCGAAGATGTTGCATGACTTAATTGGAATCCTATTTTTGGTCTTCAGCTCCATGTTATTCTTTTAGTCTTCCACTTAGATCAGTTCTAAGATGAAATGATATATACTCAACATTAGGGAAAACCTTTAATATTTATCCGGTAAAAGGACAAACATATTCTAATGTCTGAAAGGAGATGTTAGGAACCTCAGAATGTGAACAAAGTATAATCTTTAAAAAAAATTATGAAAATTCTGATTGACCTTTTCCCCTGATCTCACCATTCCTTCCAACTTTTGTTTTCTTAGCTTTTCCCCACTCCTTTGTTTTTTGAAGCTATGGATATTAATAGAAAACTCTTTCAAATGATGGCTAATTTTGAACATAGTTGGTACTACTGCAGACTAAACTAAATACCCCCATATTGACCTGCATATGCCATTATTAAGAATTTTGGTTTACTTGTTTGTTCTACTCACCCATGATGAATACCCCAAGGGTCTAAATCATCTTTGATTTCTCAGTTTTATTGCTCAAGCTTATAATTGTGTTTGCTATCAGTAACACAATAATAACATTAATAAATGAGTGAATCAAACTGTAAAGCACTTAGAGACAAATGAAAAGAGAGTTTGAAGAGTATATATTCATATGGGAGAAGAGATTCAAGAGACCTGAGAATGAGTAAACAAAGGCATTTCTTCGTGTTACTAAAACAATAATTAGTTAAATCAATGTATTTTCCAATGTAGAAAATAATCATGTTAACTAAAACAATGAAGAGATGGGAAGTCTTCAAATTAGGGACCTAGGGCATACTGTAAAATATGAGTATGCAAATCAATCCTTAATATTTTCCTCAAAGATTTTTGCCTCATCTAAACTGATATGAATTGCTAACATACTTGACAGTCTCACTCTTCTCTATAAATTATGACATAAAGAGCTTTACAGTTTTTTACACTTTTGTAAATTTATCCAATTCAATCCTCACAACTCAATGAGGTAGGTTATTATTCTATTTATTTTAAAGATGAAGAAGTGACACTAAGAAAGATAACATGACTTCCCATAATGGCTAATAAGTTATAGAATTAAAGTACTAAGTCCCATTAGCTTTCTATGAAAATTTTATTTTTTCGCATTTCTGTGAGAAGTTACTATTACAATTTTTTATAGAGTAATAAGCACAATACAAAAAATACAATAAGAACATGTAAAGTTATAAAGGGTATATATGAATATGATTGATGTGCATATCTATTGTTTTATTTTTCCAGAAATGTCTTTATTAATTTCTTCCCTATCCTTCAAGTCATGCTTAAAATGGATCATTACTATAATTTGATTTTTGGTTTGAGTAAATGATATATAAAGTTTTAGGTTCTCAATTTTTATAGGCATTTGGATTTAGTATTTACGTGAACATTTAGACTCATGAACCCAAATTTCTGGTGTATTTTTGGTTTGCATATTTCTAGATCTCAAATTAGAAATAATTAATCTATTAACATAGAAATCAATTTTACTTCATCATATTGAAAGGAGAAAATATAAACAATATTGATGAATATAAATTTTAAGTGCAAGAAACTAATCTGAGCTCTGAATATCAAAATAATTGGATATATTGGAGACCAGCTGGAAGGACAAAGAATACTTCCCCTTGATATTGACTCTTCTCTAGATCAATAGTAGTTCCAAATGTAGTAAAAAGCAGACGAGATTTAACAGGGCCTAAATTATTAAGCCTAGTGCCTTGTTGCTAGAGAGTTCATTAACAATCCCATCAATACAGCATTCTTCATGGACGTTAGTAAGAGCTTCATGGAACATTTTAAAAGAGAATGAGATATCTCAAAGGACTGATCTTAGTTGAAAAAATTTAATTAGGTAAGAATAATTACATTAGTTAAATGAAACTTTTAATTGAAAACTTGTTGGCATTTTCTAACCTGCTTCACAGCTTTCCCTAATCATTTATATTTAAGAAGTAAAGAGGTTTTCTACATGGCATTTGAGAAACATCTAAACATTCTGGAATTGTATATAAAAGTTTAAAGGAATTTAGAAAGTGTAGCAGTAAAAAAAAAAAAAGAAAAAAGAATTTCCTGCTTGGGAAATGGTGCATTTTAAGGATATATGTAGGACAGAAAGAAAATTATATAGAAATGTTCATGGTAAATACATATAATTATTGGAAATAATGCAAAATAGTCATCTCCTAAAGCTTTCACAATTGTAATGTTAAAACTCCATGGACTGAATTTCAAACGTTATAATGCTCTAAAAGCTCACAGAAAAATATTGTTTGTAAAATTATTTTGTTCCATGTTGTCAAGGAAAATGTCATCGAGCAAGAGTTCTTGCAAAATTAATGGCCAAAGATTGAATAATAAACATCAAGGGCCAATGAAAACTCTTACTGTCATAATTAGCATAGATTCCATTTTAGATTGTATTTTCCCAGTTGCTATTCAAAATAGGTTAATTAACTGTCATTACTTTCTGGTAGCTTTTAGCTTAAGCCAGAGAGCACTGGTTTAAAGAGACATACACATTTATTCGAATTTGCAGATTCGCAGGGACATCAAGCAAATGAATCTGTTAATCCCTCAGGGCATTACTCCTGGCCCAGACCCATTTCTTTGCAGAATCCCAGCAACACTGTCATCCGGTGTGGTCTTCATACTTCAGCTTCAGAACATTGCTGAAACTTGAATTTTGTAACTCATCAATTTGGCTGTGAAGCTGAAACCCAAGGGTTTTAGTGGTCCTCTGCAGAGTATTGGGAAGCCAGGGTGGGCTTTAGTGTGGGTAGATACTTTAACTGTGAAGTTAAATCAACAAAGAAAATATAATACAAGTATTAGAGGACTTTAATGGACCACACAGAAATTGGGTAGAGTATGGAGCACAGACAATGGATAAAGAGAAGTGACTTTTGATTTCCCTGTGAAGTTAAATCAACAAAGAAAATATAATACAAGTATTAGAGGACTTTAATGGACCACACAGAAATTGGGTAGAGTATGGAGCACAGACAATGGATAAAGAGAAGTGACTTTTGATTTCCCTTATTTATTAATTCTTATGAAGTATTGATACCAAAGTTTATTAAACAAGCACATAAATAATTGTGGGAAAAAGATAGATAAATTAAGATTATGGTTGTATTACAAATGCCAGAATACAATTGGAGTGAAATGTAAGATTCCTAGGAAGAGGAATGTAAGCCACAAAACACCTTAAAATCCAGCTGGCTCCAGCCCCTCTTCTTACAGATGAAAAACCTGGAGAGAAGAAAAAATACGAGGCAGATTCGTCTGCTGTGTAAGTATCTGCCCAACAGCAGCCCTTCCTTTATTTAGTAACAAATGGAAGACACCATAATACTTTACCACTTATATTTATTCTTAAATTCTAAATTTGTCAGGCAACATGTGTGTATGTAGGTTTCTTTGTGTGTCTTTTTTTAAGGTTTGAATTGTGGCATTGTGTGCACACCACATTTTACAGGGATCACGTTGTTGTTGTTGTTGTATGATTTCCTTCTTGCTCCATTCCCTTTCAGAACTTGGTCTGCTTTCCTGAACAGCATGAGTTCTGTTCCCTCATTTAGGGTAACAGTGGGTGCAGAAGGGTTGAAACATTATACTTTCTAAACCAGTTCCTTGTTTTGGCTCGTGGCCATCTCGAAGAGATTACGGCTCTTCTGTTGATCATCATCATCATCGTCTAACACCTGCCTATGCACCATGTGCCAGAGACCGTGCACACTGCTTTAATGTATTATCTCATGCAGTCTGTGCGGTCCACGCAGCTGCTGGTAAAGAACTCCGTTTCAGTACAAAGAGCCGGCAACAGAGAACGCATGATGGCAGCTGCAGTGTAACTGGGTGAATTGTTTCTGACAATTGGCTCCCGACTGGGTCTGAGGGCATTTCTTCTTCAGTCCCCTCCGTTCAGTTAGCAGCCACTGCGCACCTGCTCTGAGCCGGGCAGAGTGCTGGGTGCAGTGTGCCAGCTGAATGACTGACCACCAGCCTGCCTTCCATGTGTGATTCTCACCCTTGCTCAGAGGGGGTCTGATTCTCTGTCCCATTTCGGCTTGTGCTGACTGCACCAGGGAGCTCCAGAGGTCAGAATCCACCCTTTCTCCCCTGCCCTTAACATCCTTAATATCTTCTCATTGAAGAATCATCTTCGTAATGGTTTTTCTCTTGGAACTATCTGGTTTTTAAAAGTGATTTCCCAACAAGGACGAAATAGGGCAGATCCTCATTTTTATGTCCAATTATAAAATGTGGAAACAAGGCAAGGGGGATTTAATTTTTTTTTATTTGTTTTAGATAAAGGATCGAGTCAATGAAAGGGCCAGAATTCATAAACTCAAATTCCGTTTGTTAGACCATGCTGCTCTGTGTGCTGTGCACTATACTTCAGATGGAAATTCAGGAAATGAGCAAAATCTGAGACATAGGGGTTCCAGAATGGATCTGCCACCTGCCAGCTAACATTCAGATCTCAAAGGGGACATGCCTGCACTTATTTAATGGAAAGATAAATGTGTTCACGGAACTGTTACTATAAATTCATTTAGAAACGGGACAGAGGCTGCACTCACATTCCTCCCAGGTCTGAGCTACTGGCAGATTTGGTTCACTGTACCTCTGGGAGGTAATACATTCGAGCTAGGTGGCAAAGTGTGATTGTTATTCAGAGCTTCCTAATACCTATTTCTTTTACAGTTCAAACGAACTTTTGGTTTGACTTTGTCAATTTGTTGAAAAATGCTTTTATGTACTTAGTATGGGCATGGCGATGTTTGGAGTACTGTGCAGGGTATTACAAAGATAGTCATGGTAATTACCCAAAAGATGCTTGTGGTCTAGAAGGAAAGAAAAGTGAGAAAGCATAAACAGTTTTATTGAAACTAGAATGTGCAGTGAAGAAAGAAGATACAGATCAGTGGTGCTTAGTTTGGGAGGATTCTAGATACTTCTAGAATAAAATGAAATCTAAGAACCATCTTTTCAGAAAAATGCATGATCATTCTTCAATTTTAAATAGCTCTGCTGGAGTAAAATCGGCATACTATAAATTTCCCATATTTGAATTGTATAATTTTATACGTTTTGACATGTGTTTGAACCTACGAAAACATCACTAAATCAAGATAAAAACATATATCACATCACTCTTAAGAGTGGTTATATTTCGGGTGCCTGGTTGGCTCAGATGGTTAAGCATCTGCCTTCGGCTCAAGTCATGATCCTGGGGTGCTGGGATCAAGTCCCTCATCGGGCTCCTGTTCAGTGGGGAGCCTGCTTCTCCCTTTACCTTTCTCTCTGACTCTCATGAATAAATAAATAAAATCTTTTAAAAAAAAAAAGAGTGATTACATTTAAATGTAAATTATTGCATACAACATTGGGTGTGTTTGGAAACCAGGCCAAGAGCCCAAATATGCAAAAAGTGCTTAAGCAGAATGACACTGCCACAAATGTAACTCCACTCAGCATAACAGAGAAAATAAATCGTGAAAGGTTATGTTCCATGTTCCCCCTATGAAAATTCAGTTGGGGTACCCAAAACCCACACTACTTGGGGAATACCCAAAACCCACACTACTTGGGGAACATAAGAATGCTCTTCTCATTGGAAAGAAAAATAAATACTTTTGATAGCTTTTTTCTTTTTCTTTTCTTTTTTTTTTTTTTATTTGCTAAGAGAAGTCTTTAGTATTTCTGAGGGATTTTATGTACCAATATTCTCTTGTATGTCTATATGGAGTTCAGGATTGTTCATTTCTAGCTCTTTGCTTCATACATCACATAAATAAAACCTATGTTTAAATTTGTTGTAGCACCTATCTCTCTCAGAACTTTACAGAGGAGATGTTTAATGATGATGATTATAGTGATCAAAACCAGAAATAACATATGCAGTCAAGATGGACATGCTTGGTAACAATGCTTTGTATTAAACGCTTCTGTAAATGAAATCTAAATATATAGAACTGTTTTGACCATTCACAGCATCTATGATTATTCCTGCTTTCATATGTTGTGAAAGGTTTCAATTATACTTACCAAATCAAAAGTATTAAACAATGGTAATTTTTGTCATTTGAAACTGTTGAGAGTATCTAATTCCCCTGAATCTTCAATTATTTAAAAATGCATAGCGGACTTTTCCAGAGCATAAAAGAAATGTGAACTGTTCAATACTTAAAAGTCTCATCAGACTGGAGGTTACTTGAGATAGATGAAATCATACTGGGTGACTAAACTATTTTCTGTGGCAATAATTCAACCATAGAAATTAGCATTTGTCACTCTTCCACCTGTGCTGCCTGTACACACTCCATGCCTAAAAGTAATTAGACTAGGTATCAGATAAACCCAGCAATAAGTTAGGGAGATGGTTATTGCATATTTAAAATGTATGTGAAGACACTTCTCATGATCTTTTCAAGCCACCAGTTTAGGTCTCTACAGTTTTATTGAAATGTATAGGACTATATCACATAATTGTAAAGGTTCGCAAAGGAAGTTTTTGGCTGACAGACATTCTTTGTAGGTTAACTAACTTATTTGGGAAAGAAAAAAAAGAGTTCCAACTCCAATCTAGCCTGAAGTAGTCTCTCAAGTGTGCCCGTATTACTATCGATAGATACTTGACCTAGCAGTGAAGCATGGAAGTTAGCACTTAGGTCTGTCTGTACCTACCTGGTCTGCACTTCCTTTTGAACTCTATTCCCAGGGTAAAGAAATAGTCTAGCTTTCCAATAAGAATGATCTATTTATATATAAGAGAGTAATTATTCTTTTTCTTTTTAGATTTTTTTAAATGTATTTGACAGGCAGAGATCACAAGTAGGCAGAGAGGCAGGCAGAGAGAGAGGAGGATGCAGGCTCCCCGCTGAATAGAGAGCCCAATGTGGGGCTCGATCCCAGGACCCTGAGATCATGACCTGAGCCGAAGGCAGAGGCTTTAACCCACTGAGCCACTCAGGTGCCCCGAGAGTAATTATTCTTAAAAGAGAGAAAATAGGACAGATTTTTTTTTTCTTTTAGTTTTTTTTCCTCTGCTTAACTTTTGTCTTTGTAATTTAGGGTGTGAGTGACTATAATTTTATCTAAACCTCTCATATAGAGTTTAATGACCAAATTGTACACATATTCCATTTTAATGTAACTGGTTAAATTACAGTTATGTTTAACCCTGAAGCTTTCTTTAGAGGTAGCTATGCTGTCAATGAAAAAAGTCTGACTTGGGAGCCAAAGGAACTTTTATCTGTATCTCAATTCAGAGACGTACTCTTTTTGGGACCTGGGGACATAATTATCTGGTGTTCAGTAGAGCCTCCAAAAAATGAGACTTGCTGCCATCATTTATCCTCCATTGCCTTTCATGGTTTTGGTAGGAATAAGCTGAAGAGATGTTGTTGGTTATGATAGCTCAGATGGTGGGTTGAAGAATTAGGTCTTGCCTGAGTCTTGTTCCTAAGTCTTATTTCTGCCAGTCATGTTATGATAGTTCGGACAGTAGTTCAAAGACCTAAGCTTTGCATGAGTCTTGTTTGCTGAGTCTTCTTTCTCAAGGTGACAAAACCTTGAGAAAATGACTTTAACCTTACTAAGCTTCAGTTTCCTTCTTTCTAAAATCACAATAGTAATATCACCTAAAATATATGGTCTTGGTGGAATTAAATGAGCCAACGCAGGTAAAGAAATTGACACGGTTGTGTAGTATAGTGTAAGCATGCAATGTAACTTGATAGTAATAATAATATTATAAAAATGATAAAGTAATTAACTTGTGTGTCTCCTGGACTTTTTTCCTCCTCTCTTCCACCTCTCCCTTTTTTTTCCCTCCTATTTTCCATCGAGAGAAAAGTCTTGGCAAGGGATTATAAGTCAATATGAGAGGGTGAAAGACTTAGCAAGAGCAGCTCATTCAAATCTCTACAATTTAGAGTCGGGAGTAAGAGATGCCGCGTAAGCCTGATCTTGAAAGACATTCTAGGACCTTTCCTTTTTGAGAACACTGAGCAGCAACTGCATAGAAGAAATCTACTTTCATGAAGTCATTCCTGGTTAATGTTACTTCCTGACGAACCTATTAATGACCTAACCCCGTACATTGATGTCTTCCTTTGTTTATCCATTTATCCTTTATTTATCCATTCTCCATAACTTACACAGTTCCTTACCTGGCAGCCCATTTTTGTTATTTATTTACCACTTATCAAAACATGATCTGGATTAATACATTCAAGCACTTATTGATATTTCTTATATTTTGTAACTTTAAAATTATTTAAACTGTTTTGCTTTATTAAACGTGGAACTCCGAGCAAAAACCGGAGAATGAGCTGTGACCTCTGAATAGGTTGTCTGGCTTCAAATCCAGCCCCACCTCTACGTGCCAGTTACTGAACTGTTCTCTGCCTCAGTTTTCTACTTGGTACAAATTCAGTTGATTTTCAACTGCAGATTGGTTGTGAGAATTTAAAGGGAATGATTTAAAGAGAATGTCTTATCTGTAGTAAATACTAAATGAGTGTTAAGTAATACTATTACTAGTATAAGACAGATTTTCAAGCATATGCATTCTTGTGAAAATAAGAAAAACACTAGTTTTCTCACAACTTTTCAAAGGTGGAAGAATTTGCATATGCATGATTTTGCGAAGAAGACAGTAAAGTTGAGTCTGACAGGATAGCGAGTATAAATGGAAAATAACTCCATATTATTACATAAAACAACCAGTCTAAAAGTAGAACAAAAATAACACTCTAAACTGATGAAAATATCATACAGAGTAGTTTCAGTAGTTCTGTGTATCTCTTTATCATAAATCAACATATTTTAAACTGGAAATTCAAGAAGTAATTTGATCAGCAACTTTTTATCTACTTACAATTTTTTTCTAGTATTTATCTTCTATTTAATAAATACCATCTTTCTTTTATGATTATATTTAAAATCATAAGATCTCAAATAGTTGTTTTTTTTAAAGATTTTATTTATTTATTTGACAGAGATCACCAGTAGGAAGAGAGGCAGGCAGAGAGAAGGGGAGGTGGGGAAGCAGGCTCCCTACTGAGCAGAGAGCATGATGCAAGGGCTCGCCAGGACCCTGGGATCATAACCCAAGCAGAAGGCAGAGGGTTTAACCAACGAGCCACCCAGGTGCCCCTCAAATAGTTTTATTATCAACTAGTGTGTCCTCTGATCTTGTTGCTGAAACTATGTACCAAAAACAAATTTTCAAACTCTTAATTTGGCAAAATCCCTTCTTAACATTATCATTTTAGATAAGATTACTATTCTAGAATTTTCATGTAAGTCTTATGTAAGTAAATCATGGCATATAGCAGCAATATCATATTTATATTATTTTAGCTATTTTGTGGAAATAGATCAAAATTTTCCTCTTGAAAATTATCAAATGGTATTTAGCAAACTTCTATCTTAAAGAAACTGTAGAAAATAAATAAAAAGTTTAAATTCCTTTAATTACCAACTTTCAGGAGTGATCACTGGTTTCATTTTAGTGTATTTTCTTCTTTTTAACCTACTGTTATTATTCATATAACACGTTATATGGTGGTTAAGAATACTAGCTATGAGCAGAGAGGCTGAGTCTGGGGCCTCTCCACTTGTTAACTGTGTGACGTTGCTTAGCTACTTAATGTCTCTCAAACTTGATTTCATCATTTGTAAAATGAGAACAATAGTAGCCCATTTATTAAACCCTTATTGTGAGAGTTAAATAAATTACGTAGTACGTTTGAAGTACCCATAAAGATATATAATGGCTTATGCTAGACATACAGCTCTGCATAATCTATTTTTACATTTAGGATCATATCACATGCAATTTCTCATCTAACTGATTATTTTTCAAAACATCGTTTTTAGTGGTTATATGAAATACCATTGTGATTTTACTGTATTTCCTTCATTCAAACATTTGGTAGGTTTCCACTCTTTTAAAAAAAATAAATCATGTATGTAGCATTTGTTCTTATCTCTAACTTGCTTAGGGCAAATTCAAGAGAGAAATTACTGGGTTAAAAAGAATGTAGATTTTTTTTTTAAGGCTGTTTTGTGGTGCAAATTGCAAAATTGTCCTTTCTCTTCCCTTGAGTAGGGTGTGAAAGTGTTCATGACTCCATACCTTTGTTCACAGTGATTTTTTTTTTTAAATGCATTTTTAAATTTGGAATCAAATCTGTCTTTCATATCTTGGTAACTATTTTTACGACCACCTGTGTGGTATCTGAGATCTGTCTCCTGAATGTTACCTCAGGCCAAAGACAAGTATCAGTCTAATCCTCAGGCTCCTGACGTATGCCTGTATCAACTCCATGATCCTAGTTTCATGCCGCAGCCATCAGAGGATGCGGAAGTAGTCAGCTGGTATTTACAAAGTGAAGGTTAGGAATGCAAGCTATATTCCCCAAAGATTTATGAACTATAAAATGGCATTATTATTATGTTCTGTCATTGCATTGTACTCTTTAGCTGTCTTCCATTTTATGTGGTAAAGCTCCTCAGGATCCATTTGCATGAAAGCGACTGTGTGTACTCATTTTGTATTGTATTGTGGCAAACGCTATAATCTACAGGGTTCCTATTCATTTTGGAATTCATTTCACAGCTCACTAATTGTGTGAATGAGAAGAGGAAATATATGCTTTTATTCCGAGGCATGCCAAGCAGATGGCCCAAAGTTCATTGCTAGCATTACAGTCAGTGTGGCCTTCGTCCGTAGGTAGTGAGCCTGGCATCGATCCGTCAGACACAATGTGAGGCTCCATTTAACACAGCATTTGAACGTCACTGAGCCTCTGGTTTGTTATGACTTACAAACATTTTGTTTTTTATCATCAACTTCTAAGTGGTCAGTCATTTGAGCAGGTGCAAACACAGTAGAATTCATATCCGTTTTACTTGAGAAGACAAAAGGAATTTTTATTCATATGGAAATTTGGGGAAAAGAAAACAGTACAGGGGATTAAGCTTAGTTTCTTAAAAAGGGATTAATACATGTATTGAGATTCAAAAACTGTAGCATCATTTCTGAGATTGAACCTTTTGAAAAATTAAGTTGAAGAAAAGATTGGGGATTATATTTAAGCTTTTTAGGTGAATCTCCTTTCAAATCTCTTTCGCTCTTCCTATGCAAGGAAATTGTTTATGTATTTCATATACAATATGTCATTTATGTAACCATTCAAAATGTTCTCAGTTGCATTCATCCTGTTTGTGTGCATATGATGTGTGTCTATGACTGTGTACTGAGACAATCAAACAGAGCCAGAGGGGATGACAAAAAAATAAAAAGATGAATGTCTTCACACATTTCCTACTTTAACAGAGATACTAGGACAATGTGAAACTGAGTTACCACTTCAGGAAAGGGAGCGTAGGTCAAATGTTCTAATGGAACTGATGTAGTAATTTGAACACAGCATCTTATTTAAGAGAACCAGAGCATCGAAGAACTGTTGTCTCCCTTAGGTGAAGGTAAAATGAGTATATATTTCTCTCACTCTTTCAGTCCCCTTCCAAACCTCCTCCTGTGGGTTTCACTTCTTGTACTGACTCCATATTTCCTTGTTCTTGGCTTTCAGACTGATGCTGCTCTAATGTATGATGCCGTGCACGTGGTGTCTGTGGGCGTCCAGCAGTTTCCCCAGATGACAGTCAGTTCCTTACAGTGTAATAGACACAAACCCTGGCGCTTCGGGACCCGTTTTATGAGCCTAATTAAAGAGGTATGTCGGGAGAGGCACATCTGCCTAGTCTCTTTTATCCTCAAGGTGAATGCATTGAGATTATTTTAGTTTTCCTCACAGGTGGCCTTTTACTTTTATATTTTGAATTCAACTTTCTTTCTTCATCCATACGGGCAAAATTAACACTTTTACTAAAAGATACAGAAGAAAAGGGGAAAAATTACATGACAAATAAATAAATATCTTTCAAGATACCTATGATTGTGTGAACAGATGAAAATCTGTGACCTATGATTTATGACATTGTTAATTTTCACCTCCCTGAATCTTTATAGGTATTACTTTTCATTTATGTGGAGATACAGTTTAAAGAATGTATTTTAGGCAACAATTTTTAACATGAATGCCATTTGCACTCCACTAAGTCCCACGTCTTAAAGAATTGATACTTAGATCTATGGTTCCTAAATATAATGTCTAGTTATTGTCATTATATTAGCAGTTAACATAAAACAGAGTATCTGCATTCGGAAAAGTGCAAAGTTTACTTTGTATTGTGTAATACAATCATTCTTATGGTCACATACCATTTCTGATTACAACTGTTATGGTTATAGACCAAGAATGCCCACAGTGAGGAAAAGAAAAAGGTAAAACTCTGAAGATCACACCCCCCCGCACACACACACTCTTCCTAGTTGTCCCATCATGACTGTCAGCTTGGGATACATTTCATTTGAGTATAACAGGAGTTTTTATATGAAAGTGTGACTATGAAAATTTAGTCTTTGCTAGGAAAATCACAGGAATTATCCCCACATAAGATTTTTCTTAATGGGCTTTAAAGAAATCATCAATTCAACATATAATAAATTATTCATCTCAAAAATAAAAGTGAAAATAGGGTCATATTTAAGAATATGCCAGTTCCTTGGCAAAGAATACCCATGAATTTTCCTTTTGTGATTTTTAATGTACTCTCAGATGGGTGAAATGATACTCGCTGAGGCAAATGTAGTTCTTTATTTGTTTCGCATTCTACGTTTACGTCTGGTTTAAAACTGAGCATCAGAGAGCTGCAGACATAGTGCTCAGGTTCGGGTGGTTAAAGAATTGCTTTCTGAATGTAGCACCTGAGCGTTTAGGTATGTGTCACGCGGTCCTATAACAAACAGTTGTATGAAACTCACTATTGTATTTATTGTAAGGTGTTGTCAAGGCCCTTGTCCACTAAATCACATGGTGAGCCTCTTTATGAGGACCAACAAGAGACATTCCTCTAAAGTTTCAATGCCAGGAAGAGCTGAGCTTCTCCTGCGTAGTTGGTATGTCTGACATTATGGACCCTGTATATTGTGTTTATATCACACTTTCCTCCTTGCTTTGGTTGCTAGGTAGTTCAGAATTAGATTTGTGATTGTATTTTATTAGTTGTACATTCTTACCTGATAAACATTTCTTTATGCTGCCTCTATCCCAGATTGTTGTTTTTAACTATTCTCTACTTCTACTTCTGTACTTCTTGGTCAAATTGACTATTTTTGTACTTAGATGCACTTTTGTTAAGCATCTAAAAGTATTTTCTTTGGAAAAGGATAGGTTAAATATCTTTTTCTTCTTTATTGGAAACCAGTTAACACATGTTTAAATTCAGTGATGACATGTTGCAGTATGTATATAGACATGTATTATAATTGTTATTGTTTTATTTGTAATTTATTAGCCTAAAACTATTTTAGAATCCCTATACATAAGTATAGAAATACATGGAGACTAACTAGTGTAGTAATAATGATATCCATTTGTAGTCTTTATTGAAAGGTTACCCATAATCTATTTGGTTTCATTTCTTTGGATCTTGGTGTATATTCTTTCAAACATTATAGCTGTGAGTATATGTAACATTACTTGAAATTTTTCGTATGTACTTTTTTTCCAAGCTATTTCCAAATGGCAAATAATGGAAAACACTTTTTCTATATAGCCAGCAGAATGAGAAAACTTTCTGTATTAAAAACAAAACAAAGAAAAACAAACAAACAAAAAAAAACCTCAGAAATTTGCTCACCTGCAATGGGTTTAACTCATTATGTAATTAGATTATTACATTTTCACTTCCTTCTATATGGAAAGCTCCTTTTACTGGAAGTATAGCTTGACATGAATAATTTTGATATATTTCTCCCAGTCCCACTTAAGGGAAAATAAAGTAATAAGTTAATTATTCTAAGAGGAAAGTGTATAATTGAAGTTGTATAACATAGGCTTTCCTAAATTCAGTTTCTTTCTCTGTAATAAAATAAGTTTATGTTCATATTAATATGAAGTTAGGAGTGATACTTTATAACAGTAAGTCTATTTGCAATCTCTAGTGAGATATTCACTATCTCATGTATTATAATAAGTGACTAAATTATTCTCAGTTTGCAAAAGAGCTTTACTATTTAAAACAATCTTCGAATTTCTCATAAAAATTATTCATAGAAAATGCATTATTTAAAATGAAAATTTATAATAAGTTTTATACTGAGACTAAAGCAACATCTATAGAGAAAAATCTTCCAAAGTGTAAGAGGAAAAAAATGTCTTAAAAATCAATAGTGATAAATTTATGAGAAGTAATGAAAATAATTTTTTGCATTTTTTGTGTGAAAAAATGTTTTATCTTCCTTTACTTGTTCGTGAATCCTATTTATTTATTTATTTATTTATTTTCCTGTAGGCACATTGGGAAGGTCTCACAGGCAGAATAACTTTCAACAAAACCAATGGCTTACGAACAGATTTTGATTTGGATGTGATCAGCCTCAAGGAAGAAGGTTTGGAAAAGGTACTTGAGTCATTCAACTTACTTACTTTAATTATTAAATACAACAGATCCTAATGAAGAAATAGGGAAATAGTTCCTCTTGTAGCCACATTTCATTAACATTTAACTTTATTGAATAACTCTTAGAATACATATTTGATTCATTATGTTGAACATAATAATTGAGGATTAGTAATCAAGGATAAAAAGTGTCCTAAGACAAATAAGTATTTTATTTTCTCACCAAGTTTTTCTTACGCTTTGAAATGCATGTAATCTTTATTAGCCTTGAGATTTAATATAGCAATTAAAAATATTTATACTTATGTTTGCATAGACCTTCCTGTTTGGAGCAGGTCATAAAGAAAGATTAAATACAGAAGCATTATTTGCATTCCTGGGTCATATTCAAATGAAATGTCTTACTTAACGTACACAAACTAAATTAGGTGTATATATAAATACATTACACTGGTCTATCTTATTTGATTCTATTCCTAGGGTAAAGTCAGACAATGATTACAGAATTTGGGTATATGCTTACTTTAGAAGTATTTTAGTGTAAGTTGTTTGTATTTGTAATATATGCATTAAAGTATTTTTTTCTGATAGATTCATTGAAAGTTTATTGAAAAGATATTTTGGTAAGAACTTAAGAAAAAAATTGGGACACCTGGGTGGGTCAGTTGGTTAAGTGACTGCCTTCGGCTCAGGTCATGATCCTGGGGTCCTGGGATCAAGGCCCATGTCAGGCTCTCCACTCAGCAGCAAGTCTACTTCTCCTTCTCCCTCTGTGATCTCTCTCGATTTCACTCTCTCTAATATAAATAAATAAAATCCTTAAAAAAAGGGTGCCTGGGTGACTCAATCGGTTAGACATCTGCCTTCAGCTCAGATCATGATCCCAGAGTCCAGGGGTTGAGTCCCACATGGGGCTCCCACTGAGAGTCTGCTTCTCACTCTGCCCTTTACTCAGCTCGTGCTCTCTCTCTCTCTTGCTATCTCTCTCAGATAAATAATAAAATAAAAATCTTTAAAAAAAAAACTCTTTAAAAAAGAAAGAACTTAAGAAAAAATTATATTTGAGATAATATTGTTTTCAAGATAATAAGATGTCTTATGTTTCATTTAGCTATTAAACATGAAGCATTACTTACAAATGGAAACTGAAGAAGGAAATTGAATCAGAAGACAGGCTTTTACCCTAAAAAAACAATAACATATTTGAATGTTGATTCAAATAATTTTAGAAACAGAAAACATACATTTTTGATAATTTTACCAAGATAGGAAGAAATACATCATGACCAACTGATGACTAAAGTTGACAGGAATATTACCTCTGCCCACTGAGAGTTTGAGATTGTACCCTTTGAAAGACCATCAAAGTCAAGAATCTTTCATAACAAACTGTAAAACAAATATTCATGAGGCAGTCACTTTCTAACTGCCTTACTCCCACAATGAGAATATTATTCTATTTCCAAGACTGGAATTGATAATGGTGTGGTTTCATCAGCTCTTATGGGTTTTATTCCAATATTTACTGGAGATATTGTTATCTTATTTTTTTGGAAGTTTGCGAGTCACTAGGATGCACTCTGGCCATTGTTAGTATTTCAACACATCAATAGAGAAATGGCAATGTCTTTCCTGTTACTCTGGTCCCTGTAAAGGAAACAATAGAAAACCTTTCTCTAGGCAATAGTGGGGATTATTGAAAGACTCTGAATATAATGGTTACAAAGTACATGGGGTGATCAACCAGAGTGATAAGCAAGGTACAACAATGTGAGTTACACTGTAGCCTTGAGATTTCAAAAATAGTCTGTAGACTCCTCTGAAATTTGAAATTTTGTTTTGATAAATTAATTACACATGATCTTTATCTTCAAGGGGCTTTTTATAGAGAGTGATCAGATAACACACTAATGGAAAACTGCTTCAAGTTTTAAAAGAGCTATAAAAGAGTATTTCTGAAAAAGGATATAATTAAGTAGAGTCACAGTATGTGAGGTGCCTAGAACTAGCTTTTGAATAATGGAGAAGTATTGATTGGTAGAGATTGAGTCACTGAAGAAAAAGGTAACAATATGGGGAAAGACATAGCTACTGTTTGATTTGATCATTTTACGCACACACACACACACACACACACACACTCACGGAAGTAGGAGACAGAGCTAAAGTGCTAGATTTAAGTCATAAAGTGAGCACCATGATGAGATGTTTGCAATGTATTAGTATATAATATGAATTCAAAGAGAGAATAGCCTGGAGGTCTATGGGATGTGTGGAAAGATATTATAGTTTGGAATAATTTTAATATGGAGTCATGAATATCAAACTATTCTGGTTGGGAGTAAGAGATGAATAAACGGTGACAGAGGCAGTAACTGAATCTTCAGCAGCGTTATTAGTTCAAGGAATAGCAGAGCATTGGGATTGTGCTTTTAAGGAGTAATGGAGGAATCAGGTGATAAAAGTAGAAGCCAGTGATAAAGGCATCAGTCAAAGATTGGTGAAGAAATTAGTGAGGAAAATTATCATCAGAAAGAAATTGGAGGGGCACCTGGGTAGCTCAGTCTGTTAAGTGTCTGTCTTTGGCTCAGGTCATGATCCCAGAAGCCTGGGATCAAGACCTGCATCTAGCTCCCTGCTCAACGGGAAGCCAGGTTCTTCCTCTCCCTCTGCTTCTCCCCTGTTGTGCATTCTTTCTCTGTCAAATAAATAGATGAAATCTTAGAAAGAAAGAAAGAAGGAAAGAAAGAAAGAAGAAGAAAGAAAGAAAGGAAGAAAGAAAGAAATGAAGGAAGGAAGAAATGAAGGAAAGAAAGAAGTAAATTGGAACAAATATATAGAGGCACGTAAAGTACTGAGGTTGGGTGAAGGTAAATTAGAAAAGAAGGGGAATTAAAAGCTCAAATCAAATGCTTTAAGAATCTTCAGAAATTAGTATATAAGGGAATGCCTGGGTGGCTCAGTCAGTTAAGCATCCAACTCTTAATTTTTTCTCAGGTCATGATCTCAGCATTGTGAGATCCAACCCCACATGGTGCTCTGCTGGGCAGCATGTCTACTTCAGATTCTCTCTCTCTCCCTCCCTCTTCCTCTGTCCCTCCCTACCCCTCATTGCATTCTCTCTCTTTCTCTCTCTCTCTCTCAAAAAAATAAAAAAATAAAAAAAAGGTATGTAAGTCATTAACTAAAAGAGGGCAGTTGAATTTAGTTTCGTCAGATCTTAAGAATAATGGCAATTTTTTGGCAATGCCATTGTGACAGATTTGACTTTGAGTAGTAGGAATAAAGTGCTTCTAAGTAGCAAAATGTACTCTTTTTTTTTTTTTTTTTTTTTAATCCAGTAGAATGGTTAGGAGATCCAGGTATGGATTCAGGCCAAATTGGGCTCAAATCCTTGCTCTGCCATTTACTATTTATGGACAACTTTCCTACCTTCTCTACAGCACAGTGTATTCAGCTGCATTAGGCGGTGATAGCAGTATCTAATTCATGAAGACTAATGAGTCTTGCCAACCTTACTTTTCTTTGTCCTCAAAAATGTAGTTACCAACCCATAGATGTAAAGACAGAGCTCCGACCTTGATAGAGTTCACGGTTTGGAAGGCTCAACCAATAGTCATCCAAGAGACTTAAATTACAATTCCAAATCTGTCACAAGTGTGTGAACTTCACCCTTCCACCCAAGTTCTCTGTGCCAAATTCCTCATCTCAAAAAATGTAGAGTGCAAAGGACTTTCCTCTGGAACAGGCAAAAGTGAGAATATCATGGCCTTTAAGAGAACCTAGAGATACAATCTTTATAGATGTCAAGGCTAAGAATTTGATTATCCTCAATTCTATTTTATCATGACAAGGTGAGGAAAATGAAAAAAAATGTGTAAAATGATAGTTTTATTCATTACTTCTCATGCCTACTACCTTTTCCTTGCTTTATCATGGTCATCTTTGTCCAACACTCTCCGTTTGTTCACTTGATCCTCTAACAAATATAGAGTGAACCTCTATTTTGTGCCCTTAGGAAGGTTATACTCTGTTGAAGGAAACCTGCCAATAATAAATGGAGGCACAAATATACAATACAGGATTATACAATAGTAAGTGCTAAAAAGAAAGATGACTTGTTTATATGTTCAGGGAAAGGAGTTTGGGGTTGGAATGAGACTATGAACCCATCTTTCCCACTTAGCACCCAGAGATCATATTGAATCTTGTCCATTCTATCTTGACAAGAACCTTCATTGGAATGCAGCCCATTTAGCCGTTGTCCAAGAAGGGTCACTAATACTGCAGACACAGCCAGTCATATCTGTCCAAAAAAGCCCTCCAGGCTGTGGCAGTGCTTTCTCTGGAGCAGAGGGGGAGAAATAACGGGGTGGGGTGAACTATAGGTGCCATTCCAGATTTTGTCTTCCTTAGGCAATAGGACAGTTTGTTTTTCAGAACTCCAGACTAGGAATAAGAAAATAAGAATAAGTGGTTTTCCCAGCTTCAATTCTTCTGTTCAGTTTGAAGACCATATTGTGTATTCTACTTCCAAAATATCTCTCCACATCCACTGTTGCAATCATAGCCAGGGTACCTTTCTCCTGAACATCTGTATTGGGGCCCCAACAAAACCTGTCTGTTCTATTCCCTCTTACAACTCATTCCCTGGATGTCAGCAGCCAGACCAGTGTCTTTTAAAACAAATCAATCCATGTTATTGCTCTGTTTAAATCCTTTCACTTATTTCCAGTGTATTTTCATTAAAATCCAAACATGGTTTACAAAGTATTGCCTACCTTCTCCCTCAACTCTCACTACCATCTCAGATGTTTTCTATGCTTCAATAACACTGGCTTTTGTTCATTTTTTCATAGACCCAAAGCTTTTTCTATTACTTTGCCTGTAGAGTTTTCCCAGCCTGGAAAACTCACCACTAGCCCTTTGCCCAGATAACTCTTACTCACCCTGGGGCGGGGTCACAGATTAAGTCTTTCTTCCTTAGGTGTCCTGTAACCTTGACCAAATTTAACCTCATAGTGCCCTGTGCTTTTCCTTCCTGGCACTTACCACAATGTGTAATTCTGTATGCTCTCAATCCCACTGTTTACATATTCAAAGCCTAGGAAAGTTTCTGGCACAAGCGTATCCTCAAGAAATAGTATTGACTATAGAATGGAGGAAGGGTCACCATAAGAACCATAAGAAATAGTTTATAAGAATCACAAGAAATAGAATTGCTTATTCATGTGTCTGGTGTAAATTTATTTTCCTATGATGCAGCATTTTTTTTTTTTAAATTTTTTCCCAGTTTGCCCCCTACTTACACAATGGGAACAGAGAACTCCAGTGGTTAGTCAGTGGGCTGGGGTTGTGAGTCAAGGCTTCAAGGTGAACAGGATTTTAGAGTGCCCGCGAAGGCAACACTGAAGTCTGAACTTGCAAGAAGGCCCAATGCACCCTACATAGAGCACTGTAATCCCTGATGCCCCAATTCTGTATTAAAGAGGAAAAATAATTCTTCTATTTATAAAAGTTCCCTTTTTTCCATCATCTAATTTATGGTATGGAAATAAGCGTAGACCACTTAAATGAGGACACACGAGTTATTATTCAGAACTTGCTGTAGCACTTGGCATTTGGCAGAGACGCGAAGGCGGGCAGGTCAGTGGAAAAGCTTTACCGTGGAAGAAAGGAAAGGCCTCCTATGCACTCTGATTGGAGAGTCTTGGCAGGAGGAAACATGGACCGCTGGCAAAAAATAGGGAAGCTGTGTGTAATTGAACAGATCTTGACCATTCGGAGCACATTGCCACAGAGATTGTGGTTTGGCTTCCCAGAGTTTGCTTCAGAGGCTCTGTGTCAAGTTCTATTTCATACATGGTCAGACTGTTGTCCGTTTGTATACTCAGTCTGTCAGTGGAATTACTGAAGTCACTTGGAGGGAGAGAAAGAAATAGCACAAATAATAAGGTCAAGAAAAATTGACATGAGGAAAGTAAAAATATCATCATAACTGACAATAAAATGAAATTTTTTAGTTTATATTTTTTTCTTTGAATACATAACTAGGATATGACTTACCACTGGAAGTGGTTTAACCTTACTTACCTAGTCCTCTGAAGCTTAACTGTGTGCTTAGGAAAGACCAGCTTCAGTTGGACATAAACACTTGCTTAAATGGCATAAGATGTTAAGAAACACTGAGAAGATGCTCAGAATGTAACTTCATAAGGATTCTGAGTAAAGCAAAAACAGTTGGAACCTTTTACATAAGAGAGGTTTGAATTGAGTAATGACACTCCATGATAATGGTGTATTTCCATTGCAAGGTGAATTATCTAGAGGCCATTTTTGGGAAAATAACACTTTATACTTAAAAAAGAATTTTTTTAAAGAAACTGTAATGCAACAATAAAATCACTTATACATCTGACACTAATATAACACTATATATTAATTATACCTGAATAAAAATAAATAAAATAATAATAAAATCACTTATTCCTACCACATGATTGAGTTTTCTTACCAAATGTGTTTTGCAGCCACTTATGTATGTCATGTGCTTTCCAAAAACTACAACAAAAGTCTCTGCTCAAATGGATTTCTATTGTATTAGGAATATTAACTTCTAAGTAGAGGTATTAAACTAAAATCATTCTTGGGTACCTCTCCTATCTTTTTTCTAGCAACAAAGTTAGCTATTTGTTTTGGTTACTTTGCCAGCAGTTTTTTTGAATGTGTTACCTATATTAAAATAGAACTTGGAGAATAGAATTCTCTGTCTCCTCAGTGGAAATTATCTAATTAATCTTTATACAAATTGACTTTGTGTGTTAATATTATATTAATTTTGAAAAAAAAAAGTAAGGATAAAACCAGTACATTTCTCTGTACACGCCTTGGGATGTTTTTATAATAAAATCAGCTTCTAACTTACATATCTTTAGGGGAAGTTTTGAACAAGAAAAGTGACTACAAAAAACAATTTTATGGAATACATGTTTGCCAATTTCTACAAAGTTAAGAAATTATGTATACAATATAAAGCAAGATAATTCATATTCACAAACTTTTCTAAAGTGTAACTTTGTCATAGTTTACTTTCAAGTGAAGCTTCCTTTCAACTTTTGATGTCATTTTTTTTTCTGAGTATTTACTGCCTGCATTTGGACCCACTAGTAGAAGCTGATACCAATAATCCATAGGCTTCTTATGGAAAACTCAAATATTTTTATAATGTATAGAGAGGATGAGAATTAGTGGTGAAATCCTGCCTGCTTGAGTTTACAAGCGTAGATGTTCTAGGATCAGAACATGTTTCAAATTGCTTTTTGAGAAACTTTTTGTAGACCATACATATTTTTAGAACAAGTGGTAATTTCTATAAAAGTCTTTACTATTGACCTTTCTCTAGCTTGTAGAATCCTGCACTCATTAACTCCCTAGGAAAAAGGTGTCTGAATGGAATTTACAATCTTCAAAATTTATCTAAGTGTGAAAATCCACACTAGATAGGTGAGAACTATTTCTTTGATAGATTTCTAGATACCGGATGAATAGCAGTTTTAAATCTTTCTCTCTTTGATGGCATTTGATATGTGTATTCTGGTCCCCATGACAACAATGACCCCCAACTTTCCCAGGAACTGAGATTTCTTTTGCTTCTCTGTAGGAAAGCAATGCTAATGGTCATGTTGACTAGTCAGAAATGTGTTGTTTGCTTTTTAAAAAGCAAAAATGCATCCTAGTCCAGATCCAAGCCTAGCGTTTTTCTTTAGAGATATTAACCATTTAATTTGTCTAACTCTTACATAGAATTCATTATATGCCCTGTCTTACAACTGCACTAATATTTTTGGGTTGTGTGTCAGTATGTTTATAATTGTGATTTTGCTTGATCATTTTTAACCTTCACAATGATGAAATTGTTAAGAAAGCTCTTTACACATGACATTATGTTTGGAAATCAGTAAATTTGAGAGCATACAATTTCCTATTTTGGCCCATCAGAGAATACCAAATATTGCATTTTTCCTTTCGACTCCTGAATTTGAATTAAACATGTATACTAAATATAACTTTTAAAGCATTGCTTTTGTTTTATTTTTAAGATTTTATTTATTTATATGACAGAAAGAGACAGCTAGAGAGGGAACATGAGCAGGGGACGTGGGAGACCGAGAAGCAGGCTTCCCGCAGAGCAGGGAGCAGGGAGCAGGGAGCAAGGAGCCCGATGTGGGACTGGAACTTAATCTATCCGAGGACCCTGAGATCATGATCTGAGACAAAGGCAGCCGCTTAAAGCCTGAGCCACCCAGGCACCCCAGCATTGCCTTGATTTTAAAGTAATATCTGAACTACATTTTTAATCTTGGAAAAATGACCCTTAATTAATTGAATGTTGCCACGTTGTTATATTTGAGAACAGTTAATTCAATGATTCAAATTTTATTTTAAAAAACAAAATTACCACCTGTTTCTAACTCTTTCCTAATATTTAGAGTTGACTTTGTCCTAGACAAAAATAAAAATCCTAAAGGTAAAAAATTTATGTTTGGATTGGTCATCCCTTCTTGTTAGATGATTATATACTTACTGATTTATTGTTCTTATTAGAGTTCTCAATATTGTTCTTATATAGAGTTCTCAAATGGTGAAATTCTAGATCCTATGGAAATTGGTGGATAGCTAGTTTTAGGAAAGTAATTAACTGAGGGGTTCTCTGCATGGTCCTCCCAGGCCAAATTACTTAACACATGAAGGTAGCTCAGTTCACAGGTAATTGTTCTTTACTATGAATTCTTCCTCTCAGGTAGCAATACCTAGCAGGTAGGAATTACTATGAAATGATTCATGCTTATCTCTGGGGCATCAAGTGTGAATTCCTTCTAAAGTGATCTGTTAATATGTGATCCAGTGGAAAAAAGCAACAATTAATTATTATTAGACAATACTGTCATTGGACAGCAATACAAATAACTATCTCTACTTTTCATTTAAAAATTGATCATTGGAAGGGGGGAGGTAATTGAAGAGAAAGAAGTTTCTAATTTGCTTGCAACACTTAGCAAAACAACTATGGTGTTGAAAAGGTTCTGTTTTTATACATCACACTATATAGGCTTGAAACCTGATTTTGTAAATTATCTAGAAAGAGTGGGTATACTAGTTAATGGAAAAAGATACATTCCACCAGTGTACATTTGATCAATTGGAGAGATAACTCATCTCCCAAATATGAGTTAGCATTTAACATCAATACCTTCCGTATGATTTCCATTTCTCAGTACCTTCAAATAGTACTATCAGGGATATCCTCTCTTCTAAGAGGTAA